>NC_054378.1:22400236-23032736 GCF_017654675.1 Xenopus laevis | reverse complement strand
CCACCGGGACTGCTGTCCAGGGGGCCCCCCTCCGGCCCCCTGCACCCCTACTAAAATGCATCCGCCCAGCAAACACCGCCGCTTGGCGCGAATGCGCAAGAGCGCCGTTCGGCGCGCATGCGCAAGAGCGCCGTTCTGCGTGCATGCGCTGGCGGCGCTGCGCATCGTCGGAAATTTTTTTTTTTAGCTAGAAATATCTAGAGAAGGGTTCTGGCCCGGCGGGGGCCCACGAGGGTCGGGGCCCACCGGGTTTTTTCCCGGTTTCCCGCCGGGCCAGTCCGACACTGCGCACGACTCGTCCACTTAAGGACAGAGTCAGAGAACATCTTATTGCGATTGAGAAATCTGATCCTAAATCGCCTATAGGTAAACACTTTAGTCAATGCAGTGGACACGGTTCCTCTGATTTGGGAGTGAAAATTATTGAGAAAATAAAGCTCCCTCAAAGAGGCGGTGATCCTATTACTTTATTGAACAAACGAGAGGCCTTCTGGATTTTTACCCTTAGTACAAGGAATCCATGTGGCCTCAACACTCGCTTTGATATTATGTATCATTTTTAAGTTTCACTTTTTAAACTTTAAGCACTTTGCACATTATGTACTTATTGGTGTCTATTTGTATCTATTTATAGTAATGTGTGTAATGATTACAGATTATGATATTCGCTTTAACCAACAGATGGCGCTGCATTCATGTACTATTTATAGAGCATTTCCATGTATTGTTCCTCTATGCTTATGATTAAGTGCGCATGCGCCCGAAACGCGTCACGCTTGTGTGATGTGTTCTCGCTTTTAAATGGATTAATAAAGAATTTGGATTTTTACTGAAGCAGTGTGCGGAAAATACAACTTTATCTTCGTTTGAAATATACGGCCTGGGACGCCAAGGTCTTTCCAGCACCTGATGATATTTAGCATGGACTGCCTGCATTCCTACAAGAGAAAGACGCGGTGAGTCTGAGCGGTTTACCGTTTTTTCACATTACTCCTGCCACATACCCTGATAGATACTGGCACCTAAAGTAAATAAGCAGTGACAACTACAGCTCCCTCTATTCTGAGAAAGAGACAGAGGACATATCGGCTGATGGTTCCTGTCAGGTATCACTAACATAGTTGATCCTGCAGGTCTGTCAACCATCAAAGTTCCCTTGGCTTTGGAGGAGCTGCACTCTGCCGTCAGATCCTTTAGGCAAGACAGTGACAGTTGTCAGTGGAGCTCAATGTAGTATTGTGGGTTCTCATTAGTCTGGACCTGCTCGAGCTGTATAAGGATGGTGGTGGAGGCTAGAATGCCCAGTCACTGATGGAAGGAATGATCACGATTTTGTATAAGCAGAAAGGGGAAAGATGCAACCTTGAAAATTGCTATCCCATCTCTCTCCTGAATGTGGACTACAAGTTCCTCGCCAAGGAACTTGCTAATAGGCTCAAGCCTGTCATAGGTCATATCGTCAACCCAGGCCAGACTTGCAGCATTCCTGGCTGCAGGATCACAGCTAGCCCAGCACTCATTAGAAACACTAAAGATGTGGCCGGATCAGGAAAAAGTCTTTGATTGTGTGTCCCATGTCTTTATGAACAAGCTCCTGCGGAAGTATGGGCTGGGGGAAATGTGTTGTTTGTTTGTCAGTCTTATGTACTGTGATGTTTTCACTTTGGTTCTGGCGAACAACTTCAAAACTGACAATTTTCCAGTTCTGTGAGGGGTCAGATCAAATGCTTACATATATGGACGTCGTGACCATCTTCTTTGCTGAACAGCCATCGAGCGTATTTCGTCCAGACCTGTGAGGACTTCAGCAAAGCTTCAGGGGCTAATGTCAACTGCAGGAAGTCAGAGACCATGCTCAACAGAGAATGGAACAGGACTTCTCACACCGTGCCTTTTCCATCAAGTCGGACTTTATCAAAATCCTTGGAGTTTGGTTTAGTAGTATCTTCCTCTCTGGCATGTGCTGGGGCAGGACTACTGGGACAGCACCTACAATTACAACTGAAACGCCCCTTGGTGTTACCTGGATGTTATAAAAGCCACAAGGGAACACCAACTACAGGGAGTTAAGCATGATTTGTGGAAACGAAAGACAATCCACAAGTTTATCAGTGGAGTTTATTCTAGGGCTACCATTTATCACTGCTAAGTGATTGGGGGAATATTTTCGCAGACAGACACAAGGACATTGCATGGATGGCTATCCAAGGTAAACTTCCCCTGGCCTTTATACAGTAAGGGTAGGGGTGACAAATGCCTGTTTAAATAGGAAGAAGAAAGTCCCAGAGGCCAGAGAATTGAAGATATGAGTAAGATCTGTAAGTAAGCGCAGTAGCACAGCGACTGAGTAGAGAAGAAGACATAGGGGCAAGAGAACAGTTTGACCTTCTGTATGATAAATCCAAAGGATAATTGTCCATTCTCCAGCACATATCAATCGATTCTGATTGTTTCATTCATACTGGACCCCTTTTTGTGCTTGCACAATTTAAAGCAATTGAGGCTAAATATATAGTGAATAAAGTACCCCCTCTTGTAAAATATAAGGATATTATTAGTTACCGAGGAGTTTCATGACCATATAAAAACACGAGGCCGAAGGCCGAGTGTTTTTATACAGGTCATGGAACTCCGAGGTAACTTCTAATATCCTCATATTTTACAGCTGGGGGTACTTTATTTATTATAATACACAAATTTTAGTGAGTCATGTGACAGAAATGACATCACTACTCACCGTTTATAACTGATGACATCACTACTCACCGTTTATAAGGATATAATTTACAGGATATTCATGGCTTTTGTGTATTATAAATAAATACACTATAATACCTGAGTGGGTTTCCATGAACTTACAGTTTAGGATCCTTATTTATTAAACGTATATTCCACTTTTTCCTGTTACAAGTTATGGTGTATAATCAATAGAATCAGGTGCTACTTACTGAGATGTTTCAGTTTCCAGGAAACACATTTAGGATATTGGAGACTTAGATGAGAGACCTCACACCTGAACTTCTTCCCAATGTCCCTCACACAAGGCCTGTAGTTTATATGGCTGGTAAAATAGAACAACCCATTGGCATCAAGTATTTGGTCATTGTATGGTTCCAAGAGCTCATCCTCTTTATACCAGAAAACTGTCAAGGATTTGGGGAGGAAGGAATGGTTTCTGCAGGACAGGCCGATTTCTTGCCCACCATATACAGTCTCGGATGATGCCAGGATTGGATCCAACTTTGGTACAGCTAAACACCAAAAAAACAGTTGTGAGTTTACATTTTATAAATGCCATATTCCTTACTTTCATTAGTTATTCGCTTGTGAAGTTTTATTCCCATTCCATTAAAAAATATTCGTTTTGCAAAACGTTATTGTTAAACATTAGTAGTGATTAGGGTAGTTATACAAATTTTACACTGATAATGAATTTGACTTACCTGCAAATCCTTCCCCAACACAGCACTTACTTGCCATGTCACTGAAAAGGAATATTACTCCTCAAAACCCTAACCCTAACCCTGACCCTGGGGGGAGGGGCAACCCAAGGTTCTAAAACCAAGAGGGGATGATTCAGTTAATAACAGACTTTCAGAAAGACTTGATAATATAAAAAGTTTAAGAAAATATTCTACCTTGTGTCACCTCCAGCCGACAGGACTCAGAGATGGGGAGTCTGAGGGCAGAGTGAGTGACCCTCACAGTCAGTTCTGCTCCATCATCTTCCTCTATGTCGGGTGTTATATGGATTAAGCATTGGCAATAAGAAATACTCCTTTATTTACTAGATTTTATAACAGGAACCATTTCCACTTGCAGTGGCCTCTGTGCCAGGGGCAGATTAGTCACATTCCCATTTCTCATTAACCCTTCTCTCTCTGTCCCAATAACCACACACTCCTCATCTCTGTAATGTGCCACTGGGGTAGAGGAACAAGCTTTTAAATCACAGAAGTGAATTTCCATCTCTTCTTCCCCTTTTCTTTTCAGCCACAATGTAATTCTGATGGGTTTGGGTCGGAACCCAATAATCTGGCAGGACAGAGTCGCCTTGTTCATATGCACCAAATGTTCCACTCCACTAATGGAAGAGAGTTTTGGGGGCTCTGTAACAAATAAACATTTTTAATAAGAACCATTGTTTTATTTCTAACAGGTAAAAGGCAAGTAGTTAAATGTGTATCCCCTGTGTGGTGCCCTAGTGAGGAACCTACTTTGTTAGATGTTGTTTCCCTAACCCTAAGGTCAGATGCTGTAGCCTCAAAGACAAAGAAGAGTAGAGGGTTGAGCCCCCAAAAGTCCTAGCCAAATCTGTTATTGTGCCCAGGATTTCGCTCTTTAACTATATATTCTAACAGTATTTGACTGGTTTGGCTGAACACTGGGAAAAAACCTGGTGGCTCCGACCTCCATGAGCCCTGCCGACCTAGATCCTCTCCCTCGCCTGGAGGAGGGAATTAAAAGGTACAGGGGGCACACGGGGTGGATTCCGGAAATGCATTCGCTGGGAGAGTCCAGGACGTCTCAGCCTCAGTGGGCCCTGGACACCCCAGTCCGACATGTGATTACCCATGGGATGTGGTTGCTGTTATGTGATTCTGAGTGATTCATTCAAACTGCCTCCTGTTATTGTTACAAATTATATAATGCCACTAATGTGATTCATATGCAGAGAAATCTTTTCTAGACATGCACTAACATGCAGACGGTTGCAGGGAACCCCAGACCAATGCAGCTTGCATGTGAGCCCATAAAACAAAATGGGCATGTGACTCGCATTTAAAACTGACTGTACCTGACCTGCACCTGCAAATAACAAATATCCTGAAAATAACACTCCAAGTAAAGCCTATTACTCACAGCGATCTGTCTTCATTGTGGAGAATTGTCTTCTCATTTCCCACAATTAAGCCAGGTTACCAAAAGTAATTATTTACTCGCAGGATCTTAATGTTATATTATGGTAAGGCAATTTCAGGAGATTTGTCACCCGCCGCACCGCAGATTTAACCACAGGCAACAAATCTTACCCTGTGGCATCTACCTAAAGGCCCCCATACACAGCTGATATAACCTGCCGACAGAGTAAGTCAAGCAGCTTATATAGGGGCCCTCCGACAGGCTTTCCCAATAGATATCTGGCCAAAAGTCAGCCAGTTGTAGATCGGGCAGGTTTATAAAAAAAAACGTCAGATCGAGGACTGCATTGGTTCATTTATGTTATCCTTGAGCTGACTGCTGGGCCCTAGGGCCCACAATCAGTTAAGCTCAATATCACCCACCTTGCCAAACAAGCAGATCTCTGAATGTATGGCCAGCTTTATTCTTTAAGTGCCTGGGACTCCCACGGGGCTGAGTGAAAAACCTTTACTATTGCTAATTAGGGCAAGTGATCACATTGAGATCTGCCAGAAACTGTGCATGGGGCAGCATTTGAAAAGGCGATAATGTTCTTTTCATGGCCAGAACTGGCAGAACTATGTCCCCATCCCCCCCACATACAGAGCAGGTTCAGGGTACAGTTTATAGAACCCCCCCCAAACCTGCAGTAAGGAATATACTTTATTTATCTTACCTTTCTTCAGGAATTTCCAATAGAGAAAGCAACGGAGAGCTGCAATTATTATAGTAAGGAATATCACAACCAAAACTGGAACAGTTGTCTTATCTTCAGGGGGGGGACTCTGTAACAACATCAAATAATCATTAATCCCACCTTATTGTCCTGTAACCCCCCTCATGTCATAATTGTCATTATCATCTTTATGAATCCTTCTCATCCTTTCTGACATTTTTTTATCACCCAACCGTGTAAACCACTATTTTTTAAATGTACTATGTCCAACAACTAAAAAGACCATTTCAAGTGATATTGTCTAGTTGAAGCCAGGAAAACTAAGGGTAGCTGCCTGCTTGGCCCTGCAAACATAGATAGATTTCACTATGACCGTTAAATTTTTTTTAACCTGGCCAATCAATTTTCTGACAGATGTCGGATGAAAAATCGTAAGATGCACGATCGTTCGATTCCCACTAACCTCACGATAATTTGATGGATTGGTTGGATTGCACTAAAATCGGTCGTTCACCAAAGAAAAATCTTTGCTAATATGGGGACCTTTACTGTTACCTTTCCCTTGATCTCCCCTTAGCAAGTACCATCTCCCTCCTATAGAAGAGCACCCAGTCATGTAAGTGAAGCTGACGCACGGCCATTGGATGCTGACTGTGCCCCCTTACCTGCCCCTTGTGCTTATTCTTATCAATACTAAAGTGTCTGCTTTGCTTTTTTCAACATTATTTGCCATTTGGGTGCGATGTATATTGTATCTTGATTAGCAGTGTTCAATTTTTTGTAACAAAAATTAAATTTTTTGCATACCATTTGGCATTTCAAATCTTTTCTATGGGTGTGCAGCAGTAAATTACATTTATATATTTTCCCTGATTTAAACCTAAAATTAAGGGTATCCTAGACCTTCTACTTACCATATATACATATACTAACTGCCCTATGGCCAAAGTGCCCTCTATGTGCCTACTGTATGTAGAGACCCTGAGATTTGGGTGTATTTATCTCAGGCATTCCTCTTTAGTATTTGGACACCTAAGGGTTCTTTAGTTAAGTTAGGCAGCTATGTCCCTAGTGGGGTCCACACCAGTACCTGGGGATTGTCCACTAGATGGCACTGTTTGATAATATAAAAGGGTTTAGCACCATGAGGTCTGGGTCTGTCCTGGGACTTTGCCTCACTGAGAGGTACTACAGGTCCAGGTCTGCCGAGAAAGTTAGTGAAGTGTAAGATAGTGTTAGTAGTACTGTAATAGTCGCTCTAGGAGTGAAAGTCAGCTCAGGGTAGCTAGTGAGCAGATGTGGCTCCAACGAGGAGGTGTAGTGGGGTTAGGACCCCGTGGTATTTGAACCACTAGTGCAGGGACTACAGTGGGTGAGTTGAGGACCAGATAGGATACCAAGACCCAAGATCCCAGGCTGAATACAGTGGGTGAGGTGAGGATCAAGTTCGGTGCCAAGATACAAGACCCCAGGCTGAGAAACCCTTGCCTTAGTGTTTCACCAGAGGGATAGTGCCTAGTGAGAGTGGTAACTATTCCCCACGTCTATTGTTGCTGTAATACTGAATACTAGCCCGTTTGCTGCACCCTGTACTCTCTAGAGGGATTATTGCTGTGTGAAGCTTTTCTATGATAACTGTGAACATCAAAGTGCCTGTGAACTACTACCTTGTTACTGTTCTCTGTAAATAAACCAGTTATAGTTTACTGCAAAGAAACTGCCTGGCTGAATATCCTGCTGTATTCATCTACACCAGGTACCGGGAGTTGCACGGGTACACTGGGGGGTCTGGGCACACTACAAGCAGTTTTAGCCTGGTCACACATTGCCTTAATACACAGCGAAAGTACACTCAAGGGTGTGCTACATGTATATAACTTTGTAATCAGTACCTGGGATCCCATGTAGCTAGTGCTTAAACTACAAGCTAAGGGTGCCAGAGTGGGGTTCCAAAGGCAGGTGTCTCAAATAAAAGGTGGCCCAATACAGAACCCTGCAGTACCAAGAACACTACTCTGTACCCGATGCTTTAGTCAGTTTCCAATCCATGTACCAACAACATTACCCAGGCTCATAGAACTTGCTTTAGGAAGCACGTTTATGCAACACTGTATCAAAAAGCTTTGGCGCAATCCAAGCAGATCTACTGCCCCCCCCCCAACTGTCCAAATACTGCACCCCCACTGTCCAACTTTCTACTTACAATGAACTTACCTGGTATTGAGAGAGTGAAATTGAGTTTCAGTTTATTCTCCAGGGATCTGTGCTTAATGATACACAAATACCTTCTCCCATTGTCTTCCAGGGAAGGTTTTATTGTTAGATGACTTGTAACATTGAATGCTCCATCCTCGTTCTCAGATGTGTCTCCAGTACAACTGTCCTTATCCAGGGAGATGCAGTTGGTCTCACTGAGCCGTTTCACCCACTGAATTGTTATATCTTTGGGGTAAAACCCACAGGCTGCACATTGAACTGTCTTCTCTGTTCCAAGCAGACCACTGACATCAGGAGGTTCCAACTTGGTAGCAGGTTGCACTGGAAGAAAGCACAGTTACATGGCTTATTGGTTTCTTATTTGTTTCTACCAACACACTGGAATTCAACTGAATCTGAATCCTGAACTGAGTCCCTTAAATCATACAGATCATCCTACAAACATGGGCACTCATAAACTGTGGCCTTTCATCCTTGTGTCCTAGCATGGCAACCCAAACCAGGAGCTCTCTGCCAGTAAGGCTGACATAGTGCTTGTTATTTGCACAACGAGTATTGTTGTACCCAACCAGAGTGCCAGCCCTGTTAGCTCTCAACTCCAGTGGGGGAAATAATAGTTCTACTGGTTGATGGTACTTGATGAATTTGGATTTAATCAGGAGTATTTGGTGAAAGACACAAATCAGCACCAAGGACACATTCAGTTCTGTTAATATTTACTATTTGTACCTGCAGTCGTGCTTGACTTGTCACAAGCAGCTGATTGGTTAATAGGCTTCTAATGGGTGGGGGCAGACTATTTATAAGTCGCTGGTTCCAATGTGCAGCCTTAATAATAATGGTGGTGCTGCTGGGGTTCCTTATGCAGGTGTCCACAGAAGGGGGCAAGAAGGGTCAGTTGCCCCACCCTGACTTCTCCCGCTAGTTCCAAGAAATTGTTTGTACATTTAATTCATCTTCAGTGGGATGCTACCCTATGTGATATTAGCTTACTTGCCCCTCACTGGAAAATTTTCTGCGGACACACATGGTTCCTTATGCACTTCTTTGGGCAGCAGATAAATGGCACTTACCTGATGCCTGCAGGGCAGATTTACCCACTGCTTTATTAGGTGTATAAATGACAGTGCAGGTATATTCTCCTTCATCTGTGAACTGAACGCGGGGTAAGTGAAGTCCCACATTGCCTGTTATAAGATCACTGTCGGATATGTAGGATCCCGGCCGGGTGGGGGTATGATGCCCAGACTTATAAAGATACACCCACTCTTCACTTCCATTTAGGGATTTCAGGGTCCAGATGACAGAGAGAAGCTTCACATCCAGTTTCCCAGCCCCATATTCAGTTACTGTACATGGAATAAAGGCATCTTGGTTCCTCAGGGATTTAATGGGAGAGTCACTTGTTTTAACCCCCAAAGCATCTAAAGGGCAAATAAAGGAAATGAAAAAAAAAACACAAAGACGTAATTTTTACAGATTCATAAATACAATATGGTTTGGAGCTAGAATGGAAGGCAGGCTTAGGGCAATGTGCAAAGTGGGGGCCCCAGATGAGATAAATAAATGTGGGGTGACCAGCTTCCCTTCAGCTCCTGTGACATTCTGGGAGTTGTAGTCCAGCAGTGTCTGGAGGGCCACAATATAATAAAACATAACACAACAGAGAAGGGGCATATACCCATAGTGTGAAACTGTAAAAGTTGAACAAAACAATAAGTAAAATTACACAACGTGTTAATAAATGTAAATCTAAGATACCAGCCTCCAAATCCATAGTAAATAATAAATGTGCAATATACAGAAATAAACAGTACATAGTTAAAATGCCATTTTGTGGTGATGTCACATCTGCACAATTTTGTCATTTTGGAGCATAAAGACATTCAGGAAAGTGCTAGCTGCAAAGTGTGCAAAAAACATGGTGGCACTTGCTAAATGACCCTCATATAATACAGGCAGATAATTAAGGGGTCATTTACAAATACCCTGGATGCAGATGACCAAGTGTGCAAAATCACACTCCTCAGTGCCCAATCACTCAGCTCCAGCCTCTTGGCACAGCTGAACTCTGCATCTCATGCACCAGGCACCCTCTTACACTACCATAAATGTGCAGATGTGGGTTTTTGGCCATGTTGGAGCTAAGTGCCAGCCTTTTTGAAATGTATGGACCCCCTTACATTATAGAGAGCCCGTTAATATGCTTTTTGGGTGGGAGAAATAAGGACTTTGTCTGATTGCTACATAAACACTCTCTAAAAGAGTCAGTGTGCATGACCAATTCACTCAATACATGACTGCTGTCTTCAGGCCTATTTGCAAGAACAGCAACTAATTTGCTCATATTCATTATAGACAGAGAGACTTTCACCCAAAGGTTACCAGATGGTACACAGGACACTGCTACAAATATGTTACAGACTCAGCATCCATTCCCCAGAGTACTAGGCCCTCACAGTGTGATCCTCATGAGATTTCTCTTTGAGTTTAACAGCTTGAGTCCCCGTACTAGCAATGACATCCAGGGTACTAAACCTTTCTATACTCCTCCTTGGAGTCTTTAGTTGCTTTGCTAAAAACCCTAAGCCTCTGTACTAGAGTGAATTACAACAGGAGCTAGCACTCACATTAGCTAGTCCTACCTTACTGATCTTCTCCTACTGAGACCTCCTGTCTAATCCTATCTGTCACTCCTAGAGTGAGTTATTACAGGCGCTAGCCCTCACATTTTAGCCAGTACTACCATATTGATCTTCTTCTCCTACTGAGACCTCCTGCCTAATCATAGTTCCTTCTCTGTTAGTTGGCAAAAAAAAAACTGAATTGTCTCTTCTTTTAGCACAGAGAGCACCAATGTTAGCAGGAATACTACAGTGACAGCAGTAGGGGAGAACAGTCAAAGAGAGGGAGTGGAAGAAGAAGAGAGAGAAGGAAAGGGGGAGACGGTGAGTAAAATAGAGAAACAGAGATGAGCAAATGACCCACACTGTTCTGTAGGTGGAGAAGAAACAGAAAAGCAAGTAAGGTTATTGCTGAATAAATACTCAAGCACTGTGTATCAATGGAAACTCAATTAAAGGAACTTTCACCGGAACTTCCATTGTCACCAACAGTCCCAACTTATTGGGTGTATGGTTGAGGGGGGCAAATGTACTATGCCTGGAATCTCCCATCTATGGACTGGTTATGTACTCTTTAATAGCAGTTTATATATTTGAATCATGGATGATCACTGTATTGTGGTACAAGATACATTGTATCTCATACACAAATGACATTGGGATTTGAGTGCCCCGAAACTGCCTTATTAAGGTGCCAATCACTAAGGGAGATCAGAATCTTCTATAATTTTTTAACGATAAAAGTGTTACCAACACAGAGCCATATTAAACAAGGAAGTGTAAGGTGGTACCGGGGGACGTGTTTCAAGAGAGATACATTTTGCCCTAGTTTGTTTGCTTTCCATGGTGCATTTAATGGGGCCAGCCGCCAGGGACTGGGGATATGATTTTGGAGTCTGCAATCTAGTTGGTTATTGAGCTCAGAAATGGAGGTAAAAAGTGGCTCCCCCGTTTTACTTCAATGAGATGCTTCTTTGTCTGTTGAGATATTTCTGTGCCCAACTATACATCCAAAAGTATAGGCAATTGAGGCTCATACAAATGCCCAGTTGCGGCTCTTCAACCTGCCATTCAGTTTAGTAGAATTCACTTGACAACCCCCCAGCCAGAAAGTGCTGAAATGTTTGTTTTCTGGACAAAAATTCCAATTGACTGAATGACATCAAATGGCCACAATCAGGCACCCATGTGCCATAAGCCTAAATCTGGGGTAACTTGTATTGTATTTATTTATATTGCATCACCAGTGTACACAGTGCTTTACAGAAACAGCAGGACAGTTAATATCAATGAATAATAAATTCATTTAGGAATTTCAGCACAGAGACTGAAATAAGGTGCAGGCCCAGAAGAGCTTACAATATGCCATTATACATTCCGTATTACTATACAGAGCTGCACTTTGATACACATTGGTAGTAGAACAAGAGGGTGACAGTTTCACTTCATATTTGTGTTACCCAAGCTGTGGCTCCTTGTTGCTGAATACTTTAAGGGAGCTAGCACATGGCCAGATTCGGGGAGTAATCGCCTCTTCTGCGGGCGACAATCACCCCCGAACTGCCTTCCTCGTGCCTGCCGCCTGCTATAATGACAAAACGCCAGCAGCAATGCACTCGCGGCGCTTTGATTTCCGAAGTCGCCCTAAGTTTCCTCGTGAGGCATTGGCACTGGCATTTTCGAATTATAGCAGGTGGAAGGCAGGGGGAAGGTAGTTCGGAGAGATTGTCGCCCAGCAGAAGAGGCGATTAGTCACCAGGCGACTAAATCTCCCCGAATCTTCCCGTGTGCTTGAACCCTAAGGCATTTATGGGTAATTATAGTTCAACAGGCACAAGTCAGAATGCAGCTCATCATATAAATAACTGAACAAAGTTTGTGGAGCCCTGGACCCTGACACTGTGTATACAAAGCTGTTAGTTTGGGCCCCAGATAAGGAGGAATAAGATCTTACCTGTTCCTGTTAGTGAGAGTGAGATCAGTAGGAACCAGATGAAGCAGGGGGGGGCCCATACTGATGGTCAGTTCCTTCTACAGTCTTGGGGGTCCCATCTCTCATGTTAATATGCCCTCAGCCCTGTGCCATGGTGACTTTCCTGTTAGCCCAGAAACAGAAAAAGAGAGAAGAATTCACTTTCATTTCAGTGCAGGGGGAGGAGCTAAGTGACATAGAAACTCCCTGCACTCTCAGCTCACTCT
Organism: Xenopus laevis; assembly: GCF_017654675.1. Lineage (NCBI taxonomy): Eukaryota > Metazoa > Chordata > Amphibia > Anura > Pipidae > Xenopus > Xenopus laevis. The sequence continues at coordinate 23,020,118 of NC_054378.1, read as the reverse complement.
CACTCTCCAGGAACAGGGTTCTGACATTGTGGCCCTGAAAAGGTACCCCATAGGACTCTCATGAACTGTAACTGCACATTGTGTTCTATGTCCCTGCAGGGTGTGGGAAAAGGCACCACAATACTGTACTGCTGAAATTTTCACCAGATATCGATTGGCCAGGACCTCCTGAGGGTTTTTTTTTTTAGCATCAAATGCACTGGAGTTAATGGGTGTTTACTGTTTGACACAAAACAAAAAATTCTGGTAAAAAAAAGCATAGAGAAATTCTAATAATTATGGTGGTGTTTTTCACCATTGAAACAACATGTATAATAAACACATATACATATATATATATATATATATATATATATATATATATATATATATATATATATATATATATAGATTTGCTTGAATATAGGAATGCACACTGGGATTTAAATAAAATCTTCTTTATTTATTCCAACATTTAAAAGAAACAGGTCAACGTTTCGGTCCCCTGCTTGGACCTTTATCAAGGGTCTTGATAAAGGTCCAAGCAGGGGACCGAAACGTTGACCTGTTTCTTTTAAATGTTGGAATAAATAAAGAAGATTTTATTTAAATCCCAGTGTGCATTCCTATATTCAAGCAAATCTATACTATTGGCGAGGAATAGCACCTGGGTCTGATGGATAATCGCATGGGAGTGCTTAAACCTAATGAATTTGTATATATATATATATATATATATATATATATATATATATATATATATATATATATATATATATATATATATATACAAATGTATAATGCAGATTCGTGAAAAGTCTCACCACTATGGAAAACACAAATTTCACAGCAAAACTGTAATAAATGAAAAAATATGATCACCAATACTGGTCACACATGATATTGAATCATCCTTACCAGAAGGCATGGGCTCCGTTGCCCAAGTGTCCCAGGCTAACGCCCGCGGACAGCTTGAACAGATGTGTCCCCTTCGCCAAAGCTAGGGGGAGTCCCGTCTACCCTGGGTTCTGCCGAAGCTTCCCTCAGGGTGTGTCATGGCCTGGGGTCCAGCCAAAGGACTATGACCCCATCCAGGGTGCTCAAACCAAACACAAAAAAAGGTGCTGGAGTGTGAGGTGTAAGGCCATTGATTGCCTTTAGTAAGGCTCCAGCTGGCAGCCAGAAAAAGAAAAACTTCCTGCCAACCTAATGGCCACGGCAAAGGAATTGAAGCATGATTAGGCATAGGTGCATGTGCATTGCCCTGACTCAAAAGCAAATCAGGTGCCTCCCTCATGGGAGCACAGCAACCCAGCTTTCATCAAGCTTCCGCTTGCCAGCCTAGTCCAGAGGACCAAGTGTTTCTCCGTTCTTCACATAGGATCATAAGAACAGATACTCCTCTTTGATCTTGCAAGCCAGAGGACCAAGTGTTTCCAAAGATGCTACACTTGATCTTAGCCAAAAGGCAGAGAAGTTGCTCAGATTGGTTGGGGGATTCTGACCAGACCATGTGGGTATATAGTCAGTTGTGGGGCCCCTCACACTGATACCCCCTGTGAACCTGGTGAGAAATGTATCAGTCGGGAAAGAAGGTGAAGAGGAGCTGCATCTCTGCTGTTATGAATATTGGGTCAGTTACCCTAACGAAAGGAACAACAGAAATTTTGGCCATGCACCATGTACGGAATCTGTGTGTTTGGTCCATGGACTAATTGGCTGGCTACTGTGCAGGTGGCCCCTTTATGGTGCTCTACATGTTTAGGGGTGGGGAGAAGGAAATTAGAGGGAATTGGGGAGGTGTCTGGGGCAGAAACACTGAGAAATACCAATTCATCAGCCGATATATTGATGGTTGTCAATTTGTAAAGGATAACTTTATAGAAAGACTTACTGTCTATACTGAGTATACAGAGTCGGCAGCTGACCCCCAACCACATAAGCTCACAAATGTCATAATTAGTCTGACTAATGGGATTGGTTAGATCAGCACTGTCACAAAACCGCCTCACTCAACCACACTTAACTCTTGGGTTTGACTACAAGGGGTTACAATCAGTCTCTCAATCACCTTACACACAGGTAAGACTAACATCAGACACCCCAAAAACACACCAACACCCACAAAGTTCATTTGCTGCCACCATCTATCATTAACAGGCGATAGAAACCTAATGTGACTATTCCCCTGCCCTCTTTAACAGGTAATAACTCACACTACACAATGCATCAAACACTCTCTCCTATGGTAGTTACTCAGGGTAAGATCCTACAAGTCTAACAAGCACTCCAGCAGCCAAAGGGTTAATCTACATTCAAACACACTTTCCTGCTAGCCGTACTAGTTATCCAACATACAAATAGGCAACTTTCCCTTTCCACACATACGAAGAGTTCATACACGTAGGCACAAGCATTCATATGGGCAATGAGTTCGTTTAGAGCACAAGGACTAACGTATTAAATGATATTTAATATTTAAAAGAAACAGTGCATATGTATATATATAAAAATGATATTACAAAGATGACACACAGTTGCAAATACAGTAAATAAAATAAAAGGGAGTAAAAACACAAAGAAAACCCTTACTTTACCAAGTTTTGAAGTTGTCAGTGTATTTCCTCTGAGGCACGAGTTGGAAGCTGGACATACAATCCACTGAATAAATGGAGCCTCCTTGTATGACAATGTGATATTGGGAATGTCACCTTTTTATTTCCTGCTGGGACACTCCCCTCATTACCTTATGCATGAGGTAGGAGTGCCCAGGAACATGTCATTTACGACCCCCTGCAGGGGGTTTGCTACTCTCAGGCAATATTCCCCAATATCCCTTAATAAAATATGGGTACTTGCCAGTACCCAATACTATAATAAAAACATGGGCAGGCTGTGATCCATATGTGGGCAAGAAGAACAATACCAAACACTAATAGGTTCCCACTTTCCAGTCCCCCAGGAACCAGCCCTCCTAACAGGTGGGTATAGGCTAGCCCTGTTTGGTATTGTTAGGAAGCATGTGACCTCCTCATAACCAATATGTAAGTTATGAGGTTGTGAATCCTATGACACAGGAGATATGGATACTTTCCTATAATCCATAATTTTCTACTAGCTATCCCCCCCTGCTGCTCTAGGTCCACAGCTCTGTTCTTTGATCAGCCGATCAAAGAACAGACTGGCCCAGCTTCCTTGCCCAAATGGTGTGGCTCCAGACCGTCTCAGATGACAGATATGGATGTCACCTTTCCACAGCCCCCTGGTGAGATATAAAATTAAGGGTCTCTGTGTGAGCCTGAGACTGAGTAATTAAAGTATTAACTTTTAAAATGCCAGTGCAAGGTGGCCCTGGCATGACAAGCACATTCTATCCTTCTGTTTGGGGGGCAATATAGCTTCAGCTCTTCTGACTTGCTTACCAAGTCAATAATTCACACCAAATGTCCTTCCTTTTCATTTGACCTCCCTCCACCCCCAGAGCAACTAATTCCCCCTACTCTGCCCCCATTCACTTGCTCACTGATGCACCTGCACGGATGCCTCTCTGCACTGACAGAATGGACCAGACTAGGGGTGGACAGGAATAAGTAGTGAGTGATTAGTGTCCTCCTCATCACTGTTGCACCCTAACCACATGCCCCTTCTGCCAACCCCTATACCCAGCCCTTATAACAGAACTGAATGGAACTGCAGCCAGAACAGGTGTCAGTGGGTGTCACTTCATAGAGCACTGGGCACCAGCCACAAAGGTACTGCCAATGAGAAGGGCACATACCCCCTTCAGAACTACCTGCCAGATTCCAGTGCCAGAAACCAGGATGTATTTTTAATTGGTTTCTGGTTGCTGGGCAACATAGTTCTATCGGACTTTGGGGACTGGTCAGAATTTAATTGATTGGTAATAGGGAACCTGGAACACAGTATTAACCCAAATAACTTGCTCTTGCAGTGCTTTCCGGTACTTTATAAAGTTAATTTTGGTTACAGTTTCCCTTTAAACTGTTGCAAATATTCAGTTCCCACGATCCTCATGTGGCCAGGGTCAGACTGGCACCCACCAGTCACATGGTCAGTGTAAACACATGATACTAGCAGAGTCGGTGGGTGGTAGTGATGTGTTGTTTGAGAAAAAGTTGACCAGCCCACTCCTAACCTGCACCTGACCCGAACCCTACCAGCACTTCTATTTATAGACCCGACCGCAAGATGTCACAAAAGGGGGTGGGGCAGGCTTGCACCTATAAATAGTGGCTGCCGGAAGCAGAATGTGGCACGGTTAGGTTGCGGTCTGAGAGAGCAGAAGGAACAGCTCAACCTGTACCTGCCTGTGACCTGCAAACTGTGTGCGGAATAGACCCAAACCCATCAGACACACAGGTAAACCTAGTGGTGGCTATATGTGGTGAGTGTAACCCCTATACAGGGATGTTTCACCTCCAGCTGCTGATAAACCAGTACACCCAGTGGCACCAGTAACAGCCAAGCTGGGATACTAAAATGTCAGGGATAGAACAGGAAGGGGTTGACACAGATGGAGCAGGACCCTCCTAAGCTCTCCAAGGCCCAATAGTCTAAAGAAGCAGCTCCCAGGGAAGTGGGTCCAACTGGGTCAGAACTTCCCCTTTGCAAAACGTTTTCCCAAAATATTTCAAACATTTTTATATTATGATTATTTTATTGAGGGCTTAGGGGGCCTATTCACAAGTATCATATAAATGCCGGTACATCACCCACGTGTCCTAATATTTTTGCATTTTATTAATCCCACTGCTTTGTCTAATTTATTCGCTTTTTGGCACCATTTGTAAGAAGTGATATACATTCAGTATTTAATTACGTCATGCAGTGTATGTTGCTAGCGCTACAACACACAAACTGTGAAATGTGTTTGGGAACATCACATGTTTCTTGGTTTCTTTATAAAAAAAGTGGAAGAAATTATTTTATTTTCTGTTAGTCCATTTTACTACAGTTTCTGTGCACAGAGCAGCGGCTGCGATGGCGCCTTATTTCCATATTTTAGACAAAAAAGATATTCTGTGCAGGGTAGAGGAATATTTGTGATTGCCTGACATTAAGTATATTTCAGCTACTGACAAGTTTATACTCACCCCATACGTAGGACACACGTCCATCAAGTTCAACCTTAAGTCTATATATAAAACGTGCCTAACTGCTAGTTGAGGTATTTTTTATGGGCCAACCAGTCGTGGAGCAGGTCTGAGGGCCAGGGGCCCACCAGGTTTTTTCCCTGTGTTCCTCCGGCCCAGTCCGACCCTGGTTCAGTATATAAAATAAAGCATCTGTAGCCATATTCATTTTTAGGCTTTAGTTCTCCTTTAATCTGCTGCTGCCAGGCAGGCAAAGAGCTACAAATAAACATAAAAGAAGGGGTGTGTCCCCATCATGTACAATTGTATCAGAACCTTTATTAACATAAAACTACATCACACTTACAATGTACAATGATCGTTCATCACAAAATTCCATTCAGTGTGTTCTCAATGTGTTTTGTTGATGCCCCATTACGTTTTCAAAGGCAGTGGGTGCATGTTGGACTCATGTCACTTATAAACATTAATGGATTTAAAGGTATAGAGTTGAATTAGTTTTTATCTATCTGTGTCTGTCTATCGTCTGTCTGTCCAGCTACATTTATGTGTATACATTAGGGCACGACCTGGGGATCACGGGTAATATTTATTAAGGCAAAACTACTAACATAAAATCAAGATCTGTCCTTACATTTATTTTCACAGCAAATTTTGGGCTGCTATTTTGGAGAGAGTAACTGTGTCAGTAATTGTCAGGTTTTATGTGCAGTTCCTACTGTTGGCCACGAGAGGGAAGTAGGGTACAACAAATGCCTGAAGCCCCTCAGGGAAAACAGTAAGGCTGAGGGGTCTGAATGAAGGAGCCCAGAAGTATAGACCATATGAGAGAACAGCCAGTGCTCACTTGTGCAAAGCCAATCCAGCTGGGTTCACACAAAACAGGGGGTACCCCTTGTCCAGAAATGTGTTCCCTGTACAGTTAGGCCCATAAAACTTTGGACAGAGACAACTTTTTTCTAATGTTGGTTCTGTACATTACCACAATGCATTTTAAATGAAACAACTCAGCTGCAGTTGATCTGCAGACTTTCAGCTTTAATTCAGTGGGTTGAACAAAAAGATTGCATAAAAATTGGAGGAACTGAAGCCTTTTTTAACACAATCGCTTCATTTCAGGGGCTCAAAAGGAATTGGACATTTGACTCAAACGCTATTTCATGGGCAGGTGTGGGCAATTCCTTCATTATCATTAGTCATTATCAATGAAGCAGATAAAAGCCCTGGAGTTGATTTGATAGGGGGGTGCTTGTATGTGGAAGATTTTGCTGTTAACAGACAACAAGGCATCTTTAAGCTGCAAAAAACAGAAAACCCCATCTGAGAAATTGCTACAGTATTAGGACTGGCAAAATCTACAGTTTGGTACATCCGGAGAAAAGAGAGAAAGAAAGAAAGAACAAGCACTGGTGAACCCAGCAACACAAAAAGTCCTGGACGTCCACGGAAGACAACAGTTGTGAATGATCGCAGAATCATTTCCATGGTGAAGAGAAACCCCTTCACAGCAGTCAAACAAGTGAACAACACTCTCCAGGAGGCAGGCTTGTCGATATCCAAGTCTACCATAAAGAGAAGACTGCATGAAAGTAAATACAGAGGGTGCACTGCAAGGTGCAAGCCACTAAAGCATCATAAATAGAAAGGCTAGTTTGGACTTTGCTAAAAAAAACACAGTTCTGGAAAAACGCGTATGATATACAGCTCATTATCTTTTCAAACAAAGGCAGTAACACATCACTGTATCACCGAATACACAATAGGTTCTTACCTAAAACCTGCATTTCCATACGTTTCTCTGTTGTTACCCCTGTTTTATAATGATGAGTCCTGCAGATGTACTGAGCCCCATGATCTTCCGTCACTGTGGGTGTAAGGATCAGATTGCTGAAGAAACAATTCATATCATCACTGCTGTACCGGTAAGGATCTACTGCGCATGCGCCAAAAGTCACGAAGTTTCAGAAAAAAGAAATCGTAAACTTTGTGACTTTCGGGCGCACGCGCAGTACATCCTTACTGGTAAATACATCTACTGCGCATGCGCCACCAAATGCCAGCTAATACAGGAAGAAGAGCGCACGGGCGAACATGGCTGCCGCGGGGTCAGTAACAAGTTAGGGGCATTTGCCCGGGGGGTAGGTCGGAGGGAGGGGGGCAACACAGGGGAGGGATTTTAGCGCCGAAGGGGTTGAATTCTCCTTTAATTAATCTGTCCCGATATGCTAATCAATGAGCAATTTCAAAATGTATTGGTAAAACACGATAACATATGGATATGTTGGGGGCCCTAAGATGTATTTTCTGTGGGGCCCAGTAACATCTAGTTACGACACTGCTCTTTGTGCTCCTAGAAAATAGCTGAAAGGTTCCCCTTGAGTGGACTGCAACCCATACCTGCCCCCCCCCCCCCCAGTAAGGATGAGGAATATTGAATAGCTCCCAGAGTCACTTACTTCTGATCATGTAGCAAATATTTTCCCTTTTGGGATTTGTTTGTTTGGGCAGAACTGGGTACTGTTACATCTTCTCCCTCCCAGTCCATTCATAGTATCTGTTCATAGTGTATATACATTTCATGTACATTGTATCTGCCCCGGGTTATTGTCCATCAGGGCACAGTAGTTACTACAAATACACAAGAATAGTTTCATAGAAACTTTAATAAAGTCAGTGTTTGTTTCTTATCTGTGTCTTGGGATAAATGGTTCAGTAGGAGCAGGATGAGGATGGGGGGAGTCTCCCATACCCCCAGGGCTCTCATCTCCCCCGATAAACCTCTTTCCAGCAACTCCAATGTGCTCTCAACTCTTCTTCTGAACCTTAGATTCACTTCCCATTGACTTACAGTCAAGCACAGAGATCTTTTCCCCAACCCTCAAGTGCAACATCTTGTCTCTCTGTAATGTCAGCTCTGTCCTAAATGATTTGTAATAAATGTATTGTAAATCCTAATTGTTGCTGAGATGTGGGGCATTAATTGTGACTTAATTATAAACACAGAGAAAAGGCAAAAATCCCACTGCAAGGTTCCCAGCCATTTAATGACTTTATCCATCTGAACAATCATATCTGATAAATTTAGTTTCTAGTTTGATTGAAGCTATGAATATTAATATTTATAATTGGCCAAGTACTTACACAGTAGATACACAGGTATGGGAACTGTTGCCCAGAAGGCTTGGGACCTGGGCTTTTCAAGATAAGGGGTATATCCATAATTTCCATACATTAATTTGATTTAAAAACAATTTACACATTAATAAACCCAATAGGATTAAGTATATCATAGTTGGGATCAAGTTTGAGGTAATGATTAATTATAATTGAGAAAAAATAAATATTTTTTTTCAAAATCTGAATGAAATTGATTAAAATGGAGTCTTTGGGAGATAGCATTCCTGTAATTCCGCTCTTTCTGGATAATGGGTTTCTGGATAACAGATCTGTATCAGATCCCTAAAGAGCGACTGGTATAATTCCATAGTCTATTATTATTCTTTTATTCCCATTACATCAATAAATATCAGTACTGACAGATGGGCTACTACCCACGGCCCCCACTATACCCCCATTTGTTATTAATAACAGAGTGAGACAGCTCAGTATCACACCAACATTTAAGAAACTAAAGAACAGAACAAACAAAACAAAATAATAACAATAGGTTCTTTATTCTTTAACAACAGAGAGAGACTGATGTAGAAAAGAAGTAAAGGAAGTGAAAGGAATATGAATCCAGAACAGAGGTCAAGACATGAATGTACTTTATTTACATATTCTTTGTTCCACAAACGACTCATATTAGAGTATAAACTCAGTTAATTCACAGTTTTTATTATTAAATGCATTTAATATTTAGCCTTTGTCTATTTGCCTTGATTTATAAGTTAGGCATAAAGATATTTTGGGGCACCCTTCAGACAGACAAAAGACAAACTGCCCACTGTATCAATAGATTAATGGGCATTAAGACATCCAGTATAAATGCTTTAAAAATACCCCCGCCCATTTAAGCAAACAATTGTGCCCATATATTGCAATATAAGCTGAGCATTAGTATCCAAGCTGGTGGTGGTCAACCCTACTCTTACAGGGTTTATTCAGAATTTCAACATATTCTATGCCTCTTCTTTATAAGGTTAGGTTGGAGGGTATTCAGTCTTTGTATTGTGATGGCTTGCCCTCATTGCACCTTAAGTTTTATCATTTAAACTCATTTGCAATGGCCTCAGCAGATATATCTGTAAATAGGGATGTAGCGAACTGTTCGCGGGCGAACTTGTTCGCGCGAACTTCGACCGTTCGCGTCCGCCTAATGTTCGCGAACGTTTGGGAACGTTTGCATTTTGAGTTCGCGTTCGATTCGAATACAAATCGTTCGACCATTCGACCATTCGACCGCTAAAATCAAACGATTTCCATTCGTTCGAACGATTTCCATTCGTTCGAACGATTTCCATTCGTTCGAACGATTTCCATTCGTTCGAACGATTAAAATCCTTCGAACGTTCGATTCGAATTAAAATCCTTCGAACGTTCGATTCGAATGAAAAATCCTTCGAACGTTCGAATCGAACGATTTTAGCGGGTGTTCGAAGTTCGCGAACTGTTCGCGAACGTTCGCATTTTTTGCCGGTGTTCGCGAACGGCGTTCGCGAACACCAAATCGGCAGTTCGCTACATCCCTATCTGTAAAGCAATTTACCCAAAACCTCTGTATCCTGAAGGCTCATGTTATGGTTCTCCTGCGCTTGTTGAAGAGCATTTCCTACAGTCAATATATTTATATAGATCCCCAGTAACACATAAATCTCATGCCAGCTGCAGTTGGTAGGTTCTCTCAGTGGTAACAAAATTAAACGTGGTCTCAAATCGAATTTTGCCATGTTCAGGGGTGAAGGTGACCTTGGAGATACAGCCGGATCCATCAGTGAGGCTGGAGTTATCTATGAGGCTTTCATCAATGGGGAATATTCCATCACTCCAGGAGAAGTCTCCATGTTTCACATCTTGTCCTTTAATCATACACTGAAGGGTAACTACCTCTCCCTTCCTGGGGTTGGGGGTCACACACTCAATCTCTTTCACTTCTACTGTCTTTTGCAACGGAACTTTGTTGTCTTCAGGTGCTTTGGAAAATACATTTTCATTGGTAGATTTTCAGCTTTGTGACCATAAACGTACAGTTTGCCCTCAACAGGTCTACATTCACATACATCCCATTATTATAACCTAGTTCAGCAACCACTTGCAACTAATCAATAATTTACTTGTACAGATCTAGTGGCCAGAGATAGAGTGAACCTTTAGCACTGAACATGCATCAAACCAACACTGACCATCACAGTGCCCTGTTTTTCCTATCTGGGTGTTCCCTCCCCTTGTGACCTAAAGCACAGCCCATGCTTTTGGTTCTGGGCTAATGAAGGTGCTTAGTGACTAACGTAAAATAACCAGTTTCATTGAAAGTGAAGTTATACATGTTTCAAAATTGGTATTTAGGTTAATAATTTGGATGGTAACTCAATTAAATTGAATGTTTGATCAAACAGAAGGAACCTCTGGCTGCTGATATCTATCTTTTCCATTTAAAATTAAACCCATATCAAACTCCCAAGAAGGGGGAAATATGACGGTTGCAATGGAGGCATGCTACTAAACTGGGACAAGGAATGAAACAATGCAACTATTGTTTGGAAGACTGCCAAGGTTTGGGTTATTTTACTGGAGAAAAGGCACTTGCAATGGGATATGAGACATTAGGGGACATTATAGACCGATAGTGGGGGCCTATTTTCCCATAAAAAAGATCAAAGTACGAGAGCACCCCTCCTTTATACGAGAGGAATAGAACTTTCAGTTGAAGCATCATAAGGGGTTATTCATAGTGTGGGCCCTGTGGTTGAAGCATATATGGTGGATGCTTTTAAGAGGGGCTTCAATGATTTCTTAGACAATGTTTAGTGTTTGGCTGTAGAAAAAAACAACACAGTTTGTATTCACCAGATTTAATCGTTGGTCAACCGTTTTAGCAGGCAGAGGTTTCTCCTGTTTGATCTAAACTTTTATGTAAAGTAATTAAGCGTCACACACACAGACTGCTGTAAATCCCTCTTTTTGGGGATTCAGCCCAACCTTTAATTTTTCAAGAAGGATTTGGCCAAATCACGACCCAAATCCAACTCTAATTTGCATATGCAAATTGAGAAACATAAAAGCAGGGGTTCTGCTGTAAACGTGGTCTTTTAACTACAGGGTTCATACCTTAAACACATCTCACCATACAATGAGACCGGAACTGACCCTTCAATAACTTCCCTGGGCGCTGGTGATGGAAACACATGTCCTGAGCCAGCACACTAGGTTGCACCCACCTCAAACACCCAGAAACATTTTATTTAATATACATAAGTATTTATGTAGAAGGATGGGCATGAGCATTTGAATGTGAGCTAGTAGTTTTTATTCCATAATGTACATGTGTGTAAATAAATACTGTACTTGGGTAAGTTGAATAAATTGACATTATTAGGAATATCACTTACCATTTAGGGGTTGCTTGCCCTCGGTTTCATCCCCTACAAATAAAAATATACAAATAATTAGATGGGGAAATGGAAAATATTTTGCTACCGGCACATAAAGGCAACTAATGATCATATTTTTTGCACCAAATGCAAACGTTGCTATTGGATACTGTTGCAAGGATTCCTTTTGAATGTGGAGTTGCAACTATGGGTGCCTCCATGTTACCAAGGATGGATCTTATAATTGGGACTCAAACAGGACGATAGACCTCACCTCTAAGGTCTAACTGGAACTGCTTTCCCTTGATTTCCCTGTTGGCAGTGACTTCACATCGAATGAACTTGTTATGGTCGGTGTCGGTCAGGGTGTATTTCAATGTGCTAGTGCAACTGTATAACTCATCCTTTCCTATGTGGGGCTCTGTGGTTGTTATATTTGCTGTAAGGGGAATAAAGGATTTCAGCCACTTCACTTGGAGGCCTTTTGCTGAGAATCCAGAAATGGAGACATGGAAGATGGCTTCTCTGTTGGCCTCAGGTCTTTTGGGGGACACTGTAATGTCAGATAAGGTGGGTGGGACATCTAGAAGAGAACATGAGAAAAAGTTAAAGTTTCTTATTGATTTAACTGTTAATTCCTCTAAGGATGTGTCAGCTCTTCCTACCCGGCAGCCGCAGAGAGATATTCTTCTTCATTGGCTGCTTAAGATCGTTGTGCTTTATCAGGCAGGTGAATAATTTCCCATAATGCTCTGCTGTAGGCGTCAATGTGAGGAGGAATGAGACAGAATTTCCATTTGTTTGGGTTTCTGCTCTCATTCTTGTTGTTATTGGATTATTTCCCATTTGCCATTCCGCTGTGATGTCTCGGACATTGCATCCACTCACCTCACAGCTTAGTGTTAGGGGTTTCCCATATTTTGGGGAGAGATTACTGCAAATGATATCTTTAACTTGTGGCAGCCCTGAAATGCAGCAAATATTGAAATACAAATAAAAAGATTCATTCATGAACACGGCAAAATACACAGGTCCCAAATGAGCTGAGGACTTATTGACTGTCAAAAACAAAAATTACACAGCAACAAAATGTAAAATTCTGATGGTTTCATCTGTACATAGGCCTTTCTACGTTCTTAGCTCATTCTCACCTAAAAAATCTTCCTTTAAGTACCTCTTCACCAATGCAAACAATCCCATCTTGACCAAAGAAACCCTTCATAACTTAGATTTCCCATTCCTTTTAGTAAAATTTTTTTCTATTTTTTTTCATGTATTCTGACAGTGTCCCTTTTTGCTTAATGTCCCTGACTGCTGCCCATTGGCATTGTTTCCTGAATCTATTCAGAGCAGGAAGACTACCTGGTACTCAAGGCAACACTGGCTAAATTTGAAAAAATACTAAATAGAAATATATATACTACTTCATTGGTATGTGTATGGGCAGTTTAGAGCCTGTAAAAGGTCTAGAGTTAAGCACATGAAGATCAACAGATACAGCATAGATAAGACCCCCTATTACATACCCCAAGTCAAGTGTTTTCATCCTGGTGGGTATGTTTGGTGAAGGTCTAGCAAAAAATGGATTGTGCTAAGCCTATGTCTCAATTAATGACTGCCATTTACCCTGTCTCGATGTCCCATCTCAGGTTCTCCAGTTACACGTACCTTTAAGTTCAATACAGATTGTTCTTTTGACAACTTGTGCCCCGGCAGTAACCTCCAGCTGGAACTCTGTCCCATGGTCATTAATGGAAGGAATAAATGACATTTCTGTGGTTTTGGAGAAAAGTCCTGATGTTTGGTCTTCCTGTAGGACCTCTGTATAATTATCACAAGAAACAGCTTCTGGTCCTTTGTACCATTGAATCGAGAGGTCTTTAGGATAAAAATCCTTTATAATACATGATAATGTTGCCAGTTGGTTGTGCTCCAGAATTTCAGGATTGCATTCCATGGGTCCTACACTTGGCTTATGAACTGTAATATGAATATAATCACAGGGAAGTTGATTTTGAGATTGTAGGAACTAATATCACGTTGTAATGCATGTCCTGGGTACCCCAGACTTACCTTAAAAAAGTCTTAGCAGAAATATCATTATAATAAGATTACCAGTGTTTTGGGTTCCCAACAGTGGAACCCAGAATATAAGACAAAAAGGATCAGGTGCTACTTACTGAGATGTTTTAGTTCCCAGGAAACACATTTAGGATTTTGGAGACTTAGATGAGAGACCTCACACCTGAACTTCTTCCCAATGTCCCTCACACAAGGGCTGTATGTTATGCGGCTGGTGAAACTCAACAGACCATTATCATTTGCAGCAGTTGTGCTGTTCTCTGTTGACAAGACTTCATTCCCTTTATACCAGGAAACTTCTAACTTTTGGGGGTGGAAGGAATGGATTTTGCAAGAGAACTTTATCTCTTCCCCAACACATGGAATCTCTGGAAATGTCTTGATTTGATGCAGTTCTGGAACAGCTACAAAGTATAAGATGAGAGAAGACTGTTAGCCCTTTCAATAGCAGCAACATATCAGATTGGACTTGTCGTTGGTTCAAATCCAATACTTACAGGCTGGTGATTGGGATGTGTGTAACATAATATCTCATTCATGAATCATTTAGTTATTGATTATATTCATAAAGGTACTCAAAAGTAATGGTACCACTGTATCAGTGGTAGAGCAGAATGGGCCTATTGATTGATTCCCCACACTCAAGCCCTGGACTGCTTAGAGGTACATAAAGGTACTCAAAAGTACTGGTACCACTGTATCAGTGGTAGAGCAGAATGGGCCTATTGATTGATTTGCCACACTCAAGCCCTGGACTGTACTGTTCCACCCCAAATAGAAAATTATTTTAAGTTCTAATTTATATATTGGATCATTACCTAAAACACACATTTCCATTCTTTCTTCTGCACCAGTATTTGTTGCATAATGAAAAGTTCTGCAGATATATTTTACTCCATGGTCTTCCTTTACTGTTGGCTTTACGGTCAATTGACTTAGAAAGCTGCTGGAATAGTCTTCATGTATATTCTCTTTCAGGCAATGTGAATATCTAGAATATTTTATGTTGCTTTTTCCATCTTCCCAGGACACAATTTCAGTTTCCAGACCCTCCAAGTCCAACCTTATCCAAATAACGGAGAGTGGCTTTGGCTTGAATCCATTGATGGGACAGGTCAGAGTCAGGGATTCTCCGTGGATGATACGAAGTGGAAATACAATGGTGAAGAGTTTGGGTCTAACTAAATATGAAGAGAACATACATGGTCAGAAGCTGAAAGGGAATTAGATGGGCTTTACATGAAAGAAGCTGGTTACAGAGAAAGTCTTGGGGCAGGAGAGAAACAACGACAAGCACTGGTAGAAGATAAATTAGTGGGAGCAAATATATATTCTGTATTTATTTTATTTTAATATTGAATTATAAAAACTATGTGAATACCAACTTACTTACCTCCTTCTACCTTCAGAGGACAACTAACAGAGCTGGGAACACTCAGAGCACGGTGAGTGACCCACACTGACAGTTCTGCTCCATCGTCTTCTTCTAAATTGGGAGTTATATGGATTGTGCACTGACAGTTGGAAATACGCTTTTTGTTTGTTTTTATCAGAGAAAACATTTCCACTCGCAGAGGCCTCTGTGCCGGGGGCAGGTGACTGTCTCCATAACTCACTAAGTGTTGGGTCTCATCGAAATTAATGGCCACAGATTGTTCCTCTCTCTTTGAAGATTGATCAGTTTGTGGCTCTGATTCCCAGGAGCAAATAGCCTCCAGTTCTGCCCCTTTCCTTTTCAAGCACAATACAATCTTGATGGGTTCTGGGCGGTAACCAGAGATCTGGCAGGACAGAGTCCCCTTGTTCATATGCACCAAATGTTCTGCTCCAGTAATGGGAGAGAGTCTTGGGGGCTCTGTAACAAATCATTATGAGAGCATTGCATTATATTAAGGGTTTAATTCATTAACACATGTCAATGTATCAGGTTTTCAGAAAAGTGAAAAAATGTTGCCTTCAGGTTAGTAAAGAGTAATGCACCCGTATCCACCAGACCTGATGAATTGTAACTCTCTCCCAGTTTAGCCCGGGCCAGAATCCTGCTCAGTTTGGGCAGCAATCTGGTTGGGGGAGGTTGCCATTCTTTTATGAGGGATTTAATTGAGATCACAAAGTTATAAAACTGAAAACAATTTGTTTGTGTGAGACAATAATATAATCACAGCTGGGTACAAAGCTCACACTTGCCCTTCCCTTGCTAATTCTAAACTTTCATGTTTGTGAAAGTTCTCATTCATCCAGGTCATGGTATATCTATAGAAGTAAGTCAAATCAACTGGATTTGCTGTGTTTTTTTTTTTCTTATAGATGTTTCACCAGTCATCCAACTGGCTTTCTCAATTCAGAATAACTTGTACATAGGATCTTAATGACATCATTGTGGATTATGATAAACAGATTATGCTGATTGGAGCAACATTCCATAGGATATAAAGCAAAGCAAGATCCTATGTACAAGTTATTCTGAATTGAGAAAGCCAGTTGGTTGACTGGTGAAATGTCTTCAAGAAAAAAACACAGCAAAAAACAGTCCAGTTGATTTGACTTACTTCTATAGATCTAAACTTTCATGTTTTTACACTGGGTTTTCATACCAATCATGTGTTTAAGTAGAAAGTGTGACTCTTGCATCAAACTCTATTCTCGGTAGGAAAATGCAGGCCTAGCCAATGGCTCGTTGCTGTTATATGAGCAGTTTTTGAATATTTGTATCCCTTACCTACCCTGACACGTCTTTCCTCTTGCTGGGTTTGTCTATCTGCAATTGGATTCAGGAGAACATGGGTAAAGGGAAGCTTATGCCCTGGGTACCCCTGGAACTATGGCCGGGGACTGTTCCCCCAATATTTTTATATCAGTTTAACCGTGTTATGAGCTTAAGGAGATCTTGAGCAAAGTTAGAAGACCAGTGCAGTAGAGAAGTTATTGTATTTGTGCCACTTACGTTTTTTGATGAAAGTAACATAACCAGAGGCAGCTAAGACCACAATAAATGTTACAACGACTGTTGCGACTACAGCTCCAATAACTTGACTGGTTTTGTCATCTTGTTCTGAAGGATGGAAAATATATAATAATCATTTTATTTCTTATATCATTGGTTTCGTAGTTTTTGAACTTCTGCGCAACCCTGAAATAACTTTTATTGTGATGCTTTTAGGTAAGAAGAGATGGAGGAAAAGTCATGTTTATATGACACACTTTTGCAGAAGTCTAGACAAAATGGATGTATTTGGGGGCAAAGCCTCCCTCATTTATAATAGGGGAAATATACTACTAAGTAAACTGGACCAAGAGGCTTCAATTATTAGCTCACCAGTAATCTTGCCCCTCCAATTGGTGGGCCCTGCCAACAAATAAAATGGGGCCCCAATAAAAAAAAGTTCCTGATCCACCCTACAATGTCCCACATTATGCCCTAGAACCAATTGTTATCCACCCAAACCCCATCTCCTCCTCAAGTTCTGCCCCTTTTTGTGATCCACAAATCATAGCATTCCATGGAGTCAGTGACTCAGCAATGGGTGGAACTAAAGCACTTTGATGGCAGCTTACATAGGGAGGGGCACAGGAACCTATAATACTAGTCCATTAGCACAGCTACAGTACAGGCTTTCCAGGTTCAATTGCAGACCAGTTCCAGTCTTGTTAAAGTCAGTGTTTATATTGTAGGTTTTTTTCACAGTTTATCCAATCAGTGAGGAATCTGCTAAAATCCCACTCTTGTACTGTGACCATGGGCAGAACAGTTCAAAACTCACCTTTTACAGTCAGAGTAAAATTCAGTTTCTGTTCTTTTTTCAAGGATCTGTGGGAAATGATACATGAATATTCATCTCCATCTTCGTCTAGTCTAGGGGTAACTGTCAGATGACTCGATATATTGAATGTTCCGTCTTTATTGCCGATTGGGTCAGTGGTGCAGGTTCCTTTGTTGAGTGGGACACAGTTGGAGTCATTCAGGTACTTTACCCACTGAATTGTTATATCTTTTGGGTAAAACCCGTTGGCTTCACACATCACTGACTTTTCCGACCCAGTCTGAACTACAACATCAGTAGGTGCCACAATGCCCGTTGGTTGTACTACAGAGAGACATAGGTTCTTACTATGACGAAATAGACATTTTTCATGTAAAATTTAAGGCTTGTTGTAACCATGGAACAAACTGTTGGTATAAATGTTACCTTGACCCATAACAGCCAATCAGTAGCTTGTGCTGACTGTACAACCCAGTAAGGCTAACGAGAAGAAAATGCTGATTGGCTGCTTTGGGTGCCAGTACCAAGTAATGTTTACTCCTTTTTTGGACAGTTTAGACCTTTAGGAGCCATTGACTAATTTTTCTCCAAACCTACTGATGCTCTTATTTATTAATCTAGGGGCAGATTCAGTAACTGGCGAATTTTTGCCAGCGTCAGCTTCGCACCCGTCGCAGCACTTCAGCAGGCGACTTTTCGCTAGCGTTACTTCGGCTGTGTGAGCATTTCATAGCGAAGATACGCTAGCATTCTTTTGTGCCTAGTGAAACTTCGCTAGTGATCTTGCGCTTAGGTCAATTTGCATAGAGTGGGAAATTTAAAGTTGTATGGATGTCTTTATTATAAATGTTGCTGGTTTAAGTTACAGTTTATATTACACATGTCCAGGGAACCTTAATAAAGGCAAGAGTGTTAATATAATGCCCTACACATGAGCCCACTGTAAAATGAATCTTCCATATGTTAGGAAATGTCTGGAAAAAAACGGTTCCCCAAAAAAAGTTTGTTAGGACTTTTCAGGTAATCAAATTAAAAAAAAATAAAAGACACCAGCGTTTTTTGAACTTTGATGCATTTTCGGCACACAGGATACAATGTAAGTAACAGAAGTTGAGGAAGATCTAGCTGCTTTATAGCACTTTGCCTGGTCTGAGGTGGCGAAGGCAACTCTGGCAAAAGAGGTAACGTTCAGTAAAATCTGTCAGTTCGCCAGAGCAAAAAGTCGCCTGGCAATACAGTGCAAATGACCACTAGCGACGGTTTATTTCGCTAGTAATTTGGCCCCTGCGCCTGGTAGTAAATTGGCGTTGTCCCTGCGGGTGACAACGCTGGTGAAAAGTCGCTAGCGTTAGCCACTTCTCTTTAGTAAATCTGCCCCATTGAGAGAGACAGAAAGTTACATTGAACTTGACAATAAATAAAAGCCACTTACCTGACACCTGCAGGGCAGACTGTCCTTCATCTTTATCTGGGGTATAAAAGACAGTGCAGGTATATTCTCCTTCATCTGTGAACTGAACCCGGGGTAAGTGAAGTCCAGCATTGCCTGTTATAAGCTCACTGGTTGGAATGTAGGATCCCGGCCGGGTGGGCTGGTGGGATTGGGAGAGAAACTTATAGACAATTTGGTTTGTTGCAGCTTTATTAGTTATAGTCCACGTGACAGAGAGTTGGGTGGTATCCAGTTCTGAATATCCAGTAATGGTACATGGTATGAACACATCATGGTCCCGCAGTGCTTTAACCAGTGACTCACCCATTTTAATTCCCAGGGCATCTTAATGGGAAGAAAGAGGAAAATAACAGTAATCACTGTAATGGGCTTTACCATTCCTGTACTGTTCCTATATACAGAGGCAGAACCTGATCCTGCACGCTAACTCCTGGGGATGCGCTTAACCTGAGAGTTGTCAGCCAATCAGATACAAGCCAGACATCTCATTCACTGGAAAGGGAGAAATGGCACTGACTTTAGGAAAGATGGGAACATACAATATATGGCTGCTTGGCTGATCCACCTGTTCGGTGTCAGGATTGGAAATACCGGGGATATAATAATGGGAATAACCAGCAACGTTAGAGCTGATGGTTAGAGCTGATGGTGAAGATGTAGAAGATGCAGACAACAGTGCCTCCTGGCATCAGTTATTAACATAAGAAATACAATCCCAATAGGAACTGGGAAGAACCAGGATGAAAGATCTAAAAAAATCTTCCAATTCACTGACATGTCTATGAAAATAAAAATGAGATTTGCCCAGACTACGGGAATCTCTGGAATTCTTTATGGATGGGAAACCTGGACCAGGAAAAAGCAGAACATGAAATACAAATGTCTTTGAACTTCCAGGCTGGCAAATATTATGCCTTAAGCCTATGTAAGGATAACTTTATTTTCAATGTTTTGGCTGTTATGTTTTCCCTTCCTGAATGCACCCAGCCAGGCCTCTATAGCAATAAAGCTGAGACAGATCCCTCACTATATACTCAGTATTACAATGTTGCACATAGTTACACAGCCCAGACTATGAGGGTCTATGCCTTACTACAGGGGTCCCCAACCTTTTTCACTCGTGAGCAACATTCAGATGTAAAAAGTGTTGGGGAGCAACACAAGCATGAAAAATGTTCCTGGGTGGTGCCAAATAAGGGCTGCGATTGGCTATTGGTAGCCCCTATGTGGACTGGCAGCCTACAGGAGGTTCTGGTTGGCAGTACATCTGGTTTTCATGCAACCAAAACTTGCTTCCAAGCCAGGAATTAAAAAAATAAGCACCTGCTTTGAGGCCACTGAGAGCAACATCCAAGGGGTTGGGGAGCAACATGTTGCTCACGAGCTACTGGTTGGGGACCACTGCCTTACTATAACAATACAGATAGACTCTATTACTAGATACTCAATATTACTATACAGAGCTGCACATTTTTACATTATTGCAGGGAGGGATATAATTAATTGTACCTGTGTCCGGCAGTGAGAGATACAACAGTAGGATCCAGAGGAACTTTGGGGGTCTCTCCTGCACCCCCTGGAAGACCATCTTGCAGCAACTTAGCTTTAGTTCTTAGTCGGTCGTATAGTTCTGTCTCTCATGGCCAAGTTCAGACCTGAACAGAAATCTTTGCTTTCACTTTAGAGCAGGTTTATTGAGAAATGTTGCTACTTCCTGGAGTACAAAGGTGCTTAATTACACGTTAGTGATCTTTCCCCTAATTATGTGTGCAGTATCATATGTACTGGAATGGAAAGGGTTACTGGCTCTGGCTTTTCAAATGCTGCAAAGCTGAGCTGTAAAACTGACAGAACTCTCTCCTGCATTCTCACCTACAGTGTGTCTCGTCTGCAGTGTCTAACCTCTTGGGGCAAATTCACTAAGCGACGAAGCGCCTAATGCTAGCGTCAATTCGCTAGCGTTGGTCATTTTCGTTACTTCGCAAATTCACTAACGAACGCTGGCGTAAATTCGCTAGTGGTTCTTCGCACCCTTATGCCTGGCGACTTTTCGCAACGGACGTAACTACGCAAATTCACTAACGCGCGCATTGTACTGAACGCTACCTTTTTACGCTAGACTTCCTTCACCACCTCAGACCAGGCGAAGCGCAATAGAGTAGATAGGGATTGCTTCAAAAAAAGTTAAATTTTTTTCTAAGTCCCAAAAAACGCTGGCATTTTTTCTTTATTATGGGTGATAGGCTGAAAAAGATCAAAAAATTTTTTGGGGCTCCCCTCCTTCCCCCCTACATTTCCTAACTCATGGCAACTTAACTATACAGTAGGCACATGTGTAGGGCAAAAAAAAAATTTATTTGATGTTTTGAAGGTTTCCCAGGCATTTGTAGTGATTCTACGTATTCCTCCATTTGAATTTGGCGCCGTATGCAAATTAACCATCGCTAGCGTAACTTCGCTTTGCTTAGCGAATCAACGCTAGCGCAACTTCGCAACCTTATGCTACCCCTGAGCGCAACTTCGGATTTTAGTGAGTTTGCGGAGCGCTGGCGAAACTACGCCTGGCGAAGTGTGGCGAAGTGCAGCGAAGTTACGCCTGGCGCAACTACGAATCTTAGTGAATTTGCCCCTTGTGTGTCTCACCTACTGTGTGTCTCACCTGCAGTGTCTCACATACAGTGTGTCTCACCTGGCCAGATATGGGATGACTTTGACGTAGTTGGCCAGCTTAAATATATTGCAATATATGGACAAACAATCCCTGTTTTGTTTAAAGGGTAAGGCATTTTTTAGTAGCAGTATGCACAAAATGTCGCTGTCTTAAATATATTGATAATGGGTTGAGTGCAGAGGACTCTTGTATTTGACTATATGTATTTTGTGGTCACAGCCTCATTGCACCCCCGCCTAATGGTTTTAAAAAATAGTGGTGAGCACAACTTTCCCTTGTTTGTTATAGTTTATACAGGAGCAGTGACCAGCTCTATGTTGTAGCTCCCACCCTTCCCAGCTATAGTCAGGTGATCCCACTGGTGTCTAATAAAAGGGCAGCCAAGTATGGAGGTTTACTTTGAAAGCAGCAAGTTAAGTTGCAGGTAATACCTAGTCCCTTTGTAAAATGTATAATGAAGCAATAGAATTCTTAATGAATCAGATAAAATTGAGCATAGGACTGGCCAGATATGGGATGACTTTGACGTAGTTGGCCAGCTTAAATATATTGCAATATATGGACAAACAATCCCTGTTTTGTTTAAAGGGTAAGGCATTTTTTAGTAGCAGTATGCACAAAATGTCGCTGTCTTAAATATATTGATAATGGGTTGAGTGCAGAGGACTCTTGTATTTGACTATATGTATTTTGTGGTCACAGCCTCATTGCACCCCCGCCTAATGGTTTTAAAAAATAGTGGTGAGCACAACTTTCCCTTGTTTGTTATAGTTTATACAGGAGCAGTGACCAGCTCTATGTTGTAGCTCCCACCCTTCCCAGCTATAGTCAGGTGATCCCACTGGTGTCTAATAAAAGGGCAGCCAAGTATGGAGGTTTACTTTGAAAGCAGCAAGTTAAGTTGCAGGTAATACCTAGTCCCTTTGTAAAATGTATAATGAAGCAATAGAATTCTTAATGAATCAGATAAAATTGAGCATAGGACTGGCCAGATATGGGATGACTTTGACGTAGTTGGCCAGCTTAAATATATTGCAATATATGGACAAACAATCCCTGTTTTGTTTAAAGGGTAAGGCATTTTTTAGTAGCAGTATGCACAAAATGTCGCTGTCTTAAATATATTGATAATGGGTTGAGTGCAGAGGACTCTTGTATTTGACTATATGTATTTTGTGGTCACAGCCTCATTGCACCCCCGCCTAATGGTTTTAAAAAATAGTGGTGAGCACAACTTTCCCTTGTTTGTTATAGTTTATACAGGAGCAGTGACCAGCTCTATGTTGTAGCTCCCACCCTTCCCAGCTATAGTCAGGTGATCCCACTGGTGTCTAATAAAAGGGCAGCCAAGTATGGAGGTTTACTTTGAAAGCAGCAAGTTAAGTTGCAGGTAATACCTAGTCCCTTTGTAAAATGTATAATGAAGCAATAGAATTCTTAATGAATCAGATAAAATTGAGCATAGGACTGGCCAGATATGGGATGACTTTGACGTAGTTGGCCAGCTTAAATATATTGCAATATATGGACAAACAATCCCTGTTTTGTTTAAAGGGTAAGGCATTTTTTAGTAGCAGTATGCACAAAATGTCGCTGTCTTAAATATATTGATAATGGGTTGAGTGCAGAGGACTCTTGTATTTGACTATATGTATTTTGTGGTCACAGCCTCATTGCACCCCCGCCTAATGGTTTTAAAAAATAGTGGTGAGCACAACTTTCCCTTGTTTGTTATAGTTTATACAGGAGCAGTGACCAGCTCTATGTTGTAGCTCCCACCCTTCCCAGCTATAGTCAGGTGATCCCACTGGTGTCTAATAAAAGGGCAGCCAAGTATGGAGGTTTACTTTGAAAGCAGCAAGTTAAGTTGCAGGTAATACCTAGTCCCTTTGTAAAATGTATAATGAAGCAATAGAATTCTTAATGAATCAGATAAAATTGAGCATAGGACTGGCCAGATATGGGATGACTTTGACGTAGTTGGCCAGCTTAAATATATTGCAATATATGGACAAACAATCCCTGTTTTGTTTAAAGGGTAAGGCATTTTTTAGTAGCAGTATGCACAAAATGTCGCTGTCTTAAATATATTGATAATGGGTTGAGTGCAGAGGACTCTTGTATTTGACTATATGTATTTTGTGGTCACAGCCTCATTGCACCCCCGCCTAATGGTTTTAAAAAATAGTGGTGAGCACAACTTTCCCTTGTTTGTTATAGTTTATACAGGAGCAGTGACCAGCTCTATGTTGTAGCTCCCACCCTTCCCAGCTATAGTCAGGTGATCCCACTGGTGTCTAATAAAAGGGCAGCCAAGTATGGAGGTTTACTTTGAAAGCAGCAAGTTAAGTTGCAGGTAATACCTAGTCCCTTTGTAAAATGTATAATGAAGCAATAGAATTCTTAATGAATCAGATAAAATTGAGCATAGGACTGGCCAGATATGGGATGACTTTGACGTAGTTGGCCAGCTTAAATATATTGCAATATATGGACAAACAATCCCTGTTTTGTTTAAAGGGTAAGGCATTTTTTAGTAGCAGTATGCACAAAATGTCGCTGTCTTAAATATATTGATAATGGGTTGAGTGCAGAGGACTCTTGTATTTGACTATATGTATTTTGTGGTCACAGCCTCATTGCACCCCCGCCTAATGGTTTTAAAAAATAGTGGTGAGCACAACTTTCCCTTGTTTGTTATAGTTTATACAGGAGCAGTGACCAGCTCTATGTTGTAGCTCCCACCCTTCCCAGCTATAGTCAGGTGATCCCACTGGTGTCTAATAAAAGGGCAGCCAAGTATGGAGGTTTACTTTGAAAGCAGCAAGTTAAGTTGCAGGTAATACCTAGTCCCTTTGTAAAATGTATAATGAAGCAATAGAATTCTTAATGAATCAGATAAAATTGAGCATAGGACTGGCCAGATATGGGATGACTTTGACGTAGTTGGCCAGCTTAAATATATTGCAATATATGGACAAACAATCCCTGTTTTGTTTAAAGGGTAAGGCATTTTTTAGTAGCAGTATGCACAAAATGTCGCTGTCTTAAATATATTGATAATGGGTTGAGTGCAGAGGACTCTTGTATTTGACTATATGTATTTTGTGGTCACAGCCTCATTGCACCCCCGCCTAATGGTTTTAAAAAATAGTGGTGAGCACAACTTTCCCTTGTTTGTTATAGTTTATACAGGAGCAGTGACCAGCTCTATGTTGTAGCTCCCACCCTTCCCAGCTATAGTCAGGTGATCCCACTGGTGTCTAATAAAAGGGCAGCCAAGTATGGAGGTTTACTTTGAAAGCAGCAAGTTAAGTTGCAGGTAATACCTAGTCCCTTTGTAAAATGTATAATGAAGCAATAGAATTCTTAATGAATCAGATAAAATTGAGCATAGGACTGGCCAGATATGGGATGACTTTGACGTAGTTGGCCAGCTTAAATATATTGCAATATATGGACAAACAATCCCTGTTTTGTTTAAAGGGTAAGGCATTTTTTAGTAGCAGTATGCACAAAATGTTGCTGTCTTAAATATATTGATAATGGGTTGAGTGCAGAGGACTCTTGTATTTGACTATATGTATTTTGTGGTCACAGCCTCATTGCACCCCCGCCTAATGGTTTTAAAAAATAGTGGTGAGCACAACTTTCCCTTGTTTGTTATAGTTTATACAGGAGCAGTGACCAGCTCTATGTTGTAGCTCCCACCCTTCCCAGCTATAGTCAGGTGATCCCACTGGTGTCTAATAAAAGGGCAGCCAAGTATGGAGGTTTACTTTGAAAGCAGCAAGTTAAGTTGCAGGTAATACCTAGTCCCTTTGTAAAATGTATAATGAAGCAATAGAATTCTTAATGAATCAGATAAAATTGAGCATAGGACTGGCCAGATATGGGATGACTTTGACGTAGTTGGCCAGCTTAAATATATTGCAATATATGGACAAACAATCCCTGTTTTGTTTAAAGGGTAAGGCATTTTTTAGTAGCAGTATGCACAAAATGTCGCTGTCTTAAATATATTGATAATGGGTTGAGTGCAGAGGACTCTTGTATTTGACTATATGTATTTTGTGGTCACAGCCTCATTGCACCCCCGCCTAATGGTTTTAAAAAATAGTGGTGAGCACAACTTTCCCTTGTTTGTTATAGTTTATACAGGAGCAGTGACCAGCTCTATGTTGTAGCTCCCACCCTTCCCAGCTATAGTCAGGTGATCCCACTGGTGTCTAATAAAAGGGCAGCCAAGTATGGAGGTTTACTTTGAAAGCAGCAAGTTAAGTTGCAGGTAATACCTAGTCCCTTTGTAAAATGTATAATGAAGCAATAGAATTCTTAATGAATCAGATAAAATTGAGCATAGGACTGGCCAGATATGGGATGACTTTGACGTAGTTGGCCAGCTTAAATATATTGCAATATATGGACAAACAATCCCTGTTTTGTTTAAAGGGTAAGGCATTTTTTAGTAGCAGTATGCACAAAATGTCGCTGTCTTAAATATATTGATAATGGGTTGAGTGCAGAGGACTCTTGTATTTGACTATATGTATTTTGTGGTCACAGCCTCATTGCACCCCCGCCTAATGGTTTTAAAAAATAGTGGTGAGCACAACTTTCCCTTGTTTGTTATAGTTTATACAGGAGCAGTGACCAGCTCTATGTTGTAGCTCCCACCCTTCCCAGCTATAGTCAGGTGATCCCACTGGTGTCTAATAAAAGGGCAGCCAAGTATGGAGGTTTACTTTGAAAGCAGCAAGTTAAGTTGCAGGTAATACCTAGTCCCTTTGTAAAATGTATAATGAAGCAATAGAATTCTTAATGAATCAGATAAAATTGAGCATAGGACTGGCCAGATATGGGATGACTTTGACGTAGTTGGCCAGCTTAAATATATTGCAATATATGGACAAACAATCCCTGTTTTGTTTAAAGGGTAAGGCATTTTTTAGTAGCAGTATGCACAAAATGTCGCTGTCTTAAATATATTGATAATGGGTTGAGTGCAGAGGACTCTTGTATTTGACTCACCTGAAGTGTCTCACATACAGTGTGTCTCATCTGCAGTGTCTTACCTACAGTACATCTCACGGCAGTGTCTCCCCTACAGTGTGTCTCAGCTCCAGTATGTCTCATCTGCAGCGTGTCTCATCTACAGTGTGTATCACCTACAGTGTGTCTTACCTAAAGTGTGCCTCACCTACAGTGTGTTTCACCTGCAGTGTCTCATCTGCAGCGTGTCTCATCTACAGTGTGTCTTAACTGCAGTGTCTCACCTGCAGTGTCTCACCTACAGTGTATCTCACCTGCAGTGTCTCGTCTACAGTGTGTCTCCGCTCCAGTGTGTCTCATCTGCAGTGTGTCTCATCTACAGTGTGTCTCACCTACAGTGTCTCACCTACAGTGTCTCACCTACAGTGTCTCGCCTGCAGTGTCTCATCTACAGAGTGTCTCACCTGCACTGTCTCACCTACAGTGTCTCACCTGCAGTGTCTCACATACAGTGTGTCTCATTTGCAGTGTCTCACCTGCAGTGTCTCACCTATAGTGTGTCTATCCTGCAGTGTGTTTCACCTGCGGTGTGTCTTATCTACAGTGTGTCTGCAGTGTCTCACCTAAAATGACTTACCAACAAAAATTTACAATCTTTTCCAGCCCATCACCCGTAAAAAAAGAAAAAAAGCCAGCGTTTTTTGTGACTTAGAAAAAATTTCAACTATTTTTGAAGCAATCCCTATCTACTCTATTGCACTTCGCCTGGTCTGAGGTGGCGAAGGCAAGTCTGGCGCAAGAGGTAACGTTCAGTAAAATGCGCAAGTTAGGGAATAAGTGTAGTTATGTCCCATTCGCCATAGCGTAACTTCGCCTGGCGTAAGGGTGCAAAGTAGCACTAGAGTAGGTCTACTTCGCTAGCGAATTTACGCCATCGCCCGTTAGTGAATTGGTGAAGTTACGAATTTGCGCCAGCGTTAGTCACTTCACCCTTTAGTGAATCTGCCCCATAGTGTGTCTCATCTGCAGTGTCTTGCCTACAGTGTGTCTCACCTGCACCGTGTCTCACCTGCACCGTGTCTCACCTGCACCGTGTCTCACCTGCACCGTGTCTCACCTGCAGCGTGTCTCACCTGCAGCGTGTCTCATCTACAGCGTGTCTTACCTACAGCGTATCTCACCTGCAGTGTCTCACCTATAGTTTGTCTCACTACAGTGTGTCTCACCGGCACTGTCTCACCTACAGTGTCTCACCTACAGTGTCTCATCTACAGTGTGTCTCACCTACAGTGTCTCACCTACAGTGTGTCTTGCCTGCAGCGTTGCACCTACAGTGTATCTCATCTGCAGTGTCTCACATCAGGGCCGCCATCAGGGGGGGACAGGGGGGACAAGCGTACCGGCCCTGGGCATGAAGGGGGGCCCGGCAGCGCTGCATTTTTTTGAAGATCCGGGCCCCCCTTACGAGCGCCCGAGCCGTACGTCTTGCCTCTTCAGTGCCGAATGCGGAAGTGCCGAAAAGCCGAAGCGACGAAAAGACCCGAAGTCACGGAAAAAGCCGAAGTCCCGAAGTCACGAAGCGCCGAAAAGACCCGAAGTCACGAAAACAGCCGAAGCCGAAGTCCTGAAGCAGCGCAAAGACCCGAAGTCACGAAAACAGCCGAAGTCCTGAAGCGGTGAAAAGACCCGAAGTCACGAAAGGAGGCGAAGTTGAAGTACTGAAGCCATGAGTTCAATTCTACTGAACACCAGTTTGTGTTTTTTTTTTTTTTTAATCCCCTGGCCACCAATGTATTATTTTAATATTCTATAGGCCCCTGCCACCAATCTTTTTTTTTAAAACTTTTGTTTTTGGGGCCCCAATTTTTTTTTTAACTCGTAAGGGGCCCCTTGCCACCATTGTTTTTTTTTTTTGGGTTTTTTTTTTAAAAAAAAAATTAATTTTCTTTTTGGTGGCCCCAAATTTTTTTAACTTGTAAGGGGGCCCCTGCCACCAGTTTTTTTTTTTTTTTTCAAAAAAAAATTATTTTTTTTTTTAAATTTTTTTTGGGGCCCCAATTTGTTTTTAACTTGTAAGGGGGCCCCTGCCACCATTTTTTTTTTTTTTTCAAAAAAATTTTTTTTTCTCCAAATTTTTTTTTTGGGGCCCCAATTTGTTTTTAACTTATAAGGGGGCCCCTGCCACCAATGTTTGTTTATTTTTTAGTTTTTTTTACATTTTTTTTTGTTGGGGCCCCAAGTTTTTTTAACAGGGGGCCCCTGCCACCAATGTTTTTAAAAAAAAAAAAAAATTTAATTTTTTTTTTTTTTGGGGCCCCAATTTTTTTTATAAGGGGGCCCTGACCATCAATAGCTTTTTACAACTTGTGTGGGGGGGGGGTTACTTTTTTAGCGCTGATGTCTGTGTGGTCTTTTAACTGCGATGTGGGCGGGATATGGGGGGAGCTTGGTCGTCAGTGTGGGCGGGGCCCAGGGGGCCCCAAAAATTTTGTTGTACGGGGCCCCGTGATTTCTAATGGCGGCCCTGTCTCACATACAATGTGTCTCACCTGCAGAGTCTTACGTACAGTGTGTCTCACCTGCAGTGTCTCACCTACAGAGTGTCTCACCTACAGTGTCTCACCTGCAGTGTCTTGCCTACAGTGTGTCTCACCTGCAGTGTGTCTCACCTGCAGTGTGTCTCACCTGCAGTGTGTCTCACCTGCAGTGTGTCTCACCTGCAGTGTGTCTCACCTGCAGTGTGTCTCACCTGCAGTGTGTCTCACCTGCAGTGTGTCTCACCTGCAGAGTGTCTCACCTGCAGAGTGTCTCACCTGCAGAGTGTCTCACCTGCAGAGTGTCTCACCTGCAGAGTGTCTCACCTGCAGTGTCTCACCTGCAGTGTCTCACCTGCAGTGTCTCACCTGCAGTGTCTCACCTGCAGTGTCTCACCTGCAGTGTCTCACCTGCAGTGTCTCACCTGCAGTGTCTCACCTGCAGTGTCTCACCTGCAGTGTGTCTCATCTACAGTGTCTAACCTACAGTGTCTAACCTACAGTGTGTCTTACCTACAGTGTGTCTCAACTGCAGTGTCTCATCTGCAGTGTCTCACCTGCAACGTCCCACCTACAGTGTCTCACCTGTAGTGTCTCACATGCAGCGTGTCTCACCTGCATTCTCACCTACAGTGGGGCAAATTCACTAAGGCGCGAAGTGCCGAATGCTAGCGTTAATTCGCTAGCTTTTGGCATTTTCGCTACTGCGCAAATTCGCTAGTGTTACTTCGCAACCTTACGCCAGGCGAATCTTCGCTAGCGACGAAACTACGCAAATTCACTAACTTGCGCAGTGTAGTGAACGCTACCTTTTACGCTAGACTTCCTTCGCCACCTCAGACCTGGCGAAGCGCAATAGAGTAGATAGGGATTGTTTAAAAAAAAGTCAAAATTTTTTCTAAGTCCCAAAAACGCTGGCGTGTTTTCTACATGATGGCTGATAGGCTGAAAAAGATTGAAAATTTTTTGGGGCTCCCCTTCCTCCCCCCTACATTTCCTGACTCATGGCAACTTACCTAGACAGTGGGCACATGTGTAGGGCAAAATAAAATTTTTATTTGCAGATTTGAAGGTTTTCTAGGCATTTGTAGTGCAGATACGTGTTCCTCCATTGAAATTTGAGTTTCGAGGCCGTATGCAAATTAGCCTTCGCTAGCGCAACTTCGCTTTATATAGCGAAACAATGCTAGCGCAACTCCGCAACCTTACGCTACCCCTGTGCGCAACTTCAGATTTTAGT
Organism: Xenopus laevis; assembly: GCF_017654675.1. Classification (NCBI taxonomy): domain Eukaryota; kingdom Metazoa; phylum Chordata; class Amphibia; order Anura; family Pipidae; genus Xenopus; species Xenopus laevis. The sequence goes on along the minus strand of NC_054378.1, from coordinate 22,989,762 downwards.
GAATTTGCGAAGCGCTGGCGAAACTACGCGCGGCGAAGTTGCGCCTGGCGCAACTTCGCATCTTAGTGAATTTGCAGTGTGTCTCACCTACAGTGTGTCTTGCCTGCAGTGTCTCACCTATAGTGGGTCTCACCTACTGTGTGTCTCACCTGCAGTGTCTCACCTGCAGTCTCACCTACAGTGTGTCTCACCTACAGTGTGTCTCGCCTGCAGTGTCTCACCTATAGTGTGTCTCACCTGCAGTGTCTCATTCAGTGTGTCTCAACTGTAGTGTCTTAACTACAGTGTGTCTCACCTGCAGTGTCTCACCTGCAGTGTCTCACCTACAGTGTGTCTCTCCTGGAATGTCTCACCTATAGCGTGTCTCACCTGCAGTGTCTTGCCTACAGTGGGATAAATTCACTAAGCGCCGAAGCGCCTAACGCTAGCTGTTATAATAGGTGCGCAACATGCGGGACAAGAGAAAAACTCTGGAGCCACAGGTAATATGAAGCCAGATTTACACATCAGCTGGGATTCTTATTGGAGGATTATTTAGCCACTGGCCCTGGAGAAGTTGGATGCCCCAGTGTTCAAATGGTAGTGCAGAGCCAACCCTAACCATCAGTGCTAGTGTTATTCTACCATTGCTATACCATTATACCTGACATCAGTACTTACATTTTACAGACAGAGTAAAATAAAGAACAAGAGAGTTTCCAAGGGATCTGTGGGATATGATACGGGAACACTTTCCCCCATCATCCTCCAGTGAAGGCTTTAACATCAGCTGACTGAGATACACAGATATGATTCTCTGTCTTTTCAGAACACTGATACCCAACAAACTTTTCTGGACCAGACAGAACCTGACAAAATCCGGCTATCTAGTTTAATAATGGACAGACAGAACAGACTCAGACTGGGAGCGGGAAGAGGAGAACTTACCTGTCCCCGGCAGGGAGAGACATTTGAGTAGAAAACAGGTGATGTCGGGGGGCTGTAAAATAACGCTCAGCATCTGATCCAGATTTGGGGGAGGTCCCACCTTGCAGCACTGCCAGACTGCACAATTAATAATCTTCTTGAATTTATCAACTCAGTGTTTATCAGAGAGAAATTGACTTTAAGTTTGTATTGGGGCCACAATCTGCCCCTGAAAGGGCTCTGTAGCACCCCATAATCTTACACAGACTTAATTGTTTCTCAGCTGTGCCAGGTCTGTCATGCTACTTTGCTACACCAAATAGAAATAATGGGCACCAGCAGATTCTTGTGATGAACCAAACGAATAACAGTTTATTTGTATAAGACAAATGAGCCCAGGGTTTACTTACAGAGGTTAAGGCATACACAATGCCACACAGCAGGCTGAAATAGGTTACATTACACAGCAGAGAACATTGACTCCCAACAGGCAAGGTAGTCAGGTAGTATATCCATTTCCTTCTGCAAAGTGGTCCAGCTCCCACCCAGTGGAGTGGTCAGGGAAAATACCTTTCTAATCCTGACACCCTATCCACTGTGGGACCCTTCACTCTAGGCAATTCAAAAGCCTTGGGAAGCTACTCCCTGCTACAATCCTCGATGGAGCTCCAGCTGCTCTTACTATCTGTCCTCTCTATGACAGAACTATCTGTCCTCTCTATGACAGAACTAACCCTGTTTAGCTAACCTCCTTCACGGGGTTCGTTGCTCCCCAACTCAGACTAGAGGTCCCGGTCCCTCCAGGGCTAACAATTTACTGGGCCTTGTTGTACCCAGGCTCAATGGGAACAACCAGTCAATCAGGACACCAGCAGCCAAAGAGGAAGAGCCACCCCTTCTCTCACTATACCAAAGTGTGACAGGGTGTGGTCATAGTTCCCTTCTGGCCAATAACTTGGATATGCAAATACTTAACTAGATACACAAGCTTCTGCCCATTAACTAGGGAAGGGAAATAAAGCCATAGGGGCACATTAACCCTATGGATCCCTACACCATTAATAACTGACTGCTGTGTTTCTAAACACTACAGACTTGATGTCAGCAGTCAGAATGTGGTGGGCAATCAGCAGTGGCGGAACTACCGGGGGAGCAGGGGGTGCGAGCTGGCCAGGGCCCGCACCCCCTCAGGACCCCCCGGCAGTTCGCGCGCCGCTTTGCGCCGCTTATTCCTGGGCAGTTCCAGGTGTACGGAGGGGGCCCCGGCTGCGCGTCCTGCGCCAGGGCCCGCCCCCCTCTAGTTAAGTTTCTGGCTCAGAGAAAATTATTCACTTTACAGCTGGTTTAATGGAGTTGAAATAACCCCAGAAATTAATTCATTCTATAAGAATATCTGGTACCCTCATACAATATCCATTTTACTTCACTGAGGATATTTCCACCTCTTAAAATAATTATTTCAATATCTATTACTGAGAAGTAGGGATGCACTGAATCTAGGATACAGTTCAGTATTCGGCCAGGCTTCGGCCTTTTTCAGCAGGATTTGGTTTCAGATGAATCCTCATGCCTGGCCGAACCAAATCTTTAAAATCTCATGACTTTTTGTCACAAAACAAAGAAGTAACCGTATGCTGCTTTTTCCCTTCCAACACCTGAATTACATATGCAAATGAGGATTTGGCTACAGTTCGGTAGTTGGATGAATCATTGGCGTAACTAGATATGACTGGGCCCCACAGCAAATTATTTTTCCGGCCCCCAAAATGTCTAGCGTGTTGACCTGTATATATTTATTGAAATTGCATGTGAATTAGGGCCTCCTGGGGCCCCTATACCTCCTGGGCCCCCTGCAGCCACAGGGTCTTCTTCCTTTGTAGTTATGCTCCTGGGATGAATCCTTCAGAAAGGATTTGGGAGTTGGAGTGATCAGTAAATTGTGCCTAGTGTCCAGCTCCTGTCTGTTTCCTTGTTCTCCTCTTCAGCCTGTGACATAACATTTTGCCGGTAATTAGTATATCACATTTTTAGAGTTTCAATAAATAGATTGTGTCATTTTGTAAGTTCTTTTGGGAAATGTGAATGTACTGAGTTTAGTGTATATAACTGGGCATGATATATTTACACAAAACACATTTATATATCCCAGTATCAGGAAACCTGGCTGGGTCAATAGATAATTTTTTTTATAACTCAGAATATTCCATAGGGCTCTATACTGGAATCAAGTCTAGCTGTGAGGATGGGACCAGTCCTTATTGGCATATTTGCCTTTATAAACTGTATAAACAGTGAGCTGTAGGGACACAAGACAAGGCATCGGATTTACTTTTCATTTTGGGGGGAAATATAGATTTGTATGAGGTGCAGCTGATTGAAACATACGGGTGTCACAGTGTCTTCAACATACAACACAATATTTGTATTTCTTGCTCAATATTTTGGTTTGTTAATATTAGGAATGCACAAATCCAGGATTCTGTTTGGGATTCAGCCAGCATTCGGCCTCTTTCAGCAGCATGTAGATTTGGCTGAATCCTTGTGTCTAGCCGAACCGAATTCTAAGGGTAGCACTCCACGAGCGATTTGTTGCGATCCGACGCACTGCGACAAAATGCATGCAACAAAAATAAGTTCAGAGGCAGGCGCTGCGCGCTGCGTCTCTACCTCCCAACTGTCCCTTTTTCGGAGGGACAGTCCCTCTTTTGACAGCTCAACCCGCAGTCCCTCATTTGTACTGGAAAGTCCCTCTTTTCTCTGCACTGAACAGCCAGAAAAGAACCTGTTGTTCCCACTGATGCCTGAGCTATCGACTGAGCTGCCTGTGAGGCAGAGAATCTCTGTGCGAGGAACAAGCGATGGGCGGGGCTTGTTGTGACAGAGAGAAACAGGAAGTAGCAGCCACAGCTGTGTGAGATGAGAGGAGTAAAAAAAAGTTACTTAATACACTCCCTGACACATATACACTCCTACACAAACCCACACATTATCTGCAGCCTGTGTCTGAAGCGACCTATGGACCCGACTCACAGGTGAGACTGACATGTTCCCCGTCATTGGCAGCACCGTGTGCAGGAGGGGGAGCAGCTAGAGGAGGAGCTTAACTAGAAGTCATCTATTCAGTGCCCTTTGTCTCTGTAGGATTTGTGTCCCATAGTTCCCTCATATTCATGTGTCACACCTGTGTTTCTTCTTTCTCAGGTTCCTCCTGCCCCTCTGCCCATTCCTTCTACTGAGCTGAACTGGAGAGAGAGAGAGAGTGCAGAACTGTATCACTCACCGACACCCCAATAATCTCAGACCACATGGAGCCCCCAGGGATAAAGAGGAAACTGAGAATCAGCCTCAATCCCCCCGTCCTATTCAGCTTTCTACTGGTCTCTCTCTCACTGCCCGCAACTGGTAAGTACATTACTATTCCTCCCAGTCTGTGTAACACTGTGCAGCTCTGTATAGTAATACAGAGTATCTAGTGACACACTTGCCCCAGGTTTATTGGTTATAGAGGCCCCTTCCACCTTCCAGTCTATATAACAATGTGCAGCTGTGTATAGCAATGCTAAGTATCTAGTGACACATCTGCCCCAGCTTTATTGGTTATAGAGGCCCCTACCAGTCTATATAACAATGTGCAGCTGTGTATAGTAATTATAAGTATCAAGTGACACAACTGTCCCAGCTTTATTGGTTATAGAGCCCCCTCTCAGTCTGTGTAACACTGTGCAGCTCTGTATAGTAATACTGAGTATCTAGTGACAGATCTTCCTCAGCTTTATTGCCATTGTAAGGAGTATAAGCTAATGGTTTTGATATAATCAGAACTATTGTATATGCTGAGGTGTGTGTTAACTGCTGCACATTTATAATAATAATTTAGGGAAATATCAAATAGGAAAAGTCGGTGATAACAGGATCTGTGCCCCCAACTACCTCCATATTAAAAAATGTGAATCCTTAACTAAACCTGATTTATTAGACCTCTCACCCACAGATGGCATCTGACTCACTTCTGCTGATACTTGGATCACATTAAATTTACACACTATTTAACTCTCAGCCAGTGCTTGACTCATTCTACCAGGTCAGTGCCACTGTGATTTTTCTGATGTTGACGGATTTATTTGTTCTTTTTTACATTTCAGAAGCAGTTGAAGTGAAAGTCAGCGACTCACCAGTGAAAGTACTGAAGGACCAAGATGTGTTTATCCCATGTACAATCAGTAGATACAGCAGCACAGAACTGGATCTACAGCGTCTCTCTGTTCAGTGGATCCTGGGATCTGACCCAGTTTATATCTATGACGGAGGCTCCCACAACCCCATCAGACCAGGATCACAATTAGACATTCATCTGATTAAAGGCAATGCTGGGCTGTACCTGGCGCAGGTACAAGTGGCTGAAGAGGGAGAATATACCTGCACTGTTACATATGATAATGAGGAGGATGAGGGGAGATCTTCTCTGGAGGTGTCAGGTAAGTGGCCTTTAGTGATCACTTCACTCAGGTGAGTGTAATCAAATTATAGACCTGAATTCTCTGCAGGTTAGTGTTCATTAAAGAACCAATATAATATAAACAACCACCAGAGGGACAGGGAAAGTAGAGGACTTTAGGACCCTGTACACTCCAAGCTAACCAGTTCAGATGAAAATATTAGATAGAGTTCGTGAAAAATAACTTAAAACGTAACTTTTAATCCAAATAAGTTAAAAGCACACCCGCACCCATACAGACAATGCCGAGACTGACTCCAATAAATCTATATGGAAGTCCAGGACCGTGTCCCTAAAAATACATACATTTAAAAACCAGGCATAGGATAGATCGATGGACAAACCGTGTGGTCAGCATTCTCTTTGCAGCCTGACCACTAAAGTATTAAAGTGTCTGCCATGTTGCTATGGCCATTCCCCAAAAACCTCCCTTCCAGTCATTCCCCAGCGAAAATTCTACCTAGCTACGTGGGGAACAAGTGGGAGCTAGTCGCCCACCGTCCACCTATGCCACCTGCCCGACGCGTTTCACCGCATTACACGGCTTCCTCAGGGGCATAAGTGGCGAGTGCGCGTCCGAAATGGGTTTAAATAGATGTCCCTAATCCCTCATGAGCGTTTGTGCGCTCGCGTGACCTCTGTCCGGTCACTTCCGGTTTCGTATCCTCACTTCCGGTTGCGCTGCCGCGAGTATGCCCACATTAGCCTCAATGGGCCAGTGCGCATGCGCCGCCCTCACTATTGCGCTGCCATAGCTACTAATATACAACTTCATCTTCCTGGAAGTTGCTGCGCATGCGTGCCCATATATAATAGCTCTGTGTCATAGGAGCTTCTTAATGCCAAACTGAATCCCAAAGTGGATCATACTTAAGAACTGACAATTTTAACATATAAGGGATACCCAGATCAGATAAATTAAAGGGGTTGTTCACCTTCCAAACAGTTTTTTCAATTCAGTTGTTTTTAGATTGTTCCCCAGAAATAAAGACTTTTTTTAAATACTTTCCATTATTTATTTTTTACGTTTTTTCCAAAATCTAAGTGTAAAGTTGAATGTTTGTGTCTGTGATGTTTGAGTCTGACAGCTCAGTAATTCAGGTGCAGACTTTGAACTGTTACAATTTTGCAACATTGAGTTGATCCATTTCTCAGCAGCATCTCTGGAGTATTAGCAACAATTGTATCAAGTCTAACAGCTGCCTGTAATGAAACCCAGAGATTCTGCTCAGCAGGAACAAAGATAAGAAATGTATCAACTAAATGTAACCATTTAGAACAGTTTACAGGATCGGCGACCCCCCCTCCCAGAGCTGCTTCAGAAGGAGAGAAATAACAATTTACACTTCAATATTAGAAAAACCGTCACACATAGAAAATAGAAAGTCATTGGAAAAAGTCGTTATTTCTGGTGATCTATCTGAAACCAACTAGTTGTTTGAAGGTGAACAACCCCTTTAACCACCAAATGGATTTTTATAAAGAAAAATCATGCAACAGTCAAATATATCTTATATAAAGAGTTAGAGAAAATATTTTATTTTATAATCACAATTTTAAAGAAAGGGGGAGAAGGTGAAGCCTTTATTCAAGCCATTGGGGACCCTCGTATTTAGCCAGTATATCCATTGCGCTTCTCGCTGCAACAATTTTCTGTCAATATCCCCAACTCGCATAGTGGGTTCAATATGGTCAACTGCCGTAAATTTTAGCATTTCGAGGCTCCCATTATGAATTTCGTTGATGTGTCTAGCCACTGACGTATTTCTCCTGTGTTTGACATCACCCACATGTTCGAGAATTCTTCTCCTAAATTCGCGTTTCGTCTTACCTACATAGCGTTTACCACATTCGCAGGTCATCACATATATTACCCCTGATGTTTTACAATTCATAAAATGCTCCAGAGTATAAACCGGTTTGTCTTCTCTCCCGAGATATGTCAGAGCTTTTTCAATATATGGACAGGCCAAGCACCTGCCACACTTATGACACCCTTTGGTTCTATTCTCTAGCCATGTTGGTTTTACATTCCTACTCAGATGGCCTTTAGTGCAATATAAGTACAGAGGGTAACAGACAATGTAAGTGCAGGTTGGAACAGAAATGGGTGGGCTCCCTGGCCAAATGTTAGAGCTCAAAGAAACTTGCCCATGCCAAGGCACTAAAAAAGAGCAGTACTAAGAGTGATCCTAAGATAGGACAGGAACTTGAAAAGCACAAAAAAATATCCCAAAAATACTACAGGGCTTGTCACTAACATGGGCTTTACCTGCAAGGAAAGCTTTTTTAGTATAATAGAACTGGCTGAACTACAAGTTAAAGGTAGTATTTGCTGGACATTGGGCCCTAATTCTTGGAGTTCTGTGCTTTCTAACAAAAGCATAAAAAGTGCAGTATTAAGGGGCCAAAGAAAATCCCCTGTGGGGTGAAGTGTAAAGCTATATTGGGGGGGGGGGAAACAAATGAGACCACTTAAAATAAAGATTCATTATTTATAAAGATTATTTTTCCAAACATGTACTTCCCTGTATTGCTCTGAGTTTCTACTTGAGCTTTTCCAAATGCCCCTTTTTTCCTTGTACAGTTGAACCCAGCGCCAGGCTGGTGCCCACTGATGTTATTATAGAGGAAGGAACCGAGAGGTGGGTTACATGTCAAGCCAATAATTATTACCCAGAAACAATTAAGTTTCAATGGATAAAACACCTCAGTGATGCCCAACATATTGTGCTGCGCCAAGGAGTCTCCACCAATGAGCCACTAGAGAATGAGGATGGAACCTTCAATGTAACCAGTCAGCTGATGATAAAGCCGTCTATGGAGGATGATAGGGAAAAGTATTCATGTATTATATCCCACAGATCTCTGGGAAACTCTCTTGTCCTGAATTTTATTCTGTCTGTAAAGGGTAAGTACTGGCGGAGGGTCTAATATATATACTGTATCTCTCAGCAGATTACGGTTGCAGTAACTATAGTAACTAGTTAGCAGCAGAGAATGAACTTGTTATTATATATACATTTTTATTTCATGCGGTTACAGAGTCACATATCGTACTGATCAGAGCTGTGGTTGGAACACTCGCTGCACTGATTCTGCCGTTTTTCATTTGGGGCTACAAAACACTCTTGAGAAATGGTAAGAGATGTATAACATTTGTATTTTCCTGAACTGTTGGGGGGCAGAGCCTTGAAAAATGATTAAAGCTCAACTTATGAAAGATGGTAACAAATATAATATCTAATATTCTTATTAGCGCCAACCCTAAAAACATTGTCCATTGGTGTACTAGGATATCTGCAAGCTGCCATCTTTGTACACCTAATCCCTGTGCCTGCTTATCCATCTTTTTACTCAGTGAGAGGAGATATACAGGCCACTATCATGGGACCAGTGAGAACCTATTAAGAGATAGTGATTGATTTAAGGTTCACTTGGCAACTTCGGGTCAAGTTTTTATAATATCTAGAGAGGTTGTATGAACCCCTGGATCATGAGAAATGTAGGAATCGTGGGGCTTTGTCTTCCCTTTTACTCATTATCAGGGCAGCCATCAGGGGGGACAGGGGGGAGAGTTGTAGGGGGCCCCCGAGGGTAAGGGGGGCCCTGCCACACTGCACTTTCTTGATTAGCCGGGCCCCCTTGCTCTCTGAGAGCTGGTGACTTCTGGAAGGAAGGGCGGGAGCACAAAGGGAGGTATCTTCTGTCCATTACTTCCCCTTATTGTTCACTGGGTTTATGTCCCGGTTGAGCTGCTCAGGGATTGTATAGCTGAGGTTTGAACTTCTCCTCCAGCTCATCCAATCACCATGCAGCTTTACCAGCACTTGAAATTCTGTGACCAATAAGGGAAGAAAATGCTGTCACTGGAAGAAGATGCAGCCACCTGTGCTCCCCTCCTCCCTACTGTAGTTGGCAGCTCACTGACAGCAGGTGGGCCACACTAATCCCTTTGTGGTCCCTGTTGTGTGGTGGGGCCCTGGGCACCAATTTTTTTTTAAACTTCTGGGAGGGCAAGTTTTTTTCATGGACGTTTAAGGGGGGCCCTGGCCACCAATTTTCTTATAACGTGGGGGGGCGGGGGCCCTGGCCACCATTTTTTCCCCATGTGGTGTCCTAGCCACCAATATTTTTTTACTGGGAGGCCCTGACCACAAATGTTTTTTTTAAATGGGGGGGGGCCTGACCACAAATGTTTTTTTTCAATGGGAGGGGCACTGACCACCAATATTTTTTTATTAACATGTGGGAACCATAGCCACCAATGTTTTTTTTTTGTTTAGTGTGGTGTATGGTGGGGGTGGACCTGTAGGTGGGGCTTGTGGTGGGCAGCCCAGGGGGCCCAGGAAATATTTTCGTATGGGGCCCTGTGATTTCTGATGGCGGCCCTGCTCATTATCGAATCAGTGATTCTTGTGAAACTCATCTTTCACCAATGGCCCATATCCCAACTCTATTAGGATATACTAAGGAACAGGACAGGGTGACCACTTTCTTCACTCTCCTTCAGTATTATTATAGAACTTCTATCATGACACCCCTTTAAATAGGATGCTCCAGACTCCATATTGTTCTCACATGCAGCCAAATCAGAAGCGTAACTAGAGGGGGGCGGGCCCTGGCGCAGGACACCCGGAAACTGTCCGGGAATATGCGCCGCGGACTGCACGGACTGCCGGGGGGCCCTGGCCCGCTCGCACCCCCTGCTCCCCCGGTAGTTCCGCCACTGAGCCAAATGCAGAATGCCATGCAACACCAAATCTGAACCATTAGTCTTGCATTACTTAAAGAAACAGCAACAAGTGTTTTAAAGTAATAGGAATATAATTAATAAAATGCTGTATTTGCTTCAGAAACACTACTATTGTTTATATAAATAAGATGCTGTGTGGCAATGGGGGCAGCCATTCAAAGGAGAGAAAAGGCTCCGGTTACACAGCAGATATTAGATAAGCGTTGTTGAACATACTGGTGTTCTCTATTATCTGCTATTTAAACTGTGCCATATAGCCTTTTTTCAATTTGCACCATTGCTGAACAGCAGCTTGTTTATATAAACTATAGTAGTGTTTCTGAAGCAAACAGATCAATTTTACCAGTGCGGGACAACAGTACATTATATTTGTATTACTTTAAAACACTTTCATTTTTGACCACTGGAGAGCTAAGGGTTTTTCATATGCTGCAATTCTATATCCTTTGTGAGGCATTCAGTATTCATTCCAGTTGTAAAACTGTAGGTTTGGGGCAAGCTTACCCTTTCACTACCCCTCTCAAAAGATACAACAGATCATTTTGAAATCTCTCTTCTGGTCTGTTTATATCTCATCTTCTTCATGTAAATGAATTGGGGGGGGGCATATTTCTAAGACTGCATCATGTAAAAGTATTTAGAACAATTAATCTCGGTGTAACAGCTTTTCCACTTTTCAATTTGAATTCTATATTTATTTATGAATAATGCGTACAGATCTGTCAGAGCATGATCATTGGATTGTCCATTAGAATTAACCTTCTACTGTCATTGTTACATTACATTTCAGTAAATGGGTTTGTGTGTTACAGAGCCGCCCAGACTTTCTCCAATAACGGGATCAAAATATTTGCTCCATAAGAAAAAGGCAAAGCTATGTTTTCAAATCTCTGGTTTTCGGCCCAAACCCATCCATATTACTTTATATTTGAAAAGAAAATGGGGAGAATCAGCTGAAATTTACTCATGGAATTCTGAGGTACAAACTGGTTCCTCTGCCCCACAAAACAAAGATGGAAATGGCACGGCAGAGATGGAACAATCGGTGAGTGATGCGGATTTGGAAAACTTGTCCCGTATGCAACTTCAGATGGTTCCTGATGTAAAATCAAGTAGAACAGGTATTTGCACCTGTCTGTGCACAATCAATATAACTCCTGACATACATGAAGATGAAGGAGCAGAACTGACAGTCCAGGTCAATCACATTACTCTGATGTCTCCCATCTCTGTGTTCTGTCGGCTGAAAGTGATGAAAGGTAAGAACATTTTCTTTTCAGTTTCCTCATTGCTTGGGTTGGTCCCAGCGTCTCTGATCTAAAGTGGGGTTGTATGTGTTTTAGTGCTACAACCTTGTCTCAGAATAACACTCTCTACATCATACTGAAAGTTAAATCAAAGGGGAACAACCCCTTTAAGTTAGATTTGGGTCGATTAACTCCTTTTGCCATTGGGTGGAATGGAAAATGCAGGTACAACACCCATCTGTAACTGATGCCATTGCTGGATTTTTAACACTGATTAGTTGAGCAAAGACTGAATGGTAACATTATCTAGATTATACCTGTGTAATGGGCATAACCTGTAACTTCTACACAGTATATCTGTATGGGACCAGTATTGTTTATTTACAAAATCTCTCTAATTTGCTTTATTTTAACAGAGCCCCTGAGACTTTCTCCAATTAGTGGAGCGGAACGGTTGGTACATATGAGAAAATCAACTCTGAGCTGTCAGATTCCCAAGTCCCTGCTAGAACCCACTGAAATCACTTTATATTTACAAAGAAAAGGTGAAGAACAGATTGAGATTCTCTCTTGGAAATCAGTGGCATATAAGGCAAACGCAGAACAGTTAGTGAGTAATATGGAGACTAATCTGCCCGCAGCACTAAGACCACTGCAAGTGGAAATGGATCCTGTAATAACAGCATGTACAAATGGAGATTCCAATTGTCAGTGCACAATCCATATAACTCCTGACATAGAGGAAGATGATGGAGCAGAACTGACTGTGAGCGTAAATCACCCAGAGCTGAGAGACCCTTTTTCTGTATCCTGTCGGCTAGTGGTGAATGAAGGTTTGTTTTCTATTTTATGTCAATAATTTGGGAAAGATCATTAAGAGTATGTATGTGACTTCATTACAATGATCAGTAGAAGGGATTGTCAGATCAAGTTATGCTAATTCAAAGAAGGGGGTGTGAATCATATCCTGTCAGATCATTACTGGGGGGCATAGTGATGTCTATCAAGCGAAGAGATCCTATTATTAATATTTATTAATTGGGTGGATTGGGGACCACTTAACAAGATCTAAAGGAGAGTGGAAATGGATTTTGGGGTCCAGTAATTCAAACCTGCAGATATCCTGGGGCCTCTAAGGATTGTTAGACTGGAATATGGGGTTCATTTATATACTGAATTGCTGAAATCACAGATACATTAATATTCTATATTCTAATATTCAAATATCTGCAATTTTTTTCTTTGCAGAGACAATGTTACTGGTGATAGATGAGGATTATAGAGTGAGAGTTGGCCCAGCCCCCCTGGACCCTACAGATAACTTTCATGAAAGGGCAATAACACTTGGGAGACTTGATGGATTAGACAACATTGCCTTGAGTCCTACTGGGACCCTCTTTGTAATCCGAGAGGGAAATCTCTACACCGGCCCAGTGTCATCCTGTACAAACCAAATATTGTTTTCCCTTGACAGAAGAATTGGGTGTGGTGCATGGGACATGTTTAAACTCATCTCAGTTGATCCCAGGGGGCTTCTATGTTCAGTAGGGGATTGTGGATCAATTTACAGGGGCCCGCACCCAGAAAATGAAAGCCAGAACTGGATTGGTGACCTGGGTCCTTATGTAGGGAAGTGTAAGTGCAGTGATGTTGATGTTGTCTTCTTCGACCCACTAGGGACTTTATATGCAATAACAAGTGACGGTTGGATTAAGACATTGTTCAAACCAGCAGAGACAGATAGTGATTGGTTAGATTTAGGAGCTGCACTCATAAAAAGAGACAGCAGAGATTCCCCCCATGGGATTTCTTTCTGCCCTGAGGGAAACCTCTGGTGGGTCAGTAAGACTGAAGGCAAACTGTATAAAGGGCCACAGCCAACTCAACAGAATCCAGTATATTGGGAGGAGGCCACGCTCTTGGGCCAGGACTATAACCAATACAGGCTGTTTGGGTTCATAGGAGGAACATTCATTCAGAGGATTCAGAGTTTTGAGTTCTTCCCTGAATTGGGAAAAATCGTCAAAGAAAGGAATATAATAGTAAATTCAGAGACCTATGATAATAGCAAAGGGGACAACACACTCAATGACACTTTCAGGTGAGTAATTTACCTTCTCTTCTTCTTCTGCCATAGACATGAACTATTTATTGGGCCTGTAGGGGTTGTTTGGGCCTCTGTGTACTGGAATGCTAGGGCCTGGTTCATGGAATGGTTCTATTTCAGATCCTGTGTGGAGGTATAGGGATCACACTGGTAGGTTAGCAAAATCAGTGTAAGGTAGGGCCTTTGTGTTCAGGCCTTTGCTAACCTGTCTGTTTATATATATATCTTTCATTCAGCTTGAAGAAAACCATAATGGAAGTGAGTAGATTTATTCATGATCATAACATTGTGTTTGTGGAAGAGGCAGAAACCACTTTCATGGAGGGAATTCCTGTCATTGGCATGGAAAGAGGTTCCAAGATTTCACTTGATAATAACATCACTCACCAGTGGGATTTCACCAACACCAATGAACGAGAGGTAAGAGGATCAGTGAATAATGTAACCCCTACTGTAAATAAGGATATTAGAAGTCAATGTCTTGGAATCAGGGGACAAATGTGATAAACTATTAGCATATCTAAGCAGAGACCCCAACCAATTGACAACAATACCTGTAATAAAAATGAGATCAGGTGATTTTACAACAGTCCCCAGGGAAATAAATGACACATTTAGGGAATACTACTCAGCTTTATATGACTCAAAACTTAGGTTTGACTACGATGAGATTCTAAGGTACTTAGGGAAGGTGGACATGTCCACCTTGGATCTGCAGGGACGGCTATTGCTGGATGCTCCTATAACAGACCACAAAATTGCAGATGCATAGCATCCTTCCTGAGGGGGAAAACACCAGGGGCAGATGGGCTCCCCATGGAATGGTATATGACGTATCAAAAGGAGTTGACCCCCAGTTTGGTTAAACTATTTAATGACGTTAGGGAGGGCACAGCCTTGCCTGCATCCATGAATAAAGCCCTAATTATAGTCCTCCCAAAGCCAAACAATGTGCATCATATAGACCGATTTCTTTAATGAACTGTGATGCCAAGATACTAGCGAAGGTCCTGGCTAGGCGTCTCAACACAGTTATCACGCAAATAATTGATGAAGATCAGTCGGGCTTTATACCCATGAGAACCACAGACATAAATATCAGACGACTCTACACAAATCTCATGGTAGTTCATGGAAATTCCAAAGCTAGAGTCATAGCAACCCTAGACAATGAAAAAGCGTTTGACTCAGTTGAATGGCCATATTTGTGAGCAGGAATGAAATGTGTGGGGTTCCCTGACCAATTCATGAAATGGGTGCAAATGTTATATAGTGCTCCGGAAGCCTCTATTCACACGAACTCCAACTCTTCCAAGCCATTTAAACTTTATAGGGGAACTAGGCAGGGGTGCCCTCTCTCCCCCCTACTCTTTGCAGTGGCCATGGAACCCTTGGCCTGCATGATAAGACAATCAGCTAGGATAGAGGGGCTCAAGATGGGGGGGATAACAGAAAAAATATCCATGTTTGCTGACGATACGCTACTATACCTAGCTAATCCAGATCGTGACCTTGAGGCAGCATTGGATATTATTAATGTCCACACGTCTTATTCAGGCCTTAAGGTTAACTGGAGTAAGTCCGCTCTTTTCCCAATAGACCCCTTCCCAAACCCTTTACCAATACTACCAGAAGGCTTAAACTGGACAGATAGCTTCAAATATTTGGGTATTAACATCCATAAGGATCCAGGTAAATTCGTGGAGTTAAACTTACTGCCCTTGACGCAGGGTCTGGAACAGAAAATTAAAGTATGGACTCGCCTACCATTATCCCTGATTGGACGCATTAATTTATTTAAAATGGTAATGCTACCCAAATTTACATATCTATTTAGGCAATCCCCTGTAAGGATCCCAAATACTTCACTACTTCAAAAAAATCAGGTGTCTACTTACGCAGCTATATTGGCACCCCTCTACACCAACAATTGCCATGGCAAAATTACAGCTCCCAACCCATGCAGGGGGGTTGGCAGCCCCAAATCTTTTTTGTATTATCTAGCAGCGAAGCTGGCTACAGCAAAAGGGTGGGTGACCCCATGCTTGGACAATCCTGCCACATGCTTAGAGGCACAAAATATTGGGTCATATGAGGAACTTAAAAATCTCCTCTACAGAGGTTGTAAATATGCAATAAATGCAACAACACCTGTGAGAGAAGTAGTTTGGGCATGGAACACAGCTCATGGTCTTCTCCCCAAACTGGAGGGTCACTGCTCAGGGCTCACCCCTATTTGGTGCAACCCCAAACTACCACATATGCAAACTATACCGGATCCTCAAGCCTGGGCAAACTACAGAATAAAGTATATTCAGGATATAATGTCAGATGGTAAACTAATGGATTTTCAAACCGTGAAAGAGATGTACGATCTGCCCAATAAAATGTTTTTTAGGTATATCCAACTTACACATGCCACACAATCCCAGTTCGAAGAGGTGATAATGAATACTGAGCCTACGCCAATAGAAAAAAGGGCACTAGCTAACGTACACACCAAAAACCTGTCCAGTTTCTATGCCATTTTGATTACTGCAGGGAAATCTCCACTGGGTAAACTACTTGAGAAGTGGCGTAATGATATCCCTGAGTTAGACACTGACGCCTGGAAAGAGGTCCTCGATTCTATTTTTGACCATATAGTTGCATCCCGAGATAAAATGGTACAATATAAATTCTTACACAGAGCTTATCTTACCCCTAGTGTGCTAGCCAAAATGTCCCCAACCCAGGTGGATGAATGCCCCAGGTGCCATCTCTCCCCAGCAAACTTCATGCATATGGTTTGGTCGTGTAATAAGATACAAAGGTTCTGGAGGGAAATAGCACAGTATATGTCTGACATGATGGATATACCAATCATGGTGGAACCCCGGGGAATGCTTCTGAATCAAGTTGCGGATCTAGCTCCCACGGTAGCAGAGAAAGCAGTGATTTCCATAA
This sequence comes from Xenopus laevis, assembly GCF_017654675.1. Taxonomy (NCBI): domain Eukaryota; kingdom Metazoa; phylum Chordata; class Amphibia; order Anura; family Pipidae; genus Xenopus; species Xenopus laevis. Next base: position 22,973,305 of record NC_054378.1, on the reverse strand, counting down.
TGTTTGCTTATGCTCGTAAATCCATTACCATGCAATGGAAGGCGCCTAAGGCCCCAACTATACAATTCTGGGAGACGCAGATTACAAATGCAGTACCACTGTACAAACTTCTCTATATAAGACGAGGATGCCCGGCAAAGTTTGAGAAAATATGGTCCCCTTGGATTGACGCACACGATGGTCACAATTAGAACCAAGGCAACAACCCTAATGATTCCAAGGATAACCTAAACAAGGAAGGAGAATAAACATGCCCTACTCAGACCCTTCCCCATCATAGGTAGAGTGCAATACAAACATAATGAAGCAGTGCAAAAGTTAAGTTTAGTTAGGTTTATTGGAAATCTAGTAGCAGAGTAATTAAGGTAGTACATACAAGGAGAATGGTACAAACAGGGTATAAAGATGTCATAGGCTATTGTAAACTGATCATAACACTATAATAATGTCTGTGTTACATGAATATACTGAGCAAACTTGTATTTAATCCATGTTCATGTACTGTATCGAACTAAATAAAAACTTTTGTTAAGAAAAAGGCACAAGGCTGAGTTATATAGGAAACTAAGTATCAAGCATGTATTAAAAGGGATAATGTACCCCCTACTGTAAATGATAAGGATTTTAGAAGTCACTGAAGGTTTGTTCTGTGACCATATAAAGGCACAAGGCTGCAGGCTGAGTTGTACAGGGAACTCTTGAGTATCACTCATGTATTATAAGGTATAATGTACCCCCTACTGTAAATGATAAGGATATTAGAAGTCACAATGATAAGGATATCAGAAGTCACTGATGAATTCTGTGACCATATATTCAGCATTTCCAACTCCCGTGATGTGGTGTGGGGGGCACGAGACTAGGTGCCATTTGCACTCTCTGCACTAGAAGAGCAAAATTTAAAAATCTAAAAACCCAAAATGTTGCTCAGTTACCAGGTTCTGCTTTTTTCTGCCCCTGAGAACTTGTGGGGTGCTGCAGCCCGACGCAATGTTCTCCGCTTGCCCAATGGCAGAAGCACCCTAAAAACTTCTTGTAACCTAATGACATAGTGGACTTAAAGGTTTAAGTTCCACTGCCCAGTTTAGAAGGACGGGCAGAACAACAGCAAATCAAAGTGGATAGAAATGTTTTTGTCCTGTGTGTTGGCCAGTGTTGTAAAACACACACTTGGGCACGTTTTGTATCAAGGGTCAGTTAGTCATTCTGTTATTTGGAGAAAGACAAATGTATACAATTAGCTTGCATGCTAGGGTCCTCTAGTGACCAAATAGAGGTATAACCTCATATAGTACAAAAAAACACGCGGCACTTCCAAAGTCGTCTAAAGTTTCCTCGTGAGGCAACTTCGGGCGACTTTGGAAAATGAAGTGCCGGGTTTGCATTGCTGCAGATGATTTTCATTTTAGCCAGTGAAGGGCAGGGGGAAGGCAGTTCGGGAGATTGTCGCGCCGAAGAAGAGGAGATTTGTCGCTGAATCTCCCCGAATCTGCTTGTGTGGCCTGACCCTAATACTTAACTCTGGGGAATCTCTAATGTCAATGCACTTTGTATTTATTTGTAATGACCCCTTCTGTTCATTTATTGTTCTGTTGTACAATGCTACATACATAAGTAGTGCTAGTTAAATAAACATATACATTCACAATCTACCAGGGGGATGCCATTGCTGTACTTAACATAAAACTCTGTGTGCAAAACAATTTGTAAATTAGAGGGGCTTGTCTATCTTGATCCTTCTCCATAATTACTTGCCCAAAAATAAGGGTGGGATAGTAAAGGTGTAAGAGCCATTACCACATGCACAAATATGTATAAGCATGGTTACATTGTAGTTGGAATAATCAAAAAGATGCATTCATCAATTTCAAACATCAACATTGGAATCAACATTGTACCTAAAATTTGAGAAATAAGTATTTTTACAGAAAAAGACCCGATTCCACAAACTGAAAGGAAATCATGTTACTCCTGAGAACAATATACCAATTTTCATTAGGCTCAGAGTGTATTGCAGCTTCTCCCTCACCTTATTCTGTTGTGAATGGATTCTGAGTCTTCCAGAGATTCTGTTCAACATCCACCACAAAAATTCGATTAGTCCCAAAATCCATCACTTCACAATAGAACAAGGAGGGGGGAGGAGATGCATTACTCTTTGATCCTAAGGGAAAATGGTATATGGTTCTTACAAATAACAGGTAGTGTTCGTGTATATAACCCAACGAAATAAGCTCAAGATGAATCATGTGTGGAATTATAAATGATAGATCACAATTAATGTAATTTTACAGGTTACTTTATCTCTACAAGAGCCTGTTGTGGTTGGAATTGGTAAAACTACACATATGGAGGCCTCAGTCCAGAAAGCCAAAATAAGTGTCCCCTACAAGGTCCGACTACTCACAGGCCAAGGCTGCACTGTAACCATTGGAGGCAGCTGGAAAGCGACCACCTTCTATAATCTGAGAGCCGCACCAAGAGAATCCCAGAGAGAGAAGAAGCGCTCACATTTGAAGTCATCAGCAGAAGACATTTGGAAAGAGGAGAGCTGCTTTAATTCAAGGCTCATGTACAGTGATGGGTGGGTCAGGGAACGCTCCAATAATGAGACGTGCATACCGAGATGCAGATTGAAAAAAGGCAGGTCCTGAAAAAGAGGTTTCCCTCTCTGTGAATTGTATGTAAATTATCTATTTAGTCGCCACAGTATTTTGTATGTCTTTTAGATGAACACATTTAAAGGGACACGAAAGGCAAAAATATAAGTTATCGTTAATTTTAATGCAAAATGTAATGATTGTCTACTGCATTTTCAGTATTTATTTGTCTCTTATAGTGCAGAAAGTACAATAACACTATCTCTGCACTAGTAATGCGGCACCCCTACTTGAACCCCTCCAACGCCAACCTTTAAGTGGTGGAGAAAGTGAGGGGGGGCAGCATTAGGGTAGAAACTCCTATGCCCATAAGTATTCACTGCTCCTACAGTCCCTGTTTTCTGTCCACCAGTTGTTGTAACTGTATTACTGCATGTAGCACTTATTTCACCCAAACCTGACAATTTTTCAATCAAAAAGGGAATTTTTAAAAAATATATATTTGGGGGGTTATTTATTAAAGTCCGAATGCCAAAAACTCGATTTTTTTTACTTAAAAATCAAAATTGTTTGTGGAAAAAAAAACCTCAGAATCCATAAATCCGGCATCTCAGACTTGCCGAGGTTGTATATAAGTTAATGGTATAAGTCCCGAAGATATCCTGATCTGTGCTTGGTTTCATGCAATAATGGGGATTCAAATTTTCGCACGTTTTTCACGATTTTTTTTTAAAAAAAATTCCCGCACTGTGGATTGGGTTGGAGCATATTTCAGAGATATTTTCGGATTTTGATAAATAACCCCCTTAGTGTTTGTATCTATTGGTCCAGAACCTGCAAACAAACTATTTCTTGGCAATCGATGTTGAGTTCTGAAGCAAACACACAAGTTTTCCCAGTTCAGGACACCACTATATTATGTTTTCATTACTGCATTTATTTTGCTGGTCCTCTAAGCAATTCTCATTGTCCAGTTGTTTTCCATGTGTAAATTATCTTTGTCATTTTCTACAAAGAAATAGGGGGCTCAGTGAGACAGGTTTATTCAGGTGCCCCTATAGGTCTATACCCACAGGAATGCACATAAACACTAGGCATGTGTGTTCTTCTGGGTACAGAGACTTGGGTTGATTAACTCCTGTATTGGCATTTGGGTGGAATGGGAAATGCAGGTACAATCCCCATATATAATTGCACTAATACTCAGTTGAGTAATTAACTCAGTGTTAATGCAGGAATGGGCTCCAAAGACTAAATTGTAACACTATTCAGCTACTTGTGTAATGGGCACAGTCTGTAGCTTCTATATCTCTATGGGACCAATACTCTTCATTTACAGCTGCTCACCTCCTAACTTGCTTTATTTTAACAGAGCCCCCAAAACCTTCTTCTCATTTATTGGAGCGGAACGATTGGTGCATATGAGAAAATCTACTCTGAGCTGTCAGATCCCTGAGTCCCTGCCAGAACCCACTGAAATCACTTTATATTTGCAAAGAAAAGGTGAAGAACAGACTGAGATTCTCTCTTGGAAATCTGGAGAAAAACTTCTGCCATTTACTGCAGTGTCAAAAATTCCAGAGGCGCCAGTGGCTACTGAGTCAGAGAGAGAAGAGGCAGTGAGTAATGGGGAGACTAAGCTGGCCCCAGCACAGAGGCCACTGGGAGTGGAAATGTTTCCAATAATAACAACAAGTAAAAATGGCGATTCCAACTGTCGGTGCACAATCCATATAACTCCTAACATAGAGGAAGATGATGGAGCAGAATTGACTGTGAGGGTCACTCAATCTGCCCTGAGCTCTCCCTTCTCTGTGTCCTGTCGGCTGGAGGTCAACGAAGGTTTGTTTTGTATTTTATTCACTGATATTAGAAGGAGGGGCCCGGCTACATTCATTGGGTGGGTGGGGACCAGTTAAATTGATTCAAAGGAGAGTGGAACTGAACTCTAAACTGCAAGAGTTAAGGGGTACAGTTATATAAACCTACAGGCAAAAAATATGCGCCCTTTAAAGGAACAGTTCAGTGTGAAAATAAAAACTGTAAATAGATAGACTGTGCAAAATAAAAAATGTTTCTAATATAGTTAGCCAAAATTTTTAATATATAAAGGCTGGAGTGAACAGCTTTTCAGCTCTATAACTCTGAGCTAGTCAGCAACTTGAAGGGGGGCCACATGGTACATTTCTGTTCAGTGAGTTTGCAATTGATCCTCAGCATTCAGCTCAGATTCAAAAGCAACAGATATGACCCATGTGGCCCCCCCTCAAGTCTCTGATTGGTTACTGTCTGGTAGCCAGGGTAACCAGTCAGTGTAAACCAAGAGAGCTGAAAAGCAGGAAGTAGTGTTCTGACTGACATGTTATACATTAAATCACTCCAGCCTTTATACATTAAGTTTTTGGCTAACTAACTATATTAGAAACATTTTTTATTTTGCACAGCCTATCTATTTACCTAGTTTTTATTTTTACACTGAACAATTCCTTTAATGGACATAAGAATGAAGTGTGGGGCCTGTTTATGTATATTAAATTGCTGATATCCTTTCCTGGTAAACAAATATTCTGTATGTATTTGTATCTTTCAGGTATTTGTGATTTTATTCTTTCCCTTTGCAGAGACAATGTTACTGGTGATGGATGAGGATTACAGAGTGAGAGTTGGCCCAGCACCCCAGGACCCTACAGATAATTTTCATGAAAGGGCAATAACACTTGGGAGACTTGATGGATTAGAGAACATTGCCTTGAGTACTACTGGGACCCTCTTTGCCATCCGAGAGGGAAATCTCTACACCGGACCAGTATCATCTTGTACAAACCAAATCTTGTTTTCTGTTGACAGAAGAATTGGGTGTGGTGCGTGGGACATGTTTAAACTCATCTCAGTTGACCCCAGGGGGTTTCTATGTGCAGTAAAGGATTTAGGATCAGTTTACAGGGGCCCACGTCCAGACAATGAAAGCCAGAACTGGATTGGTGACCTGGGTGAACATGTAGGAAACTATAACTGCAGTGATGTTGATGTTGTCTTCTTCGACCCACAAGGTTCTTTATATGCAATAACAAGTGATGGTCAGATTAAGATGTGGGTGAAATCAGCAAAGACAGATAGTGATTGGTTGGACTTAGGAACTGCACTGAAAGAAAGAGACAGCAGAGATTCTCCCCATGTAATTTCTTTCTGTCCTGAGGGAAACCTCTGGTGGGTCAGTAAGACTGAAGGCAAACTGTATAAAGGGCCACAGCCAACTCAACAGAATCCAGTATATTGGGAGGAGGCCACGCTCTTGGGCCAGGACTATAATCAATACAGGCTGTTTGGGTTCATAGGAGGGACATTCATTCAGAGGATTCAGGGTTTTGAGTTTTTCCCTGAATTGGGGGAAATTGTCACAGAAAAGAGTATGATCTTAAATACAGAAACCTATGATAATAGTGATGGGAGCTCCACATTAAATGAGACTTTCAGGTGAGTGGTTTACCCTATTTTAATACTATGCCTCAGGGAAAGTTGCCTAATGGATTAATGACTGAGGGAGTGAAAGCCTAGAAATTCTACGGATTTCTTTTTCTTCCCACCAGTAAACCTTTCTTAAATGGAATTTTAGAAATATACGGTCGTATATTGTGAAACAGTTTCACAAGGGGAATATTGAGATAATGCTAAGTAGATATCACAAATTCATTCTTTCTTTCATTCAGCTTCAAGAAAACCATAAAGGAAGTGAGTAGATTTATTCATGATCATAACATTGTGTTTGTGGAGGTGGCAGAAACCACTTTCATGGATGGAATTCCTGTTATTGACATAGAAAGAGATTCCAAGATTTCATTTGAAAATATCACTCACCGGTGGGATTTTACCAACACCAATGAACGAGAGGTAACGGGATAAGTGATCATAATGTACCCCCTACTGTAAAGGATAAGGATATTAAAAGTCACTGCTGGGTTGTTATGTGACATTATAAAGGCACAAGGTTACAGGCTGAGTTATACAGGGAACTCTGAGTATCACTCATGTATTATAAGGGATAATATACCCCTACTGTCAATGATAAGGATATTAGAAGTCACTGAGGGGTTCTATGACCATATAAAGGCACAAGGCCGCAGGCTGAGTTATACAGGGAACTCTTGAGTATCACTCATGTATTATAAGGGATAATGTACCCCCTACTGTAAATCATAAGGATATTAGAAGTCACTGAGGGGTTGTGTGATCATATATAGGTACAAAGCTGCAGGCTGAGTTATACAGGGAACTCTGAGTCTCACTCGTGTATTATAAGGGATAATGTACCCCCTACTGTAAATGATAAGGATATTAGAAATTGTTTATTCATTATGTGACTGTAGAAATACCTGTAGAAAGCTGTAGGTTCTTTGTTTAACATACAGCAGGAGAATGTTATTCTTTGTAATACACAATTTTTAGTTTTTACTGGAAGAACTGTAGAAAGGTAAGTGATATGTTGACAGTTTCTGGAAATACTGAGTTGAATTGAGAAAGCCAGTTGGATGACTGGTGAAACATCTTCAAGGAAAAAACACAGCAAATCCAGTTGATTTGACTTACTTCAACAGATTTACCATGAACTGAATGAATAAGAATCTTCACAAACACTCTGGTAACTTGTCTTTTTTTTAAATGGGATTACTTGCAAAAGTCCTGGCAAATTGGTTTTAGGGTGGGCTCATGTGTAGGGCATTAGAGAATCTATTTTGTCTTTATTCAAGTTCCTTGGACAGATGTCATAATAAGCATTTGAACCAATATCTCTAATAAAGATGTCCATATGACTTTAATGTACTCGCCCTATTCAAATTAACCAAAGAGCAAGAGTGCTAGCTAAGTTTCACTAGGCAGAAATGATCGCTAGCGAAAATTTGCTATGAAATGCTCGCCAAGCAGAATAAACGCTAGCGAAAAGTCACCACCGTTCGGCACCCGAGACACAACTTCGCATTTTAGGGAATTAGCGTAGTGGTATCGAATTTGCACCTGGCGAAGTGGCGCAAAGTGTGGAGAATCGGCCGCTGGCAACAATTCGCGCTTTAGTGAATTTTCCCCAATAGCTCATTGAGGGAGACAATGGCCCTGTACCAATAATACAAAGTAGAATAAGTAATAGTTAGGGCAAAAACGCATCTATCAATTCAACCTCTTGATACATCATTTCTATCTTCGCTCATTTTTAGCTGAAAGTGGGAAAAATAAATCTATTGTGACTGAAAACTGACAATTTTACCTGTCCCTGAAATAACTGTGAATGCTAAAAGGCACCCAAATTTATTTTTAAAAAAAATCTTAATCTATCTGCTGACTAATAAAGCGTTACTGATAGTTCCACTTCATATATTTATAGATATCAACCATATTCTTCCTTAAACTCCAGGGGAAACAATTCCAGACGGTATGTCCTGTCTAGAATCCTTCATTTCCTTTATTAGCTTAGTTACTCTCCACTCCTCACATTATATCTACTTTCTCTATAGAGCAAAGCTGCTCTGGTCATTCTAGCAATAATCTGGGGATTGTAACATGCCCAAGTGATTATTCCCATTTGCAAGAGAGCAATAACGTTGCATTTGGATGATGAACATTTGTCCTTTATTTTAGGTGACTTTATCTCTACAAGAACCTGTTGTGGTTGAAAGTGGTAAAACTATACGTATGGAGGCCTCAATCCAAAAAGCCAAAATAAGTGTTCCCTACAAGGTCCAGCTGCTCACAGGCCAAGGCCGCACTGTAACTATTGAAGGCAGTTGGGAAGGAACCACCTTCTATAATCTGAGTGCGGCACCAAGAGATGTCTGGGGCAGGAGGAGTGGTCTTGGCTGTACATTTACAGACAGTTGTGAAGAGGAGAACTACTTTGATTAGAGGTTGATGCAAAGCAATGGGTGCAGAAGTGGCACCCAAGGAGATCCTATCTGGGGCGACCATTGGGATCTGTTACTTCTCCACCGGCAGCCACTACCCTGATTATTCCCCTAGCATTTCACTTTCTTCTCACTGGGAAGAGGCTGAAAACAGGAATAAAAGTGCATTGTAGCACCAAAAAAAACTCACCAATGAGAACCAATCTAAGAATTAATGTAACTCAGTGATGTCAAATCTGCAGCCCTCCAACCCTTGGCTTTTAGCGAGAGACTGTCCGTTTTATTTTAACAACAGCAGCTCAAGGTACAGATCACTGTTGTATAAACTGACACATCCTAACAATTGTTACACAGTATTTGTGCTTTAACATGTTTTGCTCACAGGGGCCACAGAAGTCTTGGAACTGCCCTACCCTAGATACACTGTTCCTGACTGTAATGCATTTCATTTCCAGGGTCAGACAAAGGCTGAGAGAGATTGGGAGAAAACATCTGACAGGAGGAAAATACAGAGTCATAAAACACTGTATAATATAAATCCTTATCAAATTAATCATGAAACACAAATTCTGAGAACTTGCATCAGGTCCTCCTTACTGGCGCCTACATAAGATTTTGGGATCATGCAAAGCTTCTCTTGTTTGTATGTATGTATGTATGTATGTATGTATGTATGTATGTATGTATGTATGTATAACTTTATTTGTATATAGATGTTAATGAGCCACGGTGCCATATAATGCATAAAAGTACAATATAAATAAAAGTACAATATATAAAAGTACAATATAAATAAAAGTACACTATATAAAAGTTTGCACAGGGAGGACAAGTCACACAATAAATTTACACAGGGCACATAGCTCATATAAGGGACAGAGAGCTTAAGTTCTATGTGATATGAGACACAGTAGGAAGGAGGTCCCTACCCTATAGAGCTTACAATCTTAAGTTTCCATAAAATGGCACCTGTCTGTAAATCGAATTGTGCATTCAAAAACGAACGAAGAAACAAAATGTAAATAATTTATATAGTCTAATAAGGAAAGATTGTTTTGCTCGACTACCACAATCAATTAGGATTTGGAATTATTTATTGGGGTGACAGGTCCCATTTAAAACCTGTCTGGGAGTTTTACTGTGCATCATGATAACAAACACCTCAGGGGTTAATTGGCAATTTATAATTTTTTTTCTTTCAGGTCAGCAGACCCAGTACTAGGGGTAGGCAGCACAGGCCTGTGAGTTGAGAGCAACTGGGGTTGGGCTCAGTTCTCCCCTCACCAAAAAAACATGTGCCTGGTTTCCATTCCTAAGTTGAAGCTCATTGCAGCACTGGAGGTGGGCCCTTGGTCTGCAGCAATAAAGCTCACATTGACACCTGTTAGGGAGTATCTGGAATTGCCCCCGTACCCACCTTTGGTGACCTCCAGTATCTGCATATTCTGTGTAATTTGAAAATAAAATGTATATTATCTTGACTGTAATAACAATGGTGATTTCATTACTGAGATGATATGTGATATTTGATGATATTGATGACTAGCTCTGATCAATATATCAATAAATATGTGCAGATAAATAAGAGAATCACCTCTTAAACATAGCAGAACAAAGTATTGCTTCCTACCTACATTGCATGCGGCACAAATTGTATTCCACACCTTTAAAGCTGCTGGGCTCCAAGGGAGAGACTAGAACTGATATGAAATCCCTTATGTGGTGACCTGAATCCACATTTTGAAAGAACTGCAGAACTGGATTTGCAGCAGAAAAAAATAATTGGGGAATCCCAAATGTATCAGGGAGGGGTTAATAGTTGTTAACTCATTCTAGCATGGGTATTAAAAAGAGTATAAGCCAACCCGAGTATAAGCCGAGGTACCTAATTTTAGCTACAAAAACTGGGAAAACGTATTGACTTGAGTATAAGCCTAGGGTGAGAAATGCAGCAACTACTATTAAGTAAAACATGTTAGTTAAGTAAAACAAACAAAAGCAGTTATAGAGTGCAGGACATTTTTACCTTGACTAATTGTGTGGCACCAAGCTCCGCTTCCAATTGGGCCTCTAGCAGGGGACATGGCCACACAGGTCCCCAGCTTCTCCCAGTTATTAGGCCTGAGTTAGTTCCTCCTGTGAGGTTGGATATGGGAGATCTAGGTAAGCTACTGCTTGGTGCAGAGTGTCCTGTCAGCTGGTAGGGCAGAGTTTGGGGACTTGGCACCACTGTTAGGTTTAAGTGTTAGCTGGTGTTTGCTGACACTGGGCTTATTTCTGCAGGTAGTGCAATCCACCAGGGTCAAGGGACCCTGTTTATATGCCCTGCTCCTAGGTCTATGTTGTGCAGGCAGAGTATGGGCTGGTGTCTGTGGGGCAGGTTCACTGCGTCATGTGTTGGGCTGCAGGGTAGGGTTGCAGGCTTCCCAGGGTCCAGGACAGGGCACCCGCAGGGTCCGGAGCTCACTCACCCTATGGTGTGCACTCTAGAAGAGGTTGGGTGCTAGGGATCTGGTGTGTTGCAGTTCCGTTGTGGTCGCGGCCTGGGTCACGTTTATGTGAGTCCCTGGTTCCCATCTCTTTGCTAGGCCACAACTGCTGGTACCGCACTTCCGGTCGGCCGCGCTTGGGGAAGAGCAGTTAATCTAGTCCTCGGCTTCCCCTGTGTGACTAGGCCGCACTGCGTTCTCAGCTGCTGGAGTGCTCGCTTTTGTTCAGAGTTACGAGCGGACTGCTCCTCTGTCTTATGGCTAGCCTCGTGATGGTATGTAAGGTGGGGTGGAAGACTGAGGGGAGATTGCAGCCCCAGGAGAGTCCCGAAATGCGACCATGTGTTTGCTTGGCTAGCCACGCCCCCCAATGTACTGCATATTCAGTACCGTCGTCAGCATAAACTACTGACTCGAGTATAAGCCAAGGTAGACTTTTTCAGCACATTTTGGGTGCTGAAAAACTTGGCTTATACTCGAGTATATACGGTAACTAAAAAAGTAGCTGGAAATGTTGTACACTAAGTTTTGGGCTTCTGTACCAGCCCAAAGCAACCACAGCCATTTAGCAGTAAAGACCTGTGTCTCCAAAGATGCCCCAGTAGCTCCCCATCTTCTTTTCTGCTGATTCACTGCACATGCTCTGTGCTGTTGTCACTTGCTGAGCTTAAGGACCCACTCACAATATACAGTACATATAGACTAGAAATGTCACAATATAAGGCTGATCAGTAATTAATACAATTAATACAGATACTTACTACATGGTAGCACAAAAACCAGTGCAACTAGCATGAGAATGTTATAATCAGCCCTGTAGCATCAACTTATATTACAGACCAACCTCATTTTCTGCTTGTAAAATAGTGACAATCCCTTAATTTAGCTTCTCAACAGCTGCTCAGAGCCCACTGAGTGTCGCAGACACTTTCCAAGATGGTGACCCCCTGTGACAAGCTTGAAGTCCTGGTTCATTGCTGCTATTAAGAAGCTAAAACTTTAGGCTGGTGCAATAAATTCAGTATATAAAATATGGTATTTGTAGCCATATTCATTTTTAGGGTTTAGTTCTTCTTTAATATGTCTTCAGTTGCATGAGCTAGTAACTTTTCTGATCTCCCTGACTGCTGCCCTTTACCTTGTTTTATTCAGGATCCAAAGAGTAATGAGCATTTATGTTGAACACTGAAGTTGTGTATACAGTATATCCACATGAAGTATATATATATATATATATATATATATATATATATATATATATATATATATATATATATATATATATATATATATATATATATATACTGATAATAACAACTGACTGTATAAGGTACACAGGCTCCTGAGAAACCAGATCTGGAATTTCCCCTGTACCCACCTTCAAGGATATCCTTGAGAAAGAGCACAATCTTGATTTTTTTCACAAGTATTCCCTTTGAGTGTGGTACTTTGTCACTAGACTTATAGTAAATAAATAATACATTTATCACTGGTAATCTCATCAGGACATTCATATCCCACCACGTTTTGCTTATATGTGCAATTAAATGTGACTTTGGAAATGTTGTACTGGCGCCTTGTATCAATGGGGCAATCTATTTTATTAAGCCGGTACTTCATGGTTTGTGTACATTTTTAATATGAATATTATCATATACATCATTCAAAATTATATCCCCTTTAATAAATATTAGATATTGATACATCCATTTTTCAAATGCCCCTTTTCTCCCTGTGCAGTTAAACCCAGTGCCAGCCTGGTGCCCGCTGATGTTTTTATAGAGGAAGAAACAGAGAGGAGGGTTATGTGTCAAGCCTATAATTATTACCCAGAAACCATGAAGTTTAGTTAGAAAAAAACTACAACTCAAAAAATAAGTGTCATACTTACCATTATATTCCTTTCTTGGACTAAATCTGGCTTTTCCTCCGATATCATAAAACTCCACTTCGATGTTTGAACCCTCAGTTACATAGTAATCACTGTATGTGGGTAAGGGGGGCTGTGGGGTACCAGGATGTTAAGGAAAACAATGAATTTCTGTGTAATGAAAATGATCCTTGGGTTGTAGGGTTGCTGACTTTCCCTGCTGCTAATCTCAGGTGTGGGGTGGGGCAATGATGTCGCGGGGTAGGTTGGTAATTCCTGGGGACAGGTTGGTGATGGTGGGCGGAGCTATGATGTAGCAGTCTGTTGATTTACGTGTCAGTCTCAGGGATTCCTGTCCCATTTTCCTTATTTGGAAAACCAGGTACAAAAACCAGGGTGTCCAAGTCAAAACAGGATAGGTGGCAACTTTATTAACCTTCTTCTGTCACTGTTAAATTAAGTTTCAGTGGGTTTGTGTGTTACAGAGCCATCCAGACTTTCTTCAATAACGGGATCAAAATATTTGCTCCATAAGAAAAAGGCAAGTTTATGTTTTCACCCCAGACCCATACATTACTGTATATTTGACAAGAAAAGGGTCTACTATATAATTCTGAATTTATGTATGGCAATTATCATTATATTATCATTATAAAAGCATATAATAGTATCTCATATAGTATTTCATATAATAGTATATCATATAGTATCTCATATAATTCTGAATATATGTATGGCACTTTTCATTATATTATCATTATATAAGCATATAATAGTATCACATATAATAGTATCTCATGTAATAGTATAGGGCTAAGAATCATTACTTCAATAGTAACTGAAGTAGATGAGTTTGCCCTTAGATTCCTTTGCAGTAAGATACGGCTTCATGGGATTTTTCTCCCATTCGGGAAATGCAGATAATTGACTGTGAGTTTCTTGGTCAATGGACCAACCCCAGGCCTTGAAGAATGGAACCAGATTGTTTTTCACAGCCTGAGAGAACTTCTTCGCTCACAGGTGCATCTTAAAGGGGTTGTTCACCTTCAAACAACTAGTTGTTATCAGATAGATCACCAGAAATAACGACTTTTTCCAATGACTTTGTATTTTCTATGTGTCACGGTTTTTCTAATATTGAAGTATAAAGTGTCATTTCTCTCCTTCTGAAGCAGCTCTGGGAGGGGGGGTCGCCGATCCTGTAAACTGTTCTAAATTGATACATTTAGTTGATACATTTCTTATCTTTGTCCCTGCTGAGCAGAATCTCTGGGTTTCATTACAGGCAGCTGTTAGAATTGATACAATTGTTGCTAATACTCCAGAGATGCTGCTGAGAAATGTATCAACTAAATGTTGCAAAATTGTAACAGTTCAGAATCTGCACCTGAATTACTGAGCTGTCAGACTCAAACACCAGAGATAGGAACATTCAACTTTAAACTTAGATTTTGGAAAAAATTTAAAAAATAAATAATGGAAAGTAATTGGAAAAAGTCATTATTTCTAGGGAACAATCTAAAAACAACTAAATTGAAAAAAGTGTTTGGAAGGTGAACAACCCCTTTAAATTAATTTTCATTCCTGATGCCTGAGATGTTCTGGTAGTCTCTGAATAGGCGCTTGAATGGTTCCCAGCCAAAACCTTCCTGCAGCTGTAGCAGACGGACAGATCCCATAGTCTCATCCTGGTACCCCACAGCCCCCCTTACCCACATACAGTGATTACTATGAAACTGAGGGTTCAAACATCGAAGTGGAGTTCATTTTATTATATCAGAGGAAAAGCCAGATTTAGTCCAAGAAAGGAATATAATGGTAAGTATGATGCATATTTTTTGAGTTGTAGATTTTTTTTAACTTTTGATTTTTTTTTTAAACTTTTTTTTTAACTTGAATATTTAATGTTATTTGGTAATTTTTAGGGAAGTGGCTTTGTTTCCTGTGAAAGTTGAGTATATTCCCATTGCCTTCTCTGTAGCTAATTAAAACCCCTTCTTCCCCAGCTGTTCTCTCTTACCTGCTGCAAGTAAGGGGGATGGAGTGGGCAGGGCAGAGGTGGGATGGGTAGTGGGTGGGAGGATGGGGATCGGAGTGCGCTGGGCCCCTCTGAAGATTTTTATGCACTCGAGTTACACCACTGGCTTTTTTAATACTACTATACTATTTGAAGGACTTTTGATCACCCTCTTTCTAAACAGAATAGAAAAAAAGTTTGGGGGAAAGAAGGAGAGAGGGGGCAGTTTATTGGGTTGTGAGAATCCAACAAGTTCATTAGTTACAGGAGATTAGATCCAAGGGCCCCAAATTCTGTGCCTGTACCTTTGTGCCCTATAGAGTTCAAGTCAGTCAGTGACATTTCAATTTATGAACTGCATTTTATAAAAGTAACATTGCATTTATTCAGTTAGATATTATAAAGTTCTCTTTTATATTCCACTTCATGTGAGACTTATTTCTTATTTGATATAAGAGACAGAGGTTACCTGTAGGTAGGTCTCCAGTGCTGTCCATCCATCCCAGTGCTTTAATATGGCTCCACTCTTCAAATAACTTTTGATACAAGATCTCCGGGCGTCTGGCTGAAGTTGTGAATGAGCTTGATCCCGGGGGATCCCAAGAACTGTTTCATGCACATACACAGACCAAAGGTTACACGTGGCTTTTGTGGTATGAGGTGGAACTCCCATTCTTCTTTCTGCTGATTGTGTCCAAGTTCATGGATTGGTCCCCACATTCACTCTTTCTGTTTATGGAGATCAGTCAGTTCTTTCACAGATTCCGTAAGACACATGATGGGGTATCTAGAGTGCATCCAACCTATCAATAGATGAAAATACCCTCTTATACAATCAGCAGTGTGTGCGGCAGCTCCATGGTTTCTGTTTTCCCAACAGCAGAGGGCTCCCAGGTCCCAAGCATTCCAGAAAATAGATCCCATATCGGAACTAAAACATGTTCAAGAGCACTCTAACCATTTTATATTGATTTACTTTAATATTGGTCCTTGCTGGGGTATAAGCAGAGTCCCCATGCCTCTGTCTCTGTGTCTATACTGAGCAGGTGGCCATGAGCCCAGTAAGTACCTACCTACTGATATCTGCACATCTGCAACAAATCGCTCAGCCCGGGGGAATCTCTCTGGTGTTGCTGCAAGTTCAGTAATAGTGACCATGATCCTTTCCCAATAGGAGAGCAGGGATTCTGGATCCTTCAGTGAGTGAATAGAATATGAGGGCACCGTCAGTATAATGTTCCAGCTCAGCCCAAGGAGCAGGCAACTTGCTGATTATTTGTGACCAGGAATCAAGACTGGTTTGGCCTGTGGGGGGAAGAACAGTCTTAGGGTCAAACAAGTACAAGGGGTGCTGTGCACTGGTTTAGGGCAAGTAAGGGACGGCCTGGAATGAATTCATACCATGCGTATGATGGCCATGGAAACAAACAGGGTCAGACTGGGCTGGCGTAACACTGGCCCTGACTTTTTTGGCCCCTCCGGCCCAGACCTGCTCCCTGCACTGCAACTCGTCATATCTCCCTCAAAGACCTGATGCGTAGGAAAAAGGTGCGCGTGTGGGGGGGAGGGGGATGTGTGGTGGTGGCAGAGGGGTCCAGGAGGTAAAGGGATACAATTTGAATAAATATTGGTAAAACAGGTCAACCTTTAGACTTTTTGGGGGCCTGAAAAATCAGTTGCTGGAGGAGGGCACAGTAATATCTAGTTATGCCACTGCAGCTAATCTCTATAATGGATACATAATGTCAGACAGGTAGGAGTATTACCTTTTATATAGATTGGGGCTGCTTCTGCTCCATACACCTGGACAGGGATTGGACCAAAGTCACTGTTAGATCTCACAATGATGTACAGGAGCCCCCCCCCCCCCGAAACTGGACACGGGAACTTTCTGTCAATCAACTGGAATTTTGCGAATAATGACAAGAGCGCGATAAAGTGCTTCTTTTTCACTCAAATCATCTGACTGACACCCAATCTGCACCTGTCATTTACACCAAACACAATAGTATATATACACATGGAACATGGAGGAACAAAAAAAACACATCATGCCTGAGTGCAGGTAAAATGTCTACAAAATAGCAAAAAAAACGCACTCAACAGGCTCATTTAGAATAACTGATTTTAATAGAAAAACAAAATAAATTCCAACTTTTCGATCACATCATAGTGATCTTCCTCAGGTTAAAAACTAACAAGAGTGTAAACACTGCTTAAAGGAGAAATCAACCTGTGGGGGAAAAAAAACGTACCCCCCACCCCACCCCAGGTTGCCCTCCCTCCCTCCTCTCCCCAGGCTAACAACCCCCCCCCCCGGGGGGATGCCCCATACTCCATACTTACCCCATAGCGCAGATTCTTCCAGCGAAGTTCTACGCGTCCATCGTCCGCGTACTTGTTAATCTGATTGAGAGATCAGTATTTCTGCGCATGCGCAGTTGGAGCAGTTTGCCGGTTTGCGATAACTGCGCATGCGCAGAATTACACGGAAATTGCTGATCTCTCAGTCAGCTTAACAAGGAGCCGGAAGATGGACACATAGAACTTCTCTGGAAGAATCTGTGCCTGTTAAGTGCGTTTTTTGTTAAAGTTAACAACTTAAGCCGTCACTTCCTGATGACGGCTTAAGTTGTTAGTCGAAATTGGCACTAAAAGAAGTCCTGTGAATGCGGTTCTTTTTGGTAAGCTTATTATTGAGTCATTTAACCAGCACCCAGGCATTGATTTGGATTTTTTATGTGCACCAGCTCTTGGTCGGATATATATACTGTATATATATATATATATATATATATATATATTTTTCAAAATGGACCAGCACACCGTTTATCTTCAATCAAAAATAGTGTTTATTCTTCATACACTGTGCATCCAACGTTTCGGCCTGCATTCAGGCCTTTATCAAGGATCATATATGTATATATATATATATATATACACATATATATAACATAGTCACGACACTCAAAGGTAGAGAGAAAATTAGCCTTTTGCTCAGCTGCTTTAATTTACTGGAGTCAAGCTATCAGACTGTTTCTGAACAGCAGTCAAGCTATCAGACCATTTATTTCAATGCACACAGTCAAGCTATCAGACTATGCTTTTAGCAACAGCAAATCACATTTTCCGTGCATTCCACCACTACTGCCACGAAGTACAACACCACCTTACTCAGTCCACTTAGTTTAGTGAAATTTCACTGTCTAAATTTTTCGCCATACTTCGCCAAATATTGCAATTCACACTAAATTCTAGTCCTCATGTGCCGATTTCTGTTACCCATAGCAACAGCAAATCACATTTTCCGTGCATTCCACCACTAGTGCCACGAAGTACAACACCACCTTACTCAGTCCACTTAGTTTGGTGAAATTTCGCTGTCGAAATTTTTCGCAACACTTCGCCAAATATTGCAATTCACACTAAATTCTAGTCCTCGTGCCGATTTCTGTTACCCATAGCAACAGCAAATCACAATTTCCGTGCATTCCACCACTAGTGCCACAAAGTACAACACCACCTTACTCAGTCCACTTAGTTTGGAGAAATTTTACTGTCGGAATTTACCGCAACGCTTCGCCAAATATTGAAAATCGCACTCATTTCTAATCCTCATATGCAATGTTCTGTTATCCATAGCAACAGCAAATCACATTTTTCGTGCATTCTGCCACTAATGCCACGAAGTACAACAATACCTTACTCAGTCCACTTAGTTTGGTGAAATTTCACTGTCGAAATTTATCGCAATGCTTCGCCAAGTATTGTATTTCGCACTAATTTCTAATCCTCATATGCAAAGTTCTGTTATCCATAGCAACAGCAAATCACATTTTCCATGCATTCCGCCACTAGTGCCATGAAGTACAACACCACCTTACTCAGTCCACTTAGTTTGGTGAAATTTCACTGTCGAAATTTTTCGCAACACTTCGCCAAATATTGCAATTCACACTAAATTCTAGTCCTCATGTGCCGATTTCTGTTACCCATAGCAACAGCAAATCACATTTTCCGTGCATTCCACCACTAATGCCACGAAGTACAACACCACCTTGCTCAGTCCACTTAGTTTAGAGAAATTTCACTGTCGAAATTTATCGCAATGCTTCACCAAATATTGCAATTCGCACTTATTTCTAATCCTCATATGCAAAGTTCTGTTATCCATAGCAACAGCAAATCACATTTTCCGTGCATTCCACCACTAGTGTCACAAAGTACAACAACACCTTACTCAGTCCACTTAGTTTGGTGAAATTTCACTGTTGAAATTTATCGCAATGCTTCGCCAAATATTGCATTTCGCACTAATTTCTAATCCTCATATGCAATGTTCTGTTATCCATAGCACAAGCAAATCACATTTTCCGTGCATTCCACCACTAGTGCCACAAAGTACAACAACACCTTACTCAGTCCACTTAGTTTGGTGAAATTTCACTGTCGAAATTTATCGCAATGCTTCGCCAAATATTGCATTTCGCACTAATTTCTAATCCTCATATGCAAAGTTCTGTTATCCATAGCAACAGCAAATCACATTTTCCGTGCATTCCACCACTAGTGCCATGAAATACAACACCACCTTACTCAGTCCACTTAGTTTGGTGAAATTTCACTGTCGAAATTTTTCGCAACACTTCGCCAAATATTGCAATTCACACTAAATTCGAGTCCTCATATGCAAAGTTCTGTTATCCATAGAAACAGCAAATCACATTTTCCGTGCATTCCACCACTACTGCCACAAAGTACAACACCACCTTACTCAGTCCACTTAGTTTCGTGAAATTTTACTGTCGGAATTTACCGCAACGCTTCGCCAAATATTGAAAATCGCACTAATTTCTAATCCTCATATGCAATGTTCTGTTATCCATAGCAACAGCAAATCACATTTTCCGTGCATTCCACCACTAGTGCCACAAAGTACAACAACACCTTACTCAGTCCACTTAGTTTGGTGAAATTTCACTGTCGAAATTTATCGCAATGCTTCGCCAAATATTGCATTTCGCACTAATTTCTAATCCTCATATGCAAAGTTCTGTTATCCATAGCAACAGCAAATCACATTTTCCGTGCATTCCGCCACTAGTGCCATGAAGTACAACACCACCTTACTCAGTCCACGTAGTTTGGTGAAATTTCACTGTCGAAATTTTTCGCGACACTTCGCCAAATATTGCAATTCACACTAAATTCTAGTCCTCATGTGCCGATTTCTGTTACCCATAGCAACAGCAAATCACATTTTCCGTGCATTCCACCACTAATGCCACGAAGTACAACACCACCTTGCTCAGTCCACTTAGTTTGGAGAAATTTCACTGTCGAAATTTATCGCAATGCTTCACCAAATATTGCAATTCGCACTAATTTCTAATCCTCATATGCAAAGTTCTGTTATCCATAGAAACAGCAAATCACATTTTCCGTGCATTCCACCACTACTGCCACAATGTACAACACCACCTTACTCAGTCCACTTAGTTTCGTGAAATTTTACTGTCGGAATTTACCGCAACGCTTCGCCAAATATTGAAAATCGCACTAATTTCTAATCCTCATATGCAATGTTCTGTTATCCATAGCAACAGCAAATCACATTTTTCGTGCATTCTGCCACTAGTGCCACAAAGTACAACAACACCTTACTCAGTCCACTTAGTTTGGTGAAATTTCACTGTCGAAATTTATCGCAATGCTTCGCCAAATATTGCATTTCGCACTAATTTCTAATCCTCATATGCAAAGTTCTGTTAGCCATAGAAACAGCAAATCACATTTTCCGTGCATTCCACCACTAATGCCACGAAGTACAACACCACCTTACTCAGTCCACTTAGTTTCGTGAAATTTTACTGTCGGAATTTACCGCAACGCTTCGCCAAATATTGAAAATCGCACTAATTTCTAATCCTCATATGCAATGTTCTGTTATCCATAGCAACAGCAAATCACGCTTTTCGTGCATTCCACCACTAGTGCCATGAAGTACAACAACACCTTACTCAGTCCACTTAGTTTGGTGAAATTTCACTGTCAAAATTTTCCGCAATGATGCGCCAAATATTGCAAGTGACACTAATTTCTCCTCAAATGCAAGGTTTTGTTACCCATAGCAACAGCAAAACATATTTCCCATGCATTCCACCACTAGTGCTATGAAGTACATCATCACCTTACTCACTCCACTTAGATCGGTGAAATTTCTGGCATCTGTGCAAGAGATCAATGTGGGACATTTTAATAAGAATCTGGGACTGTGGGCTTAGCTGTCAAAATCTGGACTGACCCACAAAAAATGGGACAGTTGAGAGGCATGACATATGGTATGGCCAGCTTCTTATTGTTCTGCTCAATGATGCAAAATGCATCAGAATAACAAGCTGAAAAGAGAAGTTTAGACTCCATAGTGCATGGAAATCAGTCAGAAACTGCGGCCCACCATTCTTGCACAGATGAGCCTATGGAGCCTAAACATGATTACATAATATAAAGGACGGACCCCTTTCTCTCCAGTGGAGAGAAGTGGGACATCCAGTATGCAAGATGGTGTGCCCTTGTCCTAAACACAGTAAGCTCAAAATACCCATACGTTGCTGAACAAGTTATGTAGTAAACAATAACTACAAAGACTACTTGGTAAGATTCAAAAATGTCTTGACAGTTAGTCGACAAAAGTAGATAATAAAGGAGGCAAATGGGGGCAACACCAAGTTAACTTTAATAAATTAAATATTTTAACTATAATCCTTTATTTTATAATAGTACATTTTAATAAAATGCTTCATAGAAAGTGTAGATAAATATTTTGTTAGAAATACAAAAAATATAATTTACTGTAAATGCAAATCTAGAAATAGTTAAATAAAGTATTCAGTATTTCTCTAGCGGCCCACCTGTCAGTGAAGATGTCAGGGGTTTGTCTTCATTCACCTTTGGATTGATTATATCAGCTGGCTCCACCTTTTCCTCTCAGTTCTTTGTCCTGCCTCTGAGGTGAATGAAGGACAGATAGCAATTCTTCTTTTTGTTTATTTATAATTTTCTTTTATTTCTTACATACTCTAATCCAACTCTACAGGAATATGCTAAAACACAGCGGCACAAAAGGGACACACAGAGCTGTCCTTAGGTGCAATTGTACCACAAGGGAATCCTTGAATACGTCTCCTGAAAGACACACCGAGCTGTACGTCATATTTCCCAGACAACACACAGAGCTGTTGCTTTAGGGTCAGAAATGATGGGGCTCTAACTGAACACAGAGCTGTTCTGAGCTTAAGTGAGCATGGGGCATGCAGAGCTGCTTCACACTTAGCTAGCCACTGACTTATATCACAACCTTAGCCAGCCATTCTGTTTTCAAGCAGAGGAGTCACAGTGTGGGGTAACTATTGACTGTGGACTATGGTAATTGGTAACCATCAGGTGCAGCTATAGCTTACAAAGACTGAACTTCCACTTTGCACCCAAAAGAACCATCCGTTTGCTAGGTGACGATTCGCGCCGTATCTCCACGCCTATTCATAACTCTTGGTGTGCCAAAGTCATAAGCGGTCGCCTCCACAGTCCGCTCTTGAGCTGACAAGGCTGTAACTGCGCACTTTGCCGGAGCTTCAAGACGGGACACACTTTCCCAGGCATGACTGCGCAGTTACTGGGACCAGTGTCAGTATAGGTGACATCACTACAGTCCGTGAGTGTGTCATTATTACCACAATACACGCATTTGACTCAAGGGCGCTTTGAATGCGATCCTGTTAACCTATGTATACCACACTAATTGCATACCCTATACCAGTGATCCCCAACCAGTAGCTCGTGAGCAACATGTTGCTCCCCAACCCCTTGGATTGTGCTCCCAGTGGCCTGAAAGCAGGTGCTTATTTTTGAATTCCAGGCTTGGAGGCAAGTTTTGGTTGTATAAAAACCAGGTGTACTGCCAAACAGAGCCTCAATGTAGTTTGACAATCCACATAGGGGCTACTAAATGGCCAATCTCAGACCTTATTTGACACCCAGGAACAGTTTTCATGCTGTTGTTGCTCCCCAACTCCTTTTACTTCTGGATGTTGCTCACGGGTTCTAAAGGTTGGGGATCCCTGCCCTATACCCTACTAGGTTTTACCATACCTAACTTCACCATGAAAAAAACTGACTCCCTTGAGGAACTCAGAGATGATTTACAATCAACTAAAAAGACAAAAAGAATTGAAAAATTACCTAAATGTAAAAAATTTAAACATTTTCTCTGGAAATCAGAGAGAAACTACTGTTCCGATTGCAAACACCACACAAACATTGAGAAGATGCTGGAGGCACCTGTACTATTACCACAACCCGCCCAGCCTCAGATATCAGAGGGACCTGGCTCAATTTCCACTACACCCCCAATAGCCATTCCAAATACTCCTATTTCGCATACTCCTCCACAGAGCATAGTAGATAACCCCATTCCCTTACCTTGGGGTCAGAACTCAGCTCTAGCCTCAGGTTCTGCACCAGTACCTAACCAAGTGAGGGAATGTTTTTAATGTATAATGAATACGGTTCAACTCAAACAAACACGCAATACAACAAAAAGTGAAAAGCACCAATTCCACAGCCTGCCTTCTCTGAGTCAGAAGAAGGATTAGCTTCAGACTCTAATTGTCGGATACTGACTCAGAGAATGATAACTCTTCCTCAGCAAATCCTGAGGTAGCCAAAAAAATACTCAGAGAAATGCTAAAACTCTAGAGATAAGATATGAAACAGTAGCTTTATCAAAAGCGGATATTACCCAAACAATTGAAACTGAATGGTCTCAGCCTGATTTCAGGCTTCATTGCCCTCACTTTTTCAAAACCTACCCGGTGCCAGAGGACCATCAAAAAAAATGGGATAAAGCACTCAGGGCGGACTCTGTAGTTGCCCGGCTATCCAGACAGACTGCATTGCCTGCAGAGGAAGCAGCATTCAAAGACCCATTGGACTGACACATGGAGTCAACTTTGAAGAGGTCTTATATTCAAGCAGCAGCAATACTTTGCCCAGCAGCGGCATCAGCAGGTTTAGCCGGAACGGCAAAAACCTGGGCACAAGAACTGGCATGCCAGCCGCCATCATCTCGACAACAATTCCACACAGAAGTACAAAGGCTAACCACCACATTAATTTTCTTAGCTGACGCAGCTATCGAAGTGTTCAAACTAGCAGCTAAAACAGCAGCCAACACCGCGGTAGCGAGGTGCGCCCTTTGGCTCCAACACTGGTCGGGTGATGCAGTCTCAAAGTTGAGACTGCTTTTAATTTACCGGGGATTCCTTATTCAGACACAGAGCCGAATGCAGATAATTGTAAGAAACAAACTGCAGTGCTCGCACCTCAAAACAATGCTGGCACAGCTTAGAGTGGATATAACGGACTCCAAAACTACCGTACGTGAGTTAAAGGCAGACATACAGGCCTTAGCAACATGCACTGACCACATAGAGAACAATAGACCAAGTAGATGCACAAGACTCCCTTATCTCAGCATTGCAATTCAAAATAGGGGATCTGGAGGATCCCTCCAGAAGGAATAATATCAGTCTGAGAGGAGTACCAGAGGACATTACACAGCTACTGCTCTGCCAATACGCACAAAACTTCATACTGTCAGCACTGCTAGAAAGACTTGCAGATCACCTCCTTATTGACAGGATCCATAGACTCCCTAAGCCAAAAACCGCACCAAATATGTCATACTGAGAATTCACTTCTACCACACTAAAGAAGAATTGCTGCAATTCATGAGGAAACAGAAATCTCTCCCCCAACCTTATGAGAAAATACAAATCTTTGCAGACCTCTCTCCAACCACGCTTGCAAAGCAGCGTGAACTCAATAACACAAGCCCTGCAAGCCCATGGAGTACCATATAAATGGGGCTACCCAATGAAACTAATACAATGGCAAGAAACACAAAATCATCACAACACATCACAAGGACCAGATACTGTAACTGTGAAAAATAAACATTACAGAATGATTGCAGCAGCTGTAGCCTCTAACAAGAATAGAGGCATACCAATACTGGCAAAACCTAACTTGAATATACAAAGTACAATGCAACTGGCAGATCCCAAAGATAGATGCCTTGCAATAATATGTACCATAAACCAACAAAAATATACGCTGGTCAACCTCTATGCTCCCAACAACAGCCAAACCTAATTCTTTAGACAATTACTAGAAAAACTATCACCCATACAGCAAGGTACACTAGTAATTGGAGGAGATTTCAACACTATACTAGACCCTGAAATGGACAGGACCCCCCAGGCTTCCAACCTACCCAAAGTGTACAGATGCAAAGTTATCAAAGAGGCTAGGAACAAGATTACTGACTCAGCACAATCTATATGATGTCTGGAGAGTCCAAAACCATATTATAAAGGACTATACTTATTACTCTCCACACCATAAATAACACACAAGAATAGACTTATCCTTAGTACAACCTCAGACATTAAACCAAATAACACACAGCTCCATCAAATCTGCAACCTGGACACATCACTCAGCAGTAAATTTCACTCTAGAAGAAAAACATCAATTTTCCACCAGGACAACTTGCAGATTAAACAACTCACTCCTAAATGACCCCACACTAACTGACCAAATCCCCAAAGAAATTGACCACTACTTGATAAAAAAACACACCCAAGGAATAAGCAATTTCTCCCTGAGTTGTGCATATAAGGTGACTGTCAAAGGGCAACTCATAAGCATAGCTACAACTAAGCTAAGGCCAAGCAGAAACAACTACTACTCCACATCAATGAACTAGAACAAGAAACCTACAGTTCTCCTTCTCCCACCACGCAACACAATTATCTAAACTTAAAGAGGAATTCAACATCCTAGTCCTCCAGAGATGTCAGAACCAGCTACTCAAATTTCAAAGCCATACCTAAGCTATGGACAATACAGCACATGCAGCCCTAAAGAAGCAACTGATCAGGCAGGCCGCCCAAAATAATATAGCCAAAATACAAGCAACAAAGCAACAAATCAGGAAATTAAAATAAACCCCAAAGAAATAGGATTTTATTCTCACCTATACAACCTGAAAGACCTAGCACTACCCTTTACCAGAGATATTCAGTCATTCCTAGATACATTGCAACTCCCTGCTATCCGACAGGAAGCAACAGCTTTAATCCTACAAACGGAAATCCTAGCCACCATCTTTCAGGACTTACCTGTTCTCAAACCCTGGTCTGATTGATGAACCGTATCTGCATTAACCTACTCAGTCACTGGGGGTTTTCAGTGTGGATGTGGGTTAACTATCCTGTTGGTCATGGGTCTCTCTCTGCCTGCTGGTCTCTCCCTCCGCCCAACTCATTTTCATCATGTGTTACCAATTATTCAATTAAGGGACTTTATAAGCCCATTGGAAGCAACCCCTGGTTGCTTGATTATTGAAGCCCTTTCGCCAGTTCTAGCGGTGGTCTGTTCCTGTGTTCCTTTATTCCTGATTCCTGCTGGAGTTTCCTGATTCCTGCCATAGTTACTGAGTCCCTCCTGGTTCCCTGTTCCTGCGCCATGCCTGTGGTTCCTCTACTCCTTTTACCATTCCTTAATTGGATCTCCTAGTATTGACCTCGGCCTGCCCATCGGACTCTCCTTGTCAGCCGCCTGCCTTCGACCTTTGGCCTGGTAAAGGACTTATTACTTGAGCCTACATTCCTTGCTGCTGTACTCTTTCTTTAATAAATCTCCATGCTTACAACATGTCAGCTGCCTTTTAAGTACCAGTTTTATATTTCACACGTAACACAGCAAATAGGCTCCAACCTGCCAGCCACTCACCTGTGGCTCAGCATGACAGAAGCCAGATCGGAGGAGTCACCAGGGTCAGGAGCCAGATCAGAGGAGTCACCAGGGTCAGGAGCCAGATCAGAGGAGTCGCCAGGGTCAGGAGCAAGATGGGAGGTGTCGCCAGGGTCAGGAGCCAGATCGGAAGAGTCACCAGGGTCAGGAGCCAGAATGGAGGAGTAGCCAGGGTCAGGAGCCAAGACAGGAACATTGCTAGCGTCGAGAGCCAGGACAGGAACATTTCCAGAATCGGGAGCCAGGACAGGCCCCTTCACACCCATTACAGGTGGCAGACTGAGGCAGGCACCCATTACAGGTGGCGGATTTCCCAGGACAACAGGAAGACCATCATGAATAGCAACAAAACTGGTAGAATCTGGAGCTCCAGAACTATCTTATCATCAAAGGCCTACCCATGAACAAAGCACCGGGACCCAATGGGTTTACTAACAGATATTCCCAATTTGTCCCAAACCTCACCAGAATGCCAAACCAGGCATTCCAACTAGGCACATTCCTCAAAGAAATGCTACTCTCCCACATATCAGCAATACCAAAGCCAGGGAAAGATACAACACAGTATGCTAATTACAGGCCAATCCCCCTCCTCAACGAAGATCTGAAAATATATGATACCATCTTAGCACAAAGACTTCAACCCCTACTACCAGGCCTAATAAAATCAGTTTGGCTACGTAAAGGACGGCAGCTATATGATAACACTAGACGATTACTCACACTGACCCAACACCTGCTTAGAAGTAAAACACCCTCCATACTGTTAGCACACGATGCCGAAAAGGCGTACGATAGGGTGAACTGGCTATACAGTACACATGTACTACACAAATTTGCTATACCTGCTCCCTTGGTGATGGCTATCATGGCACTCTACTCCATCCCAACAGCGCAAGTTAACATCCAAGGTTTCATGTCTGATAACTTCTCCTTAACAAATGGGACTAGACAATGCTGCCCCCTATCCCCCCTCATCTACATCCTAAGCATTGATCCCCTAGGCCAGTGATCCCCAACCAGTAGCTTGTGAGCAACATGTTGCTCTCCAAACCCATGGATGTTGCTCCCAGTGGCATCACAGCAGGTACTTATTTTCGAATTCCTGGCTTGGAGGCAAGTTTTGGTTGTATAAAAACAGGTGTACTGCCAAATAGAGCCTCAATGTAGGTTGACAATCCACATAGGGGCTACCAAATGGCCAATCACAGCACTTATTTGGCACCCCAAGAACATTTTTATGCGAGCGTTGCTCGCCAACTCCTTTTACTTCTGAATGTTGCTCACGGGTTCAAAAGGTTGGGGATCTCTGCCCTAGGCCAACAAACACGGCAAGCCCAACATATACAAGGCCTCAAAATTGGACCTACTGAATACAACATTCAGCTATTTTCCGATGATGTGGCCCTAATCCTTACAAACCCATGTACGGCACTACATACTATTCAACTTCAAAAGACTATCCCACTATAAGCTCATTATGTCCAAAACCCAGGCACTCCCCATCCACATGGCGCATACTGAACTGCAGAGATTGAAAGGAGACTACAACATGGACTGGCAAGATACCTCTATTAAGTACAGGGCCACTCCAGCCATGAGGCAAGGTGAGAATTTTGCCTCAGGCGGCACAGAGCGGCCAGTTACCAGGGGCAGCAAAAAGCCACCTCTGATAACTTTAAGAGCCGAATTTCCATTTTTTAAAACGGAAATTCAGCTCTTCTAGTGCAGCAAGCGCAATAGCGCTCTCTGCAATAGCTTTGCGCCCCCTCCTCCACCCGCTCCGACAATAGAAGTTAGAAGCACCGAGTGGGGAGGGGGCGGCATCGGGGCTGCTGTCTCAGGTGGCAGCAGCCCCTGAAACATGCCTGATTAAGTATCTAGGAATCAACATCACAGCTAACCCCAATGCTCTATACCAGTGATCCCCAACCAGTAGCTTGTGAGCAATATGTTGCTCCCCAACCCCTTGGATGTTGCTCCTAGTGGCTTCAAAGCAGGTGCTTATTTTTTAATTCCAGGCTTGGAGGAAACTTTTGGTTGCATAAAAAACTGTAGTTTTGCCAAATAGAGCTTTCTGTAAACTGCCAGTTCACATAGTTCACAGCCCTTCATTGGCATCTTCGGGAACTATTTTCATGCTTATGTTGCTCCCCAACCCTTCTTACATTTGAATGAAATGTTGAAAAAGGTTGGGGATCCCTGCTCCATACCAACAGAATTTTGCATCAATATTGCAAGACTGAATGAACTGCAAGCCTGGAAAACTACCTTTGTGTCCTGGCTAGAAAGGATAAATGCAATAAAAATGCTGATGCTCCCCAAGATATTATATAAGCTCCAAGCACTCCCAATACCATTAGGAAATGCCTTCTTCCAACCACTGCTGAGACTCCTCATGTCATTCATCTGGGGCCCAATTAAGCCAAGGATCGCTAAAGACATTATGTATACAAACAAGAAAAAAGTGGGCCTGGCATGCCCAAACCTACAAAACTACTACAGAGCAACACTGTTGAGCCAACTAGCAGACTGGCAACTTCTCCCAAACACAAAAAGCTAGGTGGACCTAGAACACTGGATTTACAAAAATCAAACTAAACAAGCCATAACAACAAATTTATGGTCACAAGACAAAAGACCACAGTCAAGCAAGGACCCACTGCCACTACCAATGAAAGCAACACTACAAGTATCGCAAACCACAAAATCAACAGCAACTCTGGTCCAGTTCCCAGAGGTCTTAGCCCCATTAATAACATTAGAAGGGGCTATACAGGACTTAACCCTGACCACGTGGACTCAAGCAGGATTACAAACAATGGGGGACCTATACAACCAAGAAGGCATTAAAACCTTCACAACAATCCAAAGCAATTATGGGCTCCCCAACAACCAACTATATACAGTACATACCTACGAATGAGACACTACCTCCAAGCTAATAAATTACTAGCAACTTCACCCCCTACACCAGCGGTGCCCAGGATGTCAATCACGGTCTACCAGTAGATCCCATTAATGTTCCTGGTAGACCGCGACATGTCCTTGTGATTGGACTGACCGCCGCATAACATCTGCCTCTGTCGCTGTTACAAGCCTGGACTGCTCTCTCCCCATGGCTCCTCGGTGGACTCGCCAGCAATGCACACACAAATATCCGGGTATGGAAAGTTCAGTCGCCATGACGACTTTGCCAGCTCTGGAGGACTTTCACCAAAGCTTCCTGGCAGTGCCTTTTAGGAAACTGGAAAAACAGTAGTGTTTGTTATTTTGCTTCCTTTTTCAATGTGGTGGTCATGGGTATGTCACAGTAGCTTTGCCTGCAAATGCATCCGGGACTTTGCTGAGAGCCACTGACGTTTCATCCCACCCCCGCCAAAAACCGCATATGTGTCCGGGGCCTTATTAAACCATCAAGGTAGATCTCCTGATGGGGGCCAGGTGTCGAGAGTAGATCCCATAAAAAAAGTCCCAGACACTCAAAGATTAAACGGTTTTTACTTAAACCTCTTCCTGGTGCGAAAAAAGAGTGAAGATTCAGGCCAGTACTCAACCTGAAACCGCTCAACCCAATAGCAGCCAACCAATAATTCAAAATGCAATTAGTCCAGACAGTAATCGCAGTAAACCACACACTACAGGGACTATGGTCCCCAGAGGAGAGCATATTACTTGGGATGCACCAAATCCAGGATTCGGTTTGCGATTCGGCCTTTTTCAGCAGGATTCGGATTCAACCGAATCCTTCTGCACAGCTGAACCAAATCCGTATTTACATAATTAGGGGCGGGGAGGGAAATCGCGTGACTTTTTGTCACAAAACAAAGTAAAAAAATGTTCCCCTTCCCACCCCTAATTTGCATATGCAAATTAGGATTCGGTTTGGTATTCGGCCGAATCTTTTGCGAAGGATTCGGAAGTTCGGCCGAATCCAAAATAGTGGATTCGGTGCATCCCTACATATTACCCATTAATATCTAAGAACTCAGGGCAATCGCCCTGGCGCTGGAGGGATGGTCCACGTTGTTGAGAACCCATAAAATCAGAGTGCAATCGGACAATACCACAGCCGTGGCATATATCAACAAGCAGGGAGGGACACATAGTAAATTGGCCATGAAGGAACTGTCCCGAATCCTCAGGTGGGTGGAGCAGATGGTACCGGCAATATCTGCAATATCCATCGCTGGAGTACAGAACTGGCAAGCGGACAACTTAAGCAGATTGACTAAGAAGAATGGTCGTTAAACAACAAAGTGTTCCTACAAGTAAGGCGCAAGTGGGGAATGCCAGAGGTGGAAATGCTAGCGTCCAAACTCAAAAGGTCCCACGCTATTGCGCAAAGATGAAGGACCTCAAGGCAGTGTTCATAGATATGCTTGTCCCGCCTTGGAACTTAAAGATGGTATATGCATTCCCTCCACTCCCCAAACTACCCAGAATAATCAGAAAGATGAAATTCAGCAGCACCAGCACGATCCTAATAGCACCAGACTGGCCCAACAGAGTATCGTAAACAGACTTCATTCAGTTATCAGTAGCAAGACCCTGGTGACTACCTCAGAGACCCAACCTTCTCAGGGCCCCCTCAATCATCCAAATCTACCCATGCTCCATTTGACAGCCTGGCTCTCGAGGCCAGCTGGTGGACCCAACACAGGTTTTTCGCAGAACGCAACAGATATATTACTTCAGGCACATAAGTCGCCCATGGGTAAAGCATACTACAGAGTGGCGCACCTTTCTTACCTGGTGTGACCTACACCACATACATTTGCAGACTGCATCCAACCATTCTGTAATAAAATTTCTCACTGAAGGTTTCCAAAAATGACTTAGTTTACACATGCGGAAGACCCAGGTCTCCGCCTTTCGACTCTCACACTCACTGGGCAGACGACAATGCAATCCAACAATTCTTCAAGGGGTTGGCCTGTAAGAGACCACCCCTGAGAGAGAACCATTACCAACCTGGGACTTGCCACTAGTGTTAGCTGCCTTGCAACAGCCCCCATTTGATCCACTCCCGACATGCAACCTCAAATGGCAATCTCTCAAGGTAACTTTCCTCATAGCTATAACAAGCAAATGAGTGTTAGAGATTGCCACCCTCTCCTTTAAGCAACCATGGCTCACCATCCACCAGGAAAAGGCTGTACTCAGAACCATTTCTGGGTTCCTCCCTAAAGTGGTGTCAGAACTTCATATGAACCAAGACATTATTTTACCATCATTTTGCCCAACACCGACAAATGCAAAAGAAAAACTAATACACAAATTGGATGTAGTTAGAGCTTTTTACCTAAAGCGATAAGTGGCCTACCGCCGCTCTGACAATCTTTTTTTCTCCTACTCCTTTACACACAACGGTAGAGTTATTTCTAAGAGAACTATTGCATGTTGGTTGGTAGAGACCATTAATATGGCCTACGACCATAAAAAAAAAAGGTCCAGACCATTCGTAGTGAAGGCTCATTCCACTAGAGCACAAAGTACTTCCTGGGCGCTGCAAAACATGGCAACAGCAGAGCAAATCTACAGAGCAGCAAACTGGACCTCACCAAATACTTTCATTAAGTTTTACAAGTTAAATGTTTTTGCTTCACAGTCTGCCATGTTTGGCGAAAAGTTTTACAGGCTGCCGTAGCATAATTATGTAAATTACGCTTCGCACCGTTCAGGTATACCCACCCTTACAGAGGGACAGCTTTTGTACGTCCCCTGGCGTCTGCACTGACAGGAGGGCCTTTAGAGAAAAGCGGATTTTGGACTCCCTGGAAAATCATTTTTTAGTTGTCAGTGCAGTTAGTCCCACCCAGGCTGATTTTAGTATGGGCATTGGGACCTCTTCTCGCTATATAATCTACCTATTGTCTCTTGGCCTTCCAGCTTCCCAATAGAACTGAGAGGAGAAGGTGGAACCAGCTGATATAACCAGAGGGAGAGACATGGAGAAATCAATTTTCTGTCCTGCCTCTAGATGTGAATAAAGACAAAACACTGATGTCTGCACTGACAGTTTGGGCATACAAGAAAAGGATTTTCCGAACATTATATAATATACGCAAAAAAAAAACCTATAATTACAAAAAAAAAAATACTAACATTATAATACCACAGTACAAATAAAATACAAGCATTTTGCTCAAATTTCATGAGGAAATTTCTTGAATTGTGCTTTATTCCACAGGCAAACCATATATAAGGTTAATAATCATCAGTTGTGTTAAATCGATTTCAAAGCATATACCTGTTACAGATAAATGTATATGTCATTAAATCTTCATCAGAAAATAATATTTTCACTGTTAACAAGCCATGTTAATATTTTTAGTATTTTAATATAGTGAGTAAGTTTGTGTTGTACTTCATGGCACTAGTGGTGGAATGCACTGGAAATATGTTTTGCTGTTGCTACGGGTAACAGAACTTTGCATATCAGGACTAGAAATTAGTGCGACTTGCAATATTTGGTGAAGCGTTGCGGTAAATTTCAACAGTGAAATTTCTCCAAACTAAGTCGACTGAGTAAGCTGGTGTTGTACTTCGTGGCACTAGTGGTGGAATGCACGGAAAATGTGATTTGCTGTTGCTATGGGTAACAGAAATTGGCACATGAGGAGTAGAATTTAGTGTGAATTGCAATATTTGGCGAAGCGTTGCGATAAATTTCGACAGTGAAATTTCACGAAACTAAGTGGACTGAGTAAGGCGGTGTTGTACTTCGTGGCACTAGTGGTGGAATGCACGGAAAATGTGATTTGCTGCTGCTATGGATAACAGAACTTTGCATTTGAGAATTAGAAATTAGTGCGATTTGCAATATTTGGCGAAGCGTTGCGGTAAATTTCGACAGTGAAATTTCACGAAACTAAGTGGACTGACTAAGGTGGTGTTGTACTTCGTGGCACTAGTGGTGGAATGCACGGAAAATGTGATTTGCTGTTGCTATTGGTAACAGAAATTGGCACATGAGGACTAGAATTTAGTGTGAATTGCAATATTTGGCGAAGCGTTGCGATAAATTTCGACAGTGAATTGAGTAAGGTGGTGTTGTACTTCTTGGCACTAGTGGTGGAATGCTCAGAAAATGTGATTTGCTGTTGCTATGGATAACAGAACTTTGAATTTGAGGATTAGAAATTAGTGCGATTTGCAATATTTGGCGAAGCGTTGCGGTAAATTTCGACAGTGAAATTTCACGAAACTAAGTGGACTGAGTAAGGTGGTGTTGTACTTTGTGGCAGTAGTGGTGGAATGCACGGAAAATGTGATTTGCTGTTGCTATTGGTAACAGAAATTGGCACGAGGACTAGAATTTAGTGTGAATTGCAATATTTGGCGAAGCGTTGCGATAAATTTCGACTGTGAAATTTCACGAAACTAAGTGGACTGAGTAAGGTGGTGTTGTATTTCGTGGCACTAGTGGTGGAATGCACGGAAAATGTGATTTGCTGTTGCTATTGGTAACAGAAATTGGCACATGAGGACTAGAATTTAGTGTGAATTGCAATATTTGGCGAAGCGTTGCGATAAATTTCGACAGTGAAATTTCACGAAACTAAGTGAATTGAGTAAGGTGGTGTTGTACTTCTTGGCACTAGTGGCGGAATGCTCAGAAAATGTGATTTGCTGTTGCTATGGATAACAGAACTTTGAATTTGAGGATTAGAAATTAGTGCGATTTGCAATATTTGGCGAAGCGTTGCGGTAAATTTCGACAGTGAAATTTCACGAAACTAAGTGGAGTGAGTAAGGTGGTGTTGTACTTTGTGGCAGTAGTGGTGGAATACACGGAAAATGTGATTTGCTGTTGCTAAAAGCACAGTCTGATAGCTTGACTGTGTGCATTGAAATAAATGGTCTGATAGCTTGACTGCTGTTCAGAAACAGTCTGATAGCTTAATTTGGGGATGAGTGGCTGCCCAAACATTCAGGGGGGACTTGTCTAGGACTTCTAGGGGTTCCCAGAGAATCGGATATTCAGGGGCCCACTCTCTAAACCAGACACAAAATAAATAGACATAAAAAAGGAGTGGGACAAAGAACTAATAAGACCTTAGAGGCAGGACTGAGGCTCATGAATTACAGCAGTCATTTTAGAAATATCTGCTGTTTCTTGTGTTCAACACATTAAGCAACTAATTTATCAGCATCAAGTTTTTTGGGGTAAAATTTGTAAAATGGAATTCAAATTTCCAAATTTTTAGAGATTCATTATGCGTAAAAAAATTGTCCACTAAAATCTGTGGGGTTACTGTGGAAGTCAACAAGAGTAAAACTCAAGCTATTTTTCAATTAATTCGAAATTGGACTCCTTGAAAATGATGAACAGAATGTAATTTTTCTGCATATATACACAATCAAGTTTTTGAGATTCAAGATCTCAGAAATAAACGGAAAGCTTTCTGCTAATTCTTAGCTTTTCCCTAAGCTTATCAGCTCAATAGCAGTACAGAGCTCACTGAGCATGTGCAATAAATGGTCCAATAAGATCCAAGATGGGGAGCTGGTCTTGCATTAATACTGTTATATGTACTGCTTCCTTCCCAGGATTACTGCTGTTTTGCATACAGACGTGGAGAGGGTGTTAGATGCCTGTTATCAGCCAATCAGCAATCAGTGTACAGACAGTAAGAAAATTAAAAAAAATCGAATTGGTGGTTGTGATCATCTGCACTGGTGTAATTTAAACCAGCCCCATAGCATTGTCCCTCTATTCCTCAGTTACCCAGAATCCTCGATGCACAACTGAGGCCTGGGAACTCAAGAACTGCCACCTTTCTGGGAGCCAAGTACAGGCCAATGCTTCTCCAGGCATCATCACCTAGGGCAAAGAATAAAAACACATATATCGTGCCCAGGAACCAATGAGGAAGCATGCAAAGGATTGTATGAGTTATTAGTGGGAGTGGCTTGGTTCAAGGGATGGAACCAGCAGTGTAGAAAGTGTCACAGTGACACAATGGTAGTAGCCTTGCAGTGCTGTGGGCCTAGTTTTAATTCCAGCCAGAGCACTATCCCCATGGATTTTGTATGTTCGTCCCATGCTTGTGTTGGTTTTCTCCCACACCCAAAAAACATACAGGCAGGTCAACTGGTTCCTTATAAAAATGTTCACTAGTGCTTGTGATGTGATAGGGACCTTACATTGTAAGCTCCAGTGGGAAAGGGACTAATGTGAATGATTTATAATCTCTGTACAGCGCCGTGGAATATGTTGGTGCTGCATAAATTAATAATATTGCTTTATACATGTATGGAATTACATGGAATTTTGTTATGTAAAAATAAAATTAAAAAGTGGGTGGGGTTCCCCTTTAAAGAGATACTGTCATGGGAAAACATGTTTTTTTTTTTTTTCAAAATGCATCAGATAATAGCTTCTGCACTGAAATCCATTTTTCAAAAGAACAAACAAATTGTTTTATATTTCATTTTGAAACCTGACATGGGGCTAGACATACAGTATTGTCAGTTTCCCATCTGGCCACAGTCATGTGACTTGTGCTCTGATAAACTTTAGTCACTCTTTACTGCTGCACTGCAAATTGGAGGAATATAACCCCACCCCCAGCAGCCCATCAGCAGAACAATGGAAAGGTAAGCAGATAACAGCTCCCTTGTAGATATAAGAACATAACTCAATAGTAAAAATCCATGTCCCACTGTGACTCCTTCAGTTACATTGAGTAGGAGAAACAATACACTTGTTGGTTTAGGAATGAAATTTTGTATTGTAGAGTGAAGTATTTGCAGTGTCAACAGTGTCATTTAGGAATAAAAACGACATCATAAAAATCATGAAAGAATCCCTTTAAGGAGCATCACTGAATAAGACTTTACCTGGATTTGTGGCATCGATATTAACAGAGATTAAAGGTTCCTGTTTCAGAATATTTGATTCATCGTACACATTGAAGGATTCATGGGACAAATGCAGGATTAAAGCTTCCTTGGAGTTGCGACTCACGGGCCACTTTTGGCTGATATTGGGTATATAAGACTCTATCATCTCTAGCAACTGACTTTGAATGGAGCTGACGATAGGACTGGCTGGAAGTCTCATAAAGGCAGTGACATCTCGCATGAACTTGTCTATCCAGGTGCCCAAGGGAGGTTGCAGCTCTGTATCTCTCTGCAGTTCAGCATTTAAATGATGGAGTGCTCTGAGGAAGTGATACTGTTCTCTAGCTACATTGGGCTTGATTGCTTTATAGACACCCTGAGAAATGGTTCTTTCCAGAATGCTAATGCCAAACTTGTTCAATATTTTGTTTCCAGGGTAGTGGGTAAGGACATCTAAGGTAGGATTCTGAGATGACCACCACCAGGCATGGCCAGCAATAAGAAGTCCTCCCCCCTCTGCAACAAACTGATGGATTGCCTTTGCTTCAG
The DNA here is from genome assembly GCF_017654675.1 of Xenopus laevis. Taxonomy (NCBI): domain Eukaryota; kingdom Metazoa; phylum Chordata; class Amphibia; order Anura; family Pipidae; genus Xenopus; species Xenopus laevis. The sequence goes on along the minus strand of NC_054378.1, from coordinate 22,936,160 downwards.
CATCCCTGTAGGACTCACAGCAGTAGACACTGAACTTGGGAACTAAGCCTGACACCTTATAGGGTATGTTTTCCTTATGCAAAATCTTAGCAAAGTCTCTCAGCTTGGGATGAACACCAATACTTTTCTTGTGGCCTATGTCCAGCCAAGATATGGCATTTAGGATCAACATTTTCAGTTCTGGTATGAAGAGGTAACCTTCATGTGTAACTACAACTACACTCCCTTTCCCATAATAAGCAGCACCAACAAAACATTGTTTGTTTTCACTCAATCCAACGGGAAACGATAGAGCTCCATGCAAGAGAAGATCTGAAGGGATGCTTGACCCACTGATGTCCAGCTGAGAAACTCCATTTAGAAGGAACTTCTGATCAACTGAGAAGTCACAACTGCACAAGAGAGAGAGAGAATGTAGAGGTTTTAATAATCAGTAGAATTGAGAAAAGAACATGGTTACTGTGAAATGGCACCAGAGGAATAGAAGACATCACATGTGACGTGAAGGGAAGAAAACTGAACTTTACATAAAATGCAAACTACTGAATTTCTGAAAATGATTTTCTCACAAATCCACAAGTGCACCATTCCTTCCTTTGTCTGATACTCAGTGGCAGATTTACACCTAGCACTGTCCCAGGCATGGCCACTAATTGCCCCAACAGACTGGAACATATATAGCAAAGTGTTTGTGTATGCCCCAATTGTTTAGGACAGGCAGTGTCGGACTGTGATGCCAGGCAGGCGCTCCACCAATGAGGCGAGTTGAGGCACTTGCCTCAGGCGGCAGCGCGCCCCTGGTTGCCAGGGGTGGCAAAAATGCTGCTCCTGGTAACTAAGAGACACATTTCTGCTTTTCAACCCGGAAATTCAACTCTTCTAGTTCTGCACTAGTGACGTGGACCACCCCCGACCCCTCCAGCGCGACGTGGACCGCCCCAAACCACTCCAGTGCTGAAGAGGTGAGTTCCATGGAGTGGGGGTGGCAAAAGGAAGGTTGCCTCAGGCAGCAAAATGACCAGTATTGCCCCTGATGCCAGGGGCCCAACAGAAAACCTTAGACCGTGGGCCCACTTTCCAAACAATTATTCTTCCTCTCCTCGCTCAACCCCTTTATTCTCCTAGTCTTTTATATTTACTCACTATATTTATATTCTTCTATTATTATGCTTTTTCCCCATAAAGAAATAGGGAATGACCATGAAATAAACTAAATGGTTAGAAGCAAAAGGCCCACTAACACCTTGGCCTGGTATACCGGTGGGCCAGTCCAACACTGAGGAAAGGGGTAACTTAAGTGTGTCCCACCACTAGAAACCATGGGAGAAATAAACTAACCGCCAGCAACAGCTCTAAATACCCTGGTTTGCCTAAATATCCTGGTGTTGTTGGAGGTTTCTTCAATATCATTTTTTTTACTATGGACCATATTTGAAAACTAGATAGATAGATGATGGATCAATAGATAGAGATAGAGAGAGATAAATAGATAGATGAGGGATAGATAGATAGATAGATAGATAGATAGATAGATAGATAGATAGATAGATGAATAGATAGATCATTGATAGATACTGTAGATAGATGATAGAGAGAGAGATAGATAGATTAGATAGATAAATATATATATAAAATAGAGAAATGATAGATAGAAGATAGATAGATAGATTTAATAATCAATGGATAGATGATGGATAGATAGATTCAACAGATTAATCAATAGATATATAATAGATAGATGATAGATAGTTAGATAGATGTATCAATAGATAGATGATAGATCGCCACTCACTTTGTGTTAATTGGAGCATGTGGGATATTTTTAGTCACAAGGAAATCTCCTGTCTCTCCAATATACAGATATGATTCTGTTTCCTGGAAAATGGAGGAGAACATGCTCCCCTTTATGGCTGTAAGACCAGTTCCAAGCCTGAGCCCCAATCAGCAGGCCTCATCCTTCTTGTACAAAAGAGATGATCTCCTGAGCTTGGTGGCCATCATATCCATTAGTACAGAAGACATCCAGGCCGTGTGCCAGGGTGGAAGTGTTTTAGATTTTGAATCCAGAGTCAGAAAGGCCATTTGCTAATACCTGTAATGTATCATGTACCCCAATGTTGGCTTCTGAATTTGGACTCCGCCAGGAAACAGCATTTTTCAAAAAGACCATAAACTCATTCTTGTTGAGATAATCCTCATGAGCCATAACCACTATTTTCCCTTTTCCATAGTGAGAGGCGGCGATGAGCACATCTTGTCTGGGAGACACAAGCAGAGGGAATGCCGTGTCCCCCGTCAGAAGCCGCCATATTTCCTGTGGAAACACTGGTAAAACTAATAGTAAAAAAAAATTTTTGTTTAAATCAATCAGCAATCCGGAAGGCAAAGAAAGGAAATGAAGAGTTAATTGCAGTGGAGGTGAAAACTAACCCTTAATTTTTTTTTAAATATATTAATAGTAAAAAGATGCAGTTTGAGAGTGTTGCTCCATTAAATAATGGTACCAGTATGGTTGTAACAGATACAGAAAAGGCAAATGTGCTAAATCAGTTATTTTCTTCAGTGTATACAATAGAGGAGTCTGAGTTCCCAGGCTTACTTTGTAGCTGCACTAATGGCTCAGATCAATCTAGTCAGTGGCTGACTCAGGATATTATTCATAAAGCTTTAATAAAAATGAATGTAAACAAGGCTCCAGGGCCTGATGGCATACACCCCTGGGTTCTAAGAGAGTTTAGTTCAGTTTTAGACCAGCCCCTATTTCTGATTTTCTCAGATTCACTTTCATCTGGTATGGTGCTTATGGATTAGAGAAAAGATGATGTTATTCCAATATTTAAAAAGGGATTATAATCTCAGCCTGGCAATTATAGGTCAGTAAATTTGACATCTCTGGTGGGCAAATTATTTGAAGGCTTGTTAAGGGATCAAAATTTAGTCCTAGTGAATGGCATTATGAGCAGCAATCAGCATGGCTTTATGAAGGATAGGTCATGTCAGACAAATTTGATGATTGGTAAGTAAGATTCTGGACAGTGGGGGGGGGGGCAGTAGATGTGATCTATTTGGATTTTGCCAAAGCATTTGATACTGTGCCCCACAAACGACTGCTTTCTAAACCAAAGTCTGTTGGGCTTAATGAAGTCGTTTGCACATGGATAGGAAACAGGCTACAGGATCGAGTACAGAGGGTGGTTGTAAATGGTACATTCTGTACTTGGAGTAAGGTTCTTAGTAGGATTCCTCAGGGCTCGGTATTGGGTCCACTTTTATTTAACTTGGAAAAGGACCTTGGAGTCCTTGTAGATGATAAACTTGGCTGTAGCAAGCAATGCCAGTCAACAGCATCAAGGGCAAATAAGGTATTGAGCTGTATTAAAAGGGGTATAGAGTCACGGGAGGAGGGGGTCATTCTGTATAGAATATGCTGTACAGTTTTGGTCTCCATCACTCAAACAGGACATTATTGTATTAGAGAGGGTACAGAGAAGGGCAACTAAGCTGGTAAAAGGTATGGAAAATCTTAGCTATGAGGAAAGATTGGCCAAATAGCAAAGTTCTGTACTGACCCAGAAAGCAACCAGAGCTCCCATAAGGCCAACTGCCAGTTCAGCCTCTTCTTGATGGTATTTCCTCAGTCTAGTCAAGTGTCTTTTTAACATGCTGTTAAAAAGACAGGAAAATTGGAGTTCAGGGGTCCCCATGATGAGCTAAAAACCCACACACTTCTTAAAGGAACAATAACAACAAAAAAGTAGTGTGTTGTAAAGCAGATGTTAAATAAATAATGCTAAACATCAGACATGATGGGTGTATCATTGGGAGTCCATACAGCTGCTTGCCATGTATCTTCTACCACAGCCAAAGGGACATGCCCCGGTTCAAAACGCAGTCAACACAAAATATTTATATCAGAAGATATATGTCCCAAGGCTTAAATCCAGTAAAAACAAATTGTTTATTAATGTTCACATGTTAAAAGATAGATACATACTGACCCCACATGGTCCACCTTACACGTTTCGTACCCTCCGGCACTTAGTCATAGGTGTCTCTAATGGCAATACATTAAAAAACTGGAGAGTGACATTATGGAAAACAAAAAGAGGAAATACAATAGAGATAGTCTTGACTATATGAAAGATTAGGTGTATAACTGGGCAAGTAATAGACAATAAAACAGTAGAGAATACAATGGCCAGCGCTCAATCCTTAAAAACACTAGTACTCCAAATAAAGTAAGCTTCTCTAGTGTTGACAGAGATTCTCTCGATGGTTCCCTTGCTCGCTCTTCTCCTATTTCTTCACAGAAACAGAGTAAAAGAAGTGAAAAAGCAAAGGATGTGTTTGTGGGGGAACAACATTTTTTAAAGAAAAGCCAAACAGGTGCCGGTCAATGGACACAGAAAAATGCGAACTGAGAACTGTGGAAGCGACAACCATAGGAGCTGACCAGAGAACAGGAGGACAAGAATCGATATGGACTACGAAAGAAACATCCGAGAAAGTACTGAACTTATCATCAAAGGACTTAAAATCATTACAAGTACAAGTATTGAGCAAGGGACTTTCCTTTTCTCCTGATAGAAATTTTACCACCTTTGATACAATTGTTGAAGTAAACAATTTTGTGCGTAGAGTTGTATTGAAAAAGCATTTCCTACTAATAAGACAAGAAAATGAGTTACTGACAATAGGAAGTGAGAGTACACAGCAGGATGATGGGATCAATGGGAGATTTAAAAATAAGAGTGAATTTTATCCAGTACAATTGAGGGGCCCCTTAGTGGAACAATTTCAGAAGAAAATTGAGGAAGACTTATGGGGTTTGAATAATAAAGTGAAGGAACAGGGCAATAAGCTAAAAGAATTGAGTGTGAAAGAGAAACAAGGGAGGCATGGTGGTAATACAGGATACCGTGGTATATAGGAAAGAAGCACTTTGGGTGATCAGGAAGCATATGTACAACTAAAGGGAGACCCTTCAAGGCAGTTTCAGACTGAATTGGAGTGTCTAATCCAGGAGGTAATGGAGAATAATGTAATAAATACTGCATTGCATGATTATCTGTTTCCCCAGATGATAATTATTCCTACCTTTTATCATCTCCCGAAGGTCCACAAGAAGGAGAGGCCCCCATTAGGGAGACCCATTATTTCTGGAATTGGGTCCTTGAATGAGCATCTCTCGGAGTGGATTGATGCACATCTTCAACCACTGGTAGTACGCCTAGATAGTTATACCAGGGACACCACACATGTGCTTCAACGATTGGGTGATACTGATTGGGCAGAGGACTATGCATGGGGTACACTTTATGTAATTTCTCTGTATTCTTCGATACCACATGATAAGGGTCTCTGCGCAATCCAGTACCATTTGACGAAATACAGTGGTTACTCAAGAGAATTGATATGTCTCTTGCTCAGGGCCATCAAATTCCTCCTGGAACATAATTATTTTATCTTTGATGCCTGTTTCTATTTACAAAAGCGGGGGACAGCGATGGGTGCAAAATTTGCCCCCTCATATGCAAATTTGTATATGGGGTGGTGGGAAGAAACCCAGATTACTGTGGATCAAAGGAAACATCTAAAAGTTTACCTGCGCTATATAGATGACCTATTGTGTATTTGCCAGGGTACCCAGGAGGAGTTTGACATTTTGTAAGAGACATCAATATGAATGACTTAAATTTGGCATTCACTAGTCAGTTTAGCCTAAACAAAATAGAATTTCTGGATGTGGTGCTATGGGTAAATGGTAACTCGAGTACAAGCATTTTTCGCAAACCATGTAGCGGCAATACTCTCTTGCATGCCTCATCCTGCCATCCTAGGAAGTTGATAGAGGGAATACCTGTGGGGCAGTTTCTAAGGCTCCGTAGAAACTGCTCCACAAATGAGGATTTCGGATGCCAGGCACGAGATATGCAGAGAAGGTTCTTAGAGAGGTTATAAACATCAGAATATACAGAAGGCACTTCAGAGAGCAAAAAGGAGCAATAGGGAAGATCTACTTAAAGGGAGAGGTAATACTACTAGGAAAAAGGAATGGTCTGAGAAGGTAGCCCTTACCACTAGATATAGCAAACAATTCTTTGAAATGTCCAAAAGAAATACCTGCCTATTGTTTATGGTGATGAGCACTTCTTCAAGGTGTTGAGCCCGGGGATTAGTATTATTCCTAAATTAGCTCACACCCTGAAGGACATGCTATCGCCTAGTCTGTTTAAAACAAATTGTCAGAAACAGGACTTGGGGCCACTTACATCAATGGGTAACTATAGATGCGGAAGTCATAGATGCATAACGTGCAAGCATATGAAGATATCTAAGAAATTTAAATCAACAGTGACAGGTAGGGAATTTGACATTAAAGGATATATCAACTGTAACACCACATTTGTGATCTATTTAATCACATGTTTGAGGTGTCAAAAGCAGTATGTAGGGTGTACAAGTAGGAAATTGAAGGAAAGGGCAAGGGAGCATATGAGTCAGATTAAAAATCCCCGGGCAGCAGAAAAGAGTAATATCACTAGACATTTTGCAACATGCAATGGAGTGGATGTAGACTGTTTCTCTATACAGGGGATAGAAAAAGTGAGATTGGGAGTGAGAGGGGTAGATTGTTTAAGTCTTTTGGAAAAGAGAGAGGTTTACTAGATTTTCCATCTGGGTATACGCTTACCGTTACGATTAAATCATGAATTTGATGTCACTTGCTATACCTGATTTTGGAAGTGATTAGTTAATCTTAATGTTTTGAACAGCACAAATACCTTAATTAGAGAACTGAAACTGGATGAATTAATGACGGCTTTTATAATATGGGATATATGTGCAAAGTGTTTTACTTGAAACTTTTTTGATGCTCTATATATTTATGTATTGTTTATATATACTTTTTTTTTATATATAATGCTATACGAAACTTTAATATACATGTTGTACTTAAAATGAAATTGGAGCCAATAAAATATGCAGTGAAGGATATGATACAAATACCCTACGGGTGTTAATTTGATATCAGGATAGATGAGATAGGGTTAATCCCTTTTGATCCTTGATTGGTTTTAAGTAAAAAATGGGAGGGATAACCTGGGTTTAAATGCTGGTGTGGAACATATTGCCATTAGAGACACCTATGACTAAGTGCCGGAGGGTACGAAACGCGTAAGGTGGACCATGTGGGATCAGTATGTATCTATCTTTTAACATGTGAACATTAATAAACAATTTGTTTTTACTGGATTTAAGCCTTGGGACATATATCTTCTGATATAAATATTTAAAGTGCAGATGTGCTCATAGAGAACAACTGTATCCAATGGCTATTCATCCATACAATGGTGTACAGTGGCTGTGCAATGCCGTGGCACATAGCTTCTGAGTATTCAGAAGCCTTATGGCTTGGGGGAAGAAACTGTTACACAGTCTGGTAGTGAGGGCCCTAATGCTTCGGTACTTTTTTCCAGATGGCAGGAGTATGAACAGTGAGTGTGAGGGGTGTGTTGGATCACGAAAAAGCACACCGGCACACAGGATTTGAAGCTGCAGGGCAAGCCCTTGCAATTTTTTAATGCAGTGCAGGTGCAACGTTTCGGGGTCACGCCCCTTTGTCAAGCATCGATGCTTGACAAAGGGGCGTGACCCCGAAACGTTGCACCTGCACTGCATTAAAAAATTGCAAGGGCTTGCCCTGCAGCTTCAAATCCTGTGTGCCGGTGTGCTTTTTCGTGTCTACTTGAGAGGTTTGCCGATTCCTCCATCACCGGGCACCAGGTACTACAATATTGGACGGGTGTCGTGGGTGTGCGATTTCCTCTACAGCTACCGGGTGTGTTGGATCAGCCACAATGCTGGTGGCTTTACGGATGCAGCGTGTGGTGTAAATGTCTGGGATGGAAGGAACAGAGACACCTATGATCTTCTCTGCTGTCTTCACTATCCTCTGTAGGGTTTTGTGCATGAAGTAGAGGCGCTGTTGGGCTTTCTTGGCTAAGTAGCTGGTGTTGTGGGACCAGGTGAGGTTCTCCGCTAGGTGGACACCAAGGAATTTGGTGCTTTTGACGATCTCCACAATAGAGCCGTCGATGTGTGGCAGGTGGTCACTCCTAGTCTTCCTAAAGTCAACATCTCCTTTGTTTTGTCTACATTGAGAGACAGGTTGTTGGCTCTGCACCAGTCTGTTAACCTCTGCACCTCCTCTCTGTATGGTGACTCGTCATTATTGCTGATGAGACCCACCATGGTCGTGTCATCAGCTAACTTTATGATGTGATTTATGCGGTGCGTGGCTGCACAGTCATGCGTCAGCAGAGTGAACAGTAGATGACTAGGCACACAGCCTTGAGGGGCTCCGGTGCTCAGTGTGGTCGTTCTGGAGATGATGTTTCCAACCCTGACTGACTGAGGTCTGTCGGTCAGGAAGTCCAGAACCCAACTGTAGAGGGCGGTGTTCAGTCCAAGCAGGCTCAGCTTTTCTATCAGATGCTGAGGAATGATAGTGTTGAATGCTTAACTGAAGTCTAAGGGTGAGTGCCACAGGGTGGTAGTCATTGAGGCAGGATACTGATGACTTCTTCGGCACATGGACAATGGTGGTGGTTTTAAAGCACTTCGGGACAGTGGAGGTGTTCAGGGAGATGTAAAATATGTCAGTGAAAACATCTGCCAGCTGATCTGCACATTCTCTTAGCACTCTGCCAGGGATTTTGTCTGGTCCTGCAGCCTTCCTTGGGTTTACTCATTCCACTCGGTTAAACTGAAGAATCCACTCGGATGAACTTAAGAAGCCACTCGGATGAACTGAAGAATCCACTCGGATGAACTGAAGAAGCCACTCGGATGAACTGAAGTAGTCACTTAGATGAACTGAAGAATCCACTCAGATGAATTGAAGAATCCACTCGAATAAACTGAAGAATCCACTCGGATGAACTGAAGAAGCCACTCGGATGAACTGAAGAATCCACTCTGATGAATTGAAGAAGCCACTCGGTTGAACTGAAGAATACACTCGGATGAACTGAAGAAGCCACTCGGATGAACTTAAGAAGCCACTCAGATGAACTGAAGAATCCACTGGGATGAACTGAAGAAACCACTCAGATGAACTGAAGAATCCACTCGGATGAACTGAAGAAGCCACTCGGATGAACTGAAGAATCCACTCGGATGAACTGAAGAAGCCACTCGGATGAACTGAAGAATCCACTCTGATGAATTGAAGAAGCCACTCAGTTGAACTGAAGAATACACTCGGATGAACTGAAGAATCCACTCGGATAAACTGAAGAAGCCACTCGGATGAACTGAAGAATCCACTCGGATGAAGTGAAGAAGCCACTCGGATGAACTGAAGAAGCCACTCGGATGAACTGAAGAATCCACCCGGATGAACTGAAGAAGCCACTAGGATGATCTGAAGAATTCACTCAGATTAATTGAAGAATCTACCCGGATGAACTGAAGAAGCCACTCTGATGAATTGAAGCCACTCGGATTAACTGAAGAAGCCACTCTGATGAACTGAAGAATCCACTCAGATGAAATGAAGAATCTACTCGGATGAACTGAAGAATACACTCGGATGAAATGAAGAATCTACTCTGATGAACTGAAGAATCCACTTGGATGAACTGAAGAAGCCACTCGGATGAACTGAAGAAGCCACTCTGATGAACTGAAGAATCCACTCGGATGAAATGAAGAATCTACTCGGATGAACTGAAGAATCCACTCTGATGAATTGAAGAAGCCACTCAGTTGAACTGAAGAATACACTCGGATGAACTGAAGAATCCACTCGGATAAACTGAAGAAGCCACTCGGATGAACTGAAGAATCCACTCGGATGAAGTGAAGAAGCCACTCGGATGAACTGAAGAAGCCACTCGGATGAACTGAAGAATCCACCCGGATGAACTGAAGAAGCCACTAGGATGATCTGAAGAATTCACTCAGATTAATTGAAGAATCTACCCGGATGAACTGAAGAAGCCACTCTGATGAATTGAAGCCACTCGGATTAACTGAAGAAGCCACTCTGATGAACTGAAGAATCCACTCAGATGAAATGAAGAATCTACTCGGATGAACTGAAGAATACACTCGGATGAAATGAAGAATCTACCCGGATGAACTGAAAAAGCCACTCTGATGAATTGGAGAAGCCACTCGGATGACCTGAAAAAGCCACTCGGATGAACTGAAGAATCCTCTATGTGGGGGATGAAACGTTTTAAAGAAAACTCTAAAAATCCAGTTGACTTTGACTTAATTCTACTGGATACTTTATATCATGACTTGATGGATGAGAATCATCATAGACCTCAAAGTAATCAACAACTAAACATACGTTTTCTCAGGAAAGTGTCCGTTAACCCTTTTAGACATTAATGAGCTAAACAATAAACAACTTGCCATGTAAATAAGATATTCAGATTTGCCGATCCTGTTATTGTGTAACTTATTACTCACTAATATTTCTGCTGCCCATTCTGAGCCCAGAAATATGGTCCCGTTCAGCTTTGCTGGCCCCCCTTTGGGATATAAAGAGAGAAGATTTAATTCTGTGCCTGGTGCATCACTTTTTCCCTTTTGTTATCGTTTATACAGGAGCAGTGGCCAACTCCCATTACCAATAAAGTGGGAAATCCTGGGAGTTACATGTAAAAATGACAATAGAAATAACTTCATAAACACATGAATTCTTCATGATCTTCATTAGATGAAAGTGAGTGTTAGGCTTGGCCAGATTATGATGCAGTTGGTCAGCTTGAATATATTGCAATATATGGGAAACCAATCCCTGTTTTGTTTCAAGGGCAGGGAATGTTTTAGTAGTATTTAGGGTTGCAGTGTTAATGCTTTACTAGACTCTGGCAGTGAGGTCAGTCTAGCAAATGCCAACCATGTGGGCAGTGATAAATTTAAGGGCCCTGCCTGGGGGTAATGTGTATACATAGGGGTCCCACTGCTATAGTTACCATTGGAGCCCACTGGGGTGGTGGTAAAATCTCTTATGCATCAGGTGCTACTGGGAAGGGATTTTCCCTTTGGAATTTATGGAGCCAGACGAGCCAACATGAATTTGAAAGTGTAGAGAAAGCCGAGGAGGTTACTGTACCCTTCCCCAGGTAGAGATAAGGAAGAGGCCAATGGCCTCCTAAGCCTGGTGGTTGCCTCAAAGTAAAGTAAGGGATAGTTCTGTTTTGAATTTTGAACATTTATTACATATACAGCTGCTACCCCCTTATTCACTGGTCACATTATCTCTTCGTAGAGTTAAAAATTGTTTTGATCCAGTTTTTTTGGGTGTGTTTCAATGAAAACTGTCAGTGTGGGTTTCAGCATTGTGCAACCTGAACACAAATCTGGCTAACATTTATCATGATATGTGTCATTAATGCCCCATGATATCATGACCCATGAGCAATGCATCCCAGCCTTCGTTGCCCCACCCCCATATATTATTGCAACAGGCTTCATGTGGGCGCTGCCTAGGAAGTCTAAACCATGCAGCATGAAACTTACAGGCTTGGAAATCTGGTGAGATGGAACACATATTGTTATACCAGGATTCTAGAGAGGTTTTTAAATAAGGGAATCTTACATGAGGAGGTGAGAGTGTTCCTTTTAATAGTTTTTTTATGTTTTTTTACCATGAGTGATGGCTGGATACTTAATAATATTAAATATTTAATAATAAAGCTCCTTGCTCTGTTCACTGGTGCTTTAGCCCATAGGAAATGGCATAGAAAGGAGACCAAGTGGCACTGCCCATCTGACTGACACCATTTCTTCTGTTTAACTAGGGGACTTGGATGATGTCGCAAGCCATGTGAGATGCAGAGAAGGGAGTTCATTGCTCATGGCTCAGCCATATAAAATGACTAATGAGAAAATGACTTGTAGGAGTAAGGCAGACATCATGGTGCAGACAAAGGTATGGGGGCAGAAGGTGAATAAGTTACAATGGAGGAAGAAGCAGAAGATAAAACATGGAGTGAGCAGGGCTGGAACTAGGGACAGGCAGAAGAGGCAGGCGGCTCTGGCACAATGCTTGAGGAGCACTAGGCATGTATCTCATTTGCAGCCCACCCCTAGTCCAGGCCATTGTCCCTTCACTGCTCACAATTTGGATTTCCCCATCCCATCAGCAACTGGCATGCACCCCCGTTTGTTCATGTGGGCACCAGCTTATTGTCACATGCGTGGGGGGAAGGCAGGTTGGTTGGCCAGCTTGGCCCAGTGCTGACAGTGAGACAAAAAAGGTAAAACACATAGCAGAGGGTATGGGTGTGAGCAGAAAGTAAAGCATGAAGATGGAAATACCATTGTATTACTGAAACCTTGATCTGGGGCTGGGATATTGGCAGAACATTGGCCTCACTGGCCTGTAGATCCTGTATATGAAAACCCAGGGAACCCCATGTGTAAGTGCCTCTAGCAGCGATTGTCAGTTTTTTTGATCATCCCGCCCACCTTAGGGTTCAAACCAATGAATGAAACCCAGTCATAGAGAGGGTTAATTGTCTTGGGTGCAGGGGTGGTACCACCAAATGGATATTAAGAGGGAGCAACTGAAGCTCAATCCAAGAACTGGCGGGCTCCAACTAACTTAGAGCCAGTAGTCTAATTACTCATGTCAGTTGGAGCTGATTAATCGATACAATGAAAGTAATAACTACATAATATAGTTCTGCAGTGCCATTTACAATATAGTTCCCCTTCCTCAGAGTCAAACACAATGAATTCATTTCTACATGAAGCTCCTGAGATTCCACCAAGCAGCTCATGTGTACAGCAGGATGACATTAAAACTCTGTACTATTTATCTTGGGGGCAATAGTTTTTTTTGGGGGACAGGCTCCCTTAAACAAAAACATTTGTGGTACCCAAGTGTCAGCTGGAGTGGTGCTGCCATTAGACTGGGAATTGCTCTTCACCAACTGGAAATGTCATCTGAATTTGGAAACCACCAGCAGAACAGGACCCACCTAAATAACTGTATGTCTATTTTTTCATGGTTTGGGAAAAGGTTCCAATGAAAGTACCTTAACATTACAGCATATCCTGACAATTCCGTGACTGTTATGTCCCTGATTCCCCATGAGAAGCAGCAATAAATGAAAGTCTTGGTGATTGTGCAATGTTATTAATTAACTACAGTATAAGGCTATTTTGTGGAGGGATTGAAACAAACAATATTTGTAACCTGTGCGTTAACATCCCGTTAACATCCCATACTTACTCCTTTCTTCTCATCTCAATGGAGCCCTCATGTCCTCAGGGAAGATCTTGCCTCTCTTCATACCCCCATCGCCATTCTTCTCTTTACACTCACGAATTCCATATCTTCCTTTCTCCATACTAGAGACTAAAGTTGTATTCATTTTACCAATGATCTGGGGTTTGTAAGATGAGCCCAATTGATTATGCTTATTTGCAGGAGAACAACACCATTGTTGGGTGGGGCAATGGGCCTCTAAGCTGCACAGTTTCTGTATTGAATAAGTCTGAAAATATTTTTCCTTCATTTATTGTAGATCACATTATCACTGCAAGAATCCGTTGTGGTTGAAATTGGTAAAACTATACATATGGAGGCCACAGTCTAGAAAGCCAAAATAAGAGTTCACTACGAGGTCCAGCTACTCACAGGCCAAGGCGGCACTGTAACCACTGGAGGCAGCTGGGAAGGGACCAACTTCTATAATATGAGTGCGATACCAAGAGAAATACAGGAAGAAAAGACCTAAGCAAAAAGTTATAAATGGAAGACACAACCAGGAGAAAAGTCAACTTCAATGAGAGACTCATGCTAGGGTTCAGGTAGAAATGTCAAGAGGGCAATATTTAGAGTTTCCCAAAACAGAAGGACTTTTGCCAGCATTTTGTATTTCAGTTGTGAACCCTAAAGGCCCCCATACACCGGCAGATAAAAGCTGCCGACAGACCGAGTCGGCAGTTTATTGACCCATATGTGGGCCCATCCGACGGGCTTTCCCGATCAATATCAAAAAATCCCGCCCGTTCTCCTACAGAATGATCTGTAGGGCCCACTATCGGATCAGCCTGATATTGCCCACTTCAATGTGGGCATATCAGGCAGAAATCCGCTCGTTTGGCGACATCGCCAAGCGAGCAGATCTCTACGTCTATGGCAACTTAGAGAGTATTTTGGACTTGGTTGATGCACCTAAAAGACATGGAGGTTCTAGGAGGACACTTCATGCTTATGAAGTATCTACACCTGAGCCACAGCTGATCAAACTTGATGCCAAAATGTTTATTCTTCTCAGCTGTGGGCTGATGGACCAATAAGTTGCAGCTGAGAAGACAGTAAATCCGTGGTGACTAAAATGTTCTCCCAGCTGGGGACAACAATTAATTTTGTGGATTGATACAGTTTTCTGTAGGACTGGGTTTAATATTGTTATTAAAAATTTGTGGTTAAAAAAAAAAAAATTTGTGGTCAGATATAGAAAGATATAACCATTTAGACTTATACTGATTTATTTATATACTGCTTTAAAATCACTGAATAGAAGGTTAATAAATATTAAGAAACCAGGTTCCTGGGGGATTAAAGGAGTTAAAGGTGACTGTGCTCATGTGGCACAAAACCCATTTATATGGAAAAAATATATATATATTGCAAAAAATGTAGTAAAAAACTGAGGAATAGCAAATGTTTTAAAGGAATAGTCAGCTCTTTGGATTTTGGTAGACTAGTCTTGGCCGAGATTCTTCTTGTGTTTCAAATATTTTATTGGATGTTTCACAATGAACAGCAAGAAGATAACATGACAGCTACTTTTCTTTACACATACTGTAAGGGTGCTAGTTCAAAAAATGTTCGAATAATTGATATCCTTTTTAGTTATCCTGTACAAATGTTTTGCTGGGTGTGCCCTCCTATAAAAGAACATGATTTCCCCTCTCAGATTTTCCAAAAATTTTCTTCAATGGATCAGTTTCAATTTCTCAGAAATTCAACGAATTTGAATGAACTATATAAAACATCAATGTTATATTCCCTACAGTGATGCACTGTATGTCCCCTCTATGCTCCTGCACCCCTTAACCTTGGGGATAATCATATGTATCTCACACATATATTGATCAGTCAGGAACCCCACTGGCCCCTCTATACTCCTGCACCCCCAAACTTTGTGGATAATCATTTGTATTTCACACATATATTGATCAGCCAGGAACCCCTCTGGCCCCTCTATACTTCTGCACCCCCCAAACCTTGGGATAATGATCTGTATCTCACACATTTATTTATATCGTACCTCAGTCAGGAACCCCACTGGCCCCTTTATACTCCTGCCCCCCAAACCTTGGGGATAATGTATACAACATTCTCAGTAGACATTTCTGTTTATTTTTATTGCTTTTTTTTTATTTACATTTTTTTACAAAAAGGCAAAAAATAGATTTAATTTTGGCAAAGACATGACGCTGATACTGGCAGTTTAGAGTTAGTTAAAATAGACATTTCTAGATATAATAATAGATTATTTTGTCAGAATACTGAAAATAAAAAACAATAAATCTTTGTTTCCAATTAAACCTGAAGTCATGTGACGTATTAGTGGCGCAGTACAAAGAGCGAGTTAGTTGAGTCAGAAACCACAGCAATCCTTGGGATTTACAAAAGCAATTTGTTATTAGAAAAATAAATGTACATTTCTGATAGGAAAGTGAGTGTAAAACACAGGATACTGGTGTCACACAGTGATTTCACATATAAATATATGTATATTATTATCTTTCTCCATGAATAGAAGGTGATTTTTGTTCTTGGTCAGCATGAGGGGTCAGTGCTGTCGGTTTGGACCACGGCAATTCCACGTGTGGTTATTAAAGGGATGTACAAAAAAACGTTATTTGTTACATTCAAGGAAGTTTCCTGCTATAAAATACAAAATGAGTAAAAACAAATTCCCTCAAATTTGACTAATTAAAGAACAGAACGAGGAGGAGTTTTGGTGCAGAAGCATAAAATGGAAACTTCAACCCATTAGTGTTTAGTTGACCTTTAACTGATGCAGTTGGGGTATTTCCCAGGGGAAAAGAAGAACCAAGGGAAAACGGAAATATTTACGGGCCATGTGACTGGACACAAAATAATGAGTTGCAATTACTTATGCACCCAATTGAAAACAAACTAAATTTATTCATATTTTCTTTTACTCCAGAAAATAATGTTAATCTGATCTCCGCCCTTTATATTCAGTGTGTGGGCGACACCATAACATAAGTTACTGTCCCTTTAATGTCCTGTACACTGTAGCGCAGTGCCCCCCAGTTAGTGTGTGGGGGAGGAGCCAATGGAAATAATAGTATCACAGAGCTACAATGGGATAAGGCACGGCATCGCTTGCCAGCACCATTTAAATACGGACCACAGGGTTTATCAGCCACGTCCCAATACCAAACTCAATGCACCTGAGCATCTCTTGTAAGGTTTATTATCCCCGAGCTAGGGCACAGGCCACTCCAGGCCAGTAAGTCCCCTGCTGCTTCATCTCATTCTGTGGTTCTGAGACTTCTCATCACAACTGAGTCCATTAATTCCTTTCCTTGGCCCCAAAATAGTCTCCTCCCTGTTCTGCACTTCCTGGTCCAATCAGGCTCAGCTGTTCCTTCGGGTTCTGATGGGCTAACGCTGCTCAGTTTATGTTGGGAAAATAAACTTTATTTTACATAAATTTGCCCTTATTTTCCTGATGACGTCTGTACTGCTGGCAGCAAAGAGCCCCGGGTGACCCCCAAGAAGAATCTGAGAAGGATCCTGGACCTTGTGATCCACCCGTGCATAAATATATATACAAACACCCCAGGCCTTCACATGGATCCAACCGACTGGCTCGACTTACTGGCTCCAGATAGCGGACGACTGGGCTTCTGACCCGAAATATCGGCGAAAGAGTCTGAATGAGAGATAAAGTCCAGAGGATGGGAAAGCAGCGCTGATTCCAACTTCTCTGTACTTGTCTCCACCAGACGTCAGGAAAGGTGGCAGTTGCTGGGAATATTCCGGCAGGTCAGTGATCACTCACAGCATGAGCTGTTACAGGGAAGAACCAATAAGATTAGAGGAGTGAGTGCCATAATGAGCCCATCTTGCCCCTGGGGTAGTTACATTCAGTCGCACTGCCCCACTCACCTGCTACCTGCTTGCTACGCCGGGAGGCTTCCGAGGCCAATGCATAGGATATAGTGATCATCCGCTCCTGTTCCTCTTTCTGTGTGTCCAAATCCGTCAGTCCCAGGTCCTCCGGAAACACGGAGCTCTGTAGATTGTGCACACTGGGGGGGGGGGAGCAAACCATGATTATATTATACTGCCCCCTGCACTAACCCCTATTCAAGGCTCAAAGCAGAACCTGGACTGTTCTGGGCAGGAATCGAACAGCTCACTTGCATGTTTTGAGGGAGATGGGGGGGGGGCACAGAAATAACAGGTTACAGCTTTTATAATATAAATTATATTGTTTCTAATGACTCCTTACCCCCTGCCGCTTGATCTGAGCATCATGCAAGGGATCTAGGAGTATCTATATATCTACACATCATATGACTGCCTCTAATTAACTAGGTGCTAATTAGCATGTGTAGGACTCACACAGGCAGAGGACAAGGAATGACACTCAGTAAATCAGGTACTACTGACCTTGACCGGGCCAGAATGTTCTTTATCTTCTCGACTTTGTGCCGTCGGGCCTCTAACTCATCCAGGCTCATCGGTTCGTCCGGCTCCATCTCAATGTATCGCTCCGGGATGGCAACCTTATCTGGCATGGAGAGCTACGGCAGAGCAGAGGGCACAATTCACTTCATGCATTTAAAGGACAAGGAAAGTCTAAAATAGAATAAGGCTAGAAATGCTGTATTTTGTATACTAAACATAAGCATGAACTTACTGCACCCCAAAGCCTAATCAAACAAATGATTTATGCTTTCAAAGTTGGCCACAGGGGGCTGTCATCTTGTAACTTTGTTAAACATCTTTGCCTGACCCTGACCCTGCCCATGCTCAGTGTGGTCTTGGCTGCTTAGGGATCATCATAAACAAAGCTGCTTGAATTCTGCATGGCTGGTAAGTAAGGCGGGGGCTCCCCCTGCTGTTCATAAGTATGATTGTTTCCCTGCTCAGCAGTTAGGGACCATCTGACAATTCCTATCCACAGCAGTAAATGAAGGGAGAATTTCACTGCATACAGTCAGGTTTCTTATAAAAAAGGTACACATTTTTTAATTAAAGTATATTGGAGATAGGTTTCTTTTTCATTAAAGAAAGTAAAAATGAGATTTTATTTTTTTGCCTTTCCTTGTCCTTTAATCACTAGGAGCTGCCAGGATGGAAATGGAGTCTTTTTATTCTTTGTAACCAGCAAGGTCTTTCCACCAACTCACCACTGCTGTCAACACTAAGGCACATGGAGGTTGCAGTGTTTTAGGGCAAATATGGGACAGGGAGAAACTGGAATCTTTATATTTACATTGGTGCCCCTCCCTCCCTCTGAGACAATAAACAACATGGGAAAATGCATTGAGGGCCGCTGAGGAATACTTCCCCTTTAAGCTGCTTCCCCAATCCCAACTCCATATTACGGAAGCAAAGCTCCCCATTCCTGACTCCCACCTCTTTGCTGATGTCCAAATTATAGTCCTCCGGTTCGAGATCCAACTCGGTCACACGTACAACCTTAGCCATCAGCCAATCCTGTTCCTCCTGGTCCCGGGCCGCTCTCTCCAGCAGCTGCAGGTCAAAGTCCTGCTCCCTTTTCCACTAAGAACAGAACCAAGAGGGGCAGTTAAGCACAAGCTGTGTCATGCCTCACTGACAGGGGGCGCTAACACTATATATATATATATATATATATATATATATATATATATATATAAACACACATAAACACACTGTATCACATGCACCTTTCTTCATTCCCTGTCAGTACCAGGCCCATATACACAATATAGGAACCACTCAAACATACACATACAGTTACTCCATGCCAGTACCAGCCCATATACACAATATAGGAACCACTCATACATACACATACACTCCCTGCCAGTACCAGTTTTCTATACAGAACCCAGACATCATGTAAATTCTGTTACCAGATTCAGGTGCCTTTCTTTACAGTTCCACTGTACCAATCACAAAGAGCAGTATGATACTCACCAACCAATCAAATGGTTCATTGCAAGACTACTGAGCAACCAGTCCATTCTCATTCTAGCCAGGCCGCTAGGGGGCCCATAGATGTCTATAGAGTAGCGTCGGAGAATAAAGGAGAAGAGTGAGATAAAGGCGACACATTTTTATTGGTCGGACAGACATCACAACTCTCCTTGTTAAACATTATTCCCAAAAGGCTCTAATGAAAAATCGGACAAAGTTAATATTTGCATAAAAGGGAAACATGAGAGCGGTTCTGCCGAGCTAACGATGCCGGGGGGAGAGTCCATTATTGCTCTTGTTCGTTATATTTACAGGAAGTCTCGGGGAGTTTAAGCAACTCCCCAGGTTTTCCCATTCCACAGTGAGGGCGGAACATATGAAGGCATTGGGGTGGGAGAATGGAAAGTGCGGGGTATAGTGAAATGAAAGAAGGGGAGAAGGTTATCACTCAGACAATTCTGTGTTCCTTCTCTCCTTTCATGGCCCATGTTGAGCTTGGAGGATTAAGGCGCACCAGCATGTCCAAGTTTTGGTACCAAATATCTCCTGGCACAGTTCAACCCCCCCCTCCATTAATTACAGATCCGCTTCGTTAAGTGCTATGTTTATAATTTCTGTACCATTCCCTGTTATACAATCAACTGATTAGTTAATAGATCAGAACACAATCAATAAGGAAGAAATCAATGATTAGGATAATATGGATTCGCCCCCTGGTCCCCTAACTTTGGGTTTGCAATGGAGCCCTCAGTACTTACTGGCTGCCCTATGTCTGCCTTGCTACCCCAAAAACTACAGCTACTTGTGTCGGGCCCCTGACACCCAAAAGTGACTGTGTAACTGCAGCTTATTGGCCCCTAAGTGGGAACTGTACATATAATCATCCAGGGCGAGCGTGAGACTTCCAGGGGGTCCTCAAAGTCAGAAGCAGACGGATGGAGAATGAGAGTTACAGGAAGGGAATTACATGGGCGAGTACTTTGTATGCTATTCACGGGGGGCATGTATTGAATGCAAAGCAAGAGACAAGCCTGGCGAGAATGAGTATGGCGGTTAGCAGAGATTACACACAGATGCACTCTGGGAAGGTTAAAGGAAGGCAGCGGGTACAATGGAAAGCCATTTGGGGAGCGGAGTAATGAAATTTGGGGGTCACTGGCACGGAGTTGGAATGATAAAATGATTAGCCACATGGTACCGATGGAAGGATTCACTGTATGAGTACAAGGCTCAGCCCGGCATCAGGTAGTGTGGCCCCAGGGCCTGCTCATGTGTGTGGGGGCTCCTCTGAAAGCCTGGAAGGTGCTCCATGTTGCCACCTGTTTACCTGTTGTGCTCAAGCCTTTAGATTTCATTCCAATTCCCTAGAAACGTGCAAAAACTGCTATCGGTGAGGTTGTGCTTGTTACAGAGCCCAGAAGCAGGGGTGCTTGTGGAAAACCCCAAAATAACGGTGCCTCAGTTAAAAAATATTCAACTATTCTGTATAAAAAAGCCACTGCAAGCATCATTGCATTGATTTAGCCTCTAATCTAGCACCAGAACCCCCCCACATGGTACTACAGATGTCCCCAGGCCGAGCACATTCAGTAATGAACATCATCTTAAAGGGATGAATTGGGGTAATTCACCTGTAGTCGTCTATTGAGAAATAGATTGCAAACTTCCTGTTGCTATCGGCACATGTTCCTCATTCTGTTACAGAATTCCAAAGCAAACCCTAACTGTACCCGCTCTGTAAAGCCTATCCACCAAGCTGAGTGGGCTCACTTTGACCTGATTTAAGGAGGACCCTCAAAGTTACCCTTCATCCACCCTGATGCAACAAAAGCCATTGAAAAGCCACATGAAAGCCGACCAGTGAATGCAGAAGAAGCAAGTGAGCCTGCTGAGCTTGGTGGGTAGGTATCAGAGCAATGGTATAGATAAAGGTAAGTACTTACCTAGATCTGTGGGTGCAGAGACTAGAGTACAAGTGAATTGCCCACCACAGACGTAGGTAGTGGTTACATTGATAAGTGAGTTACAATACATGGTGCATGTAAGGTAGTTGACTATCCAAATGCTAAAGGTTAAAGGTTCATTGTTCTCCCATGATCCTTAGCTAACATACTGAGCTGATGTCCGCAGGAATGGGCTGCATGTAGGAGTTACTGGCCACCGATTGTTTGTCCCCTTGGCTCAGAGTCCTCTTACGCTCGCGGACCAGGGCCTTCTGATGACGCTTCATTCGCTCCAGTTGCTCCTCCGCACTCATTTTGCCTCTTTGGTTGTCCCCAGAGTAAAGGCGCTCAAAGGCACTTTTTGGTCTTTCCTGTAAGAGAGGAGACCCTGAGAGTTGCGCTGGGGGAGGGGACGGGAGCCTTCAGGCACTGAGGATTTAAGTAGCGGGTATTTACTTGTTGATTGGATCTGAGTCTTTGTGTTGTGTTATCCCTAATGCTGAGTAACCCAAAAGGTTCCTCTCCTTGTTCCTACCTTAGCAACGTCAGAATTCACCCCTCTCCTTAGTGTGACATACGAGGTGACAGATGAAGACTGCGGCAGCCTGGAGGTGGATCCAGATAGACCTTTGGGGGCAACAAGTGATAATTTAATGCCTAATATGTGACATCATAATATGAGAACAGAATACATTGGGGCTCATTTATAAACATTGGGCAAATTTGCAGTAACCAATAGCAACCAGTTATTGGATTTTTCCAGCCAGCTACACGGAAAACAATGAAAGTAAACATATGATTGGTTGCTGTGGGTAATTGCCTAGGTGCAAATTTGCCCAGTGTTTATAAATAACCCCCAATTAGGGTTGCCACCTTGCTGGTATTTTACCGCCCTGGCCGGTAAAAATTATGGTTGATCCCAATGGTATTTTTTTCCAGAAAAGGTGGCAACCCTACCCCAATGATTGGTTCTGAATTATCCTTGGCCTCTGAGAGTGACCACACCTTGTTATTTGGCCTTTCTGCCCAACTGTGACCATTACGGGGCCCACTCTGTCCCTACAATACATTGTATACGGGGGGCTCACAACAGAACCACTATGAGGGCCTGATGTCAGATTCACAGTATTATTCTGTAGTTGCACTTAAGGAAGTAACTGACCTCTGGATGGCAATGTTTGGTAGCTGGCATCAGAACCTAAGAAACCCGGGGCTGGTGGGCTGGACTCATTCCCCATTGCTGCAAGTTCTGGTTCACTCACATACGTGCGCAGGTCGACCTGTAGTTCAACACAACATTGTAATGAGAACATGCCAGAGCTGCAGAACTGACTCCGGGTCAATTGAAAAAGAGGAGCTTTACCCTATAATCCCCATTCATCCCCTGCTCTCTGTCCCGTTTCCTCTCGTCCGACTGGCGCTTCAAGCCACGCACTGACATGTGTCTGATCACTGATGAGTCTCTGGGAGGAGGTGGAAGCGCTGGATGAGGAGGGGCTGTGGGTGATGGTTCTGGCCCTTCTGGGCTGTACACATCAGGAAGTGGGGGCCGCGGTGGGGCATCTTCATCCTGGGGAGAAAGATAGGTATTATTTATTTGGGTTTTTTTTCTGTACAGTGTCCTGCACATCGGATCTTAAAGAACAGAGGCTAAAAACAGCCCACTGGTGGGAGAAGTATGAGCAAAGTCCACTGGTGGGAGGGGAAGTAGTACCAGAGCCCACTAGTGGGAGAAGAAGTATAACACAGTCCAATGGTGAGAGAAGTATTAACACAACCCACTAGTAAGAAGAGACGTAGTAACACAGCCGACTGGTGGGACGAGTAATATCAATACAGCCCACTGGTGGGAGAAGTAGCAGTACAAACCACTAGTGGGATGATTAGTAGCAGTAAGGTCTACTGGTGGGAGAAGTAGTAGCACAGCCCACTTGTGGGAGGAGTAGCAGTACAACCCATTGGTGGGAGGAGGAGTAGCAGTACAGTCCACTAGTGGGAGGAGTAGTAGCAGTAGGACCTACTGGTGGGAGAAGTAGTAGCAGTACAGCCCTCTGGTGGGAAAAGAAGTAGTAACAAAGCACACTTGTGGGAGGAGAAGTAGTAACACAGCCCACTGGTGGGAGGGGTAGTAGCAGTACAGCCCACTGGTGTGAGGGGAAGTAGTAACACAGTCCACTTGTGGGAAGAGGAGTATTAACACAGCCCACTGGGGGGAGTAGTAGAAGCAATACAGCCCATTGGTGGCAGAAGTAGTTGCAGTACAGCCCACTAGTGGGTGGATAAGGTACTTACAAGCTTTGGTTTTCCTCCTGTGGGTGAATGGAGGATGAAATCGGATTTGGAGAGGAGCTGGGGCTGGGAGTGGGAGCGTGTCTGGGAGTAGGGCTGTGCATACAATCTCACATCCAGTGTGGGCTTCACGAGGCTCACAGAGGGGTTTTGGGAGGATACAGATTTACTGCGCACTGACGTAAATGCTGTAGTCCCAGAAGGCACGAATGGCGGATTAACAGAAGGCACTGTTTTCCTTTCTACAAAAAGAAGAGACCAATGTATTAGCTGCAATAAAATGAAATGTATTTACTAGACTCACATCTTATAAATAATACAGGCAAATCCTAGCACCGCAGACGACTAAACCCCCAGGGTTATGGGGTTCCCAAACATGGATCAGTTTCTGGGTGATACTACTCATGACACTGACCTGGATTCTTAAAAGATTCTACAAGAACCTTATAGGTGAGCTTATTAGCGCTGAGTCCGGCGGTAACATCTTCAATTCTCCACAAATCCTTTTGCATCTGGGCCTTTTCCTACGGAACAAACAGAAACAAATGTATAATTAGACCGGGCCCTATTAAATAGAATGTATATACAGCAGTCTTATTCTAGGCTCCTCCTGTACTTATTATCTTATTGTCTGGTCCCACCATTTTGGGTCACCCGACTATTGGGCATATGCAGCCATTGAAAACAGAATCTCTGGTGAGGATCAGCAGTGCTCGGGGGAAAGAATGCCTTTGATAAAGCCAGTAGATCTGCTCTGAGTATTTGGCTGCTATTAACTTAATACAAGTAACCAATCACATTTCATCAGCCATCATAAAATACTGCCCCTTTGCCTTGACAGGAACACAAGGTAACACAGTTGTAATGGATTAAGCATCTCCATGTGAGCAGCTATCACTTGGCTTATTTTGCACACAGGGGTTTAAAGGGCAAGCAAACCTTGCTAAGAGTCAGCTGACCTGAGAAGACAGAGATCTGTTCATTTGTTGCTGTAACATTTGCCGTAAACAGATCACATCGTTTTCCAACCTCATGTACTCGTTCCAAGCGTTTTCCATATCCTGTAACAATGGGGGGGGGGGAATTGTTAAAATTTAACTGAATTAATGGACACTGCACTTACTGAATACTGTAGAATGGTGACTTGCAACATCTGGCCCTTGAGCTGACTTTTACAAGAATGTGACAAGGGCCCAACACTCAAAATGGTGCATAGAAAACTCCAAACGCAATGTTCTGGCTGTCAGTAGGGCAGATCCTAAACATTAATTTTCCCTCAGAAACCAAAAATAATAATTACGGTAGAAACTTTGGACATTTCGGCTCGAATCTGCACCAAATCCTCCTGTAGGAGCCTCTGCTGGTAGGAAATCTTCTCCGTGTGCTGTGGCTGCTCCTTGTACTGATCCATTTGCCTGTGCAGAACCTCCAGGACAGTTTCCAGTTTATCCTGCAACAAGAGACAGACAAGAGGTTACGCCATGTTCCATTCCGGCTGCACCCTCACCCCCCGGGATCCATTGACCCCTCTCTCACCTTGTTGTCTTTCAGGGCTCGGATCTTGTCTTCCAGGTCCTGCAGGATCCGGTCCTGTTCACACAAAATGCTCAGTTTCACCTGCAGAAAAGAATAGAAGAAAAAAAGTGATTCACCTTTAACAGTAACACAATCAATATATGAAACTTTATGTTTACAGGACTTAAGGGAGAACCAGAAATCTGTCTATATCATTACTCCCTGCAATAATTGCTCCATCCCTCCACAGAGGGTAGAATGATTAAATTGGGGTACCAGCCAGAGAGGCATCATACTCCATAGACCCCCTGACAGTCTAATGCTCTCTATTCTATGGGGGAGACAGGCTGACAATCACAGTACAAGATACACAGAGATCGAGCCGATATGGAAACCCTGAAATGCACAGGATCGGGCCTTTGCTGATGGCCAATCACGTGCCTGTGATTTACTGGCTCATTTGTATTTGCATTTTATATACAATAACAAACGGGTTCCTGTCAGCGGCTCTATCTAATTGGCCATCTCAGCACCGAGGCACAGGTGTCAGGCCTGATAACGGCTACACATCTTATTGTGTGCGCTTGTCCTGCCAGTCACATCCCTTACAATGGAAATCCACTGATACAGAGACAATGTACCATTTAAAGGGGAAGTATGCATCTTGGCACTTACATCAACATCACTTTCGGCAATCCTGACGGGTTTCAGAGAGCGATCTTTCTGTGATTCTCTCCCAGAAACCTAAAGAACAGTAAAAGAGAGTGTTTTCATTCCGGGGACAGAGAGGATCCTGAGAAATGTAGGTAGTGGATTAGCCAAGCGCATGCAAGCACCACATTTGCTGCAAAGAAAGGAAGCGCATACAATAAAGCTTTAGCACTTGCCCAGATTCCCCCTCTCCTGGGGGGCAAAAGGGATTTGTATTAATGAAACATTTGCATTTTTTTAGGAAAGGTCAGTTTTTTGGGACAAGACGAAAAATAGAGTAAATAATAAATGGACACTGTCGCCCCACAGTTAAAGGATCCAGTTCTGGAAGGAGAGCAGAGGTCTGTGACTCCCACCTGTATAATGGGGTCAGACACTGGAAGCTGCACCTCATAATAGTCTATGGATTTCCCTTTACAGCAAATATAACAGAAATGAAATGGAACATTTGGCAGCAACTGAAACACAACAGGCTACAACGAATTCCTGCCCACAGAGCTCACAATCTAATGAAGTACCCCGGGGGGGGGGGTGCTATGAAAGCAAACAAAAAGGCAGCCAAAAAAATAAAAACTTTTGCGCTCGGGAAAGATGGAACTGAAAAAAACCTACAGAGAAGTGAATCACTGACACTAGAGCAGCCATGACGCTACCGATGGCGCTTTCTGCCAAGCCGTAGAACGGGGAACATTGTACCAACTGGGCGGCTTACATTGATGCTGGTTCGATACCCCGGGGTGGAGTTCTTTAAGAGACTGTGAACCAGGTTGACCAGAGGTTCGTTATATTTTATCTGTTCCAAATTAAAGGGGAAGTGTTAATGAGGCCCTGTGCCCAGAGTCCCTTAGTGTTTCACTATAGCCCCGCGGGGCAGTTGAACATATATGGGTCACTAGATGCACAAAGAGGTGCTGATGGGCTTTCTCATTTAGTGGGGACCAACAGGGGGGAACAATTAGGTAAATGTTACTTTCCAGACTCTAATGGAGTGTGTGTGTGTAACGGTCAGGATTGTGGGGCTGCTGTCAGCAAAACTAAGAGAAAACATAAAACACTGCGATTTCACCTTCCTTCCTGCCAGTAATTAGGGTGTAATGTGGTGCCCGGGCATCAGCACAAATGGACCACAAACTGGTGGCTCACTAATAGAAATCTGCTGACCTGGAGAGTGTCAGCTTCATTGGCCACACCACAATGTCATCACCAAAGCAATGATTTAAAGGCCATATAATCCAACATGTGCCAGTTGAATTGTGCTTAGTACAGGGGAATATCTATGCTGCCATAATTGTTATGGGATATCTCTGTATAGGCTATGAGCAAACCTAGGGGGCTGTTCCTGCTGAATTGTGCTTAGTAGAGGGGGATTCCTATGCTGCCATAGTTTAATGGGATCTCTCTGTCAGACTATGATCAAACTTAGGGGCTGTTCCTGCTGAATTGTGCTTAGTAGAGGGGGATTCCTATGCTGCCATAGTTTAATGGGATCTCTCTGTCAGACTATGATCAAACTTAGGGGCTGTTCCTGCTGAACTGTGCTAAGTACAGGGGAATACCAATGCTGCCATAGTTTTATGGGATCTCTCTGTACAGACTATAAGAAAACTTAGGGGGCAGTTCCTGCTAAATTGTGCTTAGTACAGGGAATACCTATGCTGACATAGTTTTATGTTCCCACTAAAAAGTGTAAGCCATAAGAAAACAGCAGCCACGGCAAAGTCTATTGTGTGTTTGTTGCCCTTGCAGGATACAGATTAAAAGACGCCTGTAACCAAAAGCAAATCCAGTCAGTAGAAGGAGCAGGAATGAGGTACAAGTGCTGTTACCTTTAGATCTAAATACTCCAAGTCCTTCTTCAGCTGCAGATAGGTGTCATCCGCCTGTGGGAAACAGAGAACATGTTAAACAATCTCTCCTAGGGTTCACAAAATGATCCATGAATATAAATATACATGTAAAAGTTTTTGTTACTAGAGAAGCATGCACCAGCGTTTATGACTTCCCATTTACATGACCAGCTGGCCTGTGGAATGGAGCAACTAATAACGTATGGTGTGTTCACATGAACAGATGCCAATGGTCCTTTGGAGTACGTCGTGAGTCACGTGTGACACAAGTGCCGAGGTGTGTTGTTTTTTGCCCCAGTGACAGTGGCCCTAGGGTGTATGTGAAGTAGAGATTAAAGGGATCGTTCACCTTTAAATTAACTGTTAGTATGATGTAGAGAGTGATATTCTGAGACAATTCACAATTGGTTTTCATTTTTTATTATTTGTGCTTTTACAGTTATTTGTTTTTTTTATTCAGCAGCTCTCCAGTTTGCAAGTTCAGCCATCTGGTTGCTCGGGTGCACATCCCCTAGCAACCATGCATTAATTTGAATAAGAGACTGGAATATGAACAATAAATTTGCAGCATTAAAGAGCATTTGTTTTTAGATTGGATCAGTGACCCCCATTTGAAAGCAGGAAAGAGTCTGAAGAAGAAGGCAAATAATTAAAAAACTATAAAAAATAAATAATGAAGAACAATTGAAAAGTTGTTTAGAACGGTCGATTCTATAACATACTAAAAGTTAACTTAAAGGTGAACCACCCCTTTAAGCTGGGCAGGGACAAGGTGAGTGAACACACTGTGGAATATGTCCCTGCTATAAACAGGATTATAATAGTGATTTTAGTGGTACCCACCAGCTGCGTGTATCGATTGGGTTCCCCCAGTCTCCCGTACAGTCTGTACAAGGATCACATGAAAACAAACCCCAGAGCCCCCGTGCATATGGACACAAGACAAGCCAAAACCCAAAACAGCATATTGGCTCTGACTGTGGAAATTGCTGCAGTTGTGCCGGGTTATTAATAAACAGCCCCCGGTACCAAAGCGTGGCGCATTGATCCCGAGGCGCATTAATTATTTAGCGATATTAATGAGATCGCTCCCCTCAGGCCTGGGCGTGAGAGAGATGGGAGCCGCTGCCAATCATTGATCTGGGCCCCTGGATTTATTGTCAGTTCTATGGCCGCAGACTTTGCTGACCAATCATTTTCTTTCTCACTGACAGGCTTCTGCTTTGGGCAGTGCAGCCCTTGTTGTGTTTATTTTATAGTCTGGAGACAAAGCAGAGTGGGCCCTGTACAAAAGCAAAGGGCCCCAAATTGGGGATTGTTACAAGTTCCACCTTCCAGCACTATGGGGCTTATTCACCATAAAGCTTGTGCCATTGCTGACTGTGCCCTATTACACATGTTGCAGTGGCATTTAGCAGGGGGCAAGTAGGTGACAAAATGTTTTTCCCCCCAAACAAGCAGTGAAGAAGCAGGAGAGGATGAAGAAGTAATGACTCCCAGTACAGAGCATGGAGGAACAATGGTGAGCACTAGGTGGCAGCACAAATACGCCAGCAGCAGCCAGACATGTGTTTGAGAGGGTGCTTCACTCATGCGCCTGTTTATTTGGCAATTGTGTAATTTCACACACTGACCAATTCAGCCTGATTGTCTCCTGAACTCCTCAAGGTGCTCCTAATCTGTGGGAGGGTGCTGGCCGCTGCATTGGGCCGGAGTTGCTGCACTTCGAGCCTCTGTACGGCTGCAGTTTCTTTTTCCGTGGTTCTGACAATTTTAGCTGCTCGAAATTCTGGGCTTTGTGACAAACGGGCAAGTCTAGAATCCATTTAATATAAGGGAGAGCAATCAGGGAGGTTTGGGTTTGAACTGAATGCAGTGCCAGGAGCCTGTGCCTCAGATGAAGAAGCTCTGCACCCATATGCATCCCCGTGTGTAATTATTACGGCTACATTTTCCCCGTCTTTATATCGCTCGTTAGGCTTGGTGGATACTTTCTATTCTAAATGAACAGGGAACAGAAACGAGTCTAGCCGGAAACTACAGAATGCCAAATAAGAAGATGAACATCTTACCGTCTTGCCATGCAAACTCGGGGCACTTACAGTGTGAGTCATGTACCCGAAAGCTGGCATCGAGCGCCTGTTCACGTGGGCCGCAGCCTGGGAAAGGAAGCACAGAGGGACCATTATACTGGGGACACGGCGGATCACGGGTGGGGTATGAGCACAACTAAACGGGCAGAGAGGAATCACTATGAGTTATACCAACATGCTACTTTCCCTGAGTGGGCACATCACTAACTCACAACCTTCTGGCAGATTCATAATTAACATTTAACCTGCGCAGCGCCAACATTGGCTCCTCCCACCCCAATGCCATTGTTTCTCTGCTCTATACACACACACACACACTGAACTTGCCTTTCCAAAAATAGAGCCAGGGAGGTTTATCATTATGTACATGCAAAAAGATGGACTTTCTCCCCCAAAGCAAAGGCATTTCTGTTGAAGTGCAAAGTCAGTGAAGTACTGAAGGAGAACCCATAGTGCACATCAGGCTCGTTACCTTTACAGCATGGACGCGGCTCTTCTGCGGAGATCCAATGTAGGGGGCGTCCGACAGCCTCTCCTCTGGCCTGACTGTCACCCTTTCAGAGGGGGTGTTCGGCCTCCTGATGGAAAAGGTTTTTGAAGGTAGTGATGGGGGGACGTCTGATGGAGAGGGGGGAACAGAAATGCACCGGGGAACATCTAATGTACTTTTACTCCTGCTCCGATCCACCACATCAGCAGCGCCCATGTAAATGGGGCTGGTGGGGCTGCCGTGTTTGAACTGCTGTCTCTGCTGCCATTCGTACAACTGCCACACGGTCCCCTCCTTGGTGGCCTTGCGCTCCTTGTTGGACATCTTGTAGTTCTTGACTCGGTCCTGGGCATATTTATAGTCACTTGGCAAATGCCGGTTGGTTGGAGGGGACATTCCGGAAGGCTGTCGGGTGGTCTTTGGCAACGTTTGGTAGTTCTCAAAATGAAGGTTGTGTTGACTGACTACGTGTCTAGGGACAGTGTAATCCGAAGGTCTGAAAGGAAAAGATACAGAGGAGCCATTGTGATCTTGTACCTGGTATAGCTCTTTCTTTTTGGGATAGGGCTGTCATAGCCCTTCCCACTGCCAACAGCCCCTGTAAAGATACAAAACCTCATTCTGGGATTCTGTGGGACTGCCCTCTCCCAAAACAGCATGAGAGCTTTGCCCATGGTACAGAGCAGAAGAGCGCTGGAACCAGCAGATAAGTAATAAAAGGAACTGGGATGGGGTGTCACCCTGACTGGGCCTGAGACAAGAACCTGAGATGATTGTATTCGGCAGGTAAATACTCACCTCCTATTGTCTTTCTGCACCTTGACCCACTGCTCCACCTGAACCATGTTGCTTCTCCTCTGGCCATGCCTCTCCATATTGGCCTGGGGGACAAACACTCTCCTGTACCCGTCTGTGCCATTCTGCTGGATGGGGCTTGTGCTGTAGGTGCTGGGGAGGTTCCCGTTCCTCTCCAATGTTTGAGGCTGCGGCTGAGCTTTCTGGCTTCTATAGGTTTTGGAGAAATCAGTAAAAGCCGATTCTCTGTTGCTGGAAACCAGCAAGTTCTTAGACCTGGGGAGGAAATATCGATTGTCTTCCAACAACTCGCGCCTCGGCTCTTCTGGCTTGCTGGGCAGAGTCTTCTCATTGGCGCCCTGGTATTTCTCCTTCCTCTGGACGCCTTCTGGTTGTGCCGGTTCTTTATAGGAATCCACATGGTTATCCACTTGTGCCGCCGACCACTCCGCACTGTCACTGCAGAAAAGACAGCACAGAGATGAGACACAATACACATAATCCCATGTATCTCACTTACCCACCCTTTATTGCTCCTCAGAGATCTGTGCACAGAAGGTTACATTTTGCAGAACAGGAACCCAATGGGCACAGATGTCAGGAAACCTAATGTCAACTGGAACAAGGGGTTCAGTGTGAGGGTGCAGAAAACTCCAGGACACCTTGCAAGTAAATTCTAATTGGCCTATTAAGTACATCAGATATTCTGCTGCTTGAGTGCAGTACTGCAGGGAACTTGCCTCTGTGCCCCTAGGGGTGTCTGCATGAGTGCAGCTTGATTCATCGCCCTGATCCAGCCGTTCATATCCTCCTGTGTTTCAGCGCTGAAGTAGTAGGTGCGCATGCCCGAATGGTCCTGCTGAGCTCCAGATCCTTTCTGGTTAATATTCACTCGCATTCCAGCATGGACAGCCTGAAAGAGACACAGCAAATGGATCAATGTGGGGAAGCTCTCTAATGTTCCCCTCTACCCGGTGCTTAGTGCCCTACAGGGAATGCCCAGCCGCACCCTGTAATATGTGTAATGGGCACACCCTGCCCTTCGCTATGGGCATCATAATCCGGCTACACTGGGACAAAGTGACATTCTCTCCTCTCTCTCCATGAAAAAGGGAATTGTGCTGAGACAAAAGGTGACAGTAAGGGGGGAGCTGGGGGGAGGGAGGGGGGCAAAGCCTTGGAAATTGGGTCACTAAACTTTTATGGAGAAGATGCTGAATGAATCTAATGCTTATAAAACTGCTCATTGGCAAACATTCAATTCATACATTCAAACAAAAGAAACTGCAGGACCCACTAACAACCTCTTCATTCTCACTGTGCCATCTCTGATCACCATATATGTACTGTATGTATATATCCACTGCATATTATATATCTAAAGTATGGTCTGCATACAATTATATTCCACTCAATGCTGAAGTGCTCAATCCCTGTATTTCTTCCTTTTGGATCAGGTGAGAAACAGCGTATTACCCAACCTGTCATGGTTAGGAAGTCACATATAGTCCAAATTGCTGCTGCACACTATCAAAGTGTTTAAACTTTTTAGTTGTGCAATTTAATTGGCTCAAACAAAGTAGACAAGGCAAAGTTTCAGACTTCACAGGGCCCTTTATCAAGCATTGAAAAAGGGCCCTATGAGGTCCAAAACATTGCCTTGTCTACTTTGTTTGAGCCAATAAAATTGCACAACTAAAACTTGAATCACTTTGTCAGTGTGCAGCAGCAATTTAGACTATATGCATAGAAGTATATGGCATCTCCGTATGTGATTTGAGTAAAGCCACAAGCATAGGCTCCTATACAGGGCCGCCATCAGGGAGGCATAGGGGGTACAAGTGTACTGGGCCCGGGAGTGAAGGGGGGCCCGGCAGTGCTGAACTTTTCGAAAGAGCCGGGCCCTCCTTGACAGCACCGAAGTTGTGCCGCCTTCTTCCGAAGTCCCGAACAGCCAAAATGCGGAAGTGGCGAAAAAGTCCCAAAGCGGCGAAAGGACCCAAAGCCACGAAAATAGCCGAAGTCCCAAAGCCACGAAAAGACCCAAATTTACAAAAAACAGTCAAAAGAACCGAAGTCACGAAAACAACTGAAATTGAAGTCCTGATGAGGCGAAAAGACCCAAAGTCACGAAAGGAGGAGCAGTTGAAGTCCTGAAGCCTCGAGTTCAATATCTCTGAACACCAATGTCTGTGTTTTTTTATTTATTTTGATCCCCTGGCCACCAATATATTATTTTAATACTCTATAGGCCCCTGCCACCAATGTTTTTTTTAAAAAAAAAATATTCTTTGGGACCCCAATTTTTTTTAACTTGTAAGGGGGGCCCTGGCGCCAATGGCTTTTAAAAAAATATTCTTTGGGGCCCAATTTTTTTTTAACTTGAAAGGGGGGCCCTGGCGCCAATGTTTTTTTTAAAAAAATTTTCATTGGGGCCTCAATTTGTTTAATTTGTAAGGGGGGCCCTGGCACCAATGCTTTTTTAAAAAAAAAAAAAAAGCCAGGGGGCCCCAACATTTTGGTGTACAGGGCCCTGTGATTTCTAACGGCAGGTTCTGCTCCTATATACCCCAAATATATCATCACTCGCGGATACCCACACATTCCTTGTTTCTCTTTAACATTTACCCAGTAACAAGCAATATTTAAAAAATACAGCAAATGAGCACTCACCCCAAATGTCCCCCAAACTGGCCTTCAGGCTGGGCCCCCTTAGCTCATAAAAAGGTTACATATATATAGAAAAACTGGGGTAACAGTCACCCTGCTATAGTTCCATGGGTACCCAGGGCACAAATAAGCA
The DNA here is from genome assembly GCF_017654675.1 of Xenopus laevis. NCBI lineage: Eukaryota > Metazoa > Chordata > Amphibia > Anura > Pipidae > Xenopus > Xenopus laevis. The sequence goes on along the minus strand of NC_054378.1, from coordinate 22,902,455 downwards.
CTCACCCCAAATCTCCACCTAACTGGCCTTTAGGCTAGGCCCCCCTTAGCTCATAATAAGGTTACAGATATATAGAAACATTGGGGTAACAGTCACCCTCCTACAGTTCGAGGGGTACCCAATAGTGATGTGCGGGCAGACCCGATACCCGTGGGACACGCGGTTTCGGGTCGACCTCGCACTGCTCCTCACGGGTGCTGGGTGGGTGCGGGTTGAGCTCTTCTCCTGCTCTCCCCACCTTCAAATGCCGGCATCTGACTTCCGGGTCTATAGTCTTGCGTCTGCTCGTCTTGTCCCTTTTGTGACGTCAGTGGCGAGGCGGGTCTATAAAAGGACCCCGGAAGCGCGGGTGGGCGCGGGCTGCAGCAGGGCGGGTTAGGGTCAGGTGCAGGTCAGGAAAACCCTGACCCCCCCATCACTAGTACCTACCCACGGTACAAATAAGCACGCACCCCAAATCACCCCCTAAATGACCCTCAATCGCTGCCCCCTTAGCTCATAACAACAGATTTATAGAAATATTGGGGTAACAGTCACCCTGCTATAGTTCATGGGGCACTGGCAGCAAAAGATGATTGAGGCCAATCACTTAACTTATTACTGACTAATGATTTCACATCAACTTTTTTTTTATAAAAATAATATATGAAATTGATTTATATATACGAAATGATTATTGAGAAATATATGAAATGTTTATTGTGTTTTTCTATATGTATTGGAAATCTCAAATGAAATCCTTAAAAATAATTAATAAATTATTATTGTGAAGTAATTTACTGAATGCGATAAAAGAGATACTTTTTTTATCAATTTCCAATTAATTAATCTTTATCTCAGACACCACCTACAAGGATTTGGGTAATGTAAAGTTCATATATAAAATAGATGTGTGCGCTGCCAACATTTAATTAATATAATAGAGCTCATTCTTTATTCTTGTTTCTGGTTCAGCAGCATCACGATAAATTTACAAATTTATAAAGAAACAAGATTTGCATTCGATTTGAGATTTCAGAACTATTAACGAGTGTTTTTTTTATTTGGTTCAATATGGCTTTTAGCTTAAGAAACTCAGAATGGGAGTCGGATATCAGCGAGGTATTTGAAAATATATCAGAAAATTACTGTGTTTCAGAAAATGAAATTCAATCATTAGGTACTTAGTTTAAAATATATACGAAAGTCGTCATACAACAGATGAGACTGAGATGGGAGATCTAAGTTTAGAAAATATCTTAAAAGCAAAAATGATCCCCAGGGGTTTAAGATTAATAAAAATCCCGGGGAGCAATTTAACTTGAAGTGCTGGTCAAGAGTTCATTGAGAAATGGAATTCCATTCTTTCTGACTTTCTTTTAGGCTCATGCAACTGATGATAGATGAAAACAGTAAAAAGCTAATATACAAGTAGAAGAAGCAAAAAAACATTTATAAAATAAGAAAGAAGAAAGTAACTTCAGCACACTTAATAAAAATATAAAGAATGAGTTGATTAAAATAAAGATATTAGAATTAGGAAAAAGAAAAAAAATTCTCGTGACACTGAGGACTATAAGAGAAGCCAGGTGTATCAGTTACACAATGAGAACATTTAGTGATAGTGAATCAGAAATGACAGAACAATTTAGGGAGAAAAATGCAGTCAAAAAATGGAGAAAAAGAAAAGCGAGGAGGGCGATAAGAGGGGGGAAACCAAGTACAGCTGAGAGACAGGTCCAAGGGTCAAGGGATATTTCTTGAAAAGAACGTTCAAGAAGAAAACAAATTAGACCAATTGCAAATTGTGAATCTATCCAGCATTGAATTAAAAGAATCAACATATTTCACTGTTAAAAAAGCGACTACGTTTTTGTCCCATGAAAAAGCTTGATAGATTCACTACCATAAAAGATTTAAACCTCTTTGCCCGAAGGCTAGCTTTAAAGAAAATATACAAACAGACACCTAACAGAATTAATTTAACCACAAATAATAATCTTAGTGTGTATATGTTGGAGTCACTAATGTTTGAATCCGACTTAATATTATAAGATGCAACAATTAGATTTTCTTCATTAAAAAAGAAATCTGAGTACATGCCTGCTTTTTCACAAGTACCCAATGTAAAAGCTTTTGCACAGAGGGTAGAAAAATACATTTTAGCAATATCAGAGAAGTCAATTCATTTGGATAATTTAACAAAACAAGACAGGTTAGCCCTAGCAGATTTGCGAAGTAAAAAAGGTCTTATAATAAAAGGTGAGGAAATACAGTGCTAATGGAGGAAACCAAATATAAGAAAAAAGTTATGAGACAACTAAACGACAAACAGCAGTATGAAAAACTTTAGAAGGATTAAAATTGGACACTAGAAAACAAATTTTAGTCGAAGCAAAAAGTATTGGGATAATCTTGAAAAATGCATTTGAATTTTTGAATGTAAAAGATCCAGTCACCCCAACTTTTTACATAATTCCAAAAATCCATAAAAGATTGGACGACCCTCCAGGACGTCCAATAGTATCAGGCATAGGAAGTGTGACAGAAAGTTTAAGCAATTATGTTGATGAAAGTTTAAGAATATTTTTTTTAACACTATCCTCTTTCGTGTTAGATATGGCCGACGTCATAAGGAAGACTGATCAGCTGCCCATCTCAGATGAGGTGCTATTAGTAACCCTACATGTGGAAGGATTGTATACTTCAATCCCACACAAAGTTGGTAGTCAAGCCTTTAAAGACTATCTAGATAGCAGGGGCAAAAAATATGAACTTCACACAAATTTTGTCATTGACTGTTTGACTTTTGTTCTCAATAACAATTCTTTTGTTTTTGATGGTAGATATTATAGACAAATCAGAGGCACAACCATAGGAGCAACGTGTGCCCCGACCTACGCATGCTAGCAGGAAAAAAACCGGCACTCAGGACTCAATGCATTAAACACGCAGGGTTTGCCCGCTTGTATTGAGTCCTGAGTGCCGGTTTTTTTCCTGCTAGTATGTCCCTTTCAACTGTGCACCGGACCAGCTTTAACTCGAGAGGCCAGGGAGTGCTGGTGGGTTTTGGAAATCCGACCTACGCATGCTCATCTAGGACGTTGGGAAGTACAAAATATCCTGGCGGAGTGGGCCAGGAAGCACGTTCTCCTTCTATTATGGGACGGTCATCCTGGCCTTTTGCTACAATTTGTTGAAAAACATAATGTGAATAATAAAAATATAAAATTAACATTAAATTATCATAAACAACTTGATTTTCAAAACAGATGGAGATTTTTGTAGTAAGACTTATCGAAAGTCAACAGCCACAAACACATTATTAAGGGCTAAAACTCATCATCCACAGTCACTTATAAAAGGTATCCCAATTGGTGAGTATGGAGAAATTGTTCACAAGATGCTGACTATGAAGTTCAGGCAGAAGACTTGTCGCAGAGACTGACCAACCGGTGGATACAGTAAAAAAACTAATAAGTAGACGATACGAGAGAGCAAAACAGTCAAGCAGACCTGAATTTGTTTTTAAAAATAATAAAAAACAAATAGAAACTAAAATTAGATTCATAACAGACTGTAATGATCAGCAGCATGATATACAAGACGTCTTAAAAAGGAACTGGGACATCTTGACGGCAGACCCAGACCTATATGGTTTGGTAGGCCCTTTTCCCAGAATGACAGCGAGACATGCACCGTCTTTAAAAGAAAAATTAACGCGCAGCCATTTCACTAATATGAGTAGTGAGAAATCACCGACATGGCTACCAAAATGAGAGAGGGAAATGTTTAAGTGTGGGCACTGCAAAGGCTGTAAATATGTCAAAAAGTGTAACAATTGCAGAGTGAAAAGAAATTCAAGATGAATTCATAAATTGTAAAACAACAGGAGTAATTTATGTCCTCGAATGTGAATGCCCCTTAAGGTATGTGGGAAAAACACAAAGATCTGTAAGTACTAGACTCTTGTTGGGGATATTAATCTCAGGAATTCGAGGTGGGGAAATTGACAAAATATTGTTGGAAAAAGAATTAAGGTGGATGTATGAACTCAACACACTTTGGCCTAATGGTTAAATAAAGATTGTAAATTTGGGGTATTTTGTGATAAAAAATTCATTTGGATTTAATAATTTTGACCTAAAAAAAAACACTTGTGATTTTATTAATTAATTTTTTCATGCTTTAATGTATAGCTGTAAAATATTTCAATAATAATGAAATTAAATAAGATAAAATGGAGACTTTAGATTAAATGATTAAAAATCTGAAATGGTTTTACTTACAAGTTGCCATAGCAACTTACATGTAATTCACCAAATAATGGGCTATAAGAGGCGATTAATGGATGACATTACAGCGCTCTGACAAAGCCATCCATGGTTGGCCGCGTGGAGATATTGGGGTTCAATGACGGTCCGGATAATCTGGCAAAGATAGGAAGGATCCAAGTATAGGAGAAGGAAGAGGAACTCCAGCAGTCTTACTGCAAACAACTTTTTATTCCAGGCAGTGGTAAACATAACATGTTTCGGGTTCAATACCCTTTATCAAGTGAATTCATTTCTCCTATACTTGGATCATTTGCTGCAGCTGCAGCACAGAGCAACCATTAAGGAATTGGACGCATACCATTTGGAAAAACTGTGCTAACCACCATCCCCCTTCTTCTATTTGAAAGATAGGAAGGAGAAGTCTGGAATCGAGAGTGTGTTCAGAATTCTGGCGGACAGCTGAAGTTGGACGGAACACGGAGCCACTGTGAGAGCAACTACGGCAGTCGTGTCGGCCCTTCAATGAAAGTCTGTTTATAGACTGAATAATAACGCAGACTGTCATACTGATTATAGAGCCGGAGTGCTGCCTCTCCCACAAAGGATTGTGCCGATTCAAATGTACTGCTCTAGGATACAATGTTGCCTCATTGTTCATACTGCATGCGATTTATAACTTTGTAACAAGAAGCAGTAACGGGACAGACACAAATAACTTCCTAAGATATAATTCTGCCAGCAAGAGCTGATTGAGGCCATTCACTTAATTTATTACTGACTTTGCTTGCAAATACTACGTGTAATGAATGAACTTACCGATACCTCCAAAGGATGTTCTTAAAAGCAATTAGGGATGCACCAAATCCAGGATTCAGTTCGGGATTCGGACTTTTTCAGCAGGATTCGGATTCGGCCGAATCCTTCTGCCCGGCCGAACCGAATCCGAATTTGCATATGCAAATTAGGGGCGTGGAGGGAAATTGCATGACTTTTTGTCAGAAAACAAGGAAGTAAAAAATGTTTCCCCCTTCCCACCCCTAATGTGCATATGCAAATTAGGTTTCGGATTTGGTTCGGTATTCGGCAGAATCTTTCACAAAGGATTTGGGGGTTCGGCCGAATCCAAAAAAGTGGATTCGGTGCATCCCTATAAGCAATCAATTCTGGAATTAAATTATTGACTGTGATTTCACATCAACTTTTTTTTTTTTTTTTTTAAAAAATAAAAATAAAACATGAAACTGATCAATTGATTTATATATATGAAATGATTATTGAGAAATATATGTAACGTTTATTGTGTTTTTCTATGTGGATTGGAAATCTCAAATGAAAAATCCACAAATGAAAAATAATTAACAAATTATTATTATGAAGTAATATACAGAGTGCCATAAAATAGATACTTTTTTATCAATTTCAAATTAATTCATTTTTTATCTCACGCACCGCCCACAAGGATTTGGGTAATGTAAACATATATAAAATAGATGTGTACGCTGGCAACATTTAATTAAGATAACCCTGCAATAGTTCCCGGGGTACACAGGGTACAAATAAACACTCACCACAAATCTCCCCATAACTGGCCTTCAGGTTCCTTAGCTCATAACAAGGTTTAAGAGTTATAGAAACATTGGGGTAACAGTCACCCTGCTATATTTCCAGGGGTACCCAGGTCATAAATAAGCACTCACCCCAAATCTCCTCCTAACTGGCCTTCAGGCTGCGCCCCCTTAGCTCATAACAAGGTTACAGTTATATAGAAACATTGGGGTAACAGTCACCCTGCTATATTTCCAGGGGTACCCAGGTCACAAATAAGCACTCACCCCAAATCTCCTCCTAACTGGCCTTCAGGCTGGACCCCCTTAGCTCATAACAAGGTTACAGATATAAAGAAACATTGGGCTAACAGTTGATACTTACATAACATTTCCCTTGCTGTGGTTCTGGGCCAGTACCAGTACCAGCGGGCAGAGCACAGTGGGGAGGTCAGACAGTGAGTGAGAAGGAGTCAGTAGGACAGACAGGATTAATCTCTCATTACACAGCAATAACACAAGCCATTCACTCGCACTCGCCCGTCAACTCAGCAATTCGGCTGAACCAAAGGACCTCATCCCAATCATTCCTCCTGCCCTGTTCACGTCCACTGACACCCCCCAGGTTACTGGAATTGGCAACACAAGCTAAAGGGGAAGTAACCCTGCCTATAAGTAACTTTAATAGACACAACTACTCCCTGTAACCACAGAGACAGCAGAACACACACACATTCGGGGCAGCAATGGCCCAAATTAATGTAGGTAACACAGTAAATGTTTGAAAAAAAGACACACGTCCATTGAGTTCATCCTTTTATGTGCAAATAAGACCTGCTGGACAATTGATGATCCAGAGCAAGGCAAGGAATTCCCTGCATGAGGGAAGGATTTCCATGCAGAGACTGGAGTTATTGTGAGACTTGCAGAGACTGCATTAGGGTTATTGTGAGACACGTGCAGACTGCAGGGGAGTTATTGTGAGATGTGCAGAGACTGCATGGTGGTTATTGTGAGATGTGCAGAGACTGCAGTTGGGTTATTGTGAGACATGAAGAGACTGCAGTGATGGTCCTGCTTCAGAGTGAAGTTGAGCAGTAATGTGAGTGTGGAAGGATACACCAGTACAAGTAACAGAGGCACAAGGATACCTTGAAGGAATATTTGCGGTTAATCCGATCTTCGGGTGCGACAGGTGAAATGACATAACTGAGCAGGGGGATACTTCCCAAAACTGCCTCCTCTTGGTGATCTGGAATAGAAAGAACTTGTTAGAGTGGCATTCCAGCATTTAAAAGGGAGTACTTGATCCAAGCAAGCGACAAACTATTCCTCTGTGGGACTACAATATTATTATTACTTTCTATTACTTCACTTTCTATTCAACCTCTCTCCTATTAATCTTTCAATCTCTCATGTACAACACTGTCTGGTTGCTAGGGTAAACTGGACCCTAGCAATCACATAGCTGCTGAGATTGCAACCTTGAAGAAAGATAACCATTCAAAAGTCGCATAAAAATGAGCCCAATTGCAACGTGTCTGTTTGCAACATGGTAAGAGTTGAACAAGGCAGGGACATTCCCTTCTTGCGAATCCCACTTCTTCAGGTGACGGGGTCTCTTACCTTTATAGTAAAACAAACAGTAGTCGGACAGAAGAAACCAGCGTCTTTTCCAGAGTCTCATGGCTGAGCTGTCCTGCACACAGAGGCACAAAGCTGGGGTCACACCATGTACATATGGGGGTTACCCTGACTGCCGAATACACCCCAAGAACCTGTCTCTCCCATGAGCACCCTGACCTATTATCCGGGAGAGATACCAGGCTTATTTCACTAGTGGGGTTGTTCTTGTGCTCTTGTACCCCAGGGAAAGACTCGCTGTAAGGGAGGTTCCAATCTGGGGTACTGGCAAAATAATCTGGCCAGGAATGACTATCCACTAGCCCAATATGTGTTACAGCAGAATCCCTTTGAATAATATTGCCATAGAAGGCGTGTCATTCTCATGTACTTGGTTGGTCCTTGCTCAGTAGGACCTGTATGTATACAGTATATATATAGAGACAGACAGACAGAGAGAGGATATAACACAGTAACGTACCTGTTTATGCAGCCAGCCTCGCACCACCACTGGGACATGTGGATTCCGTTTGATGGAATGGTCTCTCTTGCCAAAGCTGTGGCTTTTCTGACTGGGCTTGTGGACCTTAAAGAGATCAGCAAAGTGACTGTAGTGTGGCTTTAGTTGCATTAAGTCCCTGGGCATTTGTACAGATACATTCACACTGAAGAGGAGACACTCACTGTTAAATTAAAGCTATACATATTTCAGATGGAATTAAAGAAACAAAAGAACAATGGTTGCTATGGATGCTATGGTACTGAACCAATCAACCACATTGCAGTGGGGAATTACAGCAGCAGAGTAAATGAGAGTTTGGATTGCCATGCTGTCATATTACATCTGTTAGTTTTGAGGCACATCCATGGGGCTTAGTAATACCCCAGTATTGCACCCACAAACCATAAGTGCCATGATAGATGCACCCACCAATGACGTGTTGGTTCTACCCTAAGCCTGGCAATGCAGCTTTGAGCAGCCCCTAATGCCCAATAGGAACAAGTGCCAGGCAGGATGAGAGAAATGTCAATACAGCAGATGGAGGGGCTAAAACACAAGACTAGACTATAATTACCCCCCCCTGCACTGGTTCATTAGAAGCAGCAGATTATACAGCACACTGCTCCCATGTCTGCTTAGAGACTGCCAATAAAGCCCACTGTTAGAAGGCTCCCTGCTGGAGAGTTATTCTCAGTATTACTATATGTATTGCTCTCACTGAGTCCTCATGTTGTGCCCACCTACAGAACCTCAACCAGGAGGGACACTCACCTTGCTGACTGGTTATTCTCAGTATCACTATATGTATTGCTCTCACCGAGTCCTCATGTTGTGTCCACCTACAGAACGTTAATCATGAGGGCTCCTCACCTTGCTGACTGGTTTGACCTCATTGGTAGAATTGGTGACTTCTGTGGAGCCTTCACTGATGACACTGGAAGGTCTCTGGCCGCTCGCTGGTTGGGTCATGACTGATCTGTGCCTGCAGGGAAGAAGGAGAAGGCAACCTGCTGTTAAGACATAATGATTTGCCACCAGAGAAGAAGACTTGGTCCAGGTGCAAATACGGCACACGTGATAGGGGTGATGAGTCAATAATATTTAGTGCAATGGATGTGGGTTGAACACAAGTTGAATCTTTAGGGTGAGTTGCCATGTAGTTTCCAGGAATGGCTTTTTCTCTGGATTTATTGCTGAACAATAATGTCACCAGCTAAATTAGTGAGCCCCCACGTTCAGACATCCCCGATAATAAGCATATTATCATATTGTATAGTTAATTGTACAGCTGTGTGATCTACAGACACAAACACTGCCAGTAGAACGGGTGGCACTGAAGTGACTGTCAATGTGGCACCAACATAGTCTGTTCTCTGCTAGACCTGCTCCACCCAAATGCAAGTGGCCCGATATATGAACTGGAAATATCTCTGGGCAGCTGTGAAGTTTCAGGCCACACATACTCACAAAAAGAGGTTCAAGTTATGAAGCCTGAGGAAGGTTCTCTCAGACTGGAGTGGAAGAACCAGCGTGGCCTGCACCTAACCCCAACAAAACATCTATGGGATGGGCCAAAACTGATGGTTTAGACAGGCATGAGAAGATAAACAGATACTTTTACAACACATTTTACACCTTGGCTCAAGGGGTAAAGTTTGCACTGCCAGGTTACCATGGAAACCATCCAATGTCACATTGGTAGATAAGTAGGTAGGTGGATGCAAGAGGGTTGGGGTGTATAACCTTCATAGAAAATGTGGCTGGTTGGACTTTTTCTCAGTTGAAGCCCCCCTTGGAGGTCCAACCTTAGATTGTGGCCCCCAGAAGCTCAAAAGAAAGTCACACAGATATAAATAATATAAACAGGTAAACCAGTCACAGTTACACAAATATGTTAGAAAGGAAAGAAGTGTTTGCTCCAAATCTCACCCTACTGGACCTTCAAGTTGGGTTTCATGTGTAGAAAATGAAAAAAGCATCACCCTAAATATCCCCCAAACTAAGCTTCAGACTGGGCCCCTTCTATCTTAGAGAGGATAAGAGTGGAGTTATTATATAATTCTTATACATTTAGCACACAGTGTGTCAGGGATAGAACAATGTTCTACTGGTGAGTGCATTCTTTCTGTTTCAGGGAAAAGTACAATATCACTGACTAATGTCTCTGAGACGGAGAATGATGTCCTTGGACTGCTCTGGGTGCCTGCGGTGCTGTGGGCTTGGGGGGGAAGGGGGGCCTATCAGATAAATTACTTTTACAGAAACATGGCAGCGTGTGCCCTGGGTTCTGCCAGCAAATAGAAGTACAGTATTTATTATCAGCTCAGCCCTTTGAGAATTGTACAATTTCTATATGAGAAAAGCAGCTGCACTTTGTTTCCTGTAAAAAAAAGGAGTGAAAATAATGTGATTTGTGGAGTATTTGGCATTCAGTAGGCACTGGGCACAGAGGGAGCCGATTCCTTCTCTCTGACTCCCCATAGAAACTGCAGAATCCAATTTCAAATCATCAGACTTCAAAGCACTGTCAGAAACAATTTTCTTGTTCAATACACATGAAGCCTGAATACCCATCTATACCCATCTCATACCTACAGTATACCCATACTATCCTATACTCATATGATACCTGTACTATACCCATATTATCCTATACCTGTCTGATACCTATACCCATACTATCCTATAGCAATCTGAGATCTATACAATACCCATACTATACCCATCTGATACCTATACCCATACTATCCTATACCCATATGATCCCATCTGATACACACAGAGTCAAATCACAATGAAAAGAAGGCAAAGTGGATCAATACTTCCCTTATTTCCTCCAGCCCAAGTCTGTCATTCCATTCTATAATATCACATGGATTTCACTGCCTTTGCCCTTAATTATAATAACTGTGATGCTGCTTCTGTTAAATAACATGTGTGCTGTGCCCTCCTTTCCCATCTCCCTCCAGTGTGTTACCCGACGGCCCCTGTCTACCCCAATGTATTACCCAACAGCCCCTGTGTTCCCCAGTGTATTACGCACCAGCCCCTGTCTACCCCAGTGTGTTAACCACCAGCCCGTCTCCCCCAGTGTATTACCCACCAACCCCTGTCTCCCCCAGTGTATTACCCACCAGCCCCTGTCTCCCCCAGCGTGTTACCCACCAACCCGTGTCTCTCCTAGTGTGTTGCCCACCAGCCTGTGTCTTTTCCAGTGTGTTACCCACCAGCCCATGTCTCCCCCAGTTTATCATTAGAATTAGTAAACCCTCCTGTATGGAGACATTGCCTCTCTATGAAGGTGCCATTATACAGAACTGCCCATCACTAGTGTAAATTGCAGCAATGAGCCAGGCTTTGACTACAGGTTATTTGGGTTGTGTGTGCAGTGAGTAACTTACCCCATGTGATGTCTCCAGTGAGTAAAATCCTGCCCCAGGGGCCCATGCAGTGAATAGGGAGTCAGTAAACAGAGGAAAGTGCTGAAGGGAACAAGTGAAGTTCCCAATGTGTTTACACAAACAATGATTCTGCTACACCAGGAGCTGCCTGGGCCATAGAGGGTTAGTGCCAGCCTATGCCCTGCCTTTGGGACTGCACACAAACAGATGGTCCCAGCTGGCATATCTGTTTACAGAGTTGGTACCAGGGGAGGGCACATGAGTCGCCAGGATACAAGGGTGGGGTAGAAAAGGTTTCCATTTATAGCATGTGCCAGAGGAAGGTACGGGCAGACGTTGGCACATGTTGCACTTTAAAACCAAATTATTTGATCAATGTGCCTCAGATCAATTCTCTTCCTATTAATGAATTGCCAGTCCTAGTATCACATTCCTTGCCACCTCACCCATCCCTTCTCTCCCATCAAAGCAATTTATTATGCCAGAGTTATTATTTACATGCAGGGACGGGGGTGCCCATGTAAATCTAATCCTGTATGCCTTCTTGCTGCCAACAGTGTCCATGGGCAGATGGGTATAAATAGCCCTAATGCCCAGCAGAATGAGGTGCCCTCTATGGGTGCAGATAAAATGCTAATGGACTCTTACCTGGCAGAGAGAAGGGCAGACACTAATGTAGGCACATATGCCCAGCACGGGGACAGACCACCTCTATTAATTAGGAGGAAGGAACCTGCCCACCTTTTGTGCTGGGAGAGGTGGGAGACAAACGGACAAAGTTCTTAGCTCCCAGGTGTTGATTCATTTCTTCTTTTGCTGCCATAGTAACGGGCCCGATGGATGAAACTGCACAACTCCCCAGGGGCCACGTACCACCGTTATCAGCTGCAATTACTTTATGGAAGTAGACACATGACACGGGCAGGTTAATATTGTTACAGCTTGTCGCTCCAGCATGGTGGCCACAGTGCAGATATTTAGGTGAACCTTGTGTGAATGTTGCTCCCTATGGTACTGAAGTGGGGTGCCATACTGCACTGCAAGCCTGTGCCCCTCGCAAAGGACAAGTTCATATAACCCACAGGTAGCTCTAATTCTCTATAATTACAGGTAACTGCAGACCGGTGGGTATAACAGATCAAGTACCTTTAATCCCTTCCACAATTCTCCTTATACATATTCAGTACCATAAATAAAGGCCATAATTGCTGCAAATTGAGTGTCCCAATAATTTGACTGAAGTAGGGTGCCCTTTGGATGTAAGTGTAATTGGGGGACCTGTAAGTGGTGCAGAGTACCCCTATAATAAATGGCGTGTCCTTGAGATGTAGTTAGGTTCAGTACAGTGATTCTATTGGATGTCTGTGTTGAAGGGGAAATGTGTGGACCCGGAGTGATGCGGTGTGAATGTAACCGTCCTGGCTGGATATTAATATCATCTGTGTAATGAGATGCTGCTGTGCCAGTCAGACAAGGTATTAGCCATGTAGCAGATTAATGAGGAAGGGATCGTTAGAGGCAGACACACATTAGTTAATGAGTTGCTCAGTGCAGACAAGATCTCCCCGTCACATCCTCGGACTCCCGGCTACAATTTAGCGGCACTTTATTCAAATCAAATACATTACTGACGTTGGGCAGCGGCTGGAGCCTGTGTGATACTCTTATTCCTATGTACTGCACCCCGACATGCAATCAGATGAACCTCCATATATCATATGAGCTGTACCAGGCGAATGTTGGGTTCACACATGGATGTAACCACTGCCTGAGAAACATCTCCAGCATCACCATGCCCTGTGTTATACAGGGTGACTGGGGCCTGGATAATAAATGAGCGCACAGATGGGTGACACGGGGTCATGTTAAACATTGAGCTCAGACACTTGCACACAATGATGGTGGCCGGACTTACCCGTCTCGTAAATCAAAGTCAAAGTTTTCTGGGGAGATGTCGCCCGTCACGGGGTGCATGAAAGTGGTGGCCCTCTGATTGTGGCTGTGAAGAGAATGGTAAGTGTGAGCAGATGATTCAGATAAGAGGAATACAGTTATTATCATACACAACTCCTTCATGGGGGATGGAATTCACACATCCCACTTCCTTTAATGCCAGCCATATCCCTTTCCCCTGTGCCCCTCCCTCAGTGCAGGGGCAAAACAACACCAGCCCAACAAAAATGTTTTAGCCCCCCCTTTTACAAAAACACAACCCCAACTGCTGGCTCAGTGTGCCCCCTGTATCTCGTGGGCCCCTGTAACCCATGAGCCCCTGTATCTTGTGGCTATTAATGCACCAGCACAGGGGATAATTCAACCCCAGCTCCATATCTGGCCTGGGTTTAGTTTCTCAGTCAAGTGCTTCCATTCTGGGGAAAATCAATTAAAGGCCTATTATTATTATTATTATTAACAGCAGCCAGTTTCCTCTGAAAGCTGCCATAATGCTTGTTCCCAATACACCAATAGGTGCAACCAAAACGCTCTGACTCTGCCCACTCAGGTTAAGAGGGAGGTGCTTGGCTCAGAGTACAACCAGGAAGTAAGGTGGCTAGGCAGGGACAAAATGTCTTACTGCAGGCAGTACTCTTCTGGCTGGTTGCTATCATTTATTACTCTAACAACCTGTTATGGAGCTAATTGATTCCTGTTTATCTTAAATTATTCCCTTAATATAACCTTTACTCTATGACCAAACAACAGCAGAAATATACACAGTCTGAACAGAAGTGTTATAGAGGATACTCGGGGGTCAGGAAGTAATGAAGGAAATGCCAGTACATTACCCTGTGCTCCCAATCACATCCCCAAGGGGATCAGGGAAAGAACAAGACCCAGGAAGTGCCCAAAGGGATCAGGGAAATGAATCGGGAAGTAGACAGGGAATGTTCAGAAAGCACCCAAAGGGATTAGGAAGTAGGCAAGAAAGTCTCATGAAGTATCCAAAGGGATCAGGGAAAGGGATCAGGAAGTAGACAAGGAAGGTCCAGGAAGCACCCAAAGGGATCAGGAAGTAGACGAGGAAGGCCCAGGAAGTATCCAACAGGATAAGGGATATGAATCATGAAGTAGACAAGGAAGGTCCAGGAAAAAGCCATGGCCTATAATGAGTGCTGCCCTCTTCCCCTCCTATATCTATATTGAACCTGTATCATGTATGTGCCCTACTATTATACAGTGCTGATTAATATGCTGGTGCTAAATAAATACCTTTTAATAATCATATATTTAAATGAAGGGAATGATTAAAGCTAAACAGGCTTTTGGGCTGAGCTGCCTCTGTGCATGGGAAAGATATGATCAAACCACATGCAATCTGTAGGTTATATGTGCAGAGATTCCACAGATAAAGTGTCAGGGCTGATGCCATTCAGTAGGAGGGGCAGACACTTAAGTGCTGCGCAGTGAAGCATAAGAAGTGAAGGACTTACCTCCAAGCACCCTGACTAAGTACACAAATAGTGAAAAACACAAAGAGCCACATTCCTGCCTTTCCCCCGAGCTGCTGAAATCAGTGCTTGTGCTAATGACTTGGCAGTGCCCACTCTTACTGGCACTGGGACAAAATACTTTTCAGATGAGGTATAATGTGACGCCCTCACTTACTGGCCACAGAGGGGTTTTGTGCATTTCACTGGCCTCACAAGCAACCGGAGCCTCATTAATGCTCATTAATTGGGTGCAATGGGACTGATCCGTGTGAGGAATGTGTATGGGAAAAGCCCTGTACCAAACGCAAATCAGACACATCGCTCTAAGAAACATGTGAGTGGGAAGAGGGTTCTTGGAAGAGAAGCCTGGGTATGTTTTCCTCAATAAACACAGGCAAGGAATATATAAAGGGAAAAGACAGGTTTGGGAGCCACTGCTATAGCTATAGGCTCCCTGTCACTCCCCTGTAAGCTGCCTAGTTCTAGCCCCACCCACTGCTTGAGTCCCAGACTTCTGACCAATCTCCCCATGCAATGGCATCAGTCCCACCTAGTGCTTGAGTTACAGACCCCAGCAAACCCTGTTCCCTGATACAAACTGATAGATATGTGCCAGTCTCTCTGACAGTTTGACGTGGCCCGACACAGGACAGTTACGGAATGGCTCCAATCTAAGCCAACGACGAGCGAGAGCCCCCCTGCACACATTCAATCCCGTTAATGCGTTAATCCCCTTAATGCGCACGTATCCCTCCATCACATATTCCCATTAATCCGCGGGGCCTGGATTCCATGACATTATTATAAGACAATATGAATAGGCAGCGGCTGTGTGTCCCCCAACCTGTCATAGAGTCAGTGAGGCAACAGGCTCTGCTTCTTCTGCCATTAACATTCTCCATGTTTTCTTCACAGAGACTCGTGTTATCCTAGTAACAAACAGTCTTTGGGGTTCCCCTTGTACCCAGGCCTGGACTGGCAATCTCTGGGTTCTGGCAAATGCCATAGAAAGGTACCATATAGTGGGCTGGTAGGGGGCTGTTTGGGCCTCTATGTACTTGGAATGGCAGGCTTGATAAAGGGGCGTGTCCCCGAAACGTTGCACAGCTGCATAATAAAATTGCAAGGGCTTGCCCTGCTACCGCAACTCCTGTGTGACAGTGAAATTCTTCTTACCTGTATTGTGAGGTGGCCGATTCCTCTATCACTGGGCACCAGGATAAGAATCTTTGGGTTTGTGTGGTGTGCGGCTTCTCCAAAGCTCTTCTTGGAATGGCAGGGCCTATTTTGACTCCCAGTCCAGGCCTGCTTGTACCCCCCTCACAGCCCAAGCCAAAACCCTCCCCGACTGAGTGCAACACTGAATAATAAACTAATAAAATCACCAGTTACACTTCTCTAATGATGGAAAAAAAGTAAAAACTTATTGGAGTATAAAGCAACGCAGCGGGTCATTTATGTTGCCAAAGGGAAATAAAAGTAATATTTTCCTTTCAGTGTCTTGTGAGACGTCGTGCTAGCTCTGATGCACTGTGTAACAGTACCTGCTGTAACACATCACTGGGCCATTATAATGGTGCTTAATTTATAGCTTATGATATGGGCAGAGTAATACACTGTTTCCTGCATTTGAGCAGAAATGATGCTTGCTTGGGGCCATCCAAATCTCATTACTGGGGCCAGTGGCCCTCCATTTGGACCCAGAGAAGAAATATCACCGGGGCTCAATATTTAATGAAAGCTCCACCAGGGGGTCTCTAGCCATCGGCTCTTTGGGGGAAGTGAGGAAATATATTACAGTGACTCCTGCCCTACTGAAACCACAGGGATACATTGTATCCAGTAATATAGTAGCTCCCCATTCACACTTAGCTATTAGCCATAGGAACATTCAGTATAGTATTGATTGCACTGCTCAGCCATGGATTAAACCCAACTGGAGCAGCTGGAGTGCTGTAGGTCTGGCCTATACCGTCATATAAAAGCTAAATTGCCGGAGATCAAATGTGGGCCCAACACATCCAGAATACTCAGGTTCTGGGTGTTTCCAGATAATGGATTTTACCGTAATTTAGTTCTTCATACCTTAAGTCTACAAGAAAATCAGTCAATAGGCTGGTTTTGCTTCCAGTAATGATTCATTTTATCTTAGTTGGGACGAAGTACAAGTTACTGTTTTATTATTGCAGAGAAAAAGGAAATAATTAAAAAAAAATTAGATAATTTGATTATTATGGAGTTTATGGGAGACAGCCTTTCCATAATTCGGAGCTTTCTGGATAATGGGATTCCGGATAAGGAATCCCATAACTGTATATAATATACAGAGCACTGGAGCAGTCAAACTGAGTTTGTTAGGTCCATTCGGAACAACAGTAAAAGCAATCAGCAGATACTGAACCTTAATGTCCAAGTCCTATGACATCACGTGGACCTACAGTCACACAGAACCGGCACTGGCCAAGCCCAATACTCCAGAATGCCTTGGGGCTTTCCTTTCTCTGCAAGGATTTTCATTCCTCACGTGCTTTTTCTCAAAAGTGATTAAAAACCCACAAACCACAAAAACCAAACCTGATACTTTGACTTGGCACAGCGCTGATGCACCTAAATGGGACACACAGTCACACAATTAATATGAACATTAACACTGCCTCGGAGGAATTGTGACCATCAGCAGACACCCGCACTAGTGCAATTGGCCGTTCATAAAACAAAAATAGAATTACCCTTAATGGCAGAAATCAATGCAAAGCAACTGGTGCAGCTTCAATGATAAAAGATGCAACTGATGCAAGTTGTGACGGATGAACATCCCGTCTGCATGAAAATTTGTGTACCTACTGGTGCACCAGTGGGACCCCATAGTGTTCTAGGTCTAGTCCAAACCTGTTTAAATATGTCAGAACCAGAAGACATGAACCCAGCACCTCGTCTGCTCAATTAGAACAATAAGAGAATTTCTGCAGCCGAGACTGAGACTCTGGGATACTGCCAGTACCACCCCCCCCAACCTCTCTGAACCTTTTTCATTGATTCTGAACAAACCGCCACTTGTTTTATAGATTTGTGTATTATTTGGCCGCCCTGCCGCGCCACGGCTTGTGCCGAATAAGTGCCTGATTTATTAAATGGATGCTCTGGGAGTTCAGCTGGGATGATTTATAAGGGAGGGGACGGTGGTGGTGGGTGACTAATCTCTATGACAGCCCCAGCCATACGTGTCCTGTGTCTTACTGTAACAGAACCACCATGTAATTCTATAGCAGCTGGAACAACCCAGAGAACTGGTGCCCAATGCAAACAACATGCCCACTCCCAAATTGAAAATATCCTAATATGGGTCTAAGTATTGCAACACACTGTTATCAAAGTGTCACCACTCCTTGAAACAACAGTTCAGCCATCATCTTCATCTATTTGTGCAGAACATTCTCCTACTGCAACACAACTGATGGGTATTAATGAGAGGCTTAAATAAAGGTGTCCCGATAAGCTCTTCAAATAAAACTAATTACAATGTTACTTATATATTATATCCTCATCATTTATATCACTATTCTTTATATTTTCCAAGATTGTGGTTTAACCAACCCCAACAAAGCACATAAGGCTACAGTACCATAATATGGAACCTATGTGCACCCCCATAACCACAATGCACATAAGGCTACAGAACCCCAATACAGACCCTCTGTGCACCCCCATAACCACAAAGCACATATGGCTACAGTACCCCAAAACAGACCCTCTGTGCACCCCCATAACCACGACGCACATAAGGCTTCAGTACCCCAATATAGATCCTCTGTGCACCCCCATAACCACAAAGCACATAAGGCTACAGTACCTCAATATATACCCTCTGTGCACCCCCATAACAACAAACACACAAGGCTACAGTACCTCAATATAGACCCTATGTGCACCCCCATAACCACAAAGCACATAAGGCTACAGTACCCCAATATATACCCTCTATGCACCCCCATAACCACAATGCACATAAGGCTACAGTACCCGAATACAGACCTTCTGTGCACCCCCATAACCACAACACACATAAGGCTTCAGTACCCCAATATAGACACTCTGTGCACCCCCATAACCACAAAGCACATAAGGCTACAGTACCTCAATATATACCCTCTGTGCACCCCCATAACCACAAACACACAAGGCTACAGTACCTCAATATAGACCCTATGTGCACCCCCATGACCACAAAGCACATAAGGCTACAATACCCCAATATATACCCTCTATGCACCCCCATAACCACAATGCACATAAGGCTACAGTACCCCAATACAGACTCTTACTGTGTACCCCCATAACCACAAAGCAAATAAGGCTACGGTATCCCAATGCAGAACCTCTCTTGCTGTATCATGAGATTGAGGACATCAGTGATTTCCCGGCTCACGGTGCCCTTTTCTCATATTAAACAGAAGCCCCACAAAACCAATCCCATGGCTGGCATGTAGCTTGAGGATAATTGCGGTTGAACAAACGAAGAAAAGAGAGATAAATGGCCCGAGAGAGCAAGTGCTTCATTATAGAGCTGAAACACACACTCATAAAAAACACATTTGGCAGAACTTTCATCTATGGGAGTCATAAACCAGCAATGGGCTCCATAAATCAGCCCGAAACATGAAAACAAAGCTGCAGCTTGTTGTGGCCAATGTAGGGCTCATGCCATAGCTGTACAACCGGGGCCCCGGCTCACTTATTTTCTCTATATACCTTTTCCTAAGGCCTCGTATGAAAAGTTCTTGTTGTGAGATTATTCCCTGGATATGTATATGATACTGGTACCAATAAACAGAAGCACTCACACACACCCTTATGGCTAGGTCCAATGTGAGCCAATCCACCGAAGCATGCAATGTACTGGAAGTGCACAAGGTGGCATTCTAGCAACAGGCAGGTGGGTCAGGCTTATTGTGATTGGCTGTACTCATTTAGCTGTGTCTTATGGGGGTACAAGGATAAGTTGGGGGCACAGTACACATTATTCACAAGCAAATATTAAAGAACAGCTCATGGGTCTGTAACCCCCAGGAGACATACAGTACAAGTACTTCTCTACATGACCCTAGTATTGTCCAGCCTAAGATGAGCTCAGCAGGCTCAACAAGTCCAGATACCTGGTATGTTTATGTATGACAAGGCTTGTTGCTATAGAAAGGTTTCACTGTTTACTATGGAGCAAGAAGAAGCAGCTACAAGAAGCTTTTTCCCCAAAGGGTAGTCATGAATTTGTAGTGAACTCCATAAGACCCCCAGTGCCCTTAGGCTCTGCTCACTGTAGGAAGAGGCAGGTGCCGCTCCCCCGGCAGTCAAATAACAGGATCAAGGTGATATTTTATCTGCCCAAATAAGAACAAATAGAAGGTTCACAAATTCATTAAATAAATAGTTTAATTCCATCTGCCACCATTTCTCTGAAACAGAAAGTATATTATTAGAAAGGGATGAAGTCACTTATTTTAAACACATACACGAGGAAACTGCGTGTGTCATAACGCAGGCGACTCTCATTACAGCCGGCGCAGGAGAAGAGGAAGAGGATCGGGGAGATTAGTCGCCTCAAAGAAGAGGCGATTAGTCGCCAGGTGCTAAATCTCCCAGAATCGCCTGGTGTGGACTAAGCCTAAGGGTAGGGACACACTGGGCGATTTGGGGAGATTTAGTCGCCTGGCGACTAATCGCAGCGACTTTTCTCCCCGAATGCCTCCCCTCACTCTGCGCCTGGATAAAATGAAAAGTCGCCGGCGCTAATCACACACGGCGATTCGTTTTCCGAAATCGCCCGAAGTTGCCTCACGAGGAAACTTCGGGCGACTTCGGAAAACAAATCGCCGCGTGTGATTAGCGCAGGCGATTTTTCATTTTATCCAGGCACAGAGTGAGGGGAGGCATTCGGGGAAGATTGGTCGTGGAAAGTCGCGGCGATTAGTCGCCAGGCGACTAAATCTCCCCAAATCGCCCAGTGTGTCCCTACCCTAAGGGTAAGGACACACGAGGAGATTCAGGGAGATTTTGTCACCTGGCTACTAATCGCCTCGTCTTTTGAGCAACTATCTCCCTGAACTGCCTCAGCGTTTTTCCCCATAGGCTACAATGAAAAGTTGCCTGTGTTAATGCACACACGGCGATGCGTTTTCAATAGTTGCCTGAAATTGCCTCACTGAGGCAACTTTGGGCAACTATTGAAAACGCATCGCCGTGTGTGCATTAACGCAGGCAACTTTTCATTGTAGCCTATGGGGAAAAATGCTGAGGCAGTTCAGGGAGATAGTTGCTCAAAAGACGAGGCGATTAGTAGCCAGGCGACAAAATCTCCCTGAATCTCCTCGTGTGTCCTTACCCTTAATGTATATTCTGCCTGTGGCGTTGGCGTTGGCGTTGCAGGATGGTTTTATCTAATTCCGACTCACACTAGGAAATATCAACCGGATATCTGGTTGCCAAGGACAATACTAGCAACCAGACAGCATTTGAAGTATCAGATAAAGCTAGTAGTTAAGCAGACAATTCTATTACAAAGGTTCCTGATTAAATGTCTGTAGTATATCAAGCAGTATAAAGCACATCCTTCAATCTACTTCTCTACAATGATACTGTAAGTCACATTGTAACTACGTAAGAGTGAACTCAGGTCTACTAACTGCCGCCTTTCATTCTATGTGACGGGAAGAGGTTTGCTCCAAGTGACACAGAAAATAAGGAGCCTGAGCAGATGCTGTGACCTTGATATTTCATGCGTTTGTGTTGCGTTTAATTCCAGCTCCTGGAGCAGCCCCCATCGCAATGTTTAGGGGAATAATGTGACTGCGCATTAAATGGCGATGGCAGAATAAAGCTGCAAGTGGAGACAAGCGAAGGTGAAAGTCTGTAAACCCCTCCTCCCCCCCGTGACACTTTCAGCATTTTGTTTATCTTCCCTAATTGTCTGAGCAACAAAAAGCCTCTAATTTAAATGGAAATTAGCCGGGTCTGATGTGCCGCTCGGCAGAGCTCCCTTTCTTTGCTACAATTGCATCTCATGTAACCCACACAATTCGGGGTTTTGTTATTAATAAAAGCTCTCAGCAATTAGATGAAAAGATATAAAACGAATAATACTATTAACTCTACTTCTTAATCGCATCATGACTACACCTATGACATCACCATTTGTGACTGCACTGATTGGGCACATTGTGTGCTGGAGCCTCGGGGCAGTTAGGAGAGGGGCAATTAGGAGAGGGACTCTAAGGGTCAGTCCACACGAACAGATTCGGGGAGATTTAGTCACCTGGCGAATAATCGCCTCTTCTTCTGGGCGACATTTTCCCTGAACTGCTTTAGCGTGTCTTCCCGTCCACTATACTTCGGAAAACGAAGCGCTAAGGGAAGAAACGCTAAGGCAGTTCGGGGAGATTGTCACCCAGAAGAGGAGGCGATTAGTCGCCAGGCGACTAAATCTCCCCGAATCTGCTCGTGTGGACTGACCCTTACTGTTTCTCAAAGAGGGAAGGAGATTGAAATGACTTTCCTTAGTGGCTCCACCCTAGGCATGTCACAGACTGGCAGAAAGGGAGCATGAGTAGCTTGCCAGATAGACTTTACTGCACTGATAGGGTGGAGGGGAAATACTGAAGTACTTTGAAGTGGATTTTAAAGGTAAAATCAACCAGGAGGTGCCAAGTTATTAGACACCCACTCCCAGTGCCCCCATCAAGGGAGTGCTGCATTCAAGAGATGTAAGTTTGATTTGAAGGTTACAGGCGGGGCTTGCAGGTCAGAATGTATGGTTTTGGCAGTAGTATAAAGGGTGTGGCTAAGTGGATCAGTGGCGTGGCCTTGCAGCCACTGCTTATTTTATTTTTTTACTTGGTGTCAGGGTCCTCTGACCAGGTGACCAATGGATTAATAATGGTAACATTAGTATGGGGCCCTGCCCAGTCC
Organism: Xenopus laevis; assembly: GCF_017654675.1. Taxonomy (NCBI): domain Eukaryota; kingdom Metazoa; phylum Chordata; class Amphibia; order Anura; family Pipidae; genus Xenopus; species Xenopus laevis. The sequence goes on along the minus strand of NC_054378.1, from coordinate 22,879,739 downwards.
TCATTTATTCTACTATAGACAAACAACTTGGCACTTCCCTAGTGATTTTAGTTTTCCTTTAATAAAACTATTAATTTAAAATATAAAAGGTTCACTGCTAATTAGGGATGCACCGAATCCACTATTTTGAATTCGGCCGAACCCCCGAATCCGAATTTGCATATGCAAATTAGGGGTGGGAATGGGAAAACATTTTTTCCTTCCTTGTTTTGTGACAAAAAGTCATGTGATTTCCCTCTCCACCCCTAATTTGCATATGCAAATTAGTATTCGGATTCAGTTCAGCCAGGCGGAAGGATTCGGCCCAATCCGAATCCTGCTGAAAAAGGCCAAATCCCGAACCAATCCTGGATTCGGTGCATCCCTACTGCTAATACACATATCTCATTAATGCAGAGCTGATGATACAATGGAAAGGGCATGGGGAGGCTGGATGCAGTAGGGGCCCCAGGCGAGAGAGCGGGCAGTGCCAAGGAGTAGTTGGCAGAAGTGATTTGTGCAGCAGCCACTCAGCAAAGAACCTGTTTGACGGGAAAACTGCCTACAATAAACGGCGCCCTTTATTAAATAGGATGTAACGTGCAGCTGCATGTGGAGCGGGATGAAACAATGCCTCGGGCACAGATCCGGAACACTGTGTATTGTTTCTTTCTGATTAAAAACCCAAAGCTGCAGCACTGTACTGGAGTGAATGATACCAGTGCATGGTACAACTATGGCATGAATGCACCGTATGATGTTGTAGCGAGGAGTGACATGCAGTGCAGTAGTGAGGGGCTGCATTATGTAGCTCAGTGCTGTATTATGTAGCTCAGTGCTGTGTAATGCAGCAGAACAGGCAGACTATGAAATGCACTACAGTGGCACCAAAGTGGCACAGCAGAAGGGTACAGGATAGGGGACATGGCTGTAGGAGGTGGTAAAGGTAGCCGATATGAGGCTTTCCAGTACGCAGGCCCAGTCTATGGAGAGAATATAAATGCAGCGAGAAAGCAATTAGAGAGAAGATGAAGTATTACACCTATAATCATCATACAGGTATCTCTGACAAGCGACAACAAAGTGACTTCCACAGCAATGACACTAATTACATTTCCTTCTACACAAAAGCCTGGCTGCTACCTGTTCCATATAGAATGAGTGCAGTCCTGTGTTACTAGGGCGCTACTGGCAGCTCCTCATAGGTCTGATAGTAAATAAAAATAACCTTTAATCAGCACACATAATATATGAAGGATATAACTATATAGAAAATGTTCTGAGAACATCAAAGGAGCAGCAAAACCCATTTAACCAAAACATCAAAGTGATCCTCCACCATCAGTACAGTAGTGACACACCTGCCAGTGCAAATACATGAAACTAATAAGGGTCGGCAGGTGACCCCAAAGGCTTCCGTACCTCAGTCTCCTATTTGGTAAGGCAGTGATCTTCAACTTATGGCTTTCCAGCTGAATTCCCACCATCCTGCAACCATCAATTACTTGGAACCCGGCTGCGACCAATCGACGGATGAGTCCTTCCACCTGATGTTTATTAGTACTTTTCAGCCCCAAAACACTGACTAGTGTTGAAGAGCACCATGAGCCAAGAACCAATAGCAATGGCTGCAGACAATGACTCTAAATTAGAATCTAGACTTGGCATGACTTGCCCTGGAACAGACTGGAGACTTGACTTGCAACAAAAGTGGAAATAAGCAGCAGGTTATTATTCTTGTATGTCTCCATCAGAGACGAAATAAAGAGGCGGAATATGAAATAAGGTCTATGCTCAAGTGCTGAGATGCAAGAAGCCTGGAACATAGGCTGTGGACAGAGAAGGTGCCCACAGAGTGGCATTCACACGGAGTCGGCACAAAGCAACAACATGAGGCTTAATAAAATTCCAAACTGTGGCATTTACTGATGAAAGGCTCCTTTATGTGCCAGGAGACCTCCCTGCAAGGGAAGGAGGTAGAGGCCTGATCTGCTCCTAAGCCCTCCTACCTGGAGAAACAGGTTGAGCAGGAATGTGTCGGGCTGAAGAATCCCAAATGAATCACATTTTCCCTTTACACCATGGAGCCTAAAAGGCTTGTGTGGGACCGGCTCGAGGGTTTGCTCCAATCCCTCCCATCGGAGAGCAGCTGAAATGCACAGAGCAAATATCTACACAACATCTGGTGCCGGAGAACGTCGCTGGAAAGTGGTTCTAGGAAACGCAGGATGTGTCCAGAACTTCCCATCCAAGTGATTAGTGCGGAACGGAGATTTATTTTGGGCAAATGTGACTCTTGTGCTGTTTTCTTGTTCACTTATGTTAATGAGTTCGTCTGTGCCAGATCCACCGAATAGACAGAAACCATGAGCTTATGCTCCATGAAATGTCAGCCGTGCGAAAGTCCCTTCCCTGGGTTGTACATATGGAGCACTGGTCCAGTTCATGGAGCCCAACAGAAAAAAGGGCAGTAATGATTGGGGGGGGGGGGGCGTAGATACAATAGGTCCAATTATAAGTCAACGTGTGTATCACCTTCCCGCTGTAGGTAAGTCACTCTGCATTACATCACTTTAATTAGGCTATAGAGGAAAAATGATTAAGGGACCCACGTCTAAAGTTGTTATGGAAACTATCATTCACTTTAGAGCGAAAATACTGTACAGTGAGTACTTTATTACACTAAGTGCCTTAAATCTTGTATTTTTATGAGCCCACATCTACCCATTTCTAATGTACAGAACATTAGGGTGGCCAAAGGGGGCAAATAATATGGAACTTTTCTGCTGAGCAACAGCCACATCTGCCCAGTGTAGACTCAACCCCAACTAACCACTGAAACCCCTTCCTACTGCCCCAACTAACCACTGAAACCCCTTCCTACTGCCCCAACTAACCACTGAAACCCCTTCCTACTGCCCCAACTAACCACTGAGACCCCTTCCTACTGCCCCAACTAACCACTAAGAGGGCAAACACTAACATAAGGTTGAGGGTCTTTTTTTTCAGCCCTTTTCTGGGTCGCATGACAAAAAGGCCAAGAGACGCAGGTGCAGGGAGTGCCCACCAACCTCTTATGCATCAGCATATGAAGCCACTTTTGCGACGTGTGTGTTGGGGTGGGTGCATCCAGTCCAAATAATCGCACACTCGTTGTGTCTATTTTTAAGCTGCAGTGGATGAGTGAATTGTGTGTGTGAAAATATTCTGAGAGCGCTCCATGGTATAATAACTGCCCAAGCAGCCATTAAACCCAGCCAGTGGCACCCATGCCCTATGAATAACACCAAATTCTATAATAATATCAGCCTCAGCAGGGGGGCACATGTAACTCCAATAATGCCAGGGTGGCACACGTAACCCCCATAATAAAGCTCAATTTGAAGAATGCAGAGCATCTAGCGGTGAATGCTGATTGGATGGCACATAACAGTTCATGCACAGCCGCCAGTTCTCTTTGTGGCAGAGCTGATTAAATATGAATGGCGTGGGTTCTGCTGCCCATCTATAGTTAATGAGATTTCCAATAGCAAGTTACCTGTCAAGCCAGGTGTTGGCTGCAGCTGTGTTCTGGGGGCCTTGAACCCTCAGCTTTCAGCAGTGAGATCCATGATGGGCGGTACTGAATTACACAGGGAAACAGTTCCCTCGCCAAGTAGTACCCCCTACCCCCCAAGGAGAACAAAGCCATGCCAGTCCCACCCCAATCCAAAGCCCTTTAAACCGATAAATGACATATATCTCCCATGCATTAAATAGTCTGTGGTCCGTTGGGGCGTAATCACGTAAACACCATTTCTGCACTCTTTAACTCTTTATGCTGCCACCAGGTGCGAAGTGGCAGCTCCCACACATGCACACTCCAGCAGGGACTGTAGAATCCCAGGGATGTTCATAAATTCTTTGGGGCCAAAGGCTGAGAGGAAAGTGGCTTACCAAAAACAAAAAGAATAGTTGCCAAAGGCCAGTTTGGGCACTACCAAGAGTTAATATAGTTGCAATAAAGCACAACAATTGTCAAGGGGAGGAGGATACTCACAGTTCACCCCAGTCCATAGGTGCACATCCACAAGAAAATAGTTGTGTGTCCCTCAAAAAATCAGTCAATGTAGTAAAAAGTACAAAAGTTTATTAAGACATGGTAAACAACGGCCCAATGCATTTCATGCACTTTCTTATATAGGGGCATCATCAATCAAGGCAACATGTATTGCAGCCAATCAACAGTGGGTTGGTCACATAGAACCATGCTGCCAGTGGAGATCAAGTCACACAGTGGGGCAGGTACCAATTTAGCCACAGAGGAGGGCATTACAATCTTCTCTAACTCAAGCAGGGCAAACAGATTTATCACCCAATCACAATAAATCATTTATTAAATGTATCTACAGGACCCACTATTGCCACCTCCATAGGCCGGCAGATCACTAACCCTACTGAAAATACCCCTTTCCTTTACTGATGCTAAAATATCCCCTCCTGTACATGGCTCTGTGTCACTTACATTGTCCTATGAATATAAAGTCACTGTACATAAGTGCATGGCTTTAGATTTTAAGTTAAGAACCGTTTCAGGTTTTCAGCGCACAAGTGAACTATATTTATATATATATATATATTGAAGGTTCAGCCCCGCAAGAGATGTAGAACTGGGCATTGCATGATTATTTGCCCCTATTTATACAAGTGGGTAATGTATCAACCTTTGCAGCCTGGCACTGATCCTACAGCTCAGGGTTTCCTCAATCGATATAAATATTTACACACACAGAGAAATCATTTCATACACCCCCCCCTCCTCATTCTGTGACATAAACTCTATTTAGGAAGCATTTAGGAACCATGTCATGGTAGCTAGCATGGGGAACAAGACTACCAATCATCAGAGGGAAGGGATACAATAATGGCACCTTCTGCACAGAACTTGGACACGGAAGGCACCTTTTTTGGGAAACAAACATGCTGAATTATGGTTGATAACAAGGGGAATGTTTAACTTTGGGGGGAAGCTTTTCAAACATAATGTCTGCAGCGTATTCCCAGGTGGGGTGCTATTCTGTTGTTGGGGTGATGCCAATAACAAGTGAGAGGTGTGAGTAACAGATAGAGGAGACCCATATGTTCCTAATCCATATCTCCATACTGGATTCATCTTTCCCCAATGTCCTAACATTCTGACATCCTTATGCCCTAATGATGCCAACCTGCTCTCCTGTGCCCATCATGCCACCCTACCTGCAGCTGCTCTCACTTTCCTGCCTCATGCTGCTCCCCTGGGCAGTGGCCTCAGCTGGAGATTTTCTGCGTGTATCAGACAAAGTGTAAGTGGAATGTACAGCAAATAGCACAATAGATGCAGTCAATGTGTCGGCAGCAATACACATTTATATGAGTGACTTTAGGTACAAAAAATGCAGTTAGGTGACTTGTGGAGAGTCTCTATAGGGAGGAGCAAGGGTGTGTGAGACGGAGTATTAAAGGCACAGCTCCCTCGGCTCGGATCAATCATTAACGCCAAGGGAATGCTATTATTTGAAGAGCTGATAAAAGATGAGTAATGAGAGTGGAACTCGCCCCCTTCCAGCGAGCAGAAAACAATGGGCTCAGCCAGACACTCTGTCCCTTTGTGCATGAGACACAGAGCTAACTCTTTCCTCCATGTGTTGTTCATTGATATTAAGGTAAAACCTGGAGTGGGATCTGTACAAACAACACTCGCCCCTACCCTCTATACACCCACTACTGTACATACACCCACTTGACACATTTATATGGGACGGCAGTGTCCCCATAGTGTTCTACATGGGTGCCTCTATTTATACCATTATATGGTACAAGTGCCAGGCATGGGGCATCATTATTAATGTACATCTCACCAGGGAAATGAGAGGTGGAGCCCCATGTCTATCACTGGAATAATAATCCCTGAGAGAGTGAAGCCAGACATGTTTCACCTTGTACCAATCTGAACCTCGCTGTCATGCATTCGATTGAGCTGCAGGATTTCTGGGTACCATATCCATTTACCTGTGCCCCCCTAGAACAAACAGACTCTAACACATCCCCAGCCTCACGATTGGTCTCTTTATATAAGTGCATGTGAAGCTGCACAGTTACCCTAGCACTATGTCCCAAAATACCCCAAACTTGCCATGCAGCAGCTGCTCCATGTAGGATATGCACCCCCGCTTCCCATAGCCCCCATATTGTCTATTCTAATGCAATAATCACAACAGCAGGAGCCCTGGAATAACACCGCATTCTAATGAGACTTTCTATAGAGGTTCTTACTTGGAAGTGTGATTGGCGCCTGTGCCAGGCTGAGATGCAATGCAGAGTCCGTGTGTGTGTTATGCAGGCAAGAAATACTGCAAAGACTGCACTAAACTGATCTGGAAAGAGTTGCACGAATGCATGATGTTTGACAGCGCTGTCCGACACTTGCCACCTTGTTGCCAGTTTTGCAGCGGTGAGGGAAACACACAGGTATAATCCATACACAAGACAGTGTAACGTTGTATAGCAATTAAACACATGGCAATTATATGCACAGGATATGAAACACTTTGGAATTAAACATAGAGGCACAATCCCTACATAAGGTAACGTACAGGAGGAAACACAGGTATACAATCCATTCACAAGACAGTGTAACATATAAGGATTAAGCACATAGAAACCATGTGGACAGGAGACAAACAACTATGGAAAGGAAAGACAAGGATACAATGTAACATATAGGAATGAAAGGAACAAAAGGATACAACACTACAGGATATCAGACAATCTAACGATGGGCTGTTCATCTGTTTAACATGAGTTAGAAAGAAAGGAACGTGAGGATCGTTAGGGTGAATTAACGAGGTCCTCCCTGTTCAAGCAGCCACTTGTTCCCACTGCAGCAGAGGGAAAAACACAGGGAATGACAGCCGGGAATGTTACACACCTGCAGGACACCTGGTATCCAGTCCGAGGAAGGGAAGCGGAGAATCCACCATTCTGCATTGTCTTCTGCATTTAGATCCACTTTGCAAACATCCTCCTATGGCCAGTACATTGCCAGCACCAGAACCAAACACAATCAATTCCAAGGGACTCCAGCGAGAGCTGGATACTATTGTGGCAGCTCCTAAGCCTTCATTTATTTCCATGTAAGGTACAGAATTCTATAGCCAACACCCCACAGGGGAAGAAGCTCTTTTCTGTAAAAGAATACGAGTGCCTGTCCCTTTATCCATGCATGCGTGTGTGTGCGCAACAGAGAGATCAACCTACCCCCTGGCTCCCAGCCAGTCAGTTGCACAACTTACTGCCCATGCTGCAAATCCTATCTATCTGCTAATGAAGATCCAGACTGCAGGTGTAATGTGATTTTTGAGCGAATTGTCCCCACTTGGCTGTGAAATGAATGCGGTGATCGACGACCTTGAGGGTCCGCAGCGAGAGACAGAGAGTCAGTCCCCGGGGAAGTTTAGATATAAAACACTCCTCCTGCCAAATGGCCAGTTATATCAGAAGTGAGTGCTCCCATGCAGAGGGACCATTAGCAGCAATGAGAGGATAATTGCTGAGCCAGGGAGGGAGACAGAGGCAGCAGAGAAGCGAGACAGCAGAGAAGTGGGACAGAGGCAGCAGAGAGGGGGACAGAAGCAGCAGAGAGGGGAGACAGAGGAAGCAGAGAGGGGGACAGAGGCAGCAGAGAGGGGGGGACAGAGGCAGCAGAGAGGGAGACAGAAGCAGCAGAGAGGGGGGACAGAAGTAGCAAAGAGGGGGGCAGAGGCAGCAGAGAGGGAGGACAGAGGAAGCAGAGAGGGAGGACAGAGGCGGCAGAGAGGGGGGACAGAGGCGGCAGAGAGGGGGGACAGAGGCGGCAGAGAGGGGGGACAGAGGGGACAGAGGCGGCAGAGAGGGGGGACAGAGGCGGCAGAGAGGGGGGACAGAGGCGGCAGAGAGGGGGACAGAGGCAGCAGAGAGGGGGGCAGAGGCAGCAGAGAGGGTAAACAGAGGCAGCAGAGAGGGGGGGGACAGAGGCAACAGAGAGGGGGGGGGTCTTGTCTCTGTGTAATGTCTGCCTCTTCTCATATTGCAGGGGATGTTCCATATCTGTAACCCGGTGCATCTGCACCCTCTGACCTACTGCCCAAACCAGTGTTACCCCACACTGAGCTGTGAGGGTTTTGCATAAGGATATAGAAAAGTCATTCAGCAATCAATCTCCATTCACTCTGCCTGGCAGGTCGGTCTATAAGCAGCACAAATGTATTTCCAATTTGATCCCCCCAATGAGCAGAGAATAAGGATTCTCAGTCTGTCAGCGTGACGGTTACTGCAGTGAGGGGTTACAGGCTGACGGATGCAGATCTGACCTTGCAATCTGTTATATAGGGGGGAGGCACTGGCATATAAATTCCTAAAAAATAGGAGGCGACTGTCACACACAACAAAAATTTATTGCTACAGAACTTAGTGACCCTCAGACATGCACCTCTCTGCAGTATTTATGATCTACCCCACCATTATCACATCCCCCCAGGGGAGCAACATAAAGGACATTAGTACAACTCCGTAGTGAAAGAACTAAGGGGATTGGAGCCACATAAAAACCTGCAGCCTTGTGTCTTTATATGGTCCTCTCAGTATCTTCTAATATCATTATCATTTACAGTAGGGGGTGCAGTATCCCTTATAATACATGAGTAATATTCAGAGTTCCTTGTATAACTCAGCCTGCAGCTTTGTGCCTGTATATGGTCACAGAACCCTTCAGTGACTTCTAATATCCTTATCATTTACAGTAGGGTGTACATTATCCCTTATAATACATGAGTGATACTCGGAGTTCCCTATATAACTCAGCCTGCAGCCTTTATATGGTCACATACCGCTCAGTGACTACTAATATCCTTATTATTTACAGTAGGGGGTAAATTATCCCTTAAAACAAAGCCATGCACATGCAATGACAGCTAAATAAGCCCATGCTGGTAACATACAAGGAGGCCCCCCTCATCAATGAGTACATGGATGATATGGAGGCCCCTGTCCTGTAGGACATTTAGGGCAATGGTTGGTAAATGATTGCAAGGTGCTATTACCCAGAAGCATGTGAGTAGGTCACTTTAAATGGGGAGCAGTATGGCAGCTGCAAAGAAACATCTAAGTGCAGAATATCCCATGTATGTTTTACTTGAATAGAAGCAAATTAATGTAAATACACATAAGGAGCTTTTTCTCCTTAAAGGGATTCTGTCATGTTTTTTTGTTCAAAATACATCAGTTAATATTGCTGCTCCAGCAGACTTCTGCACTGAAATTCAAAAGAGCAGACCGGTTTTTTTTCTATTTAATTTTAAAATTGTACACGGGGCTAGACATATTGTCAGTTTTCCAGGTGCCTCATGTGACTTGTGCTCTGATAAACTTCAGTCAATCTTTACTGCTGCACTGCAATAGCAAATACATTTACACATAACTATAAACTCATTGACCATTTTATATAGTGAATAAAGTACCCACTTTTGTAAAATATAAGGATATTATAAGTCACCGATGAGTTTCATGACCATATAAAAACACGAGGCCGAAGGCCGAGGGTTTTTATACAGGTCATGGAACTACGAGGTAACTTCTAATATCCTCATATTTTGCAACAGGGGGTACTTTATTTATTATAATACACAAGTTTCAGTGATTCATGTGACAGAAATGACATCAGAACTCACCGTTTATCACTGATGATATCAGAACTCACCGTTAGAAGGATATAATTTACAAGATATTCATGGCTTTTGTGTATTATACACCTATAAACTCACTGTCCGATTTTATAGGTATATCGACGATTGTATCGGAATTTGGGATGGGGATGAACAATATCTAGCATCATTTTTCAATTACTGTAATAAGACAACGAAAGGTGTAGGCTTCACCATGACTATATACACATTTTGGACACTGTTTTTCCTGTGAAACAAGGCAACATCGAAACTACATTATATCGTAAACCAATTACACGGAATACGCTGTTGCATGCTCACAGTGGGCATCCAGCAGCTTGTCTGAGGGGCATCCCCGTGGGACAATTTTTATGGCTACGTCACATATGCTCCACGTGGGTTGCCTTTCAGGATAAATCCATGGAGCTTTGGGATAGATTTGTGGATCGTGGATACGACACTAAAGATATCAAATCAGCATATGAAAAGGCAGTTTCCAGAGATAGATCAGCTCTTTTGGGAAATGTTGATAAAAAAAGCAGTAAAAATAAAAACAAAAATAGAAATAAAAGTGATAATCAAAATGAAGATAGAATTGGAGATGATTTGGTTGTACATTTAGGAGTCCAGGAACAGGGTCAACAATTACATTTCAGTACAGTATATACTAAAGATGCATATTCCATACAACGGAGTATCCGTAGACACTGGGGTGTGTTATTACAAGACCTGATTCTGAAACAATCCTTGGATCAATCCCATTCCTTTGTCTTTAGGAAGGGGAAATCTTTAACCTCCCAACTGTCTCCTAGTTTATATAGATCAAAAGGAACTAACCCTGAATCTGCCTGGTTAAGGTATAAAGGTACATATAAATGTGGCCATATCAGATGTAAAGCCTGTGCAGTACTTAATGTTTCCACCGTTTTTATAAGCACACACACTGGGGAGTCTTTTGTCATGAAACAATATTTTAATTGTTGTTCCAAGGGGTTCATTTACCTGGCTACCTGCACCTGTGGTGTGCAGTACGTGGGCAAGACCACACGTTGTGCCGGAGTCAGGTTCCTGGAACATTTATTGGCTGCCGAGAGAGGAGATTAAAAAAACGGCTATTGCCAAACATATTGTAGAACAGCATAATGGTGAGTCTAGCGTAACCATTCAGATAATTGGCAAACTTAAACATAATCTAAAGCCCAAATTAGGTGCCCTTATTTGTACAAAAACAACTTTTTATTTACAGCTATTGGTTGAGGTCTGACGAAGTCAGATAATACAAATGATTACAAGGAATTTAGATTGAAAAAGAAACCCCACCAATAGTTACTGTTATATAATTATCAGGTTTGAAAGAAAATTCTAATAAGTGTTCAACCGTACCTATATAAGAAAATAAATAAATAGATTAAGTGCTGTGCAATTGAAATAAAGTGCCAGTGCAGTTATTGATTCTATTAAGTTATCCTAAATAACTTAAAGTGAAAAAAATTATAAGAATAATCAATTTCTATGAAGAGAAGTTCATCTATAAGTTAATAATACTTCACAAATTCATCCAAGAATTAACTAATTAAGTATAATTCATCAAATAATTTTATACAAAAAAGCGAGTTTAGGATATTTCAATTAATATTTCAGAGCTCACAATTGATTATCAGTTAAAGTACAGTGCAATAAATTAATGTGTATGACCTAGATAATTCATTGGCTAATTAAAAAGTAGTATTAAAATGACCAAAATTGAGAGTGTCTTAAAAAAATCTGTAGTCGTAATCCATAAAATAGTTAATAGAAATTGGAAAAATAGATGGTGGAGTTGTTGCATAAACGAGCTGCCTGATTTTTTCTAGATCCTGGGACACCACAAAGATAAGGAAGGACAGGGTAACTGGGGCTGTGGCCTTGATATTTAACTTGCCCTAGATGTTTAGAGAGGCTAAGTAACCCTAAAAAGCCACAAACCGTCGGCCCCTTAGAATGGAAGGAATAATGGAGAGGTTGTAAACAAAAAGATAGGATTTGACCCAACAGCACTTCGGCCCACTTCAGTTAAAATCAGGACCAGACTGATGATCTATAAGCTAAGTTTGTAAGAAAAAATCGATTTGAATCAAGAGAACAATTAGAAATTTCAGGAAATGCCGACGTACATTTCGATACATAGATTTTTGTCAGGGCGGAAATGAGGAGCCCATTCGGTGTGCACATAGAAGTAGACTTCCGCAATATATGTCATTGATTTTACTTCTCGCGAGAACGTAGTCATAGAGGATGCGCCGAACTTAGTTTGCGTCCTTTCCTCAACACCGATCTTGAACACTTATAAATTTTCTTTCAAACCTATATAACAGTAACTATTGGTGGGGTTTCTTTTTCTATCTAAATTCCTTGTAAACTTAAACATAATGTGAGACAAGGAGACAAAGATAAGATTTTGTCTAGGATGGAGGTGTATTGGATGTATCAATTTAAAACAATAGATACTTACGGTGGACTTAATCGCGAATGTGAGCTAACATGTTTCTATTAACATAAACTATAATTTATTATTACATGAGGTTGCCAGCAGCGGTTCTGGATTAAATTATTATCACATGTACCTGTAAATCAAGTAACTGAGTATGTAAACAAACACAAAAGTTTGTTATTGTGACACGATGAATTTATTATATATTATTATATCACTGCATTAATTGATTCAATTGATTTCTTATGCCCAGCTGTATATAATTATTTAATTTATGGATATTTTCCAGCCGGTGTTTTCCTTTTTCTAATTTCCTTTCCCTTTATTAACTGTGTCCATGAGCTTTATTAACTAATTATTTATCAATGATTATATAGAGGATTCTATCGATATGACACCAGAATTAATTATAGTATGAAGGATATATGATAATGTCAAAAGATAATATGAATAATATGGTTAATATGACTAAACCCTTTCTCTTGCTGTAATATTTATTTACGAGTCCCTATGTGTTGTAAGGGCCAGCAACGCAGGGGTTAATGTTTTTAAAGGGGTGTGGTGTTACCTTTTAAATGTTCACCTGGACAGATTGAGAATAGCTTTTGAGAAAGTGGTTTAGCCCATTTAACGCGTCACACGTGCTTTGGGATATATGTCTTGCTCAACCTATTAATGAAGAATCAATAAAATACGGATTTTAATGACTGCTGGTGCTCCGTGTTCAATAATTCTACTTGGAGATTGTACGTATCGGGAACGTTTTTCACCTGACAGCACAGCAGGAAGATAAATCCATAAGGTCTGTGACTGCTCCCTGTGTTTGTCTTTCTCCCTGCAGAATATCCCATGTATGTTTTACTTGAATAGAAGCAAATCAATGAAAATACACATAAGGAGCTTTTTCTCCTAAAAGGGATTCTGTTATGTTTTTTTGTTCAAAATGCATCAGTTAATATTGCTGCTCCAGCAGACTTCTGCACTGAAATTCAAAAGAGCAGACAGGTTTTTTTATATTTAATTTTAAAATTGGACACGGGGTTAGACATATTGTCAGTTTTCCAGGTGCCTCATGTGACTTGTGCTCTGATAAACTTGAGTCACTCTTTACTGCTGCAATGCAATAGCAAATACATTTACACATAACTATAAACTCACTCACAATTAATAATGAATGAATATAGGAAAGTTGATTAGAATTATATTTGCTTTCATTTGGCCATATTGGGTTACATCCCACTAAAATGATTGTATCTCTAATATAAATATATTAAAGGAGAACTAAAACGTAACCAAAGAACTAGCTAGAAATGTTGTACATGATGTTTTGTGCTTCTGTACCAGCCCAAGGCAACCACAGCCCTTTAGCAGTAAAGATCTGTCTCCAAAGATGCCCCAGTAGCTCCCCATCTTTTTTTCTGCTGATTCACTGCACATGCTCTGTGCTGCTGTCACTTACTGAGCTTAGGGACCCACTCACAATATACAGTACACATAGAATAGAAATGTCACAATATAAGGCTGATTCGTAATTAATACAGATAATTACTACATGGCAGCACAGGAACCAGTGCAACTAGCATCAGAATTTAATAATTCTGATGTAGCATCAGTTTATATTACAGACAAACCCCATTTTCTGCTGGATAATTTGTGATGACCCCTAAGCTTAGCTTCTCAACAGCTGCTCAGAGCCCACTGAGCATGTGAGTGTCACAGACACTTTCCAAGATTGTGACCCCCTGTGACAAGTTTGAAGTCGTGGATCATTGCTGCTATTGAGAAGCTGAAACTTTAGACTGGTGCAAAAAGTTCAGTACATAAAATATGGCATTTTTAGTCACATTAATTTTTAGGGTTTAGTTCTCCTTTAAATACAAATATTTGTAGCCCTGCTCAATGTAGTGTTTAATGGTGCTCAGCAGTGACCAGTCAATAGGAAATCATTATGGTCACATAGACACTCACTTTGCTTTCATTCAGTGTCGGACTGGCCCACCGGGATACCAGGAAAACTCCCGGTGGGCCCAGGTATCAGTGGGCCCTCTTGCTTCTAAACATTTGGTCTATTTCATGGTCATTCCCAATTTCTTTATGGGAAAAAAGAGGCTTAATAATGGAAGAATAGAGTATAGTAAGTAGAGATAAAAGTCTAGGAGAATAAAGAGGTCGAGAGAGGAGAGGAGGAATAATAGTTTGGAAAGTGGGCCCACGGTCTAAGGTTTTCGGGTGGGCCCCTGGCATCCCAGTCCGACACTGCTTTCATTTATGCTGAGAGCACAAGCAGCACAGCTTGTTGCATGGTTAAATCAGATGGAAATAGAGGAAAATGGTGCAACAGCAGAAAAAAAAATGTTTCAAATATAATGGGCAAAGCACTAACTCACGTGATACAGATCCAGCCCATAGATCAGTAAAGAACAGTCCCATTCAGAAGTTATAACAAGACTGTGCTTCTGCCCCCAGCTATATAGAGAAGGGAGCAATATGGCAAATAATTAGCTAAGTGCTCATTACTGACTCTCTGTTTAGAGGAAATGTAATCTAAATCCTCCAGTTAAACAGGGTATCTATTTTCCCTTTTATGCTTCTGGCACAAGATTATTACATTTAACCCGCCCCCTGCGGCCCATGGAGCGCAGGTTACAGCAGACACATCACTGGAATCCCTGGACATTCACTTACAGGATATAAGGGGCCCATCTGGTTTAATCCACAGAATCCCCCTGGATTCAGATCTAATGCCCCAGCAATGCCATTCACTCTAATTGGCTACACGTGCCTGAAATAACTGTCATATTGTGTGTAGCGCACAGATAGGGAGGCAGCGGATTAGTCATTATCCTGCAATGCAACATCACAGGGCTCTGAACTCACTCATTCCTGGAACTCATTTCCCACTCGAACACCTAGAACATAAAATTCACTAACACTTGGAACTCAATTCCCACTCTAATACCTAGAACATACAACTCACTAATACCTGGAACTCAATTCCCACTCTAACACCTAGAACATACAACTCACTAATACCCGGAACTCAATTCCCACTCGAACACCTAGAACATACAACTCAATAATACCTGGAACTCAATTCCCACTCTAAAACCTAGAACATACAATTAATGCATAGCACTCAAATTCCACTTTTTACACAGCACTGTGTTTGTGAGCAATTCTAACTGATTTGTTTAAAGGAGAAGGAAAGCTCCAAGACAGTTTATTGCCAACAGATTAGCCACAATAGTGCAAGCTAGAACGCTATATTTATTCTTCAGAATGCTTTACCATACCTGAATAAACAGCTGTAGACACTGTCTCTGTTTGATTAGGATAGAAGCTGCCATATAAGCTTGGTGTGACATCACTTCCTGCTAACATACAGCTCTGAGCTAAGATTACAGCAGGGGTGGGAGGAGGGAGGGGAAGAGGAGCAAACTGAGCATGCTCAAGCCCTAGCCCTGGAGGTTTATGCTGAAAACAGAAAGTCTGATACAGAAGCCCATGTGTACACAATAGAAGGACATCAATTCTGTGTTTCTTTTGACAGAGGACTCAGCGCAGCATTACTGGTGTATTTTTATAGACCTTTCTGATAAAGTTTACTTAATTTTAGCCTTTCCTTCTCCTTTAAATAAGTGAGCATTTTGGGTTTTAGATAAAGAATGATGGGAGCCATTATTATGGTTGTAGAACCACTGGTTGAAGCTGTGTTTTTCTATGGGGAGTTGTGTGTGTGTGGGGTATAAATGCAATATAATTGGGGGTACCAGGGATGGTATTTTCTTCTTACTGTGCTGCACCACCAATGACACTTCCAACCAGCACCACAAATGAAGCTTCCAACCAGCACCAACAATGAAGCTTCCAACCAGCACCTCCAATGGAGTTTCTGACCAGCTCTGGCAATGGAGCATACAACCAGTTCCAGCAACATAGCATTCAACTAGCTCTGGCAATGGGGCATTCAACCAGTTCTAGCAATGGAGCTTCCAACTAGTTCCAGCTAGAGCCATTCCAACCAGCACCACCAATGGAGCATTCAACCAGCTCTGACAATGGAGCATTCAACCCACTCTGGTAATAGAGCTTAATCAGCTTCAACAATGGAGCTTCCAACCAGTTCCAGTAACAGACCTTCCAACCCACCAATGGAGCTTCCAACCATCTCCACCAATGGAGCTTCCAACCAGTTCCAGCAATGGAGCTTCCAACCATCTCCACCGATGGAACTTCTAATTAATCTGGAAATGGAGCTACCAATTAGCTCTGGCAATGGAGCTTCCAACTGATCCTTAATAAAGTGCTGTAAAGCAGGGAAATAAGCCAGAGTGGCACTGAGCTGGGGCTCATCCTTCCAATAGAACCTTCCTTCCTGCAGAACCAGAACATTTCTAAATTTGACTTTATCAACTTATATATGTACCTGCAAAGATGCACTAGTAGCCCCCTATCTTCTTTTCTGCTGATTCAGTGCACACGATCTGGGATGCTGTCACTTACCTGTACTTTAGGAACCCACTTACAATATACAGTATATATATATATATATATATATATATATTATATATATATATATATATATATATATATATATATATATATATATATATATAATGAAGAACAAAAAATGCCAGCACCAAGGGTCTTGTGTCAAAAAATCTTGTATTAAGACACTTTATTAACTCTTTATTGTTTATCACAAGATATAATAATGCAGTCGAGTTTGCTGCCTTGGATTTGTTCCACAACAATTCACATTTTTGATATAATAATGACAACACATCAAAGTGTGGACACAATGCAATAATTTTGAATGAATACATCAATACATCAACCTATATGCCCTCTATGCACACCATTTTGGAATTAACACTTGTGCGATACTTCAAGGTTCAGCATACAAGGTGTTGGTTTGTCCGTTGTTTTTCCCACAATGGGAGCTACCTAATTTCTTTTACTATAGACACCCTCCTGCTCCCCACCCAAACTCATACTACTATCAGAGGGCATATAGGCTGATGTAATGATCTAGGTGGGACCAGTATTTTCATTAATCAGATATACTGCAATCCTTATAACTGTGAAACCAGATCGGGATACATCATATTTTTAAGTGTTTTTATATTTCATTAAATTCCTCTTTTGATTTTAAATGAACTATTAAATGTTATGTTTTATTGAGTAATTCCTTCTTCTACACACTAGTGGAATGCGAACTGTTGCTTACGTAATTAGCACCCCTTACACTAATGCACTTTATTAACTCTTTATTGTTTATCACAAGATATAATAATGATAACTCATCAAAGTGTGGACACAATGCAATTATTTTGAATGAATTTATTTGCACTCATCAAAAACATCCTTTAAGGCAATAATTATTCCTTTCATGGTTTCCAAGTTACACACACAATCTAATTATATTATTAATAAGGCTGTGCGACCTCGTTAGCTCTTCTGTGTGTGACATACTCTGCCTGTGTGTGCCCTGCTCTGCCTGTGTGTGACATACTCTGCCTGTGTGCCCTGCTCTGCTCTGCCTGTGTGTATCCTGCCTGTGTGTGCCCTGCTCGTGTGTGCCTTGCTCTGCCCGTGTGTGCCCTACTCTGCCTGTCTGCCCTACTCTGCCTGTGTGTGACATACTCTGCCTGTGTGTGCCCTGCTCTGCCTGTGTGTGCCCTACTCTGCCTGTGTCTGCCCTGCTCTGCCTGTGTCTGCCCTGCTCTGCCTGTGTGTACCCTACTCTGCCTGTGTGCGCCCTGCTCTGCCTGTGTGTGACATACTCTGCCTGTGTGTGACATACTCTGCCTGTGTGTGACATGCGCTGCGTGTGTGTGACATACTCTGTCTTGTGTGTCATACTCTGCCTGTATGTGCCCTGCTCTGCCTGTGGAAAGTGTTTAATCATGTGCTGGGGGTGCTGTATTATCCACGGGGGATAAGGAGGTATATGGATTGGGTATGTCTTAATATGACAACTTTTTTCACATATGAGTGATAATTGATATCCCTGCAGTGAGCACCAACCATTTGGTTTTTTGGTGTGCTACTACAATTAATGTGGATATGGTCTTGTGGTAACATGGGTGTGGTTTAAAGTAGGTGTGGTTTAAAAACAGGGAGTGGTCAACACTGACTTCAATTATCGGCCCTCCGCCATGTAGGCCAGAAAAATTTTGTCCCTCAGTAACACAGAAGTTGGGACAGCACTGATATACGGTATAGATACAATATAACAGGCCCAATATACAGTATATATATATATATATATATATATATATATATATATATATATATACACACACACACACACACACAATATAACAGGCACAATATATATTGTATAGATACAATATCACAGGAACAGTATACGGTATAGATACAATGTAACAGGCACAAAATACAGTATTACACCATTTCTAGGCAGATCCATTATAGGCTTTAGTTCCTTCGCATTACATTACCCTTTGGCCTCCTCAATTACTAGAGAAGCACTAAGTAGATATTTCTATGCAATGCCTCCCCAGGCTGTGCGTCTGTCCTATCAAAGTGAGTTTATGTGTAGAATTTGCTTTCCCCGCCATCCATCTTAATCATCTGCTGTTTCATCCACGCCACCCAGCACCTCATTCATCCACTTTAACATTCACAAATATCAAACGACAAGGGGAGAGAGTGACCGATGGCTCCTCATTTCATTGATCCGAATGTTTAGTTTGTATCTCAGCACAAAGGAGAAAATATCCATATATAATACACAAAAGCCCTGAATATCTTGTAAATTCTATCCTTATAAACGGTGAGTTCTGATGTCATCAGTTATAAACGGTGAGTTCTGATGTCATTTCTGTCACATGACTCACTGAAATTTGTGTATTATAATAAATAAAGTACCCCCAGTTGTAAAATATGAGGATATTAGAAGTTACCTCGGAGTTCCATGACCTGTATAAAAACACTCGGCCTTCGGCCTCGTGTTTTTATATGGTCATGAAACTCCTCGGTAACTTATAATATCCTTATATTTTACAAGAGGGGGTACTTTATATATATAACCATACGGCACAGGGATTTCCACCAAACACAATTCTGGTACAAAACTCAGAATATCTTTAGTTAAAAAGGTCACCAATAAGAATTAAATAACCATCCCAAGACACAGATCACATGTGTAAGGTTTAATGGACCCCAATATTCTAAGGGCTGTGCCTTAAAGGGAAACTTCCCCTTTGTTGTTAGAGAACAAATACAGGAAAACAAACACCCCCTACCTTTATATTCACAGTTCTGGAAGTGCGGGGGCCACAAAGTATTTTTATTATTCTTTTGTCGGGGGGGTTTATGGCTTTCTGTACAAAGCATATTTCATTACTTGTGATTCTGCCACCACCTAAGGGTTCTGGTGACATATCACGCAGCACCAGCTGCCACTCTTTATTACATTTTCAAACCTGTGTTTTTGGGGAGGGGGTTAGTGGGCTGAAGCTGCCACACATGTCCCTGGTAAGTTACCTAAATTGATACCCCAGCAGCAATTTTGCATTCATCAGGGGGGATCATGAATCATTAGCGCTTATAAACCTGTTGCTGGGCTCCCCCATAAAGCTAAACCCCAGGAGTGCATTTGTCTCTGTGACTCCCCTTGAGTAGCTATCACAAACCCCCTCCATGGACAGGTATGTAACACAGAGCTAAAAAGTCAGGTTCAGGGCAGAGACATTATGAGAAATATCCTCTGTATAAACCGTCCCCCCGTCTAACACCCTAGCAGCCAAGCGGAGTGATAGGTGCAGGCTTTCCTTATTAAGGCTTAACATGCTGCCCTGGCCCTCGTCCCATGCACATCACTCCCCCAAAAGCCCCTGACACATTCCTGATAAAATAATTGGCATTGCTACTGTGTAGCACATGGAAAGATGGGGGTGAAGGTCACGTGAAGGACAAGTGGAGCTAAGACATAACAATATCTTCGTTAGAACAAGCCCCATGTCTACAGGGACCTCCTACTTTGTGCATTTAATGGGGGTACAGAGACTTCTCCTGCTGCCAGTAAGTCACATTCATTCTGCAGCCAGTTAAATGGGAAGCATAATATTTGGGGTGTGTGATGTCCACATGTGCAGTATCCCAAAGTCACCCCGTGTCACCAGCTTTAGGTGTGTGTAGGGCATACCTCCCAACATTTTGGAAATAAAAAGTTGCTGCCATGCCAAATTTGTGGCCACACCCCCTAATTACCATGTTCATTTTACAAAATTTGTCAGGTTATTAAAGTTTGAACATATTTCTGTTTTTTTTTTCCAGTTATTACAGTTTTGCTAATTAAGGTGAATTGACCTTTAAGCTGCGAGTCTAACTTCTCCCAAGGGACCTTATTTTATATTGTTACAACTACTAATTTGCGTATCTCAAAATTGTTACAAAAGTATCTTATATGTAGCTGTGGCTGTTCTGGGCTCTCTGCCAAAAGCCAATTAAGTTATAAACTTTGTTTCTTTTTATGGCTGTTCAGTGCAGAGAAAAACAAGACTTTCCAGTACAAACGAGGGACTGCAGTTTGAGCTGTTGAAAGAGGTCCCTCTAAAAACAGGACAGTTGAGGGGGTATGGTGTAGGGCTCTCAGCTGCACCCCTCTTCCTGCAATCTTTAGGGGTGCCATGGCATTCTTATTTCAAACTAAACCCGGCACCAAAATTCCCCATTGTGCTAACAATAGTGATTGTGTGTCACTGCCAATCCAATAGGAGACTCGGGCACAGCAAGCAGCAGCCACCGACTCATGTAGAAGCAGTTACTGGGAATAATATGAGTTATAGTTCAGGGGGAAGCAGAGAGAATGAGATAAAGACAGAAAGACAGACAGAGGGAAAGACAGAGAACAGGAGCACATATACAGTTGTGTATGCACTAAAAACTCACAGAGTATATACTGTGCTTCTGTGCATTTACATATATGTATATATTCATTTCTAGGGTGTATACCCTTTAGGGTAAGGCCACACGAGGAGATTCGGGAAGATTTTGTCGCATGGCGACTAGTCACCTCGTCTTTTGAGCGACTATTTCCCTGAACTGCCTCAGCGTTTTTCCCCATAGGCTAGAATGAAAAGTCGCCTGCGCTAATGCACACGCGGCGATGAGTTTTCTATTGTCGCCCGAAGTTGCCTCAGAGGCAACTTTGCGCGACTATTGAAAGTTGCCTTCGCTAATCCACACGCGGCGATGAGTTTTCTATAGTTGCCCGAAGTTGCCTCAGAGGCAACTTTGGGCGACTATTGAAAACGCATCGCCGCGTGTGCATTAGTGCAGGCGAATTTTCATTCTAGCCTATGGGGAAAAACATAAGACAAAAAAAAAACATAAATTATCAATTATGCTCATAAAGGTACCACTTCCTTACCAATAACAATTAGGCAAAAGTAACATTCTGAGTGGCTAAAGGTGTGCTGCATGGCTGTACACAAACCAGTACAGTCTGTAAAATGTATCTGAATTGAGATAATTCAGATTCCCAATAGTCATTCATTCATAACTTTCACTACTATTGTCTGTCACTGTTGCTGTTTGTCCCTTTCGGTTACCTGCACTGCTGGTGACCTTGGAAACAATGTAGCAGCAGCCAGGTGATTCACAGACATGGAGGAGTCAAGAGGCAGCAGTTCAGAGAAGAGAAAGGGACAGACACAATGACAGTTACACAGAACTATAAACCCTGTGAGAATGAGGAAATAATGGATATTGGGAAGTTGTATCAGGAGTCAGAGGCAGCAGTGCAGAGAAGAGGAAGGGACAGACACAATGACAGTTACACTGAACGATAAACCCAGTGAGAATGAGGAATGAATGGATATTGGGAAGCTGTATCAGGAGTCAGAGGCAGCAGTGCAGAGAAGAGAAAGGGACAGACACAATGACAGTTACACAGAACTATAAACCCACTGAGAATGAGGAACTAATTAATATTGGGAAGTTGTATCAGGAGTCAGAACCAGCAGAGCAGAGAAGAGAGAGGGACAGACACAATGACAGATACACAGAACTATAAACCCAGTGAGAATGAGGAAATAATTGATATTGGGAAGTTGTATCAAGAGTCAGAACCAGCAGAGAAGAGAGAGGGACAGACACAATGACAGTTACACAGAACTATAAACCCAGTGAGAAGGAATAAATGGATATTGGGAAGTTGTTTAGCATGTACATTTTCTTTCATTAAGCAGAATTCTTTGGGGTGTTCTTCCCCTTTAACAATCCTTAAGTAAATAGGCAACCCTCACACAGTCTGCTTGCTTCTAAGTGAGAAGGTTATCAGAACCATAACTGGCACAGTTCATTAGCATTAAGCAAACAACACTGAATCAATAACTATATATATCTATATATACACACCTGAGATTCACTCTGTGCAACAAGTCCCCCACTCCCAAGCCCCGCACCACCAAAGGGTTTATGTTGTCATTGTGGTGGGTAAGTGATTTTTCACAGAATTGGAGGGAGGGGGCAGATAGAGCAGAATAATATAAATGTGTGTATCTGACAGCACAGGTATCACAAACACACACACACAGTGTAACACAAAGGGCCCCATACCTGCCGGCATCCACTATATCGGTCTTGTCCATTAGATTTGCTCCGTTCCTCTGTGTTCCCTTTAATTCCCTGAGTAAATACCCTGTCCCACTGTTTGTTCAGGACGGTGGCCAGAGACTCAATATCATATCAGTTGGGCTGCCACTCAGGGAATTAACTTTTAAATAACAATACAGGGAAAGTTCTGCAGCGCTCGACTCCCAGAGCTTCTCACATAGAGTCGCAGCCCCCTGTCAAAAATATCCTCCTGCTGTAGATAACACATAACTGTCACCATCCTGCCCCCCGGCAACACCTCTCACTTATTTATTATTATTATTATTTCCATTATTATTATTTTCCATTATTATTAATATTATACAGCTGGAGAACCTGCAGCCTGGAATCCACAACCCTTAAAGGGGACCTGCCACCCTAAGAAATAATTCCAGATTCATTTCTATCATGTTAGTTGAGTAACATAAACTTTATTTACACTATATTTATTATTTAAATTTTGTTTCCTACAGTCTTGGAATTACACAATCACAGCAAGCAGGCAGGAGCCATTTTGTGGACACCCCAAAATCTTGCGTATGCACCAGAATTGGGGACCTAATGCCAATGTGCAGTGCACTACACAATTATAGAGCCTGAGGAGAGAGCGGGAATGTGAGGAGAGCAGTGACATCTAAGAATTACTCAATGGAAAGTGAAAGAAATTGACTGCCCCACCTCTATGCCTCAGGCATAGAGACGGGCAGGTAATATTTAATATTTAAACAGCTTTATAACAAGTATGGATGTTTTAATGAAAAAAATAATTTAGGTCCCATGGTTAATATGCAAAGGAATTTCATTATACAGCTTTTTTTATGTGTAGGTGACAGGTCCACTTTACCACAGAATCAAGAGCAAAGTCAGTGAATGTGGACAGAGATGAAAGAGGAGAGTTTATAGATATAATGTATCACTTAGTATCATCCTCACATCCTGCACAGCACCGACTACTAAATACACTGACTCATATTCAAAATTATTATTATTAATAATAATATCAACTCACTCAATATTCCTATCCCACTGTACTTCAGAGTCACACGCAATTGTATAACAGTGAACGCAACTGCTCATTCATGTGATGTTGTGCCAAGGGCATGAATTGTGTATAGGAGGGGGTCATTCAATTGCAAGCTTTTCTGGGAAAGGGAGTATTACACTCAGAGCAAATGTACCTGCCGGTTGGTGATTATCATTTAATGCCCTAGAATCCAAGATTTCTTCATTCTGCAGGGAGTTGCAGTTGTACAGGTGAGTACATGGCAAGTACATGTGGCTGTATAGTGGCTATTGTTTGGAGGAAATGCCACAACATAAGGAGTAGAAGTGCACCAGCACTTACACACACACAGCTCTGTCCATGTGACATTGTGTTGTGCTACAAACCAGCCAGTGTTGTACTTTCCTGGGCCGCACCTGTAGGTTACACAAACAAGCGAGGCTGCAAATAGTCCCGGCTGAAGAATGCAGATAATGCTTTAAGTGCAGAGGTTATTGGTTCATTCGGACAATGTGGCACAGAGATTCCTTCCTAATGCAACACACACACGATGTGGCACAGAGATTGCTTTAAAATGCTACACAGACACAAACACATAAACCTGTCACACCTGCTACACAGACACGCACATTTTGAGGAGTGTGGGAAAATTGCTACCATGTCAGGCAGGCAGTGTTCTGGGCACAGAATGGAAACACAACACTAGATCCAGTGCAGTCTGCATCAAGCCTTTTCTCATGTGCATTATAAGGGATGAGATGACAGCCGACTGATACTGTGCCATTCAGTTTCCAGGAGCCCCCAGTGGATTTCTTTCCTATATTACATCCCAGCCGCAGCAACAATAAATCAGTGATTATTCCGTCCCACGGAGAATGCAGTTTCTTTTTGTGCCTCTCGCTGTAAAACAAATCTGCTTGAAGACCAGCTCTGAAATGCGACATTCAGCTGTAAAATCACATGGGGGCCGAGAGACAAGCAGAATATACAAAAATAATTGTAACGTGTCTCATTGCTGCCAATGCCACCTGCCTTACCCTGTTCACAGGCGTTCTGCCACTCAGCAAGCTGCATGTGCTCAGCTCCTTAATGTCCAGCAGATGGCAGCACAAGGAAATACACATCTCATTGATCTCTATGGGTCTGCACACACACACAGACACGAACAAGGCCGGAGCTAGGTCAACTGTCTGTATAAAAACCCTTATGGATCCAAGACCCACACTTTGGTGCCAGCAATCAAACGTGGTGGGCCTTTTCTCCCCCTGATCACACACAGGACAGAATAAATGATACACTAGGAACAGGGGATGGGAATCAAGATGATCTGCTGCAGAAAACCGTACATAGAGCAGCTCTGTGCTTGTGCCCAAACTCTCCCCCAAATATGTTGTCCCTAGTGGGGCATGGTAATGTGCACAAGGTAGGCTCTTCAATAAGCCCTTTCTCCTTCACGACCGACAAATAACATTTTTATGTTTGTTGGGGTCCCCTCTGCCTACAGTACTGCAACTAGATAAGAACGATAAGTAGGAAAAATAAGGATTATGATTAACACAAATCATGGCAATATATCTGTTTTTTGGTTTCCAGGGTTAGAGACCCCAATAACTATTAAGAGGTTGTATTTATGTTGCAGCCTGTTTAGAGGCAGAATAGGAATGCTAATAAATCAAAAACACTACAAAATAAGTAATGAAAAATAAATAATGAAGACACACTGAAAAGCTTTAATGCCTGTCAATAATTATGTGTAGCCACGTCAGCATTTATATTAATCGTCAGTATCTGTGGGCTTCAGTTGCCACCAAGAGCTCACATTCCGCATTGTGGAAAGGCATGAAGATGAAATATATATATCTCAGATATGCTCTAATAAACGGCAATCATTAGCAAAATGGACCCCAATCTGGAGGTAGAAGGGTCACTGAGACTGGGGCTCCATTTGTCTGGGGTCGAAACAAATTTAATGATCATGAGTAAAGGGCAAATAGAACTGCAGAACATTTCAACACATCTCAGCCGTGATATAGGAAGAATCCATGGTCTGTGGTTAATGCAGCAATTGGAACAGTTACATTTGTATCGCTGAGAGCAGAACTGCACAGGAGGCATTGGCCAGATGGGAAATCTCTCAGTTATCACATCAGATTGTAATATCAGTTCCACTAGACACGTGCAACTACCTCTGACCCATGTTTTCCAATAGCCTCGCATTAGGAAGACAGAGGCAGCCTCAAGACCAAAAAAGGTGCTTTTTCCATTAAATGGGTTGTTCATTTTTTAGTATGTAGAGATATATTGTATACAGTAGGTATATACTGAGACAATTTGCTTTTGGTTTTCATTATTTATAAATTGTGGTTTTTTTTTTTAGTTATTTAGCTTTTTATCCAGCAGTTCAGCCATCTGGTTGCTAGGTTCTGAATTCCTCTAGCAACAATGATTTGATTTAATAAGAGACTGGAATATGAATATGAGAGGCCTGAATAGAAAGATGAGGAATAGAAAGTAGCAATAACCATAAATTTGAAGCCTTAAAGAACATTTCTTTTTAGATGGAGTCAGTGACCCAAATTTGAAAGTTTGGAAGCAGTCAGAAGAAAAAGGCAAGCAATTCAAAAACTATAAAAAATAAAATAATAAAGACCAACTGAAAAGTTGCTTAGAATTGGCCATACTAAAAGTCAACTTGAAGGTGAACCATCCCTTGGACAGCTTTTTGCATACAGAACTGTTTGAAAGCAATGATTTTGATGAAGCTGAAGTTCCTCTTTAATGCTGAGTAGAAGACAGTGTAGGTCTTACCAAGAAGGTTAAAAGCCCTGGGGTATAATTGCAGCCTGGGAAGAGAGACCCATCAAACAGGAGGAAATGAGAGCCATTTATATAGAGTGAATTCTTCCTATTGGCTTTTCATGTGTTGGGGGGGGGGTAAAAACATCTGTCGCTACAAAGTCCCAAGTATCTGCTCATATTTCTCTTTCATATCAGGATTTACTACTCAGCAGTCAATCAGAGTGCAGTGCCGGAGCTAGAGATTGTGCTGCACCCTCTGAATATCATTCCCATGACAGCCGTCCAGCAAAGGACTCTGGGAACGAGAAGAACTACAACGCCCAGGTGCACCAATAAAGCTACTAGATTGTGGGGGGTGTCTGAGGTCACTATATAGTATGGCGGTAAAGTACAACAATGGGACTGCATACAATGTCGGAGCCTGCCGACAGCCAATCAAAATGGGCACTGAAGGTGGCACTGGCACTGCCTTTGCCCAGATCACTCAGCTGAGATCATTAAGACCTGTGCATTTAATAGCAAAATCTAATAATGGGGAATTACTCACAGAACTGGATTCTCATTACCCTTTCCTGGCCAAATGGACAGATAAATATCCTTTAAATGCCGGAGCATGCCACCATTCAGATCCACTCTTCCCACTCTTGGAAGGATTTATTCTCAGGCCGGCAGTTGCACAGAGGGGGCTCTGGGGGCATTTAAAAGGGTTTATTATGCCACAACTCCCAGCATCGTGCCGGCGCATTCAGACGAAACGTTCAATTACAGTGAATAAATGCAACAACCGTTCATCTCGGGGGTGGCTCTTCAATTAGACATCAGCGATTAGCTATTTGCTTTTTTTCTTTAATGTGTTTCAAAGCAGACAGTAAATTGTACTGGTGCAAGGCGGGTCACACAGTAAAGGTTCCAATCAGACTCTGGGCATCAGAGTGTCATATTCAGCAACCCTCAAGCTTTGGGAATAAGTTCCATTTAAAAGGATTCTATTAAAGGAGTTGTTCATCTTTAAATTAACTGTTAGTATGATGTGGAGACTGATATTCTGAGACAATTTGCAACTGGTTTTAATTTTTTATTATTTGTGAGTTTTGAGTTATTTAGCTTTTTATTCTGCATCTCTCCGGTTGGCAGTTTCTGCAATATAGTTGCTAAGATTAGCAACCATTAGCAACCATTTGTTGATTTGAATAAGATACTGGAATGTGAATAGGAGAGGCCTGAATAGAAAGCTAGAAAGAGTCAGAAGAAGAAGGCAAATAATTAAAAAACTATAACAAATAAATAATGAAGACCAATTGGAGAGTTGTTTAGAATCCTATAACATACCAGAACTTAAAGGTGAACCACCCCTTTAAAGCTGTGCAGAGATATTATGTAAATATATCAACTCTGTTCCCAGGAACTTACAATCAAATTTCTCTATTACAGACATAGATATGTTATTAGCAATTGCATAAGTCCCTACCCTGTGCAATGTCTCACCCTGGGCTCCTCCTCGCTGCTCCTCCAGCCACCCCTTCTGGGGACACAACTGCACCCCAAACCCATTGTTTGTGAAAATCTCTCCGGGCCAAGCTGTAGATCTGTGTTGCTAGATGAACGATAATGATTTGGCCCTGTAGATCCAGCGGGGCCCGACTGCCGGATTGCTGGAAGGAATGTGAGTTTGCGAGAGGATTGTGACTGGGGGCAAGTGTCAGACTCCCACTGGGAAATTCTCTTTCAATGCAGCTTTGTGCCCCATCACATCCCAGCCCTGCTGCTTACACAAGGATTCCCTTAGAAACACACGTATAATCCCTAGGAGGGTACCGTGCAAATGATCTGTGCAAAAGACAAGTGTGTTATCACACAGTGCTGAAAGAGATTTCCCGGCCTCTAGTTAGGGTAATGTGTGAGATCAGTCTATGGGATGTGCTGCCTCTAAGCCAAGCTCTGTGCCATGCTGAGGATCACTTGCCAATGGGAGATCTTACTCCTAACTGGGGTAGAATAATCTATTACAGTGGCATTGTCTTGCTGGCCTGCCTGGGGTTAATATGCACAAAGCTCACTATACAGAATTACAGAGGGGGGTAATAAACACAAAGCTCACACTATTACTGACATTGGCACCTTTATATCCTTATGTTTGTCATATGGCAGAAGGGAGTGAGCAATGAGCTGGTTCAAGTTGTAGTAAAGGCCTGTGACAGTATCATGAGATGGGTGGGTATGAAAGTGTATGTTAGTAAAGGCCACATGCCCCTATACAGATAACATGGGGGTAATTACTTGGGGGGGGGGGATACAGGAGGGAACTTGCTCTGTTAATAGGAAAGGATTAGCAAAGTGCACTGTTCTGCGTGACTGCTGCTCACCTGCCTCCCAGTGCATTGTGGGAGGGTCCAGGGGCTTAAGGGAAGCTGGAGCAGGAATGCAGCACGTGACTGGGGCTTTCCTGGGAAATGTGGAGTAAAAACACAAATTTTCATGTGAATCAATACAAACCCATTGTCCCTGGTCCTGAGCATTGACGTCACTGGGCCCCACGCTTGGCTGCCTATGTACAGCCCCACATGCACTGACAGGTACTGCAACCCACCCCGGCCCCACAGCTGCATCAGCAACAATGCACATAAAAGGAACAGTAATGTTAAAAAATAAAAGTGTTTTAAAGTAATGAAAATAAGTCTTTAAAGGGGAAATTAACCATTACATGGACTTTCTGTTAGCTGTACAAGGTAATCATTCCCAAAACATTACATTTCTTGTGTTTCTTACAATAATTTCTAGTAAAGTCTCTCTCACATAAAGCAAAGGAGGGCCCAGCAGATACGAGGAAGGACCCCCATACAGTGCCAAGGAGGATCCGTACCAACAGTGTGTGACATTTCTCATCCCACAGGTGAATAGATCTTAGTGGATGAGAACCTGCGGCTGCTTAAAGTTTTGCCTCAATTGCACGACTGTCACTGAGCTTCTCACTTCACAACAGAATCAGTAAATCAACTTAATTGCTTATTCTCAACTGCCTCTGGGTCTAATGGGAATATAAACTCTTTCCATAAAATAGGTATTCCCCTGTACTAAGCACAATTCAGCAGGAACAGCCCCCCTAAGTTTGTTCATAGTCTTTACAAAGAGATACCATAAAACTATGGCAGCATAGGTATTCCCCTGTACTAAGCACAATTCAGCAGGAACAACCCCCCAAGTTTGCTTATAGTCTGTACAGAGAGATCCTATAAAGCTATGGCAGAATAGATATTCCCCTGTACTAAGCAAAGGGTTGCCAACTGGCCGGTATTTTACCAGCCTGGCTGGTAAAATTTATGCTTGATGCCAATGTTATTAATAGGAAAAAATGGCAAGAATATAGGAAGGCCGGTATTTTTTTCCATAAAAGGTGGCAACCCTAACTAAGCGCAGTTCAGCAGGAATAGCACCTAAGTTTGCTCATAGCCTGTACAGAGAGATCCCATAAAACTATGGCAGCATAAGTATTCCACTGTACTAAGCACAATTCAGCAGGAGCATCCATTTAGTTGCTAGCTTGTCTGTTATAAAATGCATCATTTAGCAAGAATGTGAAAGAGTGGGTAGGGGCAAGGGCTTGTTAAATGCTACAAAGAATGTTTATTAAAGCGACATGCAAGGCAAATGGTTCAGAACGGACGGACGGACGTTTGCAGCCACCAACTACTGATTAGGCTCCATATCCATCACTGCTGTGACTGCAGTCGGAACAATAAGGGCTCTTACAGACGAGCGTTTGAAGCTGTGCTCGCCTGCCTTCCGTTTTTATGCGTTCAGCCGCTGAGGAGCACAGGAGTAGACGTATTCAGTTTTTTTCAATGGGGCTGTACTCACACAGGCGCATATAGGCGCCGAACGCAGGTTGAGATGCAACATGCTGCATTTCTCCTGCGTTCAGCGCCTACATGCGACTGTGTGAGTACATCCCCATTGAAAAAAACTGAATGCGTCTACTCCTGCGCTCCCCTGCGGCTGAACGCATAAAAACGGAACGCAAGGGAGCGCAGCTTCAAACGCTCGTCTGTAAGAGCCCTTAATGGGAAGCTAAATAAGATGCGACTGTTTGGATTAGTAAGAGACAAATGCCCTTCGTAGCAATGCAGTTGGGTGTGCTCCTCTGGATTGGCCTGTTGAAGGCAGTTTGAAAGGGTTAAACTTGATGGAAGTGGTTATAGCTGAGGAACACAGATCATTTTTAAATTGACCAATAGGATTTCAATTCTCATTAGAAAAAGAAACATTTACTATTGGCCGGGGTGAAACACAGCAGAGATTGTGGCACAGCCAGTGGGTGGTCATTGGCACTTTGGAGTTAAAGAGCAAGTCAGACTGTGTAATGCAATGACTGATTGGTAGGTGACACAGAATTCAATATATCTGGGTAATTGGCACGAGTATGATGGATCTGCGAGATACAGCCCTGGCCTTCCCATCTAATGATCAGAGGCCTCCAACAATATTCATCTCCAGCTCACACGGGTAATAAAAACAGAATGCCTTTTCCATCCAGAAAGCATAAGCGTGCCCCTGTCTATCTATGCTACGTGCTGAATTATATGTAATAGTGTTAGATAGTCGTGTACAGCAGTGCAGAGGTGCCATAATATACAAAGAGAAATGGGTCCCTACTAATATGCTCTGTCCTTGCTCAATATTCTGTTATCCCCCACCCCCAACGGCCCCAGAACCAAAATCCTGCAGCATCTGAATACAAACAGTAATCAACCCCCATGCAAAATGCCTGCTTTTCTGCACCATTGACTCATGGGGGCTGCAGAGCTGACACTTTGCTGCTGAAAGAGAAGAATATTCAGGGTCCCAGAGGGGTGACATTGGGCCATTGTTTGTCCGCCTGTCTGGGGCTCAGTCGCTTGGAATTTAACCAGAACATTATAAGCCCAAAGGGGAAATAATATGAATACTAATAATACACATATACATATATTTTCCATGCAAATACCTACAGGATGTTTGTAAAGGCAAAGTGATCTCGGAATTCAGTGCCCCTGTGCAAAGTCTCAAGGGCCCCAGATTAACCAAATATGTTTTGAGAGGAATATCTTATCCTTAGGGCCTATAAAGCCCACAATAAACTGAATATAGGGATAAAGAAGTGACTGGAATGTTAATAAATACATTCTGTTTTGTCCCTGCTGCCCCAATGTCCAGGGAACCCACCCTCTCTGCTATTAAAGGTATCATTCGAGGGGAGACAAAGACAGCCGGATGGGCTCGTTACCACTGAGACTGATGACCATTAGCCATTGGGTTCATTGTGGGGTGGGGTCCCAGTGGCTCAGCTGTTTCTCTGTGGAAATGAATGAATTCATCACAAAGCCACAGACTGCAGGAAATTGGAGCAAATGCTTAGAATATAATATTCCATCTCAGCTTGTGGGACAGCGTCTCCCGGAGA
This sequence comes from Xenopus laevis, assembly GCF_017654675.1. Lineage (NCBI taxonomy): Eukaryota > Metazoa > Chordata > Amphibia > Anura > Pipidae > Xenopus > Xenopus laevis. The sequence goes on along the minus strand of NC_054378.1, from coordinate 22,847,706 downwards.
TTTATTTTATTGAGCAATCTTGTAAGTAGGGCCCCATGGCGCCCTGTCTCCTGTGGGGAACAGAACCTCTTACAGAGGGGTGCAAAATGGAATGGGGGGGTCCCTTTTACAAAGCCCAGTCCCAATTAAGCAGTAGCAAGCCAGCTTGTATTAGAGACCTTCTTAGGATTGGCACCTCACCCCTTTAAAACCGAACACATGGAATCCACAGTCTGCATGGCTAATTAGTGACACATTAAGGGCTGAACTCCACGGCTCGCCAAGGAGCGATCCACCGGCATGTGATGACACGCATGCGACATGTCAGATGTCCAGATGATAAAGGAAGTAAATGAGAAATAGCAGGTAAAAACTACATATATAAGACTCTCAATTGAAGATGCATCGTTTTCATGCGACAAGTAGCTTTTACCTGCAATTTCTCGTTCACTTCTTTTAGCCTCTTGACATCTGAAACATCACATGCGACGGATTACTCCTTGGAGCACCGTGGAGTTCAGCCCTTAGATGCATGCTGCATGGCTGCACGTAAATCAGTTCAGTCTGCAGCATGCATCTAAATGAATTGCTAATTAGCCATGCAGACTGTGGCTTCTATATGTGTTCGGTGGATTCTATATGTGTTCGGTGGCAACCATAGGTTGGATTAAGCACAATAAGGGGTGTATTTTGCAGGTTGCATGCAGGGGGTAGGGGTGTGGGTCTCCATGTTGCAAAACAGGTTGGGAAGCAGGTAAAAATGCAGGGTTCAGGTTCGGCCCAGGTTTCAAAAACTGGACCCATGGAGGACTGTAGCTTAGCGTATACCCACATATACAGTATATATATATATATATATATAATGTGCCCTCCAGCGGATGTCTGCCTCTCTGTTTGTGTCTCCTGCACTCTATGCACCTCCCCCTCAGTGCTGCAGGAACCAGTCCTAACGATTAGCACTAACGTTGGTAATTAATACATATATACCACTAATCAAGTTCACTGTTTCATGAATCCCAGGTACCAAAGCCTTTCCACAGGAGGGCTCCAAGCTGGGCAGGAAAAACAAAGAGTAGGTATTAGACAGTACCACTAATAGTTACTCTATTATTATTATTCATGCTGATATAACCTTGCATTATGTTCCTTTCTGTCACTCTCCTAGCTAAATCAGTCCAGACATCTCCAACCAGTAGTGTTGTAAACATAGCTGCAAATAAAGGGGAATTTAACCCACTATGTGTCTTGTGAGAACCAGAGCGTGACGCTAGAGAGCAAGTCGTTCCTCCAGCGCAGGCAAGTGAATCTGCGCTCTTATTTGATCCAATAAGAGAAAGGTTAAGATAACACATAAAGAGAAATGACTGGCCATGCCTGAGATTCCTACGTAATTTATACCCCAACAACATTATCTCTCCATTTCAGGGAAGGAACGGAGCGAAAGATCAAATGGACGGCATTGTGCCGAGGTGTCTAACAGTGGCACTATTGTGTGACTCTAACAATCTGCCTGCAGCACCATTAAAGCAAAATCAAGTTGTCATTACATTGGTATGTGCCCCCCCCCCCAACTTTCATCAGTGGCACCAATGGCTGCTTTACACCCCGCGGCAGAAAGACTGAGGATATCCCAACTGCACAGACCCAAAGCCTGGATCCATCTCTGGGCACAGATACAGATATGTAAATGAATGTGAGCCAGGGCTACAGTACTGACATGACATAACACGCATGGAGTGTGTGCACCCCACAACCCACCAAAGACACAACACTCCTGACTTGTGGGTTTGGTGCTGCCCCACACCCCACTAAAGGGAGACACAAAACCTCCAATCCCTAGAGCATATATCAGCATTCCACCCTGCTAAAGGTGGCCATACATGGGTCCATATAAGCTGCTCGACTGTATTGTCGGCATTATGATCCAATCGTTGGGTCCTAGGTCCCACAATCGGATCAGTTCAATATCAATCGCCTTAAGGTGTGCATATCGGGGAGAGATCTGCTAGTTTGGTGAGGATCTCTGTATGTTTGGCCACCGTGAGGATGTGTGGGGCAGGTGGCAGAGGAGAAGCGTTCCGTGTCACTGGAACACTTCGTTGAGCTATGACTTAAGCTGGCCATAGATGTTGAGATTTTTAAAAGATCAGATCCTGATCGTGAGACCACGATCTTCTCAGAACGATCGTACGATCGTACGAATCTACCATCAACTAAAAAGACCAATTTACCAGGAAAACAAAGGGGAGCTGCATGCTTGGCCCTGCAAACATAGAGAGATTGCACTGGGGCCGACAAAGATTTTTTGACCTGGCCGATCAATTTCCCGACAGATGTCGGCCGAAAAATCGTAAGATGTACGATCGTTCGAATACCACTAACCGCACGATAATTTCGAAGGATTGGTCGGGCTTCCCTAAAATCGGTCGTTCGGCAAGAAGAATCGTCGCGTCTATGGGGACCTTAAGTGTCCAAGTGACACGAAACACGTTAGGCATGAGATGTTTACATAAATACAACTTTCATACTTTTATCTATAAGTCTGATCTATGCGTGACCTATCAGAGTGCCTTGCTCCAACATTTTGTGTCTCCATATACGGATTGTCCACTCCCTTGGGCTGAGGGCCTGGGGCAGGAGCACCTGGGCCACCTGTTCAACTTGGTGAATTATTTCACTGGTGAAGATTTTTATGCTTAAGTACATTTGGTTTGCAGGTGGCAGAGGAGTTGTGCCTAGGGCATGGGTTAATGTTTAACGGCACAGTTAAGGGGTAGTTCCACTTGAAATTAATATATTGTAGATAAAGTTCATCTCAGGCACTGTGACAACAGACTTCTGTCTATTTGTTGTTAATCCAGTAGAACCTGTCACTAACCTGCACCTCACTGTGCTACCTGCTGCCAGAAACCATGGCCCTGGGCCCATCCTGACTCTCCAACAACTGCCTGCTGGGCGTGCATCCTCACCATAGCAACCAGACAGCAGTGTAAATGCCAAACCACAGCGCTCCTGAAAGTGAAACGTAAATAAAGCAAAATAGTTAAAAATAGCAACTTGTGTTATAGTAACGCTGACTCCGTCCCTCGACACATTCACTATAAACTCATGGGCTGATCATAAGTACTACTGATGCATCTCTGGCACTCGGTATGACAACTCCATGTCCCGTGGGGTGGCAGAGCAAGGAAAAGGAATGGCAATGGGAAGACTGATTCTAAATGGCCCAATCCCCCACCTCCTTAGGAGCACTTTAGCTGCATGAACTGCCCAATTACTTTGCTAACCAGGTGGCTGTATCTTTAAATACTGATATATATGTACCTACTCTACATAGAGACAACTGTGGGCCACACACATACAATTTAAGGCTTTCATTGACTTCTTCCCTTCTGCTAAAAACAACACCGTCCGCCTTTGTTCTCTTTAAATAAATACAGCAGATGGATCACAGTTTTGTTTTTTTACCCCTAAATCTCATCCCTGCCCAGAATCACCACCGATAAACTGGTCCAGAATGAATGACATTAATAATTGTATTGGAGGGAATGTTCCTGTGGGTAGAGGTTATGATGGAAATGTTTCTGTTGATGTGCCTCATGTAAGGAAATGGTGCCCATGTGCGCCCCAATAAGCTTCCCCCGGGTTGGTTTGTTTTCAAGGGAACTGACCCCAAAAATGTTGCACAACATTGATGCTTAAATTGTTATATGTAAATTAGCGTTTTACTTCATATCAGCATGAAGAGGACATGGTGTTATGTCAAATGGAAAATGAAGGGTCCCGGTGCTCCCCTAAAGGACACAATTACCCCTAAAACTAAGGCTAGTGAAAGAATCCGCTGAAGGGTCTGGGAATGAAGACAGAACGCACTGTTCCGCAGCTAAATATACCGGTCAGATTGTGAGCAGAGCAGATTGTTTATCCTAATTAAAATGATTGAGAGGAGCAGAAAGTACCCCAGCGAGGGGCTCTCCGCTCAAATTATTGTACGTCATCTGAAGGGTTTAGGGTTCATACATTGATGTCTTCCCATTACCAGCCACAAAGCCACATCGCCACGGGCGATAAGCTGCCAATTGGGTGGGGATTTATTGGCTTGTCTGTGTATATTCCCCCCCCCCACACACACACACACACACACACACATCAACCAAGATAAATGAATCTTTAACCCCTGTAACTCATGTCGGATGGGATGAAGTCTTAGGGCAGAGATACCCCCAGTCTTATCTAGGAGTCCAGCTTGAGGGGAACAAAGAGGTTTATATTTGTCTGGTTAAACAGAGGAAAGCCTGGGGTTGTAAACCAGATTGGCAACATATGTTATCCACAAACCTGTTATCCAGAATGCTCCAAATTGCGGAAAGGCCGTCTCCCATAGACTTCATTTTATCCAAATAATCCAATTTTTTAGAAACGATTTCCTTTTTCTGTGTGATGATAAAACAGTAGCTTGTACTTGATCCCATCTAAGATATAATTAATCCTTATTGGAGGCAAAACCAGCTTATTGGGTTTATTTAATTTTTACGCAATTTTTTAGAGAGCCAAATTACAGAAAGATCTGTTATCTGGAAAACTCCAGGTCCCAAGCATTCTGGATAACGGACTATATAATATATATATATATATATATATATATATACACCTTTGTATTTTCCCCTTCCTGGGGCCCATTAGACAGAATTTACTGCATATCCAACCCAATTGGCCCCATGCCCCTCATTGTCTGTGGTTCTGTCAGCAGCGATTCTAAACTACATGAAGATGAATATGCTCTGTGCCCCTGGCCTGCAGTCTCCCCGCAGACATTTAGTAATTCCCTGGCCATTGCCTGGATCACAGGGAAATTGCCCCGCTTACTGTAATGCAGATATAATGTCAGTGCCAGTGAATAAATCTTCCTGTGCTGTCTGACCAATTATAATGTATATTTCCCCTGCTTCAAACACTGATCCCAAGCAACGGAGCTGCCAGGAGCCCGTCTCTATCATTTATATATAATTCCTAGCGCAGGTTCATTCATTCACTAGGGCCCAGCATGGGGGGAACACACAAATAAGGTCACATCTATGTCTCAGAAGACCATGCAGATGGATCTGTAACCTGAATTAAACATGAGATCTCATTCATGATGTTTCTGAGCTACAGAACATTCCTTTAATAAAATGCTATGGGCAAGGGCTGCTGTACCAAAGTGCAACACAGCAGCAGTGTGAAACTGTATATATTTATCCGACATATCCATAAGCTTCCCATGCAAATGCCCCTCTATCAGTTGGACAGAACAGAGGCAATTTACAAAAGTCTCATAAGATCCTATTGACCTCCCTTAGAATCATCCTGGACCCAGAAAGGGCCCTGGAAATCCAGTCTGATCAAGATTACACACAGCTCCAGGTGGCGGGTTTAGCCCAATGACAGTTTGTACAGGTGCACTTGTGACAGGTAAGTGTGGGAGTTGTCTGTGCAGCCAGGTGAGCACACGGTGCTGTGCTCTGCTATGGAGCCATTGAGGAAGAGCAAAGGGCAGGCATGTCTATGGTACATACGTGTGGTTGTACAGGTTATGTTACACAGGTGAGTGCTAGTATCTGGGTGGACACAAGTGGGTTGGTTTTGACTTAGAATAATACAATAATGATACAAAACTACATCTACATGAGAGTAAAAGAAAAGATAGTAGCATCATCCTGCAAGCAAGAAGTCGAACCCCGTGAATAAGAAGAAGCACCCTCTGTTGCCTGCATTTAGTGTGCCAACCAGCAGTGATATCAGCCCTGTTCTGCAGCACCAACAACATAATTAATTGTGACACCCCCTCAGGCCAGACATCCTTGGTACGGTACTGGTACTAGCACACTGCAATGTGAGCTGTGACTGTTTGTTTAGTGGATTATATTGATGATCATTGGCCAATCACAACACCTATTCAACACCTGTGGCACAAGGTTGGAAAACAGTGCGCCCAGTGGATCATGGGAGACAAGATCTAGACACAATTACCCTCTTGTGCCCCTGCCCAACCTTCTAAAGCCTAGTACAAAGCTGAAGCTGCTACCTATTGGATCCCTTATAATAAAGTCCTCAAAGGGGCAGATTAGGAAATGGTAACGACCTGATCATCCTCATTGATCCCTGGCTTTCAGCACATCCATTAGAAACACTCCTGCTCCAAATACAAAGCGAGTGCAAGCAGCTCAATAACTGGATCAATAGACAGAAATTATCACATTGGGGAACCCAACCTGAATCCTGGATGCTGATAGGGGAACCCAACCCAAATCCTGGATGCTGATATTTAAGGAGCCGAGTTCAAATCTCATTAGAGCCACTTTGGCCCCTGGGAGCAGAGAGCAAGGAAGATTTATGGCTTTCCACTCCCAGGAGAAAGGTCACACACCGGTGCCATTTCTGGCACATTGGCCAAACATATGGGAGCTGTGTGACAGGGAATAACAAGCACCCTGCGCCCGTGTGTACTCTGGGAGTGTCTGCCCACTGGCTCTGACAACATGGACTAATATCACTATGTACTGATCAAGCAAGAGAATAACACATGGGCACAGGAACTGGAACAGTAACACCCCACACAACAAAGTAGGAGAACAGGATTCCAATGCTTTAAATAAAGGACAAGTTAAATAATGCATTCCTTATTCCAATACTATTAAAACCTTTGTCTGAAGTCTTCATAGTTTGGGCACTATATTCAGTTAGGTACATACAGGTGGGTATATACAGATAAGACTGATAAGTGCACTATGGCGCAGATCCTGTGGCAGCGGAAGGAATTTGAGGGCTCTAAAGCCCAATTTGCCGGAGATTTATATAAATTTATTATATTTATATATGACGACGGTTCTAAAGGAACTGAAATGCGTTTATGTGAGGGAACGTGATAAGTTTTATAAATCCTTCAATATTTTGACCCGTGAGTGCTTCCACTTTCTACAAATTTATATATATTCCATAATCCGCAAAAAATCAAGCGTTACAATCACATTCTTCAATCTGGGTAAGGAGCGAGCACTGCCAGGAAGACCATTTCTTTCTCCGGGGCCACATTCACTGGCGTTAGTTCCAAGCTCGTTTCAGTTGATCCAAATCAATATTCACAGATGTATAAAAGATCCATGTTTGCTCAGCACCGATCCCTTGCTTTCTAGCGTCAGCTGGTGATCTCTGCATCGGCACATTCTGCTTACAAACCCACCCGTTCCATAGGCCACTGTGATATTATACACCACAACCAAAGCCTGCTTCAGCCCCCCCGGATATCTATTTAAGACTCAGCCAGCCATAAATGTGCAGATTTTAGCCTTGTATCCAACGAACGGTCGGACGTCACAAACTTCCTACCTGCCACTAACCATTCAGATGAAATAAAGTAAATAAAGAACAAATCAGGCGATGTTCTGGCCCTGACAGCAATCATACGAAATTATGTATGACAAATAGTGACAGTTACCCATTGATATGGTCAGATAGACAATACATGCAGAGATATCATCATTAGCCTGTCTAACCTGTCCCATCGACTAAATGGCCTAGTGATGTGCGAGCTGGCCCAATATCCGTGGGATCCATGGGTCGGGCCGACCTCACTGCCCTTCTGCCTTTTCTCCCCATCTGTGACCTCACACTGACGGCTTCCGACTTCCAGTTTTAAAGGCGTGCATCTTCGTGTCAATAAAATAAGCCAGAAGTCGGGTGCGGATTGGTGAAGCGCGGGTCTGGGCCGGGCGCAGGTCTAGCTTTTCTTTACCCACACATCACAACTGAAAATCTTGGGACGATCCATAAACGGTCTGAAAATCATACAAACCTTTGATTCGTATCACTCTATTGCCAACTTTGGACTCAATTTTGATAATAGAAAAAAAAAAATGGGTTGGTGGAAAAACCCTCATTTGCTGCATTTAAGGTATTTGATGTGTTGGTGTTACTTCCCATTTCTAAGTAGAACATAGATATACTGGTAGAAAATCGTAGGGGGACAGGACTTGGTTGGGGCAGTGGGAATTATTCGGCATTGAGCCTGTGCAAGGGAAAGTTGGAGAAAGAAGCTGAGCCCAACGGTGTTAGGCCAGTCCCATCAAATCTGCATACGCCCAGCACAACAGCTCCACAGTCACTGCCCTTTCCCTTGTGACAGAACCACAAGCCCCAAAAGCAAACAAGTGCCGCCTCTCCTGTCCCAGCACGTTGCCTGGCACTAGGAAATGGTCTGCAAATAACGCTGACAGTTGCTATAGGAAAATAAACGCTACATGAACGTGCTGCCCGTATACTCCCTCCTTGCAGGCACCGGGAAACAGACCTGGCTATGACATAACAATGGTGTCATCGAGCCACTAACTTATTCACTTTCATTTGCTTTAAAGGAGAACTCAAGCTTAACTAAAGAAGTATCTAGAAATGTTGTACATTATGTGTGCTTCTGTGCCAGCCCAAGGCAACCACAGCCGTTTAGCAGTAAATATCTGTGTCTCCAAAGATGTCCCAGTAGCAACCCATCTTCTTTTCTGATGATTCACTGCACATGCTCTGTGCTGATGTCACTTACTGGGCTTAGGGAACCACTCACAATATACAGTACACATAGAATAGAAATGTCGCAATATAAGGCTGATTAGTAATTAATACAGATAATTACTACATGGCAGCACATAAAAACCAGTGCAATTAGCATCAGAATTTAATAATCAGCCCTGTAGCATCAGCTTTTATTACAGACAAATCTCATTTTGTGCTTGATCATAAGTGACGACCCCTAAGCTTAGCTTCTCAACAGTTGCTCAGAGCCCACTGAGCATGTGAGTGTCACTGACATTTTCCAAGATGGTGACCCCCTGTTACAAGTTTGAAGTCCTGGATCATTGCTGCTATTGAGAAGCTCAAACTTTAGGCTGGTGCAATAAGTTCAGTATATAAAATATGGCATGTTTAGTCATAATCATTTTTAGGCTTTAGTTCTCCTTTAAAGTACAAAGAAAGTTCCCCTTAACTTGCCTTTTATTGGTGGAACAGATATGGTTAGAATAGTGGTTTGGGGCTTTCTAAGCCATGGGACAATAGCGACTGGTTCATTACAGCTCTCGTTATAGCTTCATATAAGTTTAATTAGTGCACAGACACAATGCAGAACTATGTGACACCCAGACATCTTGCTGGGAAAGAAACAGAGGGATTTGCCAAATGGCACAGAGAAATCAACAATGCAATAAGAGATAAAATATTCACGAATATGCAAATCTTATACAAGTCTACGTCCCACGGACATGATAATACTTTTTATTTATTTGGGAGTCATACAGAACCTCCTGTAAATCTGTCCGGTGCTACCCAGATGCCCCTCACTCAAGTGCAGAGTAAATGTGTGTCCCTACGGCTCATGGGGCCACTGCATTCTTTACCCAATGTTCTGGCATCAGTCCCACAGACAGTCCCACAAGAGACCCACAGACAGGAACCAATAGAATAACCCAGAGCCTGATTCCAGGAGTGCAGAGTATTATCAGACCCCCCCTGGGAGTCGCAGCAAGAACCAGGAAGGACGGCAGGGGATGCCAGACTGTTCTCACTCATTCCTATCGTCCTGATGTTTCATCTGCAACTAGAGACTGTTAGCTCCTCTGCTCAGCATCCACAGTCTCTTCCAAACCCCAAATGAGAGACTAAACAAACACCCCCCTTTGCTTTGGCCCATGTTCCGGCATGTTACAAACACGAATAAGTGACAATGATTTCACCCTAAGTAAAGAACAAGGTGCTCAATAGGAAAACTGCCATCCTGTGCCAGCTATAAGCCTTGGGCGCCAGTTTCATCCAGTAAAGAGGAAGCATCCCAGGCAGAGACAGGGTATCAGTACTCACTCTATGAAGTAACTGGCTCCTTCCTCCGTGAAACCCTCTTCCCACCCTCGGGGCAGATCTGGAAAGAAAACAAAGACAGGACACGTCAGTCCAACTTGTTGCCATTTATGTCTTCTAATTGCAGCTAATTCTATATATCAGCTAATTCCATATAAGAGCTAGTTCTATATAAGAGCTAATTCCATATAACATTTATTAATGCCATTGCTTATTAGGCAAACTGAGTGTTGCAATGCTCTTCTGGCTAAATATATTATTACACTGCATACATCAGCCTGGCATGGATCAAAATCTGGCACTGCATTGCTGCAGCCCTGTGGGGAGAAATTGGCTGAATACAGACTGTAATTTACTGTACATGTCCAGCTATACAGCCAGCGCTGGATGGCACTACAGTTGGTAATGCTCTCTAAGCAAATTCCAAATATACATTAATCACACACTTATATGTGAAAGTAACTGCTATTCCTTGCACTGCTGGTCCTGACTACGTGTAGCTGAAAAACAACGTAGCTAGAGGCAGCTCTTCTTTAGGCTCCAATTCCCATCATGTCTTGCACATTCCTATGAATAACAAAACATAACAGCCTCGGCTGGAGAAGAGCTGAATACTGCTGCACTGTTTTAATGGTATGTGTAGTAAGAACCAGCAATGCAAGCCCCCAAACGCCTGCCTGTCTGTTCATCTTAACTGCTTGGTGGGGGGGGGGGGCAGATTTAGGAAATAAATTCTATATAAGTTGTTGATGAGTCATCTGACAGAACTGACATCACTAAGCATTGATTATAACTGATGACATCACTCAGTTTATAGGGATGTGTTTTACAGGACGTCCAGAGTTCTTCTGTATTACTTGTAAATATACATATATAATACACAAAAGCCATGAATATCTTGTAAATTATATCCTTATAAACGGTGAGTTCTGATGTCATCAGTTATAAACAGTGAGTTCTGATGTCATTTCTGTCACACGACTCACTGAAACTTGTGTATTATAATAAATAAAGTACCCCAGTTGCAAAATATCAGGATATTAGAAGTTACCGAAGAGTTCCATGACCATGTATATGGTCATGGAAATATATATGTGTATATATATATATATATGTATATATTTTACAAGAGGGGGTACTTTATTCACTATATAAATGGTGAGTACTGATTTCATCAGTTCTGAAGACATCTGGTGAGTTCTGATGAGTCACATGACTCACTGAAATTTGTGTATTATAATAAATAAAGTACCCCCAGTTGCAAAATATGAGGATATTAGAAGTTACCGAAGAGTTCCATGACCTTCGGCCTCGTGTTTTTATATGGTCATGAAACTCCTCGGTACTTATAATTTCCTTATAATTGACAAGAGGAGGTACTTTATTCACTATATAATTTACAAGAGGCTACTTTATTTACTATATATACGTTATACAAGGGAGCCATGAATATCCTTATAAACGGTGCTAAGCGAAGTCATCAATTATAATGGGTGCTTAGTTATGTCATCGGTTATAATGGCATACCTCCCAACTGTCCCTTTTTCGGAGGGACAGTCCCTCTTTTGACAGCTCAACCAGCAGTCCCTCATTTGTACTTGAAAGTCCCTCTTTTCTCTGCACTGAACAGCCAGAAAAAGAAACAAAGTTTCTCACTTAATTGGCTTTTAGCAGAGAGCCCAGAACAGCTAACAGGTGCAAATAAGATACTTTGTAACAATTTTGAGACACAAAAACACAGTTTAGATAAGGAGAAATATTTTCAAACTTTCATAACCTGCCAAATTTTGTAAGACAAACATGGTAATTAGGGGGTGTGGCCACAGAAAGGGGTGTGGTCAAAAAATTGCTGCGCTACATGCGTAAAAAAAATTTTTGTCCCTCTTTTTACTTCCAAAATGTTGGGAGGTATGTAATGGGTGCTTAGTGATGTCATCAGTTGTAACGGGTACTTAGTTATGTCATCAGATCGAATAGGTGCTTAGTGTTGTCATCATATTTAATGGGTGCTTAGTGATGTCATCAGATCTAATGGGTGCTTAGTGATGTCATCAGGTGTAATGGGTGCTTAGTGACGCGGCGTGACGTGAGTAAGTGCAAGTTTTGCACTGTAAAGGCTGAGACAGGAGGGTAGGGTGGGGGTCAGTAGTGAGGGAATCATGTGACCAGGAGAGGGAGGGGTATAAATAGAAGGGGGGGGGGTCGATACCTGAGCGGATCATGTGTCCGGAGTTGACGGGTTCGCAGGTGCGGGGGTGTAACCAACTGGTGCTGCGGCCCCGGTCGCTGCGGGAGAGACAGAGAGAATCGGGTGAGTCCGGGACTGGGAACTGATAGTTGGGCAGAAGTTATTGAGGCCCCCCTCCCGCCGTGGCACCTGCTGCCCCCAACTTACTCTACAAAGAAGACGCGGCCGTCCCGGCACACTCCGTACGACCAGCCCGCGGGTAAACAGCCCTCCGCCGCAGCCTCCGCCATTTTCACCGGACACCGGGAAGAGCGCTGCCACCAGCAGCCCCAAGCCGCTCTCACTTTGTGTCTGTCCCTCTCTGCGCGTGCACAAAAGCTTCCCGTCCCGCCGGGGAGAATGGAGCGCGGGCACGTATCTGCTCTCCGACTGGGGATGGTGGCGCGGACACGTGATTGTGTGTGAGGGAGGCGCGGGTACGTGAATGGGGAACAAAGTCTCACAGTTTGTGGCGTGAGAGAAAGTTTGAGGAGACAAATCATTCGCTCACTTTTCCTCCTCATTGTATCGGTCTTCTCTTTCTCTACCTCTCCGTTGTACCCCCATTATATCTCACCTAAATCTCTCCCTAGTACAAATCTCTCTCTACTGACTGCTCCCAATGTCCCCAGACTGGTCTGTCGGCTCTTCCCTCACATAATGAGCTGGATCAGAACCGGACACTTAAGTTTAATCCTCCTGTGACCCCTGAGTAATTGACTGACCTTTCTGCGCAAATCTGTTGTCTTTATTGTCGCTTCTATTCCTCATGCTCTCTTGTCAGTTCTACCCCTCCTTGCCCTATGTCGCTTCTACCCCTGCTGATTCCCACTCTCTTCCCTCTGAGTAATATTACCAGAAAGTACTTGGCAGGTGCAAGTTTTGGCTGTATAAAACCCAGGCTTAAAGACATTTTGAGTAAAAAATAAGAATGTACCACTGCATTATACTCATTTAGATATAGAACAATTGTGCTAATAAAAGTAGTGTTTCAGGCTGATTTATTGAATATTTCAGCAAAAACCCTACTAGGCCCTCCCTTCCACTATCTGCTCCCTGAATTCCCAGGCTGTGCAGGGGAGCGGTGGCTCTCTGCTCACTGCTCTGTAGGACAGGAACCAATCAGCAGCTAGCAGGACCTGATAGGGAACTGAAGCCTGTCTTTGCTGGTGTGACTGCAAGGCTGTGATTGGCTATCCCCCTCCTACTGTGCTTCTGGCAGGGACTGTTAGGACACGCCCACCCCTCATTTGAAACACAACAGGGACCAGAGAACATCTATAGGGAGCTCCAATAAAGGGGCGATTTATTAAAGATAATTTTAGCACCATGTAAAAGCAACATCATATATTACTCATAATTGCCTGCAAAATTAGGGTTTTTTCATGTATCCTATACAGGGGCGTAACTACAGCTGACCCAGCAGTTGAGGGGGGCCCAGTAGGTATAGGGGCCCCATAAGGCCCTAATTCATATACAATTTCAATATATATTGGTCAATACAGGTCCACCTCTAGACATTTTTGTAAGGGCCCCTGAACCTCCACTGTGCTATCCCTGCACTGTCCTTGCAGCTGCGAGCTGGCTCGTCTTATAATTGATGCAACGGTAAATCATCTGATATCATATCTCCAGGCTTGCTGATCAGGGAACTTGCAATGAACGACACTGTAGGCTTGTGTGTTGCAAAACAAGTTCAGTTTATTATGGGTAGTACTACAACATATAGCATAGTAAACAAAGAGATTCCATTGTGATGTCATACACAATGTGATTACCCTATATTTGGTAATGTTTGAACACCTGAGTGGCTATAGTACGTTTACACAGTCTACAGCTGGTGTGTATGTGATAAGAAGCATACTTGTGCAATCAAGTGTTCAGGCAGGAAAATACATTAGCCCCTTGCAATCCCTTTCAATTTTGGGGGCCTGAAAAATAATTTGCTGTGGGGCCCAGTAATATCTAGTTAAGCCACTGATCCTATATGTCTCCTTTAATGCCTAACTGCCTCCTGTAGTGGCCAGTCCACATAGGGGCTACCAGTTGTCACTCACAGCCCTGATTTGGCTCCACAGAAACATTTGTCATGCTTGTGTTCCTCCCCAACACGAGTTGGTGCCCTATTCCAGGCATGTCCAAAGTGTGGCCCAGGGGCCAAATGCGGCCCGTCTTCAAATTTACACCAGGCCTCAGCCTCCATCATGAAATGAATAATGCGGCCCGCCAGCACAGAGTGATAATGAATCGCCTAGCCGTAATATTTGGGCACATTAGTGAAATGATCTGCTACTTGGTCTATACTGCTGCCTGTGTGCTGAAGGTGTTGGCAATAGACCCGTACTGGCACATATTGATGCACCACTTCACATACTTCTTTAGGGCTGAAGGTGTCAGACTGACATGCCAGTTCAGTAAACTAAAGAAGTATGCGAGAGCAGCACGTCCCTATGTGCCAGTTCATGTCTATTGCTAACACCTTCAGCACACAGGCAGCAGTATAGACCAAGAGGCAGATCATTTCACTAATGTGCCCAAATATTACTGCTACAGCTAGGCGATTCCTTGTTTAAATGAGTTAAATGATGGTTCAAAGAATGTCAGGCTGAATGGTCGGCCCCCCACACATTTTCACCTCACCAAATCTGGCCCTCGTTGCAAAAAGTTTGGACACCTCTGCCCTAGTCTGTAGAATGAGCCCAGAAGGTATTTTATTTTGTGGGGTATTTGGCTGCAGCAAGAAACGTGCCCTCCAGGCTCAGGGGGCGCTGAAATCAGTACAGGTCCATAGTTCTGAGTGTTTTTCTATTAACATTCCCCTTGCCACCCCCTAATTCGCAGCCCACCCAATGCGCTTTGTGCAGAATGCTGGGAGTGGTAGTTCTGCGCAGAAGTCCCACACGTGAATCCCTAGTTTAAAGTGAGAGTTAACGAGCCAATGAAATGACACAGAGGCGTTAATTAGTAGTTAAATGTGCAGCATGTGTGTGCCAATGCCACTTATGTGCCCCAGGGCAGTGCTTATCCCCAGAGAGAGCCTAGTGCCAACCTGTGGGTGCAGGAATTTCTCTAAGTGACTGAGGTTAAGCAGGCTGATGGGTAGGTGAGAATTTGGGTACAAGTTTAGAATGAAATTCCCTGAAAGCTGCGATTCGTGGCTTTACCTTCTTCATCAAGCACTTGTCATTCTGTGGGTGCTACACACGGTAGACCAGTTTATTACAGGAGTTCCCTGGACACCTAAGGATATACAGAACTAAGAGATCCAGGCAGCAATGCACCATATCCAGTATAGTTCTAGGACTTGGAACGCCTGATTCCTTGTGTAACATGCAGTACCATTTTTCACCTGTCAGACATGGTCAGTCCATTCCATGAGAAGCAATAGATCAGTGCCCCCCTACAGAAACCTGATGTTTGGCATGGAGCAGGGGTAAGTGTCCCCTCCCTTTTATTAATGGAATAGTATGAGATGTTGCAATAAAAGGTGCTACTTCTCCTTTAATCAAGCGGGGGGTTGTTTTGTTCTCTGGCAGGGATCCGTTACCCGCACTTTGTACCTGCCGAGGGGATTTGGAAGGGAAGACAAAGGCGGCTCTCATTGATTATTCATGGGAGGGAGGGGGTAACATGAGCTGCAATTGGCACTCACACAACTATGTGCCCTTTTATTCTGCACATCATTGGGACCCTGTGGCGGGGAAGGGTTAAAGCCTGTCGATGGATAAGTCTTTGTGAAATGGGGTGTTTTTTTTTAAGTGCTAAAGAGTCGTGTCCCCAGTAACCCCACCACATTATAACCTGAGCCTTCTGCTCAGTCCCATTATTCCTGTTTTATTTACCCACCGGACCAGGGAGAGATACTTCTAGAGCTCCCCTTGGTAAAGAAACCAAAAAACCATAAACTTGCACCCACAAGCCGGAACCTATCTCCTGGGCCCCTAACTCTGCTAAGTAGCCTCAAGTCATTCAGATATTTGCAAAGGAAACAGTTTTTACTCTTCCACCAATGAATCACTCATATCAGTCTCTTGGTAGAGAATCACATAGCCTGACTGCCGTTACAGTAAAGAACCCCTTCCTATGCTGATGGTGAACTTCTATTCCTATATGTTCACTGTATAAATCTATTTATTTTACAGCACTGTGGCATATGCTGGTGCTTTATAAGTACATGCTCCTACCTCTATTAATAATTCAGTAGGTGAGTTTGAAAAAACACTCGCATTCATCAAGTTCAACCTTCTCTTTATATAATTCTATCAGTGACACAGGGGCACAATAGAGATGCCGGAGCCAGGAATAAATCGGTATCTATAAAACATGGGCTGTCCATAGCGAGACAGTGACAGGGGGGGGGGGATGTAAGCTTACAGGCAGCGCTGGGGCCACGTTATACTACTCTGACCTGGATTCAGGAAATATCCCAATGAGGATTTACAATGCTCATCTTCTGATCTTTTGTGTGTCGCTTTATACTGCCATTATGTGCTTAATTACCCTTCTTCATTATCTCTGTCCCTGGGCACCATAACTGAGCCCTCTCTTGGGGTAAAAAAAAAAATCGGGTTCACCGAGCAGGTGCAATGTTTATAGGTATGCAGTGAAGGAGTTAAAGGCGTCCACTCACCTCTGTCCTGAGGCCACTGAACAAGCGCCAAAATCCTCTGCCATAATCCCTTTAATTAAAGCTGTAGTTAAAGGGCCAGCTCAGCCGGAGAGACACACAGGGAAACTCCCTTATCATAAAGCAAATGAAAAAGGCTGGGAATGTATCCGATTTATTAGCAAAAGCCCTAGACCCCAGGGCTTTGTTATATGGGGGGTTGTATGGAGTGTGCCTCATCTCCCTTATAAATCAGGGGGAGCCCCAATATATGGTTTATTGTGCCCTATTGATAAGGGGAGCCAGCCAGATGTCCCTCCCATGGGGCAAATGTACCCAACTGCTTCAGCACCCACCAACCATTCATTGTCTGGCACCCCCAAGAAATCTAGGGAGATGTTTCCTGCTAAAAAAGGGATCTTGCTCTGTTAAAAGAGAATTTTCCTCCTTTCCCTGGGTTTCCTGGAATTGATGAATGTGTCTTCTATCAACTCCATCTGCTGGGCAATTAGCTGAGATTAGGGGCAATTCGGTCTGTGTGAGGAATGTTTGTGGGGGTGCTTTTCTGTTTTGGGGAGATTCCTTTGTGTTGGGAGGATGTTGATAAACAGGAGAGAATTGGTTAAAAGACCAATAACAAAAACATTTTTAGAAAAAAAATTGGTTTCTACTTAACGGGAAAAAAAACACCAAGACACTTTTGCAAATTTGCAAAGTCTTTACTAAGAAATAACTTACCGATTCTCTGCTTGCACTTCTCTTCAGAAACGGCGGCAGGGCAACGATCCATGGGACGGTGCTCGATTTCTCCTCCCTGACTATCTCCTATAGAAGGCAGTGAGGAGAAATCGAGCGATGCACGATGGATCGGCGCCCTATCGCCATTTCTGAAGAGGAGCGCAAGCGAAGAATCGGTAAGTTATTTCTTAATAAAGACTTTGCAAATTTAAAGTTAAACGTGTCTTGGTGTTTTGTTTTTTTTTAGTTAGGTAAAAATGTTTTTAAAAAAAATTAATTTCAATGTTACAGGTCCTTTAAATATGTAACAAAGGACAGAATCTCGTGCTTTCTTGTGGGCTGTTCCTGCTGTGAGGGGCAGATTTAGATGTAAACCCCCTGCAATAGCAGCCATTCCCCAGTCAGTGATGGGGATCAACTCAGACCCCAATAGATTGAAAAGCAGTGTTACCCCATAGTATGAGAATACACAGTGTAGTTATAAAAGAGATTTTACCCCCTTATACCAAGCCTGCCGCCAGTTTCAGCTGGTGCCAGGAATAATTAAAAAAAAAAAAAAGATGTTTGAGACAAGGTCACGTGGCAGCCAATCACGTTGCAGCTCATCATAATAAAAAGCAGATAGAAGAGCTTACGCTGTTTTTCTTCAGATTCTCCTGCAGGAACAGCCTGGCTCTAGTTACTGACCAATAAGCTGCTGACGCTGCCCAGTAGACAATGTTGGGTTGTGTGTGGGCAGATTTGGATTCCTATTAAATCCCAATAAACTGGAGGCAAAGGGAGTTGACATTATACAGTCGAGGCCCTTGGTTTGGCCCTGTGGGGCATTGAACAAAATATGACCTTTTGTCATAAAACAATCAGATCCCAGGAACAAAGGGTTATTTTTATCACATTCTTCTGTCTGTGGGTCGATTGCACAATAAGATCCCCGGAGCCGGCGCTGATTGTGCTGCACCAGGACCTGAGAAGTATTGTCCCTGCACCGCACCCTGATCATGCTGGTACTGACACTCGCCTTTAACCCTTTCTTCCCCCCGCTTAATGTATGGGATAAACCACCTAGAGTAGACTCTAGCCATTTCTAGACTCTCAAAACAAACTACTCTCCCAACTGAAGAAGCAGCTTTCAAAGATCCCATGGATAGAAAGTTAGTCTTCCCTGAAAAGGGCATACACACAAAACAGCTGCAATTTTACGGCCAGCTATGGCAGCGGCAGGTTAAGCCCGCACAGCAAAACACTGGGCACAGGAAATGACACACAATCCACCTACCTCAGCTCAAGAATTAGATGGGGACATCATTAGGTTTAACACGGCTGTCTCCTTCCTAGCAGACTCAGCATTAGAAATTGTACGCTTAGCTGCAAAATCTACGGCCAATGTGGTTGTGGCCAGAGGGAAGTCTGGTTACGCCATTGGCCAGGTGATACAGCCTTAAAGAATAAACTGTTGGGACTACGTTATACAGGAGAATCCTTATTTGGACCAGATCTTAAATAAATTATCACTGATGTCACTGGAGGAAAAAGTACCTTCCTCTCACCAGGAAAAAGGGGACGGATGTACCAGCCAAAAAGATCGACCAATAGGAGAACATGGCCAGCACCAAATAGCAATTTTGTTTCTTTCACTCGCCTACTTTTCGTAACAACAATATGGACCAAAGTGCAAGATACAATAGACTACAGTGGCAGCAACTGGGAAGACAGAGGAAGGCTCCCACCACAAAGCCAACCTCACGCTGACCACTCACAGCAGAACCCAGCACCCAAAGTTGGGGGCACTTGTCCAGATTCGTCTCGTGTTGGGAAGCTCACGTCGTGGACAATTGGTTTCTCAAAGTCATTCAGCAGGGTAACAGAATACAATTCACTACACTTCCACCAGGACGGTTTGTCCCATCGGTTGTACCTCCACACAAGCTACACGCCTAACGTCATTACTCCTGTACCAGAACAACAAAAATTCAAGGGGTTCTATTCCAATCTTTTTCTGGTAACCAAAAAAGAAGGGATATACCACCCAGTCCTAAACCTAAAACAACTAAACAAATTTATTCACAACCAAAAATTCAGAATGGAGTTGATCAGATCTGCAATAGCCTTCATGGAACCTGAATGCTTCATGACATCAATCGACCTCCAAGATGCCTACCTTCATGTTCCCATGCACCCAAAATCCCAAATCTTCCTCCGGTTCGCAGTCTGTGATCAACTTTTCGTGGCTCTTCCCTTCAGTCTCTTTACTGCGCCACAAGTTTTCACAAAAGTGACAGTTCACTTAAGAACAATGGGAATACAGTACATGTATTACCATATTAGACGACCTTCTTCTCAAAGCACAGTCACAGAGTCAAGCAACCAAGGACACAGCATTAACCTTACAAGTCCTGACACTACATGGGTGATTAATCAACCACCAAAAGAGTGCACTACTACCTGCCCAGCAAATACGCTTTCTAGGCCTACAGTTCGACTCCAGATGTCACAGTTCAGTTAACAGAAGCCAAGGTAGACAATATAATCCGTGCCATGCCAAGCCTCATCAAAAAAACCACAGTCATGGCAGGCTACTGCCTGCAACTTCTAGAGTTCGTGGGGGCAGCACTGGAGGCCATTCCGTATGCCAGATTTCATTTGCAGGTTCTGCAACACAATTTCTTACAGTACTGGAACAAAGATCTCCAAGATCTTCAGCAAATCATTCTGTTAACCACCCAAACAAGAGACAGTCTCTCTTACATAATTACAGGCAGAATTTGGGTGCCCATAACTTGGGAAGTGGTAAAGACCGATGCCAGTACGTTCAGATGGGGATCGGTATGCCACTCTCACACACTACAAGACCATTGGACTCAACAGGAGTTCCGATTGCCAATCAATGTGCTGGAACTGCGGGCTATAGTGTTTGCCCTTTAAAGGAAAATAGTTCAGTGTGAAAATAAAAACTGGGTAAATACAGTAGGCTGTGCAAAATAAAAAATCTTTCTAATATAGTTAGTTAGCGAAAAATGTATAAAGGCTGGAGTGAACAGTCTAATAAAACAGCCAGAATCCAACTTCCTGCTTTTCAGCTCTATAACTCTGAGCTAGTCAGCGACTTGAAGGGGGACCACATGGTACATTTCTGTTCAGTGAGTTTGCAATTGATCCTCCGCATTCAGCTCAGATTCAAAAGCAACAGAAATGACCCATGTGCCCCCCCCTCAGGTCTCTGATTGGTTACTGTCTGGTAGCCAGGGTAACCAGTCAGTTTAAACCAAGAGAGCTGAAAATCAGGAAGTAGTGATCTGACTGACTTGTTATACATCAAATCACTCCAGCCTTTATACATTACATTTTTGGCTAACTAACTATATTAGAAACATTTTTTATTTTGCACAGCCTATCTATTTACCCAGTTTTTATTTTTACACTGAACAATTCCTTTAAGGCTTACTTAGTTTTATCATCGCAAGTACTAATGTTCCAAAGAGCAGTGCAGTAAAGTATTCCTTTATGTCTGTATTTATGTGATGCAAACAATTTCTATATATCGCTAAATGTTAGTGTACGTAACATACATACATCTATCGCATATCGTGCTTCTTTTAAAGCGAATTACTCACTAATAGCCACAGCAGAGAGATGGTGGATTTAAGAGTTCCATGCATGGTGAATTAGTTCTAACACTGACTCCAATTTGAAAGACTGTGACCTGTTCTGGAAATAAAAGTAGTGATCCTCTAATGAAACAAATTGATACTAATGAGATTACTTGGCTGCTACTAAAATATAATCTCCCACTTCCATTCTCAGGATTTTTTAACAGTGGTTGGACAATATGGTTAATCAATTTTCACAGTATATTTATTTAATCAATTATGTGTTTTGTAATAAATGAAATTCAATTAACTGAGATTTAATATGTAGTGCGATTCTTGAGATGCTTACATGCTTTTGCTTCTAAACAGGCTGTGTTTGGCTGCAAAGTTTTACAGGCTGCAGTTGCATAAGTAAATGACTGAAATACCCAGGGGTCAGCTTTCCCACGCTTTTTAATTTTACGAGACAGTGTTTGGACGTCCCCACTGGTCTGCACTGACAGGAGGGCCGACAAGAGAAAATGGGATTTTGTACTCACCAGAAAATCCTTTCTAGACGGTCAGTGCAGTTAGTCCACCCAGGCTGATTTTAGTATGGGTGAAAAGACTATATTATATATAAGAAAAAAAAACATATATATATATACATATGTTACCTTTTCTTCTATTGTCTCTTGACCTTCCTTCCTACTTGCTGTCTCTAGGGTTGCCATCTGCCCGGTATTTTACCGGCCTAGCCTGTAAAACACCTGCCAAGGCCGGGGCAACTGCAACAAATTTACAAATTAAGCTGCTGGTAAATTTGTAATACCCTTAACAAAACCCCTTGGTCTGCCCCCTGCAAACATAACTTTTGTTCTCCTTCTGCTCTTTGCTGCGATGCGGCAACACCCCCTTTTACATTACGGCCTGCCCCCTTTTACGTCGCGGTCTGCCCCCCACCCAAGCCGGTAAAATTTTTAGGAAAAGGTGGCAACCCTAGCTGTCTCCTACTCACCTCACCTAGCTTTATAACAGAACTGGAGAAACAGAGATGGAGCCAGACTATATATCCATAGGGAGGGACCAATAGACCAATTCTTCTCTTTTCTTGCATGTAAATGAGAGAAGTAGCCGGGCGCACTGCACAGGTTTAAATCCACTCCTTTTCCCACCTACAGGTGTCACGTGACCTTATGTTTGGATTCTGCAACAACGAGGTGGAATAACAACAAGGTTGGCTTCTCCCCATACACATATATCTGCTGAATCCCATAACTTGACTGCCCTCATAGTAAAGAACTCCTTCCTATGCTGACGGTGATATCTCCTTTCCTCCCCACCAATGAATCACTAATTCCCCCTCTCTTGGTATGGAATCCCATAACCTGACAAGAACCCCTTCCTATGCTGATAGGTAAAAACTTATTTTTCAGAATTGGGTTAAAGCCTTTCTTGATACTTTCCTGCAGGTGAAGGGTTAATGCTCAGGTGAGAAGCAAGAATGCAGGTGAGACTTGGGAAGGGGAGTGGTTCTGCCCATAGAACAGTCACATTCCTGAACTTGGTACAGCACTTGCCCCTCTACACTGTGAGGATTCCTGCCTGAGCGGCAGATATTCTGGTGGAACGTTATCAGAGAAGGGAAATGTATTCAAATTGGATCCCCGGCTCTGTTAAATGGACGTAGCTCATGTGACCTCACGTCTATCCTGGATTTCTGCCCAACATCTTCTTTAACAGGAACCACTGACCATGCCCTCTGGGCCCCAGGAAGAGTGCCCTCCCTCCTTAATAAATATCTTTTGGCAGCATGAATCTTCACTGTCACAGGGCTACATACCTTTGTGGGGCTCCACAGTGTGGGGCCCCCGAGGCTCATTGGATCAAGCAAATATGGAAAATGTATGGCCATGTAACCTGTACCCCATGGTCAGTGGCATAACTAGATGTTACTGGGCCCCACAGCAAAATAATTTTAGGGCCCCCAAAATATCCAGTGGTTGCCGTGTATTACCAATATATATTAAAATGACTCATTAATTATGGCTTCATGGGGCCCCTATGCCTCCTGGGCCCCCCTGCAGCCACAGGGTCTGCTTCCTTTGTAGTTACGCCCCTGCTCATGGTTTAGGGCTCTTACTGACGAGCGTTTTTACCTGCGCTCCCCTGTGTTCCGTTTTTCTGCGTTCAGCCACAGGGGAGCGCAGGAATAGACGCATTCGATTTTTCCCAATGGGGCTGTACTCACACAGACGCGTGCAGGCGCCGAACGCAGGTTGAGACGAAACATGCTGCATTTTTCCTGCGTTCGGTGCCTGTGTGAGTACAGCCCCATTGGAAAAAATCGAATGCGTCTATTCCTGCGCTCCCCTGTGGCTGAACGCAGAAAAACGGAACGCAGGGGAGCGCAGGTAAAAACGCACGTCACTAAGAGCCCTTACACTGCTCCAAACGCTCAACCCAAACTCAGTACCTTGTTACCTAATTTACCAATTTTCTCTTCTCTCATTCCTGGCTGCCAGATTTATCTCAAACTCCTCCCTTTCTCTCTAACCACGCCCCATTCTACTCCCTATCAGCCTGTCCCCTTCTGATACTCCCTGGGAGGTCCGTCTGACACCCCTGGATTCAACTCAGCATCCAATAAAGCATAATCCCCAAATCTATCTGACAACTGTACCCCAAACCTTTTTTATTGTAAACTTTTGGGATCCCCTTGTTTCATGTCGTATGTCGCTGCGGAACCTGCTGGCACTTTATATGTATTGTCTGTTCTACACCTATAGAAACATCATGAGGAGGAGGTGATCATTCAGACTTGGGGGGTAGATTACTTAGGGGGTTAATATAATATCACGGGGGGAAATGTTACACTTTAATACTCTCTGTAGAAACGGAGCATTTCGGTGATGTTGGTAAAATCACCTTTTTGCCACTGACCTGCCCGTAACCCCGGGGCCGGCTATAATGCCATTGTTCCGTCTCTCAGCAGGAAACTCACAGGTGAAACATGAGATTCTGAGCCGCAGACTTTACCTATCAGTTCAGGTTTGGGGCAATAAAGGGAGGGGGGCAATTGGTACAACAGACACATTGTACACTTTGCGTTGGTTGTTGCTTTGTAATTGGATCCCATACAACTCCCTGCAACGCTTTAACCTCAGGTGATGTAGTGAATAAAGTACCCCCTTTTGTAAAATATAGGGATATTATCAGTTACAGAGGAGTTTCATGACCATATAAAAACACGAGGCCGAAGGCCGAGTGTTTTTATACAGGTCATGGAACTCCGATCTGTGGCACCTTTATTAAGTGTCAGATTGACTTTACATTTCAGTGACACCTAAACAGGTCACATTTATGTATTTCTACCCCTTGCATAATCCCTGGGGATACAGAATCATAACTGGTCTAATGGTAAACACTTGAAAACAATCAATCTCACGCTACAATTTGTGTTGGGCTAAAGGCTAGTGGCTTCTGCCATCTAGTGGCCAGTGTTGTGAGTGCAGCTGCTTCTGTATGGTCCAGAAAGCTGCACCGTAATGAATTGGATGTGCCTGATCCAGAAGGCACTGTCTTGCCCAAATAATGAATGAATTCCTCATTAAAGGGGTGGTTCACCTTTAAGTTAACTTTTAGTATGTTCTAGAAGAACGAATTCCAAGCAACTTTTTAATTTGGTCTTCGTTATTTATAGTTTTTTAATTATTTGCCTTTTTATTCTGACTCTTTCAAGCTTTCAAAAGGGGGTTACTGAAAAAAAAATGCTCTGTAAGGTTACACATGTATTGTTATTGCTTTTTTTTTCTTACTCGTCTATTCAGGCATCTCCTATTCATATTCCAGTCTCTTATCCTAGCAACCAGATGGCTGAAATTGCAAACTGGAGAGCTGCTCGATAAAAATCTAAACTCAAAAACCACAATTAATAAAAAATGAAAACTAACTGCAAATTGCCTCAGAATATCCCTCTCTATATCATACTAACAGTTCATTTAAATGATAGCCAGTAGTGCGCATCCAGTAGTGGATATAATACCACTAATGTTCCTGACCCTGCTGGTACACTAGCTGCCTGGACCCACCTGCCCTGATTGTGTTCCCACTCCCAAGACCAGTGGCCCCTGTTGTTGTCACTCTGGAGTAACACATGAGCATTTCTGAGCACTGTTGTAGCTGAACATGTTAGTGATCCTTTTGGGAGGTGGTGCTGCTATTCTTTACAGAGATGGTTAGTTGAATGGGAGATAGAGTTACGTGCCAGCGTTACCCTGAAAAGCACCCATGCCATTCCTGGACTCTATCTCCTTCCATTTCCTAACCTACTGGAGGAATAGACCGTTGTGGACTGCACCTCATAAGAATGTCTCCTCCCCTATGCTAGAGGTAGAGTCCTGCAGTGGGTCGGGTACCTGCGGCTTACCCGCAAAAACCTGCAGGTTGCATGTAGAAGTTCCCGGGTGCGGGTATATATGTGGGTGGTCTGTTTTGCAGACCGCAGGTCTTCTCAATAGCAATTTTGACTCCTTTTTTCTGATCACACCTACTTCCTTTGATGTCACTTCTGGTTTACAATGACAGCACTCCCTGATTCTTGATGGTCAGCGGGTCCGGGTTGTGGATAAGGTACTTGCGGGTCCAATCAGGTAAAAATGCGGGTTGCGGGTACGGGTTCCAAAAAATGGACCCGCGCAGGACTCTAGCTGGAGGTCCTTCTCACACAGTTGGAGAGTCTGGTTACATTTAGGAAGTGTAGTGAGTTGGATTGATGGCCACCTGCAAATGAAGTCCCACAGGGCCAAGTTGTTGGTTTATGGCCCAGGGAGAATACCCCCTGTATACAGAGCAAGTGGAGCCTCTACAGGACCATTACACTTTGTGCTGCTGCTGAGTCCTTATCGTGTGGCAGTGCCATGTAGGAGGTGGTTCGTACCTAAAGACAATCTGGAAGGTGATTGGGTGCAGTTCTGTTCCTCCAAATGGCATGTGAGCTGGTGCCAATTGCACCAGGAACCACTCCACCATAGAAGTCTGTAATTTGCTTGGCAACTGATGGGGAAACTTTCTTGGGTTTCAGGCTGACCCATGATCTTCATAAACAAGATGCCAACCTGTGGGTCCAATTACTGTCACCATGGATATGTGCAGCCGTGCCCAGGACACAGGGTTGGAGGCCTTGAACTCCAAACTGTTTTTTGAGCAATTCAAATGTTGCACCCATAATGATACAAGTAGGCTAATCTCATCATTGGGTAGTACTTGGCCCTCCCATCCACCACTGAGAAATAAGGCACTGGGAACGTGAGCTGCCACTTGGGCTGATTTATGGGTGTGTTTGTTTCTGTCTAAAAGCCACAATATACAGGTACCTTGGCCCTTAGGATCCTGTATGTAAGTACCTATTAAGTATCTTTTCTGTTCTGCTCGCCAATCCCTTCTCTCTCCAGTCTCACTTGTCTCCTTCAGTCTTTTCCTATTTCCAACCCTTTATTTGCCACCACCCCATATTTACCTTGTTTCCCACCCCCTACATCCCATTTGCAGCTTCTCTTGCTTAATGCTATTTCCATACCTCCCACCAGTGTCAGACTGGCCCACCGGGATACCAGGAAAACTCCCAGTGGGCCCTCATGCTGCTAAACACTTGGCCTATTTCATAGCCATTCCCTATTTCTATGAGAACAAAGAGGTTAAATAGATAGAATAATAGATTATAGTATGTAAAGAAAATAGACTAGGAGAATAGAGGTTAAGTGAAGAGAGGAAGAAAATTGTACTGAGGATGAGGCCTTGGTCTAATGTTTTTTTGGAGGGCCCTTGTCTAAGGTTTTTTGGTGGGCCCTTGGTGTCCCAGTCCGACACTGTCTCCGGCTGTTACATTGTCTTCCTTACTCTTTTCCAGGTGTTCAAAAGTCTGTGTCTGCTCTCTCATCTGCCCCAAGCAAGACTTGTGAATATACAGCAGAACGATGGAAATATATAAAAGGGCTGGTGAAATGAATTGTACATAGAAAAAAAACCAATAAAATCCTCTATTTATATACCCTTTGTCCCCCTGTAACATTTAACTATAGCCATAGAATATTAAGCACCTTTTAGAAACAGTTGGGTTATTTTTAAAAGGTCAAATTTTAGAGCAATGTGAATTATTTTAAACTCTAATAAATAAGTTATGTTATTTATGAAAAAATTCAAACGTCTAAAATTCTATCGAATAGTCCCGACCCAAAAACTCTAATTCAATTTAAATCAAGTTAATAGTTCAAGGGACCTCTGACATTGACTTCTATATGAACTCAGCAGGTTTTAGGTGGACAATAGTCCAATTAGAACTGTTTCCAATATAAAGTGTGATAAATCTCAGATTCAGTTTTGAGTTGGTGGTTTTAAATTCGAATTTGGGAGTTTTGACCAAAAAAAAATCAAATTTTAATTTACCAGCCGAACCTAAGTAAATCTGATGTTGAAGATTTTACCTGGGGAAAAGTTAGAATAAGAACAATGATTGTGCTTAATGTGTATCATTCTTCTATTTTTATTTTCTTTAAATACTGCATCTTGATGGTAACTGCAGTGGAACTGCTTTCACCGTTTCCCAAGAACCGCAAAAAATCTGTAACATCTAGGAAGGAAAGAATGTGACCATGAAGAACATACAGTATCTGGGAAACGGTCACTTCCGGAAACTTGCCTATCGCTCTGTAATGTAGCCCCCCCCCCCCCTATTATTAATAGGCATTCTCCAAATTCAGGATTGGGAGGAGTTGCCGACCCCTAGCACTTTTTCCAGGTTTACAATATTTTTTTATTTAATATTTGTGTCCTATCATTTTTGGTAATTGGGTTTTTTTTTCACCATGTTCTTGGTATTTACACCTCTATAATTATAGTCCTGTGTGGCAGATTAAGGCTGGCCACCTTGTTTTTTTACTATGCCTGTTACTTCAGCTATGTGGGTCAGTTTGGTGAGCGAGTGACCAAAGGGAAAATGCTCTCTACTGCTGCAAGGGGCAGAAGAAGCACCTAAGAGTGATTGAGGAATTGAGTTGGTTGCAGTGAGTACAGGGATTGACCCTAACATTTATATTTGTTTTAATTGTGGTCCAGAAGGGACCCAATATAGTGAATGAACTCCCCAGATACATGAACATGTGAATAACAGTGGGGCCATTGCAGGAGGAGACTGAGCAAAAAGAGGTATGCGCAGCAGTTCCAAACCCTAAATCCTGTGGGAGAAGGCAGTCAACCGGCGAGGAGTCTTGGCATCAGCCCAGGAGGTGTGATGTGTAGGAACTGGCAGAGAGAAACCTGATGATTGTCCAGGAAGGATCGGTAACTGCTCTCAGCTGCAGGCAAGTGGAGGGGGTGGGGAAGGGGGAACACCTAGGGTAGCCACCTGGCCGGTATTTTACCAGCCTGGCCAGTAAAAATTATGGCTGATCCCAAAGTTATTAATAGGGATATTAAAGTTATTAAAAGGATAAAGGGATAAACATATAGGAAGGAAAAGGTGGCCACCCTAGGAACACCACACCTGGATGCCCCATCTGGGGACAACACCAAGGGGCTCCAGACCACGCAGGTAGGGTTGCCACCTTTTCTGGAAAAAAATACCGGCCTTCCTATATATTTATCTAATTTCCCTTTTAATAACATTGGGATCAACCATCATTTTTACCGGCCAGGTGGCAACCCTACACGCAGGGGAGGAGGGGACCAAGTTCTCAGCAAGGCCCACCAGGAGGCACAGGCAAGTGTAGCCGAGGAGGTGGGGGCAGGTTAGGAGTCTTGGTCTGAGATGCCGGTTAGTCAGAAGTAAAAGCGGCAGTGCAGCGAGAGTAGGAGGAATTGACTGGCAGGGTGGAGAGGCAGCAGTAAACAGTCATCAGGGGACCACAGAGACACAAGTAGGGACCAGAAGGGCCTGGCTTTGGGACAAGCCTGGCACAGTGCCAGGTTAAACGGGGCCAGGGGCACAGTAAGACGATGGCAAGGGGGCAAGTCCGACAGGGGTAGCACAGGGTCAGACAAGATTGGGGCAGATGGAGAGGAGCAGCCAGACACAGGGGTGCTGCCAACATGAAGGAAGCAGAGTGAGAACACAAGGAAAGAAAAACTATTGTTTTGGGCATCGCATTCCGCCTCCTCCCCCTTCACCGGGAATGCCATGATTTGTTTAGGAGCTGGTTTGACAGGCCCATGGCATTTATCTCTGCCTCCCTATGGGCTATTCTATATTCTGCAAATACTTTTGAGATGTTTAGTAGTTTTACTGAATGTGTTGTCAGGAGGTATGGCGAGGTACGGCTATCTGGTGCACTTTCCAGAGGACACAGTGGTAATCAAGTGGTTTGGATCCAGAGCTGTGAAGTGGCCTGGGAGGCGGCCTGATGTCCTAGTAATTCATGCCAGATGCAACGGGGTTGGTGGATCTAAACAGAGTCAGGCTTGTACTCCCAGATGTTGTGATGGTGGTCTGATCGTCACGTGAAACTGGCTGGACCTTAAAGCAATGGAAAAGTGTAGGGAAAGTTTACATGGTCATGGGGGTATTTGTGCATAGAGGTAAGCCATTGAGTGTTAGAGGAGAGGTAAACTGGTCAAGTGGGCATGGGATGGCTGGGTGAGTGGGGACCTGGTGGTCAAGGTAAGCAGGGAAGTTTCATGGTAGGATAGGTCAGGGGCAGGTACTGTAAATCAGACAGGACAGGGTTAAAACCTGGGTAGGGTCAAGTGTGGTTGGAAGAGGATAGTATTTGTAATGAAGTGGAACAAGAATTTGGCCTGTTTGGTCATTTGTTATACAAACTGTTATATATAGATATGTTATCACATTGTGGTTCAATTATAAATTGTATTCTGTTTAATAAAATGCTCTGCTGCCTTTTTCTCTCAAAACTGTCTCCTAGTGTTTGTTTGAGGTGTGGGGGTGGTATCTGGGGAGGTTGGTCAACCTGGGGGTTGGGGGCTGAACTTGATATTGCCCTGGTCATATATATATATATATATTTTTTTTTATTTTTTTCTCTTAATTTTCTGTGCTAACACGTTAACGCTGGTATATAAATCCTCTAACACCCATGTATCTGCAGCAGATATTGTCCTGAAAATTCACACTTCCACCCTGATATCCGTTCTGTGTGTCTCACAAGTGAACCCCTGTGTGGCTGGTGAATATAAACCATGTGCTTAGTGATGCAGGGAATCGAGGCTAACCAATGAACTACCACCCATTTAAATGAATTAAACAGGTTTTTCTACACCACTCAGTATATGCCTGAAATACTAAAGTGATATGCATAACATTTTATTTACAATTTTAAGCCTGATAGCAACTCAGATGTGCGATATCTTGCTTCAGTTATCATTTTTTAAGCTATTTCAGGATAATACCACTCATTAGCTGACTGTGAGCTTAACAGCAGCAATAACTGTTTGTATTTGATATGGCATCGAGCAGCAAGTGAATATGTTGCAATTTGCATTTGTAATGCACAAAATGTCCTAAATCTATTGATAATGGGTTGAATGCAGAGGACCTCTTGTATTTGTGTGTATAAATTTTGTAGTCACACAGAAAAATAGGCAAATTGCAGGTATGGACAAACAATCCCTGTTTTGATTAAAGGGGAGGGTATTTTTAAATAGCTTAAGGCTCAAATGTCCCAAATCAATAATGGTTTGAGTTCAGAAGACCTTCTGTATTTGTGTGTATGAAGTTTGAGGTTATGGCCTCATTGCACCCCCGCAATTAGCCGCTCCTAGCTCACTGTTCAAACTGAAGGGGCTGCTTAGTCCTCAGGAAGACAGAAATCTTCAGCCCAGGTGGGAGATCTCATCATCGGGGGCCTCCAAGAAAAAAGTTGGTTTGTGTCTGGCAACTGCACCCTGGCAGAGAGAGAGTATTGAGTCCAATGGAAAGTACATGGAGGCAGAAATGTTCACTATTGGGGAGACACTAACATCCCAGGATAGGGAATTATCCCCTCTTTGAAATTGAAATCCACTAATACAATATATTAGGAGCCCACTGGGAGAGATTATTGATTCCAATGGAAAGGACATGGAGGCAGAAATGTTCACTATTGGGGAGACACTAACATCCCAGGATAGGGAATTATCCCCTCTTTGAAATTGAAATCCACTAATACAATATATTAGGAGCCCACTGGGAGAGATTATTGATTCCAATGGAAAGGACATGGAGGCGTAAAAGTTCACTATTCTATTTATTCTGTTATATAAACGTCTTGCTCATATCTAACTTAATTTCTTTTTATGAGAAGGTAAGCAGGAACCTCGATTCTGGGATGGCAGTGGATGTGATTTACTTAGACTTTGCTAAAGCATTTGATACAGTGCCACACAAAAGGTTACTGGTTAAATTAAGGAATGTTGGCCTGGAACATAGTATTTGTACCTGGATAGAGAACTGGCTAAAAGATAGACTACAAAGAGTGGTGGTAAATGGAACATTTTCTAATTGGACCAGTGTTGGTAGTGGAGTACCGCAGGGCTCTGTACCAGGTCCCTTGCTTTTCAACTTGTTTATTAATGACCTGGAGGTGAGCATTGAAAGTACTGTTTCTATTTTTGCAGATGATACTAAATTGTGCAGAACTATAGGTTCCATGCAGGATGCTGCCACTTTGAAAAGTGATTTGTCTAAGTTGGAAAACTGGGGAGCAAACTGGAAAATGAGGTTCAATGTTGATAAATGCAAGGTTATGCACTTTGGCAAAAATAATATAAATTAAAATTATACACTAAATGGCAGTGTGTTGGGAGTTTCCTTAAATGAAAAGGATCTAGGGGTCTTTGTAGATAACAAGTTGTCTAATTCTGGGCAGTGTCATTCTGTGGCTACTAAAGCAAATAAAGTTTTGTCTTGCATAAAAAAGGGCATTAACTCAAGGGATGAAAACATAATTATGCCTCTTTATAGGTCCCTGGTAAGGCCTCATCTGGAGTATGCAGTGCAGTTTTGGACTCCAGTCCTTAAGAGGGATATAAATGAGCTGGAGAGAGTGCAGAGACTAAGTGCAACTAAACTGGTTAGAGGTGTGAAAGACTTAAGTTATGAGGGTAGACTGTCAAGGTTGGGGTTGTTTTCTCTGGAAAAAAGGCGCTTGTGAGGGGCCATGATTACACTTTACAAGTACATTAGAGGACATTATCGACAAATAGCAGGGGGACATTTTTACCCATAAAGAGGATCACCGAACCAGAGGCCTCCCCTTCAGACTAGAAGAAAATAACTTTCATTTGAAGCAACGTAGGGGGTTCTTCACAGTGAGGACAGTGAGGTTGTGGAATGTACTGCCGGGTGTTGTTGTGATGCTGATTCTGTTAATGCCTTTAAGTATGGCTTGGATGATTTTTTGGACAGACAGAATATCAAAGGCTATTGTGATACAAAACTCTATAGTTAGTATAGGTATGGGTATATATAATTTAATTAAAAATAGAGAGGGGTGTGTGTTAGGATGCTGGGTTTTCATTTGGAGGGGTTGGACTTGATGGACTTTGTCTTTTTTCAACCCGATTTAACTATTTAACTATATCTGAATCTGCACAACTTTCAGCGATGGGATTGAAGTGAAGTATAAACTTCCTGCAGTTGGTCTGTGTGATAAGAATTAAAGATGAATATTATACTTTTTACCTTTGTTGTAACCCCAATTTCCCAGTGACTCAGTCAGACTTGCTCTCCAATAGTGTGAGGACTTTACCTCTCGGTAGGACAGAGGTACAAGAAGGATGGGAACCTTTGGTAGAGGTGGGACATCACTGGAGACCTTCAATCAGAAAGGGAGATCTGTGACAGAGTAGCATAATGGCTACTGTGGGGCCATCACACACTGGGAGAGAATATTGATGCCAGTATTAAGGATGGCAGAATGGGGCTCCCTCAGCAGCTGGTGCAACATTCCAGGGCAGGTAATTATCTTCGGTGTAAGCTTCATATCCATAGAGGCTCATGGGAGGTTTCAATAGGGCTCACTCATTGAGACTTCTTACATTGGCTATTAGAATTAATATTCCTTATCAAAGATTCATGAGCTGATCCCCCACATCTCCTTACTGAGGTCCCACTTATCTAAGCAACATGTAAACATGTGGTGAACTTGCAGCCAATCACTATCAGGATATAAACATAAAATGTGATTGACCTTAAACTCACTTTTTTAGGTGAGTGGAGCATTGATACACGGGGCATTAAGGGAAATAATGGCAGAAATTAAGGAAATCACTATTTGAGTGTGACACTGGCTACTGCCTGGGATATTAGCCTTGGTTTTGTGCATATTATAATAGAAAATATCATTATGGGAGGAATGGGGAAACAGGGAGACTACAGACAACTCAGGATAAACACACAGAAGTACATACTGGCATTTGGCCGCACGGCTAAGTGACAATTAAATAACGGATTTCTCACTTTCATTTCTGGGATCAGAAGTGAGTGGATGCACAGCACACACTGGGGGGACAATTTATGGAAAACAATGATATAAATGAAGAAAATCACTACTCAATTGAGTCACTAGATAGATATTAGCCTTGGTTTTGTCATTTTAATAGATTATAGGAGAGTTGGGGTTGGGGGAAGGAACAGGGATGCAGGGAGACTACACACCTGTCAGGCTAAATACAGAAAGTATAAAATAACATTTGGGATTCCAATTGCTTTATATTAGTAAATATATTAGTGTATAAAATAAGTGCAAGTTAAGAAATAATAAAAAGTCTGAGATCTCCTATGTTAACATATAACAGGGGTCAGTATGGCAGCATCTGGAGTGACATTTGGACACTTACTGTTCAGATTTCTCCTCTAATCTTATTAATGTTTATATTTCTCTCTGTATCTCACTTTGTATATAACATTTACTTCTTAAAAAATCTTTTAAGGGAAAGTTAAGAAATTATTGAGGGCAAAAGTCTGAAATCTCCCATGTTCCCATATAACAGGGGTCACTGATAGTGTTTGGAGTGACAGTTGGCCACAGTGTTTGGAGTGTTATGGTTTGTCCTCTAATGCTATTAATATTTATATTTCGCTCTGTATCTCACTTTGTATATAACATTTACTTATTAAAAAGCTTTTCAGTAAAAGTTAAGCAATTATTAAGGGAAAAAGTCTGAAATCCCCCATGTTCCCATATTACAGGGGTCACCCAGTGTTTGGAGTGACAGTTGGCCACTTGGTGTTTCTCCTCCAATACTATTAATATCCATATTTCTCTTTGCATCTTACTTTGTATATTAAAATGACTTCTTAAAAAGCATTAAAGGAAAAAATATTTGGAGCTCCAACTTCTCCGTCACTGTTATGCATGTCCTTAATGTCCCAGCATTCCTTTGTTACACCTGCAGCCTGTGGTCTTCTGTTACTAACCTACAAATCCCAGCATCCCTTGTCAGACCTGTAGCCTATAGTACAAATCCCAGCATCCCTTGTCAGACCTGTAGCCTATAGTACAAATCCCAGCATCCCTTATAAGACCTGTAGCCTATAGTACAAATCCCAGCATCCCTTGTCAGACCTGCAGCCTGTAGTACAAATCCCAGCATCCCTTGTCAGACCTGTAGCCTATAGTACAAATCCCAGCATCCCTTGTCAGACCTGTAGCCTGTAGTACAAATCCCAGCATCCCTTGTCAGACCTGCAGCCTATAGTACAAATCCCAGCATCCCTTGTCAGACCTGCAGCCTATAGTACAAATCCCAGCATCCCTTGTCAGACCTGTAGCCTGTAGTACAAATCCCAGCATCCATTGTCAGACCTGTAGCCTATAGTACAAATCCCAGCATCCCTTATCAGACCTGCAGCCTGTAGTACAAATCCCAGCATCCCTTGTCAGACCTGTAGCCTATAGTACAAATCCCAGCATCTCTTGTCAGACCTGTAGCCTATAATACAAATCCCAGCATCCCTTGTCAGACCTGTAGCCTATAGTACAAATCCCAGCATCCCTTTTCAGACCTGAAGCCTATAGTATAAATCCCAGCATCCCTTGTCAGACCAGCAGCTTGTGGTCTTCCAACTGTTACTGAACTACAAATCCAAGCATCCCTTGTCAGACCTGCAGCCTGTAGTTCTCAAGCTCTTAATGAACTACAAATCCCAGCATCCCTTGTCAGACCTGTAGCCCATAGTACAAATCCCAGCATCCCTTGTCAGACCTGCACCCTATAGTACAAATCCCAGCATCCCTTGTCAGACCTGTAGCCTATACTACAAATCCCAGCATCCCTTATCAGACCTGCAGCCTGTAGTACGAATCCCAGCATCCCTTGTCAGACCTGTAGCCTATAGTACAAATCCCAGCATCTCTTTTCAGACCTGTAGCCTATAATACAAATCCCAGCATCCCTTGTCAGACCTGTAGCCTATAGTACAAATTCCAGCATCCCTTGTCAGACCTGAAGCCTATAGTATAAATCCCAGCATCCCTTGTCAGACCAGCAGCTTGTGGTCTTCCAACTGTTACTGAACTACAAATCCAAGCATCCCTTGTCAGACCTGCAGCCTGTAGTACTCAAGCTCTTAATGAACTATAAATCCCAGCATCCCTTGTCATACCTGCAGCATGTAGTCTTCTGACTGTTACTGACCTACAAATCCCAGAATACCGTGTCAGACCTGCAGCCTGTGGTCTTTTAGTTGTTACTGACCTACAAATCCCAGCATCCCTTGTCAGACCCAAAGCCTGTAGTCTTCTAATTGTTACTGGCCTACAAATCCCAGCATCTCTTGTCAGACCAGCAGCTTGTGGTCTTCTAACTGTTACTGAACTACAAATCCCAGCATCCCTTGTCAGACCTGCAGTCCTCAAGCTCTTAATGAACTACAAATCCCAGCATCCCTTGTCAGACCTGTAGCCTATAGTACAAATCCCAGCATCCCTTGTCAGACCTCTAGCCTGTAGTACAAATCCCAGCATCCCTTGTCAGACTTGTAGCTTATAGTACAAATCCCAACATCCCTTGTCAGATGAGCAGCTTGTGGTCTTCTAACTGTTACTGAACTACAAATCCCAGCATTCCTTGTCAGACCTGCAACCTGTAGTCCTCTAGCTCTTAATGAACTACAAATTCCAGCATTCCTTGTCAGACCAGCAGCTTGTGGTCTTCTAACTGTTAATGACCTTCAAATCCCAGCATCCCTTGTCAGACCTGCAGCTTCTGGTCTTCTAACTTCTACTGAACTATAAATCCCAGTATCCCTTGTCAGACATGCAGCCTGTAGTCGTCTAGCTCTTAATGAACTACAAATCCCAGCATCCCTTGTCAGACCAGCAGCTTGTGGTCTTCTAACTGTTACTGAACTACAAATCCCAGCATCCCTTGTCAGACCTGCAGCCTGTAGTACTCAAGCTCTTAATGAACTACAAATCCCAGCATCCCTTGTCAGACCTGTAGCCTATAGTACAAATCCCAGCATCCCTTGTCAGACCTGCAGCCTGTAGTCTTCTAGCTCTTAATGAACTACAAATGCCAGCATCCCTTGTCAGACCAGCAGCTTGTGGTCTTCTAACTGTTACTGACCTACAAATCCCAGCATCCCTTGTCAGACCAACAGCCTGTAGTCTTCTAACTGTTACTGGCCTTTCAATCCCAGCAACTCTTGTCAGACAAGCAGCTTGTGGTCTTCTAACTGTTACTGAACTACAAATCCCAGCATCCCTTGTCAGACCTGCAGCCTGTAGTACTCAAGCTCTTAATGAACTACAAATCCCAGCATCCCTTGTCAGACCTGTAGCCTTTAGTACAAATCCCAGCATCCCTTGTCAGACCTGTAGCCTATAGTACAAATCCCAGCATCCCTTGTCAGATCTGAAGCCTATAGTATAAATCCCAGCATCCCTTGTCAGACCAGCAGCTTGTGGTCTTCCAACTGTTACTGAACTACAAATCCAAGCATCCCTTGTCAGACCTGCAGCCTGTAGTCCTCAAGCTCTTAATGAACTATAAATCCCAGCATCCCTTGTCAGACCTGCAGCCTGTAGTCTTCTAGCTCTTAATTAACTACAAAATCCCAGCATCCCTTGTCACACCAGCAGCGTGTGGTCTTCTAACTGTTACTGACCTACAAATCCCAGCCTCCCTTGTCAGACCTGCAGCCTGTAGTCTTCTAACTGTTACTGACCTACAAATCCCAGAATACCTTGTCAGACCTGCAGCCTGTGGTCTTTTAGTTGTTACTGACCTACAAATCCCAGCATCCCTTGTCAGACCCAAAGCCTGTAGTCTTCTAATTGTTACTGGCCTACAAATCCCAGCATCTCTTGTCAGACCAGCAGCTTGTGGTCTTCTAACTGTTACTGAACTACAAATCCCAGCATCCCTTGTCAGACCTGCAGTCCTCAAGCTCTTAATGAACTACAAATCCCAGCATCCCTTGTCAGACCTGTAGCCTATAGTACAAATCCCAGCATCCCTTGTCAGACCTCTAGCCTGTTGTACAAATCCCAGCATCCCTTGTCAGACTTGTAGCTTATAGTACAAATCCCAACATCCCTTGTCAGATGAGCAGCTTGTGGTCTTCTAACTGTTACTGAACTACAAATCCCAGCATTCCTTGTCAGACCTGCAACCTGTAGTCCTCTAGCTCTTAATGAACTACAAATCCCAGCATTCCTTGTCAGACCAGCAGCTTGTGGTCTTCTAACTGTTAATGACCTTCAAATCCCAGCATCCCTTGTCAGACCTGCAGCCTGTTATCTTATAACTGTTACTGACCTTCAAATCCCAGCATCCCGTGTCAAACCAGCAGCTTCTGGTCTTCTAACTTCTACTGAACTATAAATCCCAGTATCCCTTGTCAGACATGCAGCCTGTAGTCGTCTAGCTCTTAATGAACTACAAATCCCAACATCCCTTGTCAGACCAGCAGCTTGTGGTCTTCTAACTGTTACTGAACTACAAATCCCAGCATCCCTTGTCAGACCTGCAGCCTGTAGTACTCAAGCTCTTAATGAACTACAAATCCCAGCATCCCTTGTCAGACCTGTAGCCTATAGTACAAATCCCAGCATCCCTTGTCAGACCTGCAGCCTGTAGTCTTCTAGCTCTTAATGAACTACAAATGCCAGCATCCCTTGTCAGACCAGCAGCTTGTGGTCTTCTAACTGTTACTGACCTACAAATCCCAGCATCCCTTGTCAGACCAACAGCCTGTAGTCTTCTAACTGTTACTGGCCTTTCAATCCCAGCAACTCTTCTCAGACAAGCAGCTTGTGGTCTTCTAACTGTTACAGAACTAAAAATCCCAGCATACCTTGTCAGACCTGTAGCCTATAGTACAAATCCCAGCATCCCTTGTCAGACCTGCAGCCTGTGGTCTTTTAGTTGTTACTGACCTACAAATCCCAGCATCCCTTGTCAGACCTGCAGCCTTTACTCCTCTGTTACTGACCTACAAATCCCAGCATCCCTTGTCAGACCTGCAGCCTGTGGTCTTTTAGTTGTTACTGACCTACAAATCCCAGCATCCCTTGTCAGACCCAAAGCCTGTAGTCTTCTAATTGTTACTGGCCTACAAATCCCAGCATCTCTTGTCAGACCAGCAGCTTGTGGTCTTCTAACTGTTACTGAACTACAAATCCCAGCATCCCTTGTCAGACCTGCAGTCCTCAAGCTCTTAATGAACTACAAATCCCAGCATCCCTTGTCAGACCTGTAGCCTATAGTACAAATCCCAGCATCCCTTGTCAGACCTCTAGCCTGTTGTACAAATCCCAGCATCCCTTGTCAGACTTGTAGCTTATAGTACAAATCCCAACATCCCTTGTCAGATGAGCAGCTTGTGGTCTTCTAACTGTTACTGAACTACAAATCCCAGCATCCCTTGTCAGACCTCTAGCTTGTAGTACAAATCCCAGCATCCTTTGTCAGACTTGTAGCCTATAGTACAAATCCTAGCATCCCTTGTCAGACCTGCAGCCTATAGTACAAATCCCAGCATCCCTTGTCAGACCTGCAGCCTGTTATCTTATAACTGTTACTGACCTTCAAATCCCAGCATCCCGTGTCAAACCAGCAGCTTCTGGTCTTCTAACTTCTACTGAACTATAAATCCCAGTATCCCTTGTCAGACATGCAGCCTGTAGTCGTCTAGCTCTTAATGAACTACAAATCCCAGCATCCCTTGTCAGACGAGCAGCTTGTGGTCTTCTAACTGTTACTGAACTACAAATCCCAGCATCCCTTGTCAGACCTGCAGCCTGTAGTACTCAAGCTCTTAATGAACTACAAATCCCAGCATCCCTTGTCAGACCTGTAGCCTATAGTACAAATCCCAGCATCCCTTGTCAGACCTGCAGCCTGTAGTCTTCTAGCTCTTAATGAACTACAAATGCCAGCATCCCTTGTCAGACCAGCAGCTTGTGGTCTTCTAACTGTTACTGACCTACAAATCCCAGCATCCCTTGTCAGACCAACAGCCTGTAGTCTTCTAACTGTTACTGGCCTTTCAATCCCAGCAACTCTTCTCAGACAAGCAGCTTGTGGTCTTCTAACTGTTACAGAACTAAAAATCCCAGCATACCTTGTCAGACCTGTAGCCTATAGTACAAATCCCAGCATCGCTTGTCACACCTGCAGCTTGTGGTCTTCTAACTTCTACTGAACTATAAATCCCAGTATCCCTTGTCAGACCTGCAGCCTGTAGTCTTCTAGCTCTTAAAGTACTACAAAATCCCAGCATCCCTTGTCAGACCAGCAGCTTGTGGTCTTCTAACTGTTAATGACCTACAAATCCCAGCATCCCTTGTCAGACCTGCAGCCTGTGGTCTTTTAGCTGTTACTGACCTACAAATCCCAGCATCCCTTGTCAGACCTGCAGCCTTTACTCCTCTGTTACTGACCTACAAATCCCAGCATCCCTTGTCAGACCCGCAGCCTGTAGTCTTCTAATTGTTACTGGCCTAAAAAATCCCAGTATCTCGTGACAGACCAGCAGCTTGTGGTCTTCTAACTGTTACTGAATTACAAATCCCAGCATCCGTTGTCAGACCTGCAGCCTGTAGTCCTCAAGCTCTTAATGAACTACAGATCCCAGCATCCCTTGTCAGATCTGTAGCCTATAGTACAAATCCCAGCATCCCTTGTCAGACCTCTAGCTTGTAGTACAAATCCCAGCATCCTTTGTCAGACTTGTAGCCTATAGTACAAATCCTAGCATCCCTTGTCAGACCTGCAGCCTATAGTACAAATCCCAGCATCCCTTGTCAGACCAGCAGCTTGTGGTCTTCTAACTGTTACTGAACTACAAATCCCATCATTCCCTGTCAGACCTGCAGCCTGTAGTCCTCTAGCTCTTAATGAACTACAAATCCCAGCATTCCTTGTCAGACCAGCAGCTTGTGGTATTCTAACTTTTACTGACCTTCAAATCCCAGCATCCCTTTTCAGACCTGCAGCCTGCTGTCTTCTAACTATTACTGACCTACAAATCCCAGCATCCCTTGTCAGACCTGCAGCCTGTAGTACAAATCCCAGCATCCCTTGTCAGACCAGCAGCCTGTAGTACAAATCCCAGCATCCCTTGTCAGACCTGTAGCCTCTAGTACAAATCCCAGCATCCCTTGTCAGACCTGCAGCCTGTGGTCTTTTAGTTGTTACTGACCTACAAATCCCAGCATCCCTTGTCAGACCCACAGCCTGTAGTCTACTAACTGTTACTGGCATATCAATCCAAGCAACCCTTGTCAGACAAGCAGCTTGTGGTCTTCTAACTGTTACTGAACTACAAATCCCAGCATCCCTTGTCAGACTTGCAGCCCATAGTCCTCTAGCTCCTAATGAACTACAAATCCCAGCGTCCCTTATCAGACCTGTAGCCTATAGTACAAATCTCAGCATCCCTTGTCAGACCAGCAGCTTGCGGTCTTTTAGCTGTTACTGACCTGCAAATCCCAGCATCCCTTGTCAGACCTGCAGCCTGAAGTCCTCTAGCTCTTAATGAACTCCAAATCCCAGCATCCCTTGTCAGACCTGTAGCCTATAGTACAAATCCCAGCATCACTTGTCAGACCTGCAGCTTGTGGTCTTCTAACTTTTACTGAACTACAAATCCCAGCATCCCTTGTCAGACCTGTAGCCTATAGTACAAATCCCAGCATCCCTTGTCAGACCTGTAGCCTATAGTACAAATCCCAGCATCCCTTGTCACACCTGCAGCTTGTGGTCTTCTAACTTCTACTGAACTATAAATCCCAGTATCCCTTGTCAGACCTGCAGCCTGTAGTCTTCTAGCTCTTAATGAACTACAAAATCCCAGCATCCCTTGTCAGACCAGCAGCTTGTGGTCTTCTAACTGTTAATGACCTACAAATCCCAGCATCCCTTGTCAGACCTGCAGCCTGTGGTCTTTAAGCTGTTACTGACCTACAAATCCCAGCATCCCTTGTCAGACCTGCAGCCTTTACTCCTCTGTTACTGACCTACAAATCCCAGCATCCCTTGTCAGACCCGCAGCCTGTAGTCTTCTTATTGTTACTGGCCTAAAAAATCCCAGTATCTCGTGTCAGACCAGCAGCTTGTGGTCTTCTAACTGGTACTGAATTACAAATCCCAGCATCCGTTGTCAGATCTGCAGCCTGTAGTCCTCAAGCTCTTAATGAACTACAGATCCCAGCATCCCTTGTCAGATCTGTAGCCTATAGTACAAATCCCAGCATCCCTTGTCAGACCTCTAGCTTGTAGTACAAATCCCAGCATCCTTTGTCAGACTTGTAGCCTATAGTACAAATCCTAGCATCCCTTGTCAGACCTGCAGCCTATAGTACAAATCCCAGCATCCCTTGTCAGACCAGCAGCTTGTGGTCTTCTAACTGTTACTGAACTACAAATCCCATCATTCCCTGTCAGACCTGCAGCCTGTAGTCCTCTAGCTCTTAATGAACTACAAATCCCAGCATTCCTTGTCAGACCAGCAGCTTGTGGTATTTTAACTGTTACTGTCCTACAAATCCCAGCATACCTTGTTAGACCTGCAGCCTGTAGTCTTCTAGCTCTTAATGAACTACAAATACCAGCATCCCTTGTCAGACCAGCAGCTTGTGGTATTCTAACTGTTACTGACCTTCAAATCCCAGCATCCCTTTTCAGACCTGCAGCCTGTTGTCTTCTAACTATTACTGACCTACAAATCCCAGCATCCCTTGTCAGACCTGTTGCCTATAGTACAAATCCCAGCATCCCTTGTCACACCTGCAGCTTGTGGTCTTCTAACTTCTACTGAACTATAAATCCCAGTATCCCTTGTCAGACCTGCAGCCTGTGGTCTTTTAGATGTTAATGACCTACAAATCCCAGAATCCCTTGTCAGACCTTCAGCCTTTACTCCTCTGTTACTGACCTACAAATCCCAACATCCCTTGTCAGACCCGCAGCCTGTAGTCTTCTAATTGTTACTGGCCTAAAAAATCCCAGTATCTTGTGTCAGACCAGCAGCTTGTGGTCTTCTAACTGGTACTGAATTACAAATCCCAGCATCCGTTGTCAGACCTGCAGCCTGTAGTCCTCAAGCTCTTAATGAACTACAGATCCCAGCATCCCTTGTCAGATCTGTAGCCTATAGTACAAATCCCAGCATCCCTTGT
Source organism: Xenopus laevis (assembly GCF_017654675.1). Classification (NCBI taxonomy): domain Eukaryota; kingdom Metazoa; phylum Chordata; class Amphibia; order Anura; family Pipidae; genus Xenopus; species Xenopus laevis. The sequence continues at coordinate 22,805,091 of NC_054378.1, read as the reverse complement.
CAGACCTCTAGCTTGTAGTACAAATCCCAGCATCCTTTGTCAGACTTGTAGCCTATAGTACAAATCCTAGCATCCCTTGTCAGACCTGCAGCCTATAGTACAAATCCCAGCATCCCTTGTCAGACCAGCAGCTTGTGGTCTTCTAACTGTTACTGAACTACAAATCCCATCATTCCCTGTCAGACCTGCAGCCTGTAGTCCTCTAGCTCTTAATGAACTACAAATCCCAGCATTCCTTGTATTTTAACTGTTACTGTCCTACAAATCCCAGCATACCTTGTTAGACCTGCAGCCTGTAGTCTTCTAGCTCTTAATGAACTACAAATACCAGCATCCCTTGTCAGACCAGCAGCTTGTGGTATTCTAACTGTTACTGACCTTCAAATCCTAGCATCCCTTTTCAGACCTGCAGCCTGTTGTCTTCTAACTATTACTGACCTACAAATCCCAGCATCCCTTGTCAGACCTGCAGCCTGTAGTACAAATCCCAGCATCCCTTGTCAGACCAGCAGCCTGTAGTACAAATCCCAGCATCCCTTGTCAGACCTGTAGCCTATAGTACAAATCCCAGCATCCCTTGTCAGACCCACAGCCTGTAGTCTACTAACTGTTACTGGCATATCAATCCAAGCAACCCTTGTCAGACAAGCAGCTTGTGGTCTTCTAACTGTTACTGAACTACAAATCCCAGCATCCCTTGTCAGGCCTGCAGCCCATAGTCCTCTAGCTCCTAATGAACTACAAATCCCAGCGTCCCTTGTCAGACCTGTAGCCTATAGTACAAATCCCAGCATCCCTTGTCAGACCTGCAGCCTGAAGTCCTCTAGCTCTTAATGAACTCCAAATCCCAGCATCCCTTGTCAGACCTGTAGCCTATAGTACAAATCCCAGCATCACTTGTCAGACCTGCAGCTTGTGGTCTTCTAACTTTTACTGAACTACAAATCCCAGCATCCCTTGTCAGACCTGCAGCCTGTAGTCTTCTAGCTGTTAATGAACTACAAAATCCCAGCATCCCTTGTCAGACCAGCAGCTTGTGGTATTCTAACTGTTACTGACCTACAAATCCCAGCATCCCTTGTCAGACCTGTAGCTTATAGTACAAATCCCAGCATCCCTTGTCAGACCTGTAGCCTATAGTACAAATCCCAGCATCCCTTGTCAGACCTGTAGCCTATAGTACAAATCCCAGCATCCCTTGTCAGACCTGCAGCCTGTGGCCTTTTAGTTGTTACTGACCTACAAATCCCAGCATCCCTTGTCAGAACTGCAGCCTTTATTCATCTGTTACTGACCTACAAACAGGGCCGGACTTACATAGTGGGCACCCCTAGGCCCACTGTCGTTCATCACCCCTGTCCCCCCTTTATTCGTGCAAATTTTCATCATCTGGACTGGAGCAATGGTGATTGGCGCATGGGAAATTTAAAAAAATTATTGTATCTCCAGCACATCCCCAGTGTTTTTGAACAAATATGGGTGTGGTTGGGCAGCATGCCGCCCCCCTAAAATCCTGCCACCCTAGGCCCGGTCCTAGGTGGCCTTTCCACAAATCCGGGCCTGCCTACAAATCAAAGCATCCCTTGTCAGACCCGCAGCCTGTAGTCTTCTAACTGTTACTGGCCTATCAATCCCAGCAACCCTTGTCAGACAAGCAGCTTGTGGTCTTCTAACTGTTACTGAATTACAAATCCCAGCATCCCTTGTCAGACCTGCAGCCCGTAGTCCTCTAGCTCTTAATAAACTGCAAATCCCAGCATCCCTTGTCAGACCAGAAGCTAGTGGTCTTTTAGCTGTTACTGACCTACAAATCCCAGGATCCCTTGTCAGCCTTTACTAGTTCGTTTACTGTGATAATATGATGTTGAGAGGCTGCATTTCAGCAGGGACTGGGCCTCGTGTTATAATAGAGGGAAGAATGGATGGTGCCAATACAGGCAGGGAAATGCTGCAACCTGTTTAATTTCATGTCAATTAAAGGGGAGCTTTGCTTTAATAACATGCTAAATTTTGGGTTTTTTTGCCAATGGATATCAGATTTCAGAATTTATTGTCAGAATAAAAATAACAGATAAAACAGATAAAAAATATATATACGTTTAGGGTTTGTTGTATAACAGAGAGGGCTGGTGCATGTGAGCTCACAATCTCTTCTTACTTTTTGTGTCCCCACACAGTGAAATTTCCAAGCGACGAAGCGTTTTTATAGCGTTTTCGAAGCGATTTTCCGAAGTGATTTTCGAAGTGATTTCACATCGATTGTTTGAAAGAGATATTCAGCGATATTCCATCTGATTTTTGGCGTTTGGAAAAACCATCTTCCATTGACGTCAGCTGATATCTCTTTATAACCCAACAGCTCTTTTAAGAGCTAAAAAACTTGGACGCAATGCAATTCTGCGCCCCGTGGAGGAAGGTAAGACAACTGCTACTGTTTTATCTGAATTTAGGGGTTTGCTGTATAGAGAACAGATACAGATAAAGTATAGAATGTAATAGAATCTTTCTCTTCTCCTTCAGCCACAGGCGAAATCCAGGCCCCTCTCCGAGATTTATAAGGTGAGTAGAAAGGAGGGTAAAACACTCGCCGCTTCTGCTGGAAGTGAGACGTCTTTTGTAACCTGGGGAATATTATGTTATCAATAAAATCCTTCTTTTTTCTATTTTATTTTCCAGCCTCCTGATGGTCGGCTGACCAAGGATGTGCTTCTTGGAGTGGGCGGCACCGGAGACGTCTACAAGGTAAGGGACCAAGCAATTCCTAGAGAGTAGGGGAACTGAACAAGATTGTGATCACTCCACACAATCACACAATGATTTTGGCAGACATTTCAAGCTTCTGGTTTGGGGGGTGCATTAGAACCTCTCTTTCCTACTTGAATATAAGTTAACCTTTCTGTGTGTATTACAGGGACGACACCATCGTAAAGGCGTGGTAGCGGTGAAGATCGCCAACATCAGCCGAGTACTGTATCTTTATAATTCCATTCTCTATATATCTATCCTATTTGTGTAGTTGCCTATGTGAGCTAAAGGGATTTCTATTATTCCACTCCAGGATGAAGAGTCAGTCTGCAGGGAGCTGAAGTTTCTCCAGCAGTTTGGAGGCCACAAAAACATAGCCTCCTACTATGGAGCCTACTACAGGGCTCCACTCATGGAGTGCTCATTGGAGCTCTTGGAAGTAAGAAATGATTTACTGTATCGTGTTCATTCCTCTTGTGACAAAGCAATCTCCACTGGAAGTGATAGATTACATGACCTTAAATAATTTCTATATATTGCAGATTGTTCTGGAGTACTGTGGTGGAGGCTCTCTCTACAACCTCATCCACAAGACCAATGGCCAATCCCTGAAGGAGACCTGGATTGGCTATGTCTGCAAGGAGGTTTTAAAGGTAAGGCCAGATTTACCCCTAAAGGACTCTTCTTTAATTGCATAAATTTTATTTACAATCTCTTTGTTGGGAATGTTTAGTCTTATGTCTGTTATAGTCTTATAACCTACATCTCAATCTCCCCAGGGGCTGCACCACATCCACAAGAACCGTGCCATTCATAAAGACATCAAGAGCCTGAACATCGTGCTCACAGAGACGGCCAAAGTGAAGATCAGTGAGTAAAACTTACAGTTATAAGAGTAATGGATTGTGGGGAGCTTCTGTGAATATGGAGTCAGGGGGTTTCATAATTCAGGTTCCTATCTTATTATTATAAAGTTATTTTCCATTAATAGATTCTATCTGTCATTTCAGTCGACTTCGGACACAGCTGCGACCTGGACCCCCAAACTGGCTTGTGCCATGAAGCGGAAGGGACTCCATATTGGATGGCACCTGAGGCCATAAGGCAGAAGGGCCAGCGCCTGGCGTACGACACCAAAATATGTTGTACTTATAATACTTGTAACAACACTGAGCATTTACTTATCAGTGTTAATGGGACATAGACGCAGTCATTTTCTCATGGAGAGAAAGGAGTTTTTCAGAAAGGCTGGGTTTCTTAACCTTTTGCACAATGTGTCTGCTTTAATATATTTGCTCATTTGCATTGTGACGCTGGTGTTATGTAACTGCTATTATTTGTAATGGAGATGTATTGCTGTATACATGTTTATATATAATAAAGCATTTTTTTCACTTTTACATATGCCATGGTGTGTTCATTTACTAGGGTGTGCATTGGGTTATTTTAGCTGTATTCTGTTCTGTTCTGGCCATAATTGAGCTAAGGAGAATGGCGTGTACTTTTGCACCCATAATAATATATGTATATGTTTCTAAAAGAGAGTTATAAGTGTAGCATTTTTACTTAGATTTTATTAAATGCCCATTAACCCAATTCTCTCCTTCTAATGCTCTTTGGTGTGTCTTTTGCAGTGTGACATCTGGTCGCTGGGGATAACCGCCATCAAAATGGCTGAGGGAAAACCACCTAAGTGAATCACAACAATTGTGGCTACTTTATTTTATACATTGAGCAGCAGAGGTTCTATATCAGAATGGGAGGAATTTGGGGTGATTTGCTATTTCCAGCAAAAAATTACTTTTGCTATAGATTAAATAAATAACTTCTAGACATGTTTGTTGGGCCTCATATATATGTTTTTCACTTTTAGCATATGCAGATCAATACCCAGTGGAGCACCTGATAATAGAAGCCCAACCACCGAAGCTTCAATCAAACAGATGGTGAGTCGGACCCAGCTCGTGTCACTGTACATTGTACCTGTGCTTGCAGACATGGAACTCCCCACATTTGGGACATTTGGCAACTCCTATATCCACTTAGCAGCTTCCATAGTATGGCCTCACCATGCCCCTTGTCTGTACAAATTTGGGACAATGGGGAGATTGCAGTCTCAGCTCAGGGGGATGTGTATTTTTTTTTAATACCTCCTAAATATAAATAGAGGTTTTTCTACTGCAGATTTTAAATGTGGCCCATGAGATGCAGGCAGGGATATGTGTGTTTTCAGGGAAATATAGGTGGATTCAGAGCAGATATTATATATTTTATGCATATAATCACTGTTTTTCTTTTTAAAGGCATAACAGTATAACTATGGGCCCCACTACTGTGAGATTACAGGCCATATGCACTATGGTGCAGTCAGGAGAGGGTGTGGGAAAATCACAGGACCTTACCTTGTCCCTCATAGCCTTATAGACATCTAGATTTGCCACTGATATACTTTGATATACACTTGTTGACCAGTTTGGGATAGTGGTGGGTATCTTGGGTTGGGGAACACTTGTATGTATGTATAACTTTATTTGCAAAGCAGCGCTGTACAGTGCATAAAAGTACAATATATATAAAAGTATCCATGGGGGAGACAAATCACATAATAAATATATACAGAATCATAGGACAAAGAGATTAAGTGTTATGGGGTAAGAGACATAGTGGGAAGGAGTTCCCTCCCCTGTAGAACAGTCTAAGTGGATAGGAAGCTAACATACAGGTACAAATTGGAGATGAAAAAGTGCACAAGGTAAGGCATAGTCAGTAGGGACAAGACTTTGGGAGAAGATTTCTATAATGTGTAATGCTGTAATACTATGGGTCTCACTTCATGCTAAAGAATTCACATCAAAATAGATAGATAAATAGAGAGATTGATAGATGATAGATTGAGGGATATATAGATCGTTAGATATATTGATAGATACAGAGATAGATAGATAGATAGATAGATGGATAGGTAGATAAATGATAAATAGATAGATGATAGATAGATGATATATGATAGATAGACAGGTAGATAGATATACTGCAAAATATATGTATATGCTGGGGTATAGCTAATGGTTACTGGGTAAAAGCTTCTGGAATCTGGAAATAATGATCTGGGGATTTGTTTTGCTAGCTACAGCTAAAAACTTTTTTTCCAGGTCACTACATTTTGTGTCCTTCTTGGAGTCCTGTCTGAAGAAGGATCCTTCAGAGAGAGGGAGTGCTGAAGAACTCCTGCAGCACCCATTCATCACCCAACTGCCTCCTAAGAAGATCATCAGGGCTGAGATTGAAGAACATCTCCGGATACTGCAGAACCGGCCAGCCAAGAAAGGTGAGGGAATCCATTATATTTGATACGACTGCACCATCACACAGTGTAACTCAATAGCTGCAAGAGTTGGTTTTATTATAATGGCGCAGGGGAATAATAAACATGTTTTAAGGGGTACTTTAGCGTAATATTATATTTTAGTATAATGGTGACAATGGCTTTCTAAGACAATTTGCATTTGGTCATCAGTCTTTATTTTTTTGTTTATGAATCATATACAAGCTCTAATTAGTATTCATGACTCACAAATATGATTTTTCCCTATACAGGACTGAAGGGAGTAGCTCTCTGGACCCAGAAACAGCTGCGGCGTGCTTGTGACTTCTGCACACAGACATCGGCAGAACAAGAAGCAGCTCTGCAAATGGCCCTGGAGGGCTTCTCCTGTTAGTGATCTTGTGGCCAATAACGTCAACATCCCAGAATGAGATCCCTGAAGAAACATCCACAGGGTAAGGTCCCAACTCCATTCAGTATCCCTGTACAATGGTTCTCAGCTGGTAGACAAATAGCAATTTAATCTCCTGTTGCCTAGTGTGTGTCTACATTGGTATGACCCAAATCCTCAATGTGCAAAAGAGGAGGGTTTTGGCCAGAAGATGCTCAAGTTTACATTTCTTGGTCACAATCCTCCCCATGTGTGAAGCAAATAAACACACCGGGCAGTAGGGGTTTCTGTGCTGATGGACATTAGCCTACACAACAGGGTAAAACGTGAAACTCAGGCATTATTTCCAATTTCCATGGCCAGTGCATTTATTCCTAAAAGGAGCATCAGCCTGGGAGGAAAAACTCCCTAACATGTTGGCACCCCTAATGAATAAGGCTTGTGCTTAAATGCCATGCATCTGAATGAGAATTCCTGATGATCTATTACTGACATATTTTTTCTCATAAAGATCCAGTGGCGTCTGCAGCTCCACCAGCAACATCTCCTTTGAAGCGGATGCAGTTCAGCCAGTGGTGACTTCAAGATTCCCACTCCACCAGAAGGGACTTTATCTCCTTCTGTAGCTCCATATTCATATTCTTTTCAGACAACCACATCACCACCAGTGGTGTCTTCGGTTTACATCAATCCACCAGCAGTCTCACATTCAAGGGCCACATCACCACTTCACTTTCCAACATCTTGCCTTAAGCATCTACATTTCACACAACCTTAGCGCCATCATTCATATCGACCTCTACAGCTCCACTAGCAGCACACATTTTCAACCTCTACAGCTCCACTATTAGAACCTTAGTTTTTATTAGTACTCATTTACTACCTCTCCACCAAAGGACTTTTCATTTAACTTTAGCTCCACCGCCAGCCCTTATCCCGTATTTTACCTTACCTCTACCCGCAGCTTCTGTAACTGTGCTATCACACCTCCACCAATATCTTCTTTTATTTACATATCATCCAGTTTCTCCTCTTTAAAATATCTTTTAATCCTTGCCCTTCTTCCTGCACCTCCATTGGTTCTTCCATTTCACCAATACATGTAGTCACCACCACACGCTAAAAATTATGCCCCTACACAAAGGCTTCTCTTCTCTACTTTCTTCTTTTGCTTCCCCCTGCAATCTCCTAACACCAATTCATCAGTGGTTCTTCCTATTCAAATTGTCTTGCTATCCTTTCAATCCACTCAACAACCAGTCACATCTCCTACTCTAAACCCAGACATAAACTTAGTACGGATACTGACAAACTCTCAGTACCAGTTGATCCAGGGACTTGTCCGATTGCCCTTTGGGAGTCAGGAAGGAATTTTTCCCCCTCTGAGGCAAATTGGCTCTGGCTTCAGATGGGTTTTTTGCCTTCCTCTGTACCAACTATTAAATAGGAAGATCTCTTTTACACTAAAACTTGAACCTAATGGATGTGAGTCCTTCCTAATTTAAATTAGTATGAATTAACCTAAAATGCATAAATATAACATTCAATTTATAAATAAATATGTTAACACATTTCATTGGTGTTCTTGCATTTGTTTTAGTTCTATAGTATTGCCGGGGAACATTACAGAGGAGGAAGACCTAGTGCAAGGGAAAAGGGTCACTGAAAAGTGAAGGGGGCATCAAGAGGCAGGGTGGGAGAAATTGGTGAAAGGAGATGCTAAGGATGAATAAATAAGAAGGGGATAAGCCATGTCTGGACCCAGTCCTACTGATCTGCACAGATGTCAGATGTTTAATTGACCAATTGACCAATCATATAAAATTGATATACAGTGTATATAAACATATCACTGGGATTAGTACATTATGAAACTGGGTTCAGAAGGTGCTGACTTATTAATGTTATTTTGGGTCTAGCAGGGACTTGGATATACATGTCACTGCTATTAGTATCCTTTGGGCAAAGGACTCATTGGGTCTAGAAAGAGCTGACCCATAAACATGCCACTGTCATTAGAAGACGTTTGTCATATGATAAAGTTGCCTTTGGTATTATTTGGGCAGAGGAAAGGCAGGTCTGTGATATGTTTCATTGGGCATCAGTCAATCCCATGATAGGTCTACTGAAAACAGGCGGGATATTAGGGGCCACTGGAAATTCAAGGAGCCCTGGGCCAAAGTAAGATGTACATAATTTACTCTACATTTTGATTCGTAGTGAATATTTTACCATAGTACCCTGCTCCCCAGAGGTTCACTGCACATATCACTCCCTTTGGGAAAATGGTAAGAGGAAGGTCCGTCCAGAGGCACCAGGAAGGTTTGTTCTGCTGAAGTGGGGGGAGGTTACTTTATACAAAGGCGATTCCATGTATAACACCCCCCCAGAATTGATAGAATCGCATAGTGGCAGATTCACAAATGATACCCACTGAAATTTTTTTTTTATGTACAACAGCATGAGCCAGTGTTGGAATGGCCCACCGGTATACCAGGAAAAACTCCCGGTGGGCCCAGGTGTCAGTGGGCCCTCTTGTTTATAAACATTTGGCCTATTTCACGGTCATTCCCCATTTCTTTTTGGGGGAAAATGGGAGAATATTGTAAGTATATATAAAAAAAACTAGGAGAATAAAGAGGTTCAGTCACGAGGAATATTAGTTTGTAAAGGTCCAGCGTCTAAGGCTTTCTGGTGGGCCCAAGGTCTAAGGCTTTCTGGTGGGCCCAAGGTCTAAGGCTTTCTGGTGGGCCCAAGGTCTAAGGCTTTCTGGTGGGCCCAAGGTCTAAGGCTTTCTGGTGGGCCCAAGGTCTAAGGCTTTCTGGTGGGCCCAAGGTCTAAGGCTTTCTGGTGGGCCCAAGGTCTAAGGCTTTCTGGTGGGCCCAAGGTCTAAGGCTTTCTGGTGGGCCCAAGGTCTAAGGCTTTCTGGTGGGCCCAAGGTCTAAGGCTTTCTGGTGGGCCCAAGGTCTAAGGCTTTCTGGTGGGCCCAAGGTCTAAGGCTTTCTGGTGGGCCCAAGGTCTAAGGCTTTCTGGTGGGCTTCTGGCATCCCAGTCTGACACTGCCTCCCACTCCAGTCTTTCTCCCCATGTGTCTTTCTACTAAGCTCAGCAGCTCATACCCTATTCCTTCTTTCCACCCAGTTTTTACAAAAAGACCATGATTTGGAGATCAGTAGAGGCATTTTGCTTGTTTGCAGCTTCACCCACATAAAATAAACACAGCGTGAGGTTGTGCCACATAAGGAATATATAGGGCAGAGCCTGGTACTTCTGGCCCTTTAAGCATGTGGTGTCTCTGGGTACAAACCATGCCCCTAGAGATACATTTAACACTGAAAAGATGTGACATGTTGGCATCAATGGGTGAACATGCAGCTGTAAATTACCCATTGCCATACTGGCACCATATCAGAACCAACCACATACTCCATCTGTACTGGCCTGTACTGAGAATTGTAACCAATCATATGATCACCTTTAGCTACATAGACAGTCACTGCCCCCCCACCAACACCAGCCAATCAGAATCAGGCAACAGACAATGTAAAGGGATTTAGAGAGACATTTTATTGGGTTCAGTTGGAAGGAGTTTATGCGACCAGAGCAGAGGCTGTGGAGGACTCGCTGCAAAGAAGAGAAAAAATCATGTTATTACCAACATAAACCTGTACATCGATAGCTGCATATTGGCCACTTCTCTTACTGATAATGCATCAGTCTGACAGGCAAACAGGGGCCCAAGAGCAGCTATTGGGGGTTACTCCCCTCTCTGCTGCATAATCAGTCCAGTCCCTAAAATGTATAATGCCCCAAAATACACAATTAGAAGTGTGTTTAGGAAGTACAATGCAGCTATTGATTTAGATTGGGGGGGGAGACTGTGCATGGACTCCATTAGACCCCTAGTCTGCCCAATGTTGTACTCAATATTTATATAAAGTCCAACCCTTATAAAGGGGAAATATTGCCCTAAAGCCAATGACGCCCACAGATGGAATCTTGTATACATAGGGGCAAAGAGACACCTACTACTTCCAGTTGGGTGGGAGGACTCTCCTGGTTTTGTAGTAACGAGCCAGACGGTGGATTCTGCTCTCAATAAGAATCAGGCGGAACTTGGCATCTTTATCCTAGAGGGAAGGTCAAGGAATTTAATGCAACATCTCAGTGGAACTGCCCTCAACACACAGTCACATTGCTCCCCATAACAGGTTAATACCCAAACTGGTTACAGGAATAAATGGCTACAGGTGCATCTCTTTATGGCAGCGTTAACTGCAAACTACATGTAAGGGGAAGCAAGCCCCTGTGATACACAACCACTGTACCAGCAGTCAAAATTAAACTTTTCGGATCTGGAACCACAATACCACGATTATGCTCACAGAACTACATCTGCTTCAGTTCTAGGAAACAATTTCTCTTGAAGTAACAAAGGAACAGACTGTTGTTCCATTTTACACAGATCTATATTTTACTGGGCTTAAACCAGTCACTGCTCCCTGAACACAATGCCTGGGGTCTCTAGCAGAGGCTCTTCGCTTAAGAATGGGCTCCTCGCTAACCCAGCCACTTACAGAGAAGCCTTTATGCTCCCACTAGCCCTGGGGCAGGTTCTGCTCACTCAGACATCCAAGGAAGGTTACTAGCCAACACCAGGCAAAGCTTTCTGGTAGAAACTGCGAATGATTGGAAACCAGTCATCACTGTGAGCTGGGGAGCAGTTTAAGCAAAAGATCAGTAGCTGCATGTTATCCAGGGCAATAAGAATAACCCCTGCCCCTACGCGCACCCGTTACATCCAGGGGCACAAGCTAATTCAATTTCCCACTTGAAGCCTCCCCACAATTTAACTATAAGTATCTGAACAAGAGGCAGCTGCAAGAGTCAGTTTTTGCAATAGTATATTGCACAGGTGATGCCTAACCTCAAGGCATGGGAAATACACACACCTCTACAAGACTCCCCTCACCAGCGCATAACCAATACGTAACCCACATACTGGAGGCAAATGTCACTGTTTAGAAGAGCCACAGCCACTTACCTTCCTGTTCCTCTCCAAGTGTTTGCGCACAGCCACTGCTTTCTTGATCAGGTGATACAGATCCTCTGGGAGATCAGGAGCGAGACCCTTAGACTTCAGGATCCTCAGGATCTTGTTGCCAGTCACAAAGCGGACTTGGGCAACACCATGGGAGTCTCTGAGGATGACACCTGTAGGCACAAACATTGGGGGGGTCAGAAAGATCACAATTAAGGGGCACCAGTTGTACATTACCACCGGGGCAGGTTCCGCTCACTCAGACATCCAAGGAAGGTTACAGGCCAACACCAGCAAAGCTTTCTGGTAGAAACTGCGAATGATTGGAAACCAGTCATCACTGTGAGCTGCAAACCTACTGTGCCCACCCAGGACCCTCACTGTGAGCTGCTAACCTACTGTGCCCACCTGGGACCATGACCAGGGGTCCTGCCAGAGAACACATTACAGAAATAAAACCTGCCTATTGTCTACACCCCCCAACTGACTGAGCTCATGTTGTCACACCAGGGAGGGATATTGTACATGTGCAGCTACATTAATATAGAGGCACACAGGGAAGAGACGTCCTCGTGCTATGAGCTTCAATTCCATTTTATTATTCAGCACAAGGGTTTGTGATTTTTAAAGGGGGAGGAGATAACCACTGAACTCACCAATCTGGGAGGGGGTCAGACCCTTCTTGGCCAGTTTGTAGATCTGTTCCTTGACATCATCAGATGTGAGTTTCAGCCACTGTAAGATAAGGAGTCAGAGTCAATAAACCCACCCAATAAGGAAGTCATTCATACACAGGGGCACTAGGCACCCTACACACGGGCATATGAGTACAAGGCAAAGCAGCCAATCACACAGTAGCACTGCATGGACACAATGTGTCATGAATAAGCAATAATGTGTGGCAAAAGCAGTGGAAGTGCCAGGCACTGAAGACAGACCACAGCGGGCGAGATCTGTGACCCGACACCCAGGAAAAGTCTCCCAGATCTGGGTGCTGGGGCTGTTGGCTATATAACACCCCACACCTTACGTACAACTGTGTATATTGGGCAGTGCCAGTTTTGGTAACAGAGTATGCCAGAGAAACACAGTAATGGATTTTTATTAGTCTTACTCTAGTCTGATAACCCTAGTGACAGCACACTAGTTAACAGCACCACCCGCTTACCAGCTCCCATTGTTACACATACACTGCACTACAGAATCCCAACACCCGGCTAATCAACCCCTTCCCCAAGGAAGTGCACTCACCGTGGGGACACTGCGTCTGTATGGTAGCGCTGACTGGGACAGGCCCTTTCTGTAAAAGAAAAACACAAGCAACGGTCAGATCCAATAAAGCCACATCTGTATGAAATGAGTGATTTGGGGCTCTAGTCCTAACACTCAAACTGTGTCTGAGGATTGTGGGAGTTGTAGTCAATCAGGAAAGCAGAATCACACTGAGACAGCACATTGGGCAGCTGCTGAGGCTGGGCCCCACTGTCATATAAAGTATAAGAGTAGCACTGGGACACATTTCAATTATCAGTGAAACGCTGGTACCAGTGCAGCTCTGTTTCTCTGCACATCACACTGAGGGAAAAGACACAGGCACGACAGTTCGGCCTGTAATTGGACAGCAAGCACAGCGGCCTGTAGTCGATAGGCCACATGGAGGAGACGACTGGCTGTAGGGCGGGGAAACACACTAGGAGATACTGGCAGTATGCGGGGAGATGTAAGGGGCCCGGGAACCCAACACAGAGGCGCATTTGCCCACGCCGGACAGTCCCGAGGCAGCGAGAGATCCGAGGAGTAGCCGCCACGCTGTCATCCAAGGCCCAGTCGAAAACACTAACATCCCAACATCCGACTCGCCTTTCCCTCACAACCCCGGCTCCCCCCCCCCCCATGCCTCCCGGCGCGCCCCGTGACCGTTCCCCGTTCTTACCCTGGAGCGTGCATGCGACCCATGATGGCGGCGGAAAGGAAAAGAGGGAACGGAAGTGCTCGGCACGAAGATTACTGCCCAGGCCGGAAGCGTGTCTAAAAGAAGGCGGGGCCGCTAGCGCATCAGGGATAAGGGGGAATTGCGTGTCGAGCCTCGATCTGGGGGAAGTAAACTGGTTTCTAATTGGGTGGGAAGAGACGGCTCCTTCCATGGTTAGCGTTCTGAGCTCTGCCCCCAAAAGCCGCGATATAGCCCGTGAGTTAAGTCCCTATGACTGGGAGTCTCTGTCTCCTCTCACTTACAGCTCTGTAGTGTCAGGTCTCAGGCCCGCCCACATGAAAGTTGTGTGAGAAATGAGTTGAGTGTGAGAAGTTGTTCACTGATGTTTCACTATAGATATTGTACCCGTATTCTCACCGTCCTCCCTATTCTGTCTCCTTGTCTGATTCCAATATATGACACGGCTCCGTTAAAACTTAAAAAACCTTTATTTGGTACATGGCTTTGTGATCTGTAACAAATACAACGTTTCTGGCTTGCTCCAGGCCCTTTATCAAGTTTTACTACAATTCATACTCTCTCAAGCGGCGCCATCTTTTGACTGTGACGTATTATTTCTCCCAACGGTTCCACAATGAGTCAAAAATGTATCACTTATCTTTTTTAAGGTGCATTTAGGTTCCTTTTTCTGACTCCGTCCCTAATTAGTCCTTATAAATCTGGTTTGGTATGATAATCCACACAGATCAATTCAAAGTCTGAAAAAGATAAAATGTGATAAACAAAATGTAAAAACAACCTACTTAAAAAATCTCACCTGAAGTTTATACAGCATCGTCTAAAAAATGTCCTGTAAATCATATTCACGATTTAGGCCATGGGTTCCAATGTATCTAAGGTACGAATCCACTTAGCTTCTTTTTTAAAAAGTTCTTTAGTTCTATTGCCACCATGGAGAAATATAGGAACATGATCAATTACTTGGAATTTCAATTGTTGGACCCCATGGCCCTTATCAGTAAAATGTGATGAAACGGCCTGATTTTTAAGCTTTATGGCTGACATGTTCCCTGATAGTGTCCTTCACCATCCTAGTGTTCTGTCCCACATACAGGAGTCCACAGGCGCATTTAATAGTGTAAACTACAAACAATGACATACAAGTGTAGTATACTTTCATTTTTATGGGATTACCGTTTCGTGGATGATAGATTTGAACAGCAATTACAGGATAAACACGGAAATAATCCATTTTTCCTTGGAGGTAGTAATTGTCGTTTTTTATTATGGCCTCCCACCTCTGATCTTACCAACCTAGACCCTATAGTTTTATTCTTTTTATAAGACATTACTGGAGGTTTTTTTTTAAAAAAACTCAATTTCAGGTAACCCATCTTTTAATAATGTCTCTGTATGATTTTTGCCACCTCTCAACTGAGAGTAGTATATTTTGAGACAAAGGAGATCCGTTTCACCTTTTCCTTAGACGGAATTTGGGAATCCCTATCTTTCTTTTTAACTAAGGCCCTTTGTTTCCTCAGAAGAGGCATTGGATACCCTCTCTGCATGAAATTATCCTCCACAGGGCCAGAACTAGGGGTAGGCAGAGTAGGCACATGCCTAGGGTGCAAAGCTGGGGAGGCGCCAGGCATGTACCTGCTATGTTGCCTACCCTATGTCCGATCCCATCTCTCCCCGACTGCGGCTGGAATTTTTTTGCACATGCGCGCACACCGTTTCACGCATGCATGCTCAATCGCAGTTTCACGCATGCACACTTGAGAGCATTTTCGCACATGCGCAATCAAGAGTCGTGGCTGGCCAGGTTGCCTAGGGCGCCTGGCTGGGTTGGCCCAGCTTTGATCCTCCATATTATCTAGCTGTTCAGACAATCTTAGGTCATCAGAGACTATTCTTTTTACCCTTAGAAATTGTTATTTAGGTAAAAATGTATGTGTCTGTGGTGGGTGAAAAGAATCATAATGTAGTATAGTGTTTTTGTCTGTAGCTTTTACAAAAAGATCAGTTGTTAAACAATCACCTTCCTTGATTACCATAGTGTCCAAAAAATATATATTATATAAATCAGCATGTAATGTGAATTTAATATGGGGTTGATAACAAATTTATATATTCGAGGAACAAATGCATGGTTTCCTGTGGCCCCCGCCCATATAGCAAACACGCCGTCAATAAAGCATTACCACACTGAAAATTTTGTTGAAAACTCTCAATGGTGTATATCAGGGGTGCCCAAACTTTTTGCAATGAGGGCCATATTTGGTGAGGTGAAAATGTGTGGGGGCCGACCATTCAGCCCGACATTCTTTGAACCATTAACTTTAAATTACAGGAATAGAGTAATCGTAGCAGTAATATTTGGGCACATTAGTGAAATGATCTGCCACTTGGTCTATACTGCTGCCTGTGTACTGAAGGTGTTATTAATAGACACTTACTGGAACGTAGTGATGCCATACTTCTTTAGTTTACTGTACTGTCACGTCAGTACGTCTATTGACACCTTCAGCTCTAAAGAAGTATGTGGAGACAGTGGATCTCTATGTGCCAGTACGTGTCTATTGCTAACACCTTCAGCACAGAGGCAGCAATATAGACCAAGTGGCAGATCATTTCAATAACGTGCCTTAATATTAATATTACTGCTATGGGATTCCTAATAGCACTGTGCTGGGGGGCTCCTTATTATACATTTCATGATGGAGGCTGGGGGCTGGGGTAAATTTTAAAACAGGCCACAATTGGCCCCCGGGCAGGGGCGCTCCACCAATGAGGTGAGTTGATCCACTCATGCCGCCCCTGGTAACTAAGAGCGAATTTCCAGTTTTCAACCCAGAAATTCGGCTCTTCTAGTGCAGAGAGCGCAATTGCCTCAGAGAGGGAAACAATTCCTTCCTGATTGCAAAAGGACTAGTCCCTGGATCAACTTGTACTATGAGCTATCTTCCATAATCCTGTATTCCCTAACTTGCTAAACACCATCCAACCCCTTCTTAAAGCTATCTAATGTATCAGCCTGTACGACTAATTCCCTAATCAGCGAGAGAATTCCAAATCTTCACAGCTCTCACTGTAACAAACCTCTTCCCAATTTTTAGCTGGAACCTCTCTTCTTCTAATCGGAATGGGTGACCTTGTGTCAACTGTAAAGACCTACTGGTAAATAATGCATTAGAGAGATTATTATATGATCCCCTTATATATTTATACATAGTTATCATATCACCCCTTAAGCGCTTTTTTCTCCAGCGTGAACAACCCCAACTTGGCCAGTCTTTCCTCATAGCTAAGATTATCCCTTTACCAGCTTATTTGCCCTTCTCTGTACCCTCTCTAATTCAATAATGTCCTGTTTGAGTGATGGAGGTCAAAACTGTATGGCATATTCTAGATGGGGCCTTACCAGTGCTCTATACAGTGGAAGAATGACCCCCTCCTCCCATGAATCAATGACCCTTTTAATACAGCTCAAGACCTTATTTGTTCTTGATGCTGCTTACTGGCATTGCTTAAATGTGATCCCTTAACCAGCCTTTAAACCAGCAAAAAGGCATCCATGCTGTGAGAGATATATGGATTTTGCACATCACTATGCATGTCACTGAATGGCTTTTCCTACAAGTTACATGGTGCTCTAGGCCTACAGCTACATATGCTTTGCTTTTTGCCTGGGCAATAGAGTGAGGCAGTGCTTGGGAAGATGCTGCAATGTCAGACTTATAATAGGCCTGGAGTGCCTGTGCTCACTGATTCTTACTATATTATATAGCACGGACTTGGGTTCAGGCTTTAAGCAAATGTTGCCCCAATGCTATGGTTTTGATTTCCTGAAAATTTGGTGAAAGCACATGGTAAAATAGGTGGAGTCAAATGGGCTTTGCCATAAAAAGTGGGCGTGCCGCAACTCCTTCCTCTGTTGCCCCCCCCCAGACCAAACCATCTTCTGCTGCCTATGTTTGGAGATGTGGAACTGGGTGAAACAAGGCCCTTTTCTATGGCACAGCGCCAGATTCTGCCAAGATGCGCCACTTTTCCAGTCCCACAACATCATGGTTCCATCATTGGAGCTGCCAATCACACAGGTCCTTCTGAGCTGCAGACTTTCCAGTCGGCTTGGGATTTGGTCGGGACCCCGCAAAGTGCATAAGCACCGGCCTGTTTTAATGTCCCACACGTTAGCAGGGCAGTCGGCATTTCTCACTCAAGAAGCAGGAAGTCCTGTTATTACATTCTTCAAAATGTCTAGCAATAGGTGTTCGAGATTTCTTGTTAATAATACTGAGAATGTGTTGCCTCTCTCTCTTTTAAATACTCTGTATGCTGTACTCAATGTTTAGCCTATGACTAAGTGTCCTTGGTGGACATGAAACACTTTCACTTTTTAATTATGGAAAATAAAATGTAAATTTTTAACTTTTACCATCTGACTTCGGCTTCTCTACTTGGTGGGGCCCAGGCTTGTGCCAGCCTCTTTTGCTGTTTCCTGGTGTTTGCTACCTTTTTGAGAAAGCATTAACGGCCACAGAATGAGATCAACTTGTTTGTTGAGGTCACCAACCAAGTGGATCATTCCCTGCCTTGGCCACCTACATGTTCAGCCAGATCAGGTTAATCCTTTTCTCTCTGCCTCTTGAATTAATATACCACAAACCATCTTGAGAAGAATTGATTTCAACATCTATCTAGAAAAAGCAAATATACAGAAACTGGACTTGTTGAGTAATTATTGAAGATGTTTCACTACTCATTCAAGCAGTGTCTGCAGAATTACTTATACTAGAGATGTTATGACCTGGATGAATGGAAATCTTCAAAGTGACTTCAATATCATTGCTTCAAGAGATGGAACTAGCAGTGGGCCCAGAAAACAGTTTTCATTGTGTTGGCAACCATTGATGTGAACTGTTGTACCCTGTATCTGTCTGGGGTTCTTTCACTTCCATTTGAACAGTCCCATGGGCCTCACACTACTTCTTTATGGGAAGAGGACAGTGAGCACAGGAATATTAAGGTCTCTGGAGATGGAGAGAGTGAAGAGTAAGTGGGTAGGTGGGCCCCCGTGTGCTCCGCTGCACTGACTCTGCAACAAGGTAATTACCGGCTTAGGCGTATTTACTTGTGTTAACTCCTGAGCGGGGGGGGGAGGAACAGGGACTATAGAGGGTAGGTTTTTTTGGTTTTTATTAGAAAGGGGGTTTAGTTCTCCCTTAAGCGATTGTTTGAAGGATGGGGGGCACTGGGGGAATCTAATGGGACAGGGCAGAGATTTCCAGAGTATGGGTGTAGCACACGAGCAAGTGTGTATATATATATATATATATATATATATATATATATATATATATGTGGCCTTGTGCTCTCTATAGGGGCCCCAGTGATGGGATCTGATCTCCCTGCTCAGTTGGTTACATACTATCCCCTGGGGGCCAACACAAACAGAAATGATGGAGGTTAGCCTACAGCCACACAGGAAGTTCCTCGGAATGAATGAAGAAAGCTTGAAACGTTAACAAAGGTAGTCCCACAAGAGTAGGGTTGGCACCTGGACGGTATTTTACTGTCTTGGCCGGTATAAATTATGGTTGATCCCAATCTTAATAATAGGGAAAAAACATAAATATATAGGAAGGCCGGTATTTTTTTCCAGAAAGGGTGGCAACCCTACCCAAGGGCAAAGGGGCAGCTTGGAAGATAAACATAGGAAGTTCAGGGGGAGGAATGGGGGATTATGGGAAGTTGGAGAGAGGAAGGGGCTCAGGAGCGGAGGATGCTGGGAAGTTGGGAGAGAGGAAGGGGCTCAGGAGCGGAGGATGCTGGAGAGAGGAAGTGGCTCAGGATTCCCTAGAACATCAGAGAGACAAGGAGCTTTGAGGCTAAAGATGCTTATGTCCTATTTAGTGCCTACATTCTGGGCTAAATCATGCTGACACAATAATTTGGCCCCCAGGCCAACATTCAGATCACAGCGGGTGCCTATGTAGTTCCATCAAGAGACGATCAACGTGGAAATGCAGTCCCTGGCTGGTGGAATTTCCAGACCTGACCAATATCCAATATCCAGCCTGTTGTTGGAGAGGTAAAGGGGGTGTGGGTTATGACAGAGGGAATAATGAGTGCCAGTTTGGGAGCAAAGCATAGACTTCGGAATGGAGGCAGAGATGCTGCTGGGATTATACACTGCTGGTTATGAATGAATGAACAATAAATACTGATTCTGCTGCTGGCAGAGGTGTGTGTGCCAAACCCGAGCACAGAACTCAATGCCACCCTTCTCTCATATTACCCGCTGTTACTGGCAGTGAGAGCTCTTTTTCACCAAATGTATATCCAAAGTGGGAAGGAGCACACCAGAATAAGCAGGCAATGCCTTAGATCATTTGCAGATTTATTGAATACACAAGCTTTCGGGGACACAACCCCTTCCTCAGGTGCAATACAGAAACAATGAACATGGTGCAATTTAAACATTCAACCCCCAGACGAAAACAAGCAATTAATCCATCATGTGACTTATTAACCCTTTCAGTATTTATCCAAAACAAAAAGTCCCAAGAGATAGTGGTCAATCTGCAAATGATCTAAGGCATTGCCTGCTTATTCTGGTGTGCTCCTTCCCACTTTGGATATACATTTGTTGTAACAATTGGCGTGGAAGCAGCCAGGGATACGGATGCACCCAGCAAGAAAGTAAGTGGTGTGCGGCAAAAAACTTTTTCAGCTCTTTTTCACCAGCATCACTGTCATTGGGGAAAGGTGGGAGACCCTTTGATCCTCCTGCCTAATCCCAGTGCAGCTGGTACTGTTAGTGAAAAAAGTGCCCCCCAACCATAGGCACGGAATGTTCTAGAAGGTGCCACTACTTGTGCCCAGTACAGTTTCAGATTTGTTTGAGGAATAAGGGAAGATTGAGCTGCTGCTTTTGTTCCACTGTAAGCAAAGGAAATACAGTCAGGCAGTCTAGCCAAACTGCAATGGGAAGTGCAGCAGTTATAACTTTTGGTGTGGCTGAACTACAGGCAAATGCATTAAGAACAGGGCGGGGCTACAGAATGTACCACCACTTTTAATTGTGCACATATGGACTGGCAAATAATGTGGGCAATAACCATCCACAGTATGTTCTATTAATAACTGTATAGTTGGGGGGGTGAGAGACTTGGATGGCGACAGCTGAGGGAAACCCCAATACAGATGTGAAGCTTCTCCTAATTTGTCCGATTAAGTGTTTGTAACCCCCACCCCCCGATGCTTTCCCACTGGCAAAGTTTCCTGTACCTAAAGTTAGTTCCGCACAAGGACACAGTATAAAAAAAACCCTCACGGGAGTGAATAGTCCCAGGCAACAACTCTACAATATATGCTGGTCTCTTATTTATCTCTGTAACTATAACTGTAAATTTCAATTCCGCACAAGGACACAGTATAAAAAAAACCCTCACGGGAGTGAATAGTCCCAGGCAACAAAGAGTTTGGACTCACTCAATGCTCAATGTTGGTTTATTACTGAATTTGCTTTCACAACTCTACAATATATGCTGGTCTCTTATTTATCTCTGTAACTATAACTGTAAATTTCAATAAACAAAATTGTTAAACAAAAACAAGTGTGTTTGTGTGTACAAATCTCTTAACGATAAGGCACAGTTTGTTACTGTAGAACCTGAAACTAAATCTCTAATTGGTGTCTTTAAAAAATGAAGAAAGGCAATATATCACTGAGGGTGTTAGTGGGTTACTACCCAGCGGCACTTTTTTTTTTAACACAGTCCAGTACAGTATTTTCCAAAAAGTAGTACCACCATGGTAACAAATTATTTTACTGGCTGGTACTGAACATGTTGCAGGTTTTACATGAATGTGTAACTATAACCTTTTTCTCCCCCTCGTTTCCCAATAATCAAAGTTCAACACTTTCACCTTCACTTGTTCCTCTCTCCCTCCAATCACACAGATCAGTTTTGTTTGAGAGACCATGAAATAACAAACAAGTCGGTTTTTTTTTCTCAAGCGCCACAAGAAAATGTCTTCTTTCCTATCCCAGACTGTTGTGGACTCCAACTCCCAGAGCGGCACCGGCCCAAATCCTGTGTTGCTTATCACAAAATTCCTTTGGAGTCGCACATTTTCCACATATCGCTGGAATCTCTTCCGATCAAAACTGACAGGTAGTCCATCTCCCCAGAGAAGTATATTGGCCCTCAGTGATATTGCGGCTATGTAGCGTTGAAGGTCGGTTATTGTTTGGATGCACTGCCCTGTGTCCGTGTCCCACACTGTTATTGTAGCATCCTCATCAGCCAGTAATAGCCGTGTGCCTTTCAGCTCTGAATGTCGGATACTTTTATTCAAAATTGGGAAAGTGACCAAACAGCTCTGTGTCTCGGGATCCCAGATTTTCAGGGTGTCATCAACACTGACCAACCTTTGACCATCATAGTGAATATATCTAACATTGTGTAGCTGCACCATGAGAACGTGTAAGCACTGTCCTGTCTCAATATCCCAAATTCTGATGGAGTCGTCACTTGACCCAGTCACTACCCATTTCTCATGGATATTTATACGCCACACGGCATGAGTATGGCACAGAGTGTGTATACATTCCCCGCTCTCTGCATTCCACACTTTTACTGTCCGGTCCTTAGATCCACTGACAATGATGTGATCTCTCATTTGTATTGGAAAGATGTTATCTGTGTGTCCCTCAAGGGTCCTTAGATGCTTTCCACTAACTGCCGACCAGATCTTTATTGTTTTTTCACACACAATACAAACAAGTTGCTTCCCATCAAAGGTCCAGGTTGTGAAATCCATATCCCACGCACTTATATCCAGTGTTTTTGTCTTAAATCTCCCTTGGCGCCAGTTGGAGTCGATCCTGAGCTGATGGATGTAAGCACTTTTCCAAGGGCTGGATCTAGAGGCTTTAGCCTTTCTCCTTGTTATACACAGCGGCTCGTCAATGCCATCAGCCTTGCACTTTCCCTGCCACAGGCCTTCATCCTCAGCCAACTGTCTCCAGCGCTGGCAAGTCTGTGCCACCTGTAGGATATCCTTGCCATCAAGGTACCAGAGAATACGCAATGCTAACTCATCCGGTAACTGGGAGACAAAGTAATCACTGGCTTCCATTCTGCTCTGATTGACACTTGCCTGAGCTCTCCTGGTCCTTTCCATTGGCTGGATGGTGGGAACAGTTAATGTGGCCCTGTGTTCTCTATAGGGGTCCCAGTAATGGGATCTGATCTCCCTGCTCCTCTCCTCTAGGGGACAACAGAAATAATGCAGGTTAGTCAAAAGCCACACATGAAGGAAGGGAGGATACTGGGAAGTTTGAGAGAGAAAGTGGCTCAGGAGCAGGGGATGCTGGTAAGACAGACTCAGGAATGAGATAGACTGACAGGCACCAGAAAGACTGAGTTACCGAATCCGGCTCTGGGCCCACTGTGATGCGGAACCAGGCGGGGCTGTATTTATTCCTTGCTCCGGAAACCACGAAGACGCTGTACTGTAAATGTCTGTAATAATGGCGCCAATTCCTAACGCTTCAACTTTCTGCCCCGCCCCTTTGTGTATTCAGCCAAGCACAAGCCTTCCCTGCAGTCACTTGATTTCCCTGCCCCTCTGAGCTCAGACGACTATAGGGGAGAGTGGGAGGGGTCAGTGAGGCAGAGCGGGGCGGTTCTCTTCCAGCACCGTTTCAAGCTGCACCTGAAAGACTCCGCTTAATCCCAGTGCAGGGGGTGTCAGGCAAATGCCACTGTAAGGAGCCGGTGCTCAGGCATGCCTAAGAGCGCGACTGCTCCTTTAAAAGCGCAAAGCAGGGCATAGTGGGTGGTGATTCTTCCGTCACAGAAACCGGAAGCAGTGGCAGCGCCGGACTGCTCCTCAGTCCCCCGCACGGTAGGCTCCTGAGCTGCCTGTCTGCTTATTTATTGCCTTCTGCAGCCAGCGGTGGGAAGAAGCAACAGACACAGCACAGAACTGTGCTCCTACTTTGTTATGCTTTCAGTAGATTGACTTCAAATACTGGGGGAGGTGCACATTTCAGCTTAAACTGTATATTGAATGAAGTAAGTGAGTGGCTAATTTTTTTATCGTGATACTCATCAACTGTGAGCTGATTGTAATATTTAGCGCTTTTAGTGCTTTTATCACTAGATTATAGGTGAAACTATTCTATGTATTGGCTGTGGACAAGAAATAAATGTTTTGAATGATGTAACCCTATCCAAGTTCTGACAAAATAAACGACAGGAAACGTAAGTTAACCCCTCACTTCCTTCACCTTCTGAGCTATCATGTTTTCTTCTTCTACAAAAAGAAAAGTACCATCTAAAAATAAAAGGTCCCAGTAACAAATTAAAAAATAGATTGACAAAGCAACAGTAACAGCCCCAGCTGGGAAGTGACTTACTTATACTACCCATTATAGGCTCATTATAACATTTATAACTAAGCAGCAACTAAAACTGATGTTGATGTATGACCTTAAAAATATACACATAGACGATACGATTCTTCTTGCCGAACGACCGATTTTAGGGAAGACCGATTTTAGGGAAGTCCGACCAATCCTTCGAAATTATTGTGCGGTTAGTGGGATTCGAACGATCGTACATCTTACGATTTTTCGCCCGACATCTGTCAGGAAATTGATCGGCCAGGTCAAAAAACTTTTTTCGTCCCAGTGCAATCTATCTATGTTTGCAGGGCCAAACAGGCAGCTCCCCTTTGTTTTCCTGGCAAATTGGTATTTTTAGTTGATGGACAATTCGTACGATCATACGATCATTCCGGGAAGATCCCAATTAAAACAGCAAACACAGAAAGAGCAAGTATTCCTACGAGTTACATTATTTTCAATGCTCACGCACTGTGTGAGCAATGATGCCCTGTGTGACATAGGTTGGACTGATGTGAATGACAACCTGGGTGCCCCTGCCCTACTGTAAATGATAAGGATATTAGAAGTCACTAAGGAGTTGTTCTTTGACCATATAAAGGCACAAGGCTGCAGGCTGAGTTATACAGGGAAC
This sequence comes from Xenopus laevis, assembly GCF_017654675.1. Taxonomy (NCBI): domain Eukaryota; kingdom Metazoa; phylum Chordata; class Amphibia; order Anura; family Pipidae; genus Xenopus; species Xenopus laevis. Next base: position 22,780,596 of record NC_054378.1, on the reverse strand, counting down.
TCTGAGTATCACCCATGTATTATAAGGGATAATGTACCCCCTACTGTAAATAAGGATATTAGAAGTCACTGAGGAGTTGTTCTGTGACCATATAAAGGCACAAGGCTGCAGAATCTTTCACATATTTTACATTAATTACACTTAAGTGAGAAAAGCAGCTCTTTATGCACATAATTTTTTTGCCAATATATGAGTGGATGAGTTCAAGACCAATGCATGTTTACATATGGGCTGCTTTGATCTTTTTGCCCGGGCGGCTTTTTACTCCCAGTCCGGCCCTGCCGGTGCTTAATATTACTGTAGTGGAACTGTAGGGGGGGTGCATCCGGTTCCTTTATACACAGTGGCTGGACATTAGGTCTAGCGGAGGAGCTGCTCTTTCCCAGTGTATAAATACCCTACTTGTACAGCCAGGGCTGCCATCAGAAATCACGGGGCCCCGCACAACAAAATTTTCTGGGCCCCCCTTCCCTAAGTATGAAGGCCACACAAGACACAGGCATTAAAACATTAAGTGCCCCCCTACAAGTTAAAAAAATAACTTTGGTGCCCAGGCCCCTCCTACAAGTTTTGGTGTCAGGTGGTGGTTAAAGAAAAAAAACATTTGTGGCCAGGGCCCCCACACATTTAAAAAATAAACAATGAGCCAGGGCCCCCACACATTAAAAAAAAAACAATTAGCCAGGCCCCCACACATTTTAAAAATAAACAATGAGCCAGGGCCCCCACACATTTAAAAAAAAAAAATAGCCAGGGCCACCACACTTTTTTTAAATAAACAACAATTAGCCAGGGCCCCCATACATTTAAAAAAAAACACACATTTAAAAAAAAATAGCAAAGGCCCCCCACACATTTAAAAAAAACTATCAGCCAGGGCCCCCATACATTTAAAAAAAATAAATAAACAATTGGTCAGGGCCCCCACAAGTTAAAAGAAAAAAAAACTGCACGTACCTTAGCCAGGGAGTTCAGATCCCGGTATCTTCAGTTTCTTGTGCTCTGATTCGCCAGTGAAATGTCAGTCCCGGTAAACCCGCATGGTGATTGGTTAAAGTAGAGGGGAGGTTCAAACTTCTCCCAACCAATCCGCATGTGGCTTTACCGGGACTTACATTTAATGGCGAATCAGAACACAAGAAGCCAGTCATCGGACCTCTGATGCAGGGGCCCGGCTGTGCAAGTAAATGCAAGTAAGTGCAAGTAAATGCAGCACGGCCGGGCCCCCCTTAACTCCCCAAACCACCAGGGCCCGGGACAACAGTCCCCCCTGTACCCCCCTGATGTCGGCCCTGTGTACAGCAGCCTTACAGTGGGAAGCCATGAGCAGCTTAGTGTCATTATACCCAGCTGGCATTTGCAGGAACCTTACAGTCGGAAGCTATCAGTGCCATCCCATACAGTGTATCTGGAGGAGGAGGAGATAATGAAGGTTATACCCCCCCCCCCCATTCATCCTGGGGCTGTTCCCTATTTAGCTTCTAACACTGTCTCACCAAATCTTTCCTACTGGATCCATTAAATCCCCTGGGCTCAGAATTCTGACTGTGTCACAGGTTTGTGCTCTTGTCCTTTCCCATCTCTGGGAGGCAATTCTGTCCCTCCATCACCCTAGTGTAGCACCATCTGCACTGAATGAGCCCAGGAGAGGCTGCCATCTTTGGCCATGTTACACTGTCAGACTCCCTGTTGGGCATCACCAAGAGGGAACATGGCCACTTTTCTTGTCCTTTAATGAGACTAGGGATGCACCGAATCCATGATTCGGTTCGGGATGCATCCAGGATTCGGCCTTTTTCAGCAGGATTCCAATCGGGCTGAATCCTTCTGCCCGGCCGAACCGAATCCTAATTTGCATTAGGGGTGGGGAGGGAAATCACGTGACTTTTTGTCACAAAACAAGGAAGTAAAAAATGTTTTCCCCTTCCCATAGCTAATTTGCATATGCAGATTCGGTTCGGTATTCGGCCGAATCTTTTGTGAAGGATTCGGGGGTTCAGCAGAATCCAAAATAGTGGATTCGGTGCATCCCTAAATGAGACACTGACATGTATGTGTAACTGTAACCTTTTCCTCCTCCCCGAGTGACAACACTTTCTCCTGCACTTTCTTATATTTACCCCAATCACACAGATCATTTTTGAACAGGAAACAATGAGATAAGACAGGGGTTTGATTTCCTAAAGTGAAACAAAGAATTTTTTTCTTTTATGTCCAAGTACGTGTTGGGTTTGAAATCCCAGAGTGGCACTGGCCCAAACCCTGTGTTGCTCATCACAAAATTCCTGTGAAGTGGCACGGTTTCCACATCACTCAGATTGTCTTCCCATCAAACCCAGGAGTCAACATCTTTCCCCAGTTGTCAATTGACCATCTCTGATACTGTAATGATGTATTTGTAACGTTCCCCTATTATTTGCATGTACTCCCCTTGTTTCAGTGTCCCGAATGTTTATTTCACCATCGTCAGTGACCAGTAATAGCCACAAGCATCTCAGCTCTGAGTGATGGATCCTAGCAGGAAGTGGGAATGTCACCAAACAACTCTGTGTTTTTCCAGGTTCCCCAGGAATGGAGGATGCTGGGTAGATGAATACTGGCAGTTGCAGTTGACAGATTCCTACTTGGAAGTTTCTCAGTGAGGTTACCAGGTCGTGGAGAAACACCCCAGTCTCACCTGGTTCCGCATCACAGGGAGCCCAGAGACAGATTTGGTAACTCAGTCCTTCAGGTGCTTGACAGTCTCTCTCGTTCCTGTGTTTGTCTTCCCGCCACCTTCCGCTCCTGAGCCACTTCCTCACTCCAACTTCCCAGTATCTTCCACTCCTGAGCCACTTCCTCTCTCCAACTTCCCAGCATCCTCCATTCCTTCCTGTGTGGCTATTGACTAACCTTCATTATTTCTGTTGGCCCCCAGGGGAGAGGAGCAGGGAGATCAGATCCCATCACTGGGACCCCTATAGAGAGCACAGGGCCACATTAACTGTTCCCACCAACCAGCCAATGGAAAGGACCAAGAGGGCTCAGGCAGGTGCCAATCAGAGCAGAATGGAAGCCAGTGAGTACTTTGTCTCCCAGTTGCTGGATGAGTTGGCATTGCGCATTCTTTGGTACCTTGATGGCAAGGATATCCTGCAGGTGGCACATACTTGCCAGCGCTGGAGACAGTTGGCTGAGGATGAAGGCCTGTGGCAGGGAAAGTGCAAGGCTGATGGCATTGAGGAGCCGCTGCACATAAGCTCAGCTACAGGCTCTAGATCCGGTCCATGGAAAAGCACTTACACCTATCGGCTCAGGATCAATAACAACTGGTGCTGAGGGAGGTTCAGATCAATTACACTTGATATGAGTGGGTGGGATATGGATTTTACAACCTGGACTTTTGATGGGAAGGAAATGATTTGTATTTTGTGTGGAAAGACAATACAGATCTGGTCGGCAGTTACAGGCGAGAGTCTGAGGACCCTTGTGGAACACACAGATTAAATCATAACAATGCGAATCAGAGATCACATCATTGTCAGTGGATCTTGGGATCAGACAATAAAAGTGTGAAATGGAGAGAGCGTGGAAGGTATACACACTCTGTGTGTGGCCATACTGATCCTATATGCTTTATACATATCCATGAGAGATGGGTGGTGAGTGGGTCAGGTGACGGCTCCATCAGAATCTGGGACATTGAGACAGGACAGTGCTTACATGTTCTCATGGGACATACAGGCTATATTCCATATATTGGTGATGGGCAGGGCCGCCATTAGCAATCACGGGGCCCCGTACAACAAAATTTTTGGGGCCCCCTGGGCCCCGCCCACCTCACACCCAAGCTCCACATCAGAGTTAAAAGACCACACAGACATCAGCGCCTAAAAAAGTAATCCCCCTCACACACAAGTTATAAAAAGCTATTGATGGCCAGGGCCCCCTTATAAGTTAAAAAAAATTGGGGCCCCAAAAAAAAAATTAAAACATTTAAAAAAAACAAAAAAAAAAAAAACATTGATGGCAGGGGCCCCCTTACAAATTAAAAGAAATTTGGGGCCCCAAAAAAAATTAAAACATTGGTGGCAAGGGCCCCATACAAGTTAAAAAAAAAATTGGGGCTCCAAAAAATTTAAAAAAAAATAAATTGGTGGCAGGGGCCTATAGAATATTAAAATAATACATTGGTGGCCAGGGGATTAAAAAAAATTCAGTAGAATTGAACTCTTGGCTTCAGGACTTCAACTTCGCCTCCTTTCATGACTTCGGGTCTTTTCACCACTTCAGGACTTCAATTTCGGCTGTTTTTGTGACTTCGGGTCTTTTCGCCGCTTCGGGACTTCGGCTTCGGCTGTTTTCGTGACTTCGGGTCTTTTCACCGCTTCGGGACTTCGGCTTCGGCTGTTTTTGTGACTTCGGGTCTTTTCGCTGCTTCGGCTTTTCGGCACTTCCGCATTCTACAACCTGAGAAATGGCCGCACGGCTCGGGCGCTCGTAAGGGGGGCCCGGCTCTTTCAAAAATGCAGCACTGCCGGGGCCCCCATAAGGCCCGGGACACTTGTCCCCCCTGTCCCCCCCTGATGGCAGCCCTGATGATGGGCAATGGGTGATCAGCTTAAATGACAATTTCAACCTGAAAATCTGGGACCCTGAGCTGTTTGGTCACTTTCCCAATCGGAAGAGATTCCAGCGATATGTCGAAAATGTGCGACTCCAACAACTTTACTGCTCCACTTGTGCTTTCTTTGGTGGCCATTGGAGAATAAAAACAAAACAATAATTAAAAACTTCATTAGGGTAAGGTAACATTGGGAGATTCAGGGAGATTTAGTTGCCCGGTCGACTAATCACCTCTTCTTCTGGGTGACAATCTCCCCGAATCGCTTTCCCCTGCCTTCTCGCTGGCTATAATGAAAAATCGTCAGCGGGATGACATTCACAGCTCTTCGTTTTCTGAAGTCACCCGAAGTTGCCTCACGACTTCTTATTTTTCAATATAGCCAGCGGGAAGGCAGGGGAAAGCAGTTCGGGGAGACTGTCGCCCAGAAGAAGAGACGATTAGTCGCCGGGCAACTAAATCTCCCCGTGTGATCTTGCCCTTAAATGACCAAAAGCCATGTCCTATATCAATGTATTTAATTAATTAATTAAACTCCCAGGCATTAGGGTCCTCAACCTCCTAATCCATCCTGCTTCACATGTCACTAACTGCTTAACAAACAAAGAGAAAAACTGAAATATCCAAATATTAATTTAACCATTTCTAAAAAAAAAAAAAAAAAAGCTGAAGCTCACCCTGTATGAAAGTTGACATGGGTGCAAAGCCCCAGGTCCGTCTCTAAAGGGGGTCAGCCTTCTCGGCACTGTTGCATAAACAATGTATGTATGTAAATTGTTCGCACTCACCGATGAAGATGGGTGGCCCAGGTACAGCGCCCGAACCTGTAGCTTGGGATGAGATGCAAGGAAATTCTGAAATGAGCACGCACTCCTGCAGAACAACCAGTTCGGATAAAAATTAAATCTTTATTCCATGAATTAAAAAAAGTCCTGATAAAAATTCGTACTGACTTTTGTTTTTAATTCATGGAATAAAGATCGAATTTTTATCCGAACTGGTTGTGCTGTAGGAGTGCGTGCTCATTTCAATTTACTAACTGCTTAACCCTGAAATATGTATTAATATGTATTAATATAATTTGTATAATGGTGTTATAACCACTAGGGGGCATTGCTTTGTGTGTGCATATAAGAAAGCTGCTAATGTGTTAAAGGCAGTTTTAATATCATCAAATTGGGAGTGCTGCAATCTCTATGGATATAGAAGGTGCTGGATAATTGAATGTTTGTCTTACAAGAAGATGCCCCTAACCAGGTGCTGCACCTGCAGTTTCCTCAGCCCCTAATGCAACAACAACAGCACTTTGTTTTAGTAGAGGGAGGGATTTTGCCAGACCTCCAGGATAAACTGCTTTGCCCCCTCTGTAGCTTTATTGGAGGTGGGGCTGAATAAACTTCAGAGCCTTTAGGTCCCCATAGACGCGACGATTCTTCTTGCCGAACGACCGATTTTAGGGAAGCCCGACCAATCCTTCGAAATTATCGTGCGGTTAGTGGTATTCGAACGATCGTACATCTTACGATTTTTCGGCCGACATCTGTCGGGAAATTGATCGGCCAGGTCAAAAAATCTTTGTCGGTCCCAGTGCAATCTCTCTATGTTTGCAGGGCCAAGCAGGCAGCTCCCCTTTGTTTTCCTGGTAAATTGGTCTTTTTAGTTGATGGTAGATTCGTACGATCGTACGATCGTTCTGAGAAGATCGTGGTCTCACGATCAGGATCTGATCTTTTAAAAATCTCAACATCTATGGCCAGATTTAGACTGTTACATCTTTGTACTGAAAATGGGGAGCTACTGGAAAAGGTGAAGGCACATTCCATCAGCCAAACAGTAGGAAGGATGGGTACTGGATAGCGCCATGCCCCAGTCTAGTGAGCACAGTGGCTACTGGCCCCACAGGGCCAAATGATACAGACAGTTCTGCAGCATTAACCCCACAGTGTACAGTCCCCTGCTATGATCAGGAACACGTCAGTAACTCAACCCTTCCTATCCCATCCTATAAATCCTTTACAGCAGGATTAATGCAACTTTCTAACAGCCCCTTACAATATAGTTACGCCTATCCAAGTTCCACCACTGCCCCTTACTCCAGGAATAACCCCCAGTCCTATAGAGTCCCTATCAGAGATCTTTGGGGTCTATAAATCTCATGACGTATCATCCTACCTATATGGCTACACCCTGCTGGGCACGGGCAGTGTGTTAGCATGAAGGGGCAGTTATGCAGCAGGAGGGTTCCCTCTCTATATGTTATACATGTGTATGAAAAGAGAATTTACTGGCACTTCCTAGTTGTTTGCAAATATGCTGGGGCCACATGGGAGGGGTAAGAGTAGGGCAGTAGCAGCATAGACACATTCCTGGGAGGATAAACTGCAGGAAACATCTGCCAACCAATTGCCTCTGAAGCTCCTCCCAGCTCTGGCTCCAGCCAGTAGCACTGTCTGACTGCAGCTCAGTCTCTCTTCCTATTGGCTGTGACTTCCTAGCTGATGAATGTAGTGGAGGAACATGCAATGATTGGCTCACACAGGATGGTGGGCGTTGAAATAGTCATACATGGGGAGGGTCATGGGATGGAACAGCGAGGGACGGAGGAGAAATTCTGGACCTAATTACACCGGCAGAAGCCATAGATTGTATTTATTCCTTTCTCTGGAACCCACGAAGCCGCTGTACTGGAAATGTCTGTGATATTGGCTCCAATCCCTAACGCTTCAACTTTCTGCCTCACCCCTTTGTGTATTCATGTCGAATACAGCATACATTTGTTTTCTCCAATCTCTCTGCACGTTGCTGTCATATATCGCCCCCCTGGTCCCTACTCTACTTTCTTGGATTACTTTGCTGCTTGGTTTCCATCCTTTCTCTCCAGCAAGACACCTGCTCTCATTCTAGGTGACTAATATACCCATTGACAACTTTGCTTCTCCTGCCACATTTAAACATTTAAACTCCTCTCTCTAACAACTTAATTTGGTCTCTCTCAGTGGAGCGACTCACCTACCCACATTGAGGTCATGCTCTTTTGATGTACATTAATATTTTGAATAATAATTTTTTAGTGTCTAATGTAAATGCTCAAGATCTTGCTCATTTCTTTAATGAAAAAATCTCATTAGGCTGAACATACCATCTGACAACAATCTCAGACTAACGTGCAGTCCACTCACAATCCACTTTGCACTCCTTCACCCCCACAACACTAGATAAAGTAAGTAAACTTCTAGCCTGCTCAAAACCCACAACCTGCTCCCTTGACCCTGCACCCTCTCTCCTCCTTTATCCAATCTCTGATACACTCTCTCCTGCACTTACTACCTATTTAACCTTTCACTCTCTACTGCTACCTTTCCATCCTAAGGGTGGGACTCCGGCGCAATCCGTTGAGCTGCGACATAACGCATACGACTTGTCGAATGCAACAAAAATAAGGTTAGTAATAGAATTGTCGCATGGGTGTTGCAGCGTTGATCCGACACTACATGTCGAATGCAGACGCTGCACACGTTTTCTCGCAGCGCATCGGATTGCGCCGAAAACTATCTTGAAGTCCTACTCTAATAATCACTCCTATCCTCAAAAAACCTTAACAGTTTAAAAAATTAAAGTCTAGGTACACCCTGACCCCAGATGCGGCACTTATTCTCCAAACATGGGCTCACTGCCCAAAAAAATTGTAACAAAAAAATGTGGGCTCAATGCCCCAAAAATTTTCAAACATAAAGCATGGATCAAGGGCCGGGCACACTCAGTGACCTCCTTTTTGCCCATCCCCCTGCTCCCTCGTTGTGCATAAATGGCGCTAACCCTTGCATGCATCAGAAGACCGTGCAGTCCTAGTCTGATGCACACTCGTGACTCACTCAAGGTAGGCCTGCACTGTAACCAATTCGCACTCTTAGAGCCGCACTGACGCAGAGCCGCAGCCGACCCCTGCCAATCTGTTGACCACCACAGATAATCGTACTCCAAAGGAAGGCAAAAACTCTAGTACTTTTCATTCCTTCTTGACCCCATCCAGGCAATCGGTCATAACAACCCTGGAGCACCCACTTCTCGTCTGGATCTGTCTTACCTAGGGAGGGAGGGAGGGTGGGAAACAAAAAACAGGTAAGTAATGAGCTCTTCACAACGGCAACCCCTTAAGAACCCCTTCCTGCGGAAACACTCCTCCCCCAGCCCGCCCATCTTTTTCCTGCCGTTGCTAGCCCCTTTCCATTGTTCTCACCTGGGGGCTAGCTGGGAAGGGTTGGGGGAGGCTGAGAAGCCGCACCTTAGAGGGAAGGGGGGGTCTTGCCTAACCCCATTTCGTCCCTAGGCGGGCTTCATTCCCCCTAGGCCAAGGAACCCCCCTATCCCTCACGTTGGGCCTTTACCACTCAATTAAAAACTCAGAGACATATTATGGCAAAAAATCTGTGGAGGTCACAGGCTTTATTTAACAGTTTGAAGAATTAAAGTCTAGGTACACCCTGACCCCAGCTGCGGCTCTTATTCTCCAAACGTGGGCTCACTGCCCAAAAGATTTGTAACAAAAAACGTGGGCTCAATGCCCCAAATATTTCCAAACATGAAGCAGGGATCACGGAGCCGGGCGCACTCAGTGACCACCTTTTTGCTCATCCCCCTGCTCCCTCGTTGAGCATAAATGGCGCTAACCCAGTCTCTTGCATGCATCAGAGAAGACCGTGCAGTCCCAGTCTGATGCACACTCGTGACTCACTCAAGGTAGGCCTGCACTGTAACCAATTTGTACTCTTAGAGCCGCACTGACGCCACCCAATGGAAACAAGGGAGGGATGACACCTATCTATTTCCAATGGCCCCATTACCCAGCCCGTGACCTCCACCCTTCCTCAATAAACACCTTAATGTTCCCAATGAACGGACCCAAACCTTCTTCAGATAAATGAACTCCATCCTCTCTGTACAACCGTGTTTTTATGCTTGATAAAGAGTGGAGTGCCACTCGAAATGTTGCTGTACTGCCATGCAAATATTTGCAAATATTAAAGGCTGTTTTATTGAAAACTTGGAGTGCTGTTGATGGATATATACAACCGTGTTTGCAAACATTTTATATTTTCATGCCTTATAACACCCCCACCGGAGGAACACATAAATTTATGCATGGCCCTGTTAACTTTCTTCCTGACCTTCTCTATGCCCTGGGGAACATTGGAGCCTCGCCTATTGCTCCTTGGAATCATATCTGACCATGCTATACAATGGATTCTCCCACTGCTTAAAATATCTGTCAAGTCGGCCCGTATGGTCTCAATGAGGGCTGGGGTCTTGTGCGACGTAAGATCATTCCCCCCAGCATGTATGATTAGCAAATGTATAGGATTCTGGTTTGCTGCTCCAAAGGACATACCTCTCAGCTGTTCCCATCTCATCCCTCTCTTACCAGGCCACGTGATCTTCATGTGTTCCTTTGGCAAACCCATCTGCTGTTCTGCAACCCCTGCATGCTTCATTGGCCAAAAAATAAATAAATGGCCTAATATCAAAACGTTGCAAGTTGTCACACCTACTAATGAGACAAAAAAAAAACATTAGTTAATACTCCTCCCTTGCATCGTTTATGGGTCTTATGTAATTCCTGTAAACCTTCAACTTCCATCTTCCTAATGCTTTTATCCTTTCACTACATCCCCCCCCCCAATTGCTGCCTCAGTTGCTGAACCTATTTTAAAAGAATAAAACCCACATTTCTTTGGATCCCAGCCATTATCAATCACCGCCTTTTTCAATAACTGCCTAAACTGGAAAGATGAAAGGGGAGAACCGCCTTCATGCAACAAAAATAGCGGACCTGCCTCTGGACACACCGCCATATATTCCCTTACCAACCTAACGGGGCATGACACTTGTTTCCTGAATAGTTACCCATTTTTCTTTACTCATCTGGTCTGTCTTAGAACTCCTAATATAAATCAACAATTTAGCACCCTGTATCGACACATCTTTATACCATAACCCCTTTTTTATTGCCTTTTTTGAAGGTGGCACTAACTGACTTATACAAAATGCTCCTCCAAACGACAAAGCAAACACCGCTCTAAACAACACACATTCAAACTGATCGAAACAAATCCCACCTAAGGATAACAATATCTGCTGTAACCTAGTTTTAACAATGGGCTCCCTTTTATCCACCTTAGGGCCCTCCAATCTACTCCAACTTTTCAACACTTTTCTAATGATAGGACTATGCATCAAGTCAGGCTTACCTTCTGCTAAAGAAAAATGTGATATCGCCGCTAATGTAGTAGCAGCCACTGCCTTGGACTTCCCCTCCTTGTAAAGTTCCCTCAAAAAGGCTAACAAATCCTTAAAAGCATAATTGTTCTTACCACCAGTGCAGAATAGCCGCCATCTTTTCCATGCCCATTTATAGCTGGCCAGTGTTTTTTCCGACAACGACCTTGCATACAGCTCTTCTAATATGGGTTCATCATCTGCCACAAATTACCAGGACACGCATGAGCAGTTTTATCTGCATTAGGGGCCAGTTTAAAGAAATACTCCCATTTTTCCCTTGACAATGCATCTACTAATGTGTTCTCTACACCTGGCACGTGCTGTGCTTTAAACGATATATTAAACCTCATGCAAATCAGCACCAGCTGCCTCAGTAACCTAATTACTGGAGGTGAATCAGATGATAAATTATTCACTGCGTGAACTACTCCCATATTGTCTGATAAAAACCTTATCGCTTTATTCTCTAATTCTTCCGCCCACAATTCCAGAGCTACCAAAATAAGAAAAAGCTCAACAATGTCAGATTCTTCGTTAACCCTTTCACATGCCATACCTGTGGCCATCTACTAGCACTCCACTTTCCTGCAAAATAAGCCATGAAAACAATGCTCCCTGATGCATCCGTAAGGAAATCCAATTCCTAGCTAAGCCTAGCCTCCTCAATCCAAATTCTTATCCCATTAAACTTGGACAAAAACTTATCCCACACCATCAAATCCTCCTTCAATTCCTCTGTAAGCCTGATTTTATGGAACAACTTCTTTATCCCTGCTGTAGATTTCTCTAATTGCCTATTAAAAATCTTACCCATGGGAATTACTCTACACACAAAGTTTAGTAAACCCATCAATTTCTGCATTTCCTTCAACGTTACCTTCCCGGCTGTTATCGTTCTTTTGACTGCCTGCATTGTCCTATCCACCTTATCCTTTGGAAGCCTACATACCCTTGCCTCTGTATCTGTTTCAATTCCCAAGAAAGTCAATATTGTTGTTGGTTTCCTCCACTGCTGGCACACCCAAATCTTTCAGCATTCGTAAAAATATTAACAACGTCTTCTGACAAGTATCTCCATATCTTGGTCCAACGATCAAAAAATCATCCAAATAATGGGCTATAGCTACACTCCCTGACCTTTTGTACAATATCCAATGAAGGAATGTGCTAAAAGCCTCAATTGGAAGACACATATCCACATAAAAAAAACTCCTTGAAAATAAACTGTCAATTTAAAACTATCAGGGTGCAATGGCAAGAGCCTAAATGCTGATTCTATGTCAACCTTTGCCATCAAAGCCCCTTCCCCATGCATCTTAACTATCTCCAATACCTTATCAAAAGACTGGTACTGAACTGAACATTGCTCCTTGTCCAATGCATCATTTACTGATGCCCCTTCTGGATATGACAAGTGTTGAATCATCCTATATTTCCCTGGTTCTTTTTTGGGTACTATACCTAATGGTGACACTACCAAATCCTTTATAGGTACTTCCTCAAATGGTCCCGCAATCCTCCCTGCACTCAACTCCTCCGATTTCTGTTTCAAAGCTTCTTCATGCTGACTGGCGGATTTTAAATTCTTGTAAACTTTACTGGGGGGGTTGAATCACTTAAACTGGTATCCTAAAACCTTTTTCCAAACATTTCGCTATATACTGATCTGGGTAACCCTGTAATGCCTCACTTAGCTTGCCCACCTGTATTGACGTTTCCGCTCTTCTGCTGAGCTGCTTGAAAGGGCTGCCGATTCACTTGCCCTTTCTTCCTTTTGCTACATTTGCTTACTACATGGGACAAACCACAAGCAGAACATACATGTCTGAATTTACATGCATACCCCCTGTTGCATCTCTTTTCATTGTAAGCAAAACAAAAATTTTTTGGTTTATACGCCATAAACCCTTTACTCGCATTGCTCTTTTGAAACCCACCTAGTCCATAAATCTATGTCCTTTTGCCCAAATGACAATACTTTGCTATTAACGATCTTCTTTCTAAAAGCTCTGTCATAGTCAAACAACAAAGTACCTTTGTAAAAAAAGATATGTGTCCACTATAGTATCTATGTACTTTATCACATTCAAACATTGCTCTGGTTTTCTTTCTAGATAAACGCTAGCAAAAACCAAAAACACCTTCAACCAATCAAAGATCGACTTGTTCCTCCTTCCTTCCCCCTCAATCTTAACCCCATCCTCTTTGGCCGGTACGGTTTCCCTTGTCCCTGTGATGTGGAGTGGGCGGGATATGGGATGGGGCGTGAGGGTGGGCGGGGCCCCAAATTTTGTTGTACGGGACCCCAAAAATTTTGTTGTACGGGGCCCCGTGATGTCTAATGGCGGCCCTGCTCCTCCATTGTCTCCAACTTTCCTCCTCTTCCTTATTTCTGAAAAAGAAACTTGGGCCGCAATTATTACCACTGTACCTATTACCTTGCCAGTCCGCCCAACTAGGCCTCCTTGCATACTGCCAAGGCCTATGCACATGCACGCCACCATGCCCAAATAAATCATCTGCCTCGTAAATGTCCTCATCAAAATAATCATATTCCTCATCAAAATAATCATCATCGCGGTAAACCTCATATCCGTCATGTTCTCCATATTGTAGGCCTACTTCATGCCTGGGCCTCCATGAATCCAGTCCATATCTAAAACGACCATTTCCCCTAAGCCTGACATTGGAACCCCCCTAGCTCTCCTACTTCCGAAACCCCTCCCCCTAGGCGAGGGGGCAGCTTCCATGCCCCACTCACCCTCATCTGCCTCATCTAAATCTCCCCCCATTCCACAAAGGGTTCCCCCTGACTCAAGATTGGAGCCAGTGGCCCCCCCCCCGTTGCCGCCAAGCCGCTCCTACCTGACTCCCCCCTGCCCCCCCCCCCACTTCACCTCCTCTGCGTCCCTGGCTTGCATTGGTGGCAGTGGCCAAACTACCCCAATCCCCCACCCTCCTTTTTTGTGCCATGGGCCGGGAAACATTGGTGGCAGTGGCACTGTCCATGCCCCCTTCCCTCCTTTGTGAGCCCCCCACATCCTTCCCTTGCTCCCCAAAGCTTACCGCACTCACCGATGGACCTCCATACGTCATCCGGCATTCCTCCGCAATCTTGTGATGCTTCTCCTGCTCTTCTCAGTATGCCACCGATTTTCCCCCTGCTGGCTGCCTCACGGATCTCTCCACCTGCGAAAGAAACCTTAACCTCCTCCTCCTCTTCTGAATGGGTCCATCCGACGTCGCCGCATCCTTCTCCCAGTCATCCCAGAACCTCTTTGGCTAGGGAGGATGGGAAACAAAAAACAGGTTGAGCTCTTCACAACGGCATCCCCTTAAGAACCCCTTCCTGCGGAAACACTACTCCCCCAGCCCACCCATCTTTTTTCCGATGTTGCTAGCCACCTTCCATTGTCCTCACCTGGGGGCTAGCTGGGAAGGTTTGGGGAAGACTGAGAAGCTGCACCTTAGGGGGAAGGGGGGCCTTGCCTAACCCCATTTCGTCCCTAGGCGGGCTTCATTCCCCCTATGCTAATGACACCCAACTCTAAAATCCTAATGTCTCAATTGTACCCTAACCTTTAGTTTGTAATCTATTGTGTGTAGGGCACTCTAATCCTATTTTACTCTGTAAACCCTTGTTTGTTATTCAGCATTCATTTCCTGTTTGTTATGAATAAGGTAAAGCACTGCATAACTTGTCGGCGCTATATCAATAAATGATGACTCATACACCTTCTCTAGTTATTCACTTGCTTTCCCTGCCCTCTGAGCTGAGGCGCCGGAGTGAGGCGGTGGGAGGAGCCAGTAAAGCAGGAGAGCGCAGTGTTCGGTGTGGGAGAATCTTCTTTGATGTCCCTTCCAGCTCCGCCCCCAGAGCGCCAGCACTGCCTTAAGCTGCCTCGGACAAAGAGACTCGGCTTGATTCCAATGAGAGTGTGTCAGGTTAATGCTACTGTAAGGGTCGGATAGAGGCAGGTGGGGTACAGGGACTGGACTCTGTGAGGTTATTGGAGGGGTCTGTGGTTTATGTTACACACAGTGGCCTAGTGCAGTCAGTATCGCCTATTTCATCGGGGGTTCTCCGATTTAGACTACCCCTCGGGCTCCCGTCACTTAAAGGGGTTGTTTACCTTTGAATGAACTTTTAGTATGATATAAAGAGTGATATTCTGAGGCAATTTGCAATTGGTTTTAATTGGTTTTTGCTCTTTATTCAGCAGCTATCCAGTTTGCAGTTTCAGCAATCTGGTTGCTGGGATTCAAATTACCCAAGCAACCATACTCTGATTTGAATAAGACACAGGAATGTGAATAGGAGAGGGCCAGAATGGAAAGATTAGTAATTAAAAGAAGCATTAACAATAGATGTGTAGCCTTACAGAGCATTGTTTTTAGATGATGTCAGTGACCCCCATTTGAAAGCTGGAAAGGGTTAGAAGAAAAAGGCAAATAACTAAAAAGTAAAACATATAAATAATGAAGACCAATTGCAAAATAGATAATAATTGGACATTCTATAACATACTAAAAGTTACTAAATGGTGAACTACCCCAGTCTCTTGAGGTTGCATGTGGCTTGAGTCCCTTGAAAAGAGCCCGATGTTTATTTGCTTTAGTGCAACACTCAGTCACTGTTTCTACCCATGAATGTGCGGCACGTTGTCATGACAATAAACACCTCAACAAGTCTGAGCTGTCGCATTCTGTGACGTCAATGCCATTGAGGAAATGGCGGGACTGCTCTGGCCCAGCTCTGAGCAGCTCAGTGTCAGAGTATGAGGCTGCACATTATACCCAGCTGGCAGTTGCAGGAGCCTTACAGTAGGGAGCCATCAGTCCCCTCCCATAGTGTATCTGGGGGAGGATTAGTTACAGTAAATATTTTGAAGGTTACGAATCCTGGGGCTGTTCCCTACTTTGCTAATCCTGTCACCCCAAATGTTTCCTTACTGGATCCATTAAATCCCCTGGGCTCAGAATACGGACTGTGTCACAGGCTTGTGCACTGCTCCTTTCCCCTCTCTGGAGGGCAATATTTTTCCTCCATCACCCTAGTGTAGCACCCATCTGCACTGAATGAGCCCAGGCTGCCAACTTTGGTCGGGTCATGTTACACTGTCAGACTCCCTGTTGGGAACATGGGCACTGACACCAGGGGGCCTCATACTGCATGTGATACAGGCACAGATTTGGGGTCCTCCTGCTTTCTCTCCCCAAATGGCAATTGAACCAACTGAATGGAGTGTATATGCAGCCCCTGTATTCTATACACCAACTGTCAGCTGTATAATATATATTGTATATCTATATCACTACTTGTGCACACAGCACAGCAATACAGGATCAATCCAATGACAGATACAAAATGCACAGTTACATTAAAGGGGTAGTTTACCTCTTAGTATGTTATAGGTCAATTCTAAGCAAGTGGGTCTTTGCCCTATTTAGTGCCTACATTCTGGGCTAAATCATGCTGACACAATAGTTTGGCCCCCAGGCCAACATTCAGATCACAGCGGGTGCCTATGTAGTTCCATCAAGAGATGATCAACGTGGAGATGCAGTCCCTGGCTGATGGAATTTCCAGACTTGACCAATATCCAGTGGAAAGTTTCTGAAGGGTCTTAATCAGCAGCCTGTTGTTGGGAGGGGTATTATGACAGAGGGAACAATGAGTGCCCATTTGGGAGCAAAGAATAGATTTGGGAATGGAATTATACACTGCTGGTTATGAATGAGCAATAAATACTGATTATGCTGCTGGCAAATGTGTGTATTTCAAACCCGAGCCCAGAACTCAGTGCCACCCTTCTCCCATATTACCCAGTCAGTGAGAGCTCCTTTCCATGTGGCACCAGCAGCACGGTCATTGGGGAAAGGTGGGAGACCCGTTGATCCTAATCCCAGTGCAGCTGATACTTCCAGTGAAACAAGTGCCCCCAACCATAGGCACGGAATGTTTTAAAAGGTGCCACTTCTTGTGCCCAGTGCCGTTTCTGATTTGTGTAAAAAGATTGAGAAGATTGAGCTGCTGCTGTTCCACTGGAAACAAAGGAACTCAATTCATTTCCAGGGAATGATGTGCGGCTGAACCACAAGCAAATGCCATTAGGAACAGGGCAGGCTACTGAATGTAACACCTCATTTTATTGTGCACATATGGACTGACAAATAGTGTGGGCAACAACTATACACATTATGTTCTGTTAATAACTGTTTAGTTTAATATATATTTGTATTAAGCAATAACTACTTCAAATTTGAAACCCAATTCTATATACAGCGGACAGGGACCGCTATGGGTTCAGAAGTGGCACCCATATATGCAAATGCTTTCATGTGTGACTATGGGAATGAGTTATTTAAAAGGCATGGAAGCTTCTACAGGCGTTATATTGACGACCTGTTCTTTATCTGGACAGGGACAGCAAGCGAGCTAGAAAGGTATGTGGGCAGCCTCAATGTCCTTGACTCATCAATGAGGTTGACACTGAACTACAACTCACAGCTAATTAATTTCCTGGATGTCCAAATTTACACTCTATTGCATTACAAAAGTCACCACCCCAAACACCTACTCAACTCACTCCCCAGATCGCAAATGATGAGGGTCATTAGAATAGATAGTGACCCTGCACAGCGAAAGGAGGATTTGATAATGATGGGGAAAAAGTTTTTAGAGAGGGGTTATCCCACCGGACTGGTTGAAGAAACAACCAATGCAGTAATGCCCATGGAACGGGAACAACTACTACAAAACACAGGCCCAAGAGGGAACGCAGTGACATCTATTATGTAAGTAAGTACAACCCCCAAAGTAAAGCCACAAAAGGTGCCATAATTAAATATTGGGAAATAGTGGCCAAAGATGATGCACTAAACACAAAGATCCCGAATAAGCCGAAACTTAGCTATTCAAGGAATACAAACCTCAAAGAACACTTAAGCCCCTCTGACCCAGTGGCAAAATACACGCAACCCAGGGCACAACATTTTTTGACATCCCGTCCAGGTGTGTACAAACGCACAGGCACTGTAGTATGCAAAACTTTAATACTGGGAAAGGAGTTTAGGCACCCAAGAACTGGCAGAAAATATACTATCAAACACAGGTTAACATGCATGTCCACAATGATAATCTATGTCATCAAATGCCCATGTGGTTTGATTCATTGCGGAAAGACTATCAGGCAATTGAAGGAGAGAATTAACATGCATAGAGCCAGCATCAGGGCAGCACTAGACACGGAGAGAAAAATTGATGTAAACAAACACGATATTGCAAAGCAACCTGTGGCTAAACACTGGAAGGAGGCAAGGCATGACCGGTCAGCGTTCAAGTGTGTGCCAATTGACCATGTACCAAAACCACCATGAGGTGGTGATATCGATAATTTGTTTTTGAAACGTGAAGCTTTCTGGATACACGAACTTGACTGTGGCACACCCAAGGGACTAAATGGACAACTACAACTAAACTGTTTTCTTACTTGAGGTTTTAACCAAATGAAAGCAAAGATCTCATTGTATCTCTTTCACTTTGCAGGAAAAGCATATACAAAGTATCAGAACTCTATGTGATTAAAGTAACTTCTTTTGTATATACATGAAAAGAAAGTTCACAGAAGCACAATGCTAACACCTAATGGTGGAGAAATGGAATGACACTCTTCACATGAAACTAAAGAGACTTTTTTTAAAACACACATCTATATATGGACTGATGACGTCATGTTGGCGCCAAAATTCACTGGTGGGTATTTAAACCTTTATGCAATATGTACACACTATCCTTAAGAAAGTTCCCCAGGTGGGACCGAAATGTCGGATAATAATGCTGTGTTACCAATAAAACACTTTATTTACTTCTACGAGTGTTCTGATCCAAGACTACTGTGTGTGTATGTATATATATATATATATATATATATATATATATATATATATATATATATATATATATATATATATATATATATAAACATTCACAAAGTACCTGCACTCCTTCCTTGTTATTCGAATGTGGGTGCTTGGTCAATCAGCGTATACAATGTTCAAAGTGGACCAGCACACCGAAGTTTTCAATCAAAAGAGTTTTATTTCAACATCACTCATGTGTCCAACGTTTCGGCCCACATTAGGGAGTGATGTTGAAATAAAACTCTTTTGATTGAAAACTTCGGTGTGCTGGTCCACTTTGAACATTATATATATATATATATACACACACACACACAGGCTATTCGTCAGGGCCTGGGTGCTGGTTAAAAAAGTAATAACTATTCACATAACAAAACCACACTACACAGGACTTGTAGGTGAAAAAAAAACTCAATCCATTTATTCCTTCTCGTCTTTTGAGTGAGGAGTGGAAACATTGAAGGAATAAATGGATTGAGTTTTTTCACCTACAAGTCCTGTGTAGTACGGTTTTGTTATGTCCTTTCCCACTTCCAATTCCCACTGGTAAAGTGTCCTGTACCTAAAGTTAGTTCTGCCCCACCAACAGTATAAAGAAACCCTCACGGGAGTGAATATTCCCGAGCAACAAGGGGTCTTGACTCACTCAATGCTCAATGTTGATTTATTGCTGAATTTGCTTTCAACACTACAATATATGCTGGTCTTTTATGTATCTCTGTAACTATAATGTTTGCACATTTAAATAAACAAAATCAGGGTGTGTACAGATCTCTTAACAATAAGGTTCAGTTTGTTACTATAGAACCTGAAATGGAATCTCGTCAGTCTCCTTAAAAAAAAAGGCAATTTCACTGGGGGTGTTAGTGGGTTGCTACCCAGCGGCACTTTTTTCTCCACAGTCCAGTACAGCATTTTCCAAAAAGTAGCACCACCCTAGTAACAAATTATTTTACTGGAGGGTAATGAACATGTTGCAGGTGTTACATGAATGGGTAACTATAACCTTTTTCTCCCCCTCGTCTCCCAAAAATCAAAGTTCAACACTTTCACCTTCACGTGTTCCTCTCTCCCCCCGATCACACAGATCAGTTTTGTTTGAGAGACCATGAAATAACAAACAAGTCGGTTTTTTTTTTCTCAAGCGCCACAAGAAAATGTCTTCTTTCCTATCCCAGACTGTTGTAGACTCCAAATCCCAGAGCGGCACCGGCCCAAACCCTGTGTTGCTTATCACAAAATTCCATTGGAGTCGCACATTTTCCACATAGCGCTGGAATCTCTTCCGATCAAAACTGACAGGTAGTCCATCTCCCCAGAGAAGTATATTGGCCCTCAGTGATATTGCGGCTATGTAGCGCTGAAGGTCGGTTATTGTTTGGATGCACTGCCCTGTGTCTGTGTCCCACACTGTTATTGTAGCATCCTCATTGGCCAGTAATAGCCGTGTGCCTTTCAGCTCTGAGTGTCGGATACTTTTATTCAAAACTGGGAAAGTGACCAAACAGCTCTGTGTCTCTGGGTCCCAGATTTGCAGGACGGATCTGTCAACCTTTGACCATCATAGTGAATATATCTAACATTGTGTAGCTGCACCATGAGAACGTGTAAGCACTGTCCTGTCTCAATATCCCAAATTCTGATGGAGCCATCACGTGACCCACTCGCCAACCATCTCTCATGGATATTTATACGCCTTACGGTATCAGTATGGCCACACAGAGTGTGTATACATTCCCCACTCTCTGCATTCCAAACTTTTACTGTCCGGTCCTTAGATCCACTGACAATGATGTGATCTCTCATTTGTATTGGAAAGATTTTATCTGTGTGTCCCTCAAGGGTCCTTAGATGTTTTCCACTAACTGCTGACCAGATCTTTATTGTTTTTTCACACACAATACAAACAAGTTGCTTCCCATCAAAGGTCCAGGTTGTGAAATCCATATCCCACGCACTTATATCCAGTGTTTTTGTCTTAAATCTCCCTTGGCGCCAGTTGGAGTCGATCCTGAGCTGATGGATGTAAGCACTTTTCCAAGGGCTGGATCTAGAGGTTTTAGCCTTTCTCCTTGTTATACACAGTGGCTCCTCAATGCCATCAGCCTTGCACTTTCCCTGCCACAGGCCTTCATCCTCAGCCAACTGTCTCCAGCGCTGGCAAGTCTGTGCCACCTGTAGGATATCCTTGCCATCAAGGTACCAGAGGATGCGCAATGCCAACTCATCCGGTAACTGGGAGACAAAGTAATCACTGGCTTCCATTCTGCTCTGATTGACACCTGCCTGAGCTCTCCTGGTCCTTTCCATTGGCTGGATGGTGGGAACAGTTAATGTGGCCCTGTGTTCTCTATAGGGGCCTCAGTAATGGTATCTGATGTCCCTGCTCCTCTCCCCTGGGGGCCAACAGAAATAATGCAGGTTAGTCAATAGCCACACAGGAAGGAATGAATGGAGGACGCTGAGAAGTTGGAGAGAGGAAGTGGCTCAGGAATGGAGAATGCTGGGAAGACAGACACAGGAATGAGAGAGTCTGACAGGCACCAGAAGGACTGAGTTACCAAATCCGGGATTGAACTCCCTATGATGCGGAACCATGTGGGACTATATACTTACTCCTTGCTTCATAGCAGAACACGCCGCTGTATTGTAAATTTCCTGTTCCTTTCACATGGCAGTGGGCACTCAAAGGGTTAATCCCTCCTGCCGTGAGAAAGGCACAGGAAGTGACGCAATAAAAGGACTTCCCCCAGCTCTGGCGCCCATTCTTTTTCTTCCTGTCAGGCAATACCCCCACAATATACCAGCAGAGCCGCTCTCCTCTGTTTGAAGCTCCTCAGGCCGAGATACTGCTTCTCATGTGAGCCGTAGGAGAAGCCGCCGGGCTTATGGCCATCCGTTGCCAACAGCGCTGTAAGTCGCAATGCCGACGTTCGCGCGGCGCATGCGCGATAAGACGCTGATGCGCCCAATGACGTCGCGCCAACCCGGACGCACTACTGCGCATGTGCGCACTTCCTGGTAAGGTTTAAAGGGACGGGTGGCGTGGTGCAGACAAACAATTCAGTTTATGCTGTTTGGAAGTCTGGCGTCTTACTGCTGTGAAAAGAAAGCAGAGTGCTAATAGTAGTGCATTTCTGGTCCCAGGTGTAAGTAGTTACCTGTGGATATGGATTCAATCACGCTTGGAGCTCAGGTTTGGTAAAACATAACTAACCTGTGGTGTACATATCTTTTGCAGGCTGTCTGTAATGAGTCACAGACGTTCACACTCAGGCTCCAGGGGGTAAGCATGTCTAAGGAGAGAGCTTCTTTGAAAAAAAACTGAAGTTCAAAAGTAAGTAATTTCATTTTTTGACTTACAGGAACCCATCTCAAGAACCCGAAAGAGGCAAAAGTTCCAGAAGGGAGTGCACAGCATGTGGAGAACCGGCCATGCTGGATAAGAGGCTGTGTAAAAAATGCCTAAATGAAATCAGCAATCCTCCCACGGAACAACTTAAAAACATGATGGACTGGATGCAATCCACCTTCAAGCAATCCATGGCTTCAATGGTAGACGAAGTTACGGGAAAGGTGATGCAGAACCTAAGTAAACAAGGACCTGCGGCTAGTACGGAAACAGCTGGACCACCTAGAATCACTCCAGACAGAGAGCCGACTTCTTCTGAAGGAGAATTATCAGAAGCAGACACAGAGGAATCAGAAGAGTCAGCTTTCAACATTGAATACATTGAGCCACTCATAAAACAAATGAGACTCACATTGGATTTGGATGAGGAGGAGCCTCTAACCAAACAAGATAGAATGTTCCGATCAAGGGAAAAGAAAACACAAGTGTTTCCAGTCCATGACGTAATTCAAAACATGATAAATATGGAATGGGAAACTCCTGATAGAAAAATGGGGGAATCCAAGAGGTTCAATAAGATGTTCCCATTTGCAGAGAAAGATATAAAATCATGGAATTCCGTGCCCAAAGTAGATGCATCGATCACCAGAGTGGCCAGGCGTACAACACTGCCGGTAGATGAAGGTGTCTCCCTCAAAGATGCCATGGAGAGAAGGCAAGATGCCATCTTGAAAAAGCTATATTTGGCAGGGGGAAAAGCTTGCAAAACGACGGTAGCAACTACATCACTCACCAGGGCCAACTGTATTTGGATCTCTGAAGTGGAGAAAGCAGTCAAAGAAGGAGCAGACCAGGAAAAAATATTAGACATGATTCAAGACATAAAAACGGCTAATAATTTTGCTGCTGAAGCCTCCCTTGAGGGAACAAGAGTGGCAGCCAGATCTATGGGCCTCGCGGTGGCAGCTAGACGGGCCCTGTGGTTACGCCATTGGCACGCGGATGCGCAGTCCAAACATAACCTTTGTTCTTTGCCATATAAAGGAGAATTCCTTTTTGGGGAAAGACTAGATCAAATAATCTCAAAAGCATCAGCTGGAAAATCCGCTTTTTTACCACAAGACAGGAAAGATAGAAGAAATTTCAGAAACCAAAAACCTTCATTTCGGGACTCCAAGCAATACAAACCAGGAAAGCCGTTTTTTCAATCAGCCTTGGAGATCTAGGTTTCGTAACCAAGACAAAAGAGATCAGAAACCTGAAAAGAAAACAGCATGAAGGTGCGCGAGCCCCTCTGGACCAAGTAGGTGGCAGATTAAAGGAGTTTGGGACAGTGTGGGCTCAACACATAAAAGATTCTTGGGTCCTCAAAACAATTTCAGAGGGCTACGCCTTGGAACTAATGAATACACCCCAAAGAAAATTTGTGTCATCAGACAAACAGAGATCAGAACAAGACAAAAAATACATCCACACAATCATTTCGGAGCTCTTGGACAAGGGAGTCATAGAAGACGTCCCGAAAAGAAGTCAGTTTTCTGGGATTTATTCCCATTTGTTCCTCAGACAGAAACACAATGGATCAAATCGTGTAATACTCAATTTGAAAGATCTCAACAAAAATCTCCTTATAAAAACATTCAAGATGGAATCCATCAGAACTATCGCGATGAATATTTGCCATGGAGATTGGATGGCAAAAATCGACCTGATGGACGCCTATCTCCACGTCCCCATATGGGAACCCCACAGAAGATTCCTTCGATTCTTCATATTGGGAAAACATTTCCAATACAAGACAATCCCTTTTGGTCTGGCAACGGGTCCCAGGATATTCACAAAGATCCTGGCACCCCTTCTGGCGTTCCTACGGATAAAAGGAATACAGATATTTGCTTATCTGGACGATCTGTTCATAAAAGCCCCATCATGCCAGTTATTGATCGAGCATTTGAAAATTGTGGTTACCACTTTACAAAATTGGGGCTGGATAATAAACTGGGAAAAGTCAATCCTGACCCCGACTCAAGAGTTACTGTTCTTGGGAACAATAATCAACACACAAGAGGGCCACCTAAGTCTCCCCTCAGAAAAAATACCAGACATTCAGCATCAAGTACAGAAAATATGTACAAAACCCAAAGTCTCAGTGAAATTCTGCCAGCAAGTCCTGGGGAAACTGAGCTCTACGATAGATGCAGTCAAATGGAGCAGAATTCATTCAAGAACTCTGCAAATGGAGTTCTTGACACAATGGAAAAAGGACAGTCCAGATTCAGACCAGGTCATTGTCTTATCAGAGAAAACCATTTCATCCCTAGCCTGGTGGTTGAAGGAAGAGAACTTGAAAAAACCAATATCTTTCATTCCCAAAATCATGGAGATTGTCACGACAGATGCCAGCAAATTGGGCTGGGGAGCACACTGCAAGAGCTGGACATGCCAGGGCATTTGGTCCAGGGAGGACAGCAGGAAAAGCTCCAACTGGAGGGAGTTGAAAGCAGTGCTGTTGAGCCTGATGAAATTTCACGAAGTAGTCAGAGGGAAAGAAGTCCAGATAAAGTCGGACAATCTTACGGTGGTCAACTACATAAACAAACAAGGGGGCACCAGATCAAAGACCTTGTTGAGCACGACCATAGCTATATTTGCGTATGCAGAACGGAACCTGATAGGTCTATCAGCCTGTTACATACCGGGGGTTCAGAACTGCCTAGCGGATCAGCTCAGCAGGAAATTCCCAATGGTAGGAGAATGGGAACTCAGTCAAGAGATTTTCAACTTGATCGACAACAAATGGGGCCCTTTTTCCATAGATCTGATGGCCACGTCCCAGAACAAGAAGTTGGCGACATTTTGTTCTTGGGGAACGAACAGTCAGACGACATTCTGGGATGCCTTTTCTTTCCCATGGAAGTTTCAAATGGCTTACATTTTTCCACCTTTAGCGGTGATACCGAAAGTTCTCAAGAAAGTCAAAACAGACAAAGCGAAAGTAGTCATTGTGACACCTTGGTGGCCAGAAGGGCCTGGTTTCCAATGCTGATGCAGCTCAAACAGGAGGAACCATTCCACCTTCCAATAACTCCAACGGTACTTCACCAAGGAAGAGTACTTCATCCGAATCCAGGTCAATGGGCCTTAACAGCCTGGAAGTTGAAAGGCTAAAACTTAATCAATTAGGACTATCCGACTCCACAGTATCGACTATATTAGCTTCAAAGAAAAGATCGACACACATAAAGTATGCCAGAACTTGGGAAGTATTTGCGGAATGGTGCAAAACAAAGAGTTATGATCCTCTCAGAATATCCGAGGTCAGAACGCAACTTAAGTATCTCTACCCTCAAAGGTCAAGTAACTGCAATTTCAGCACACACTGGTTTTCATTGGGCTTCATCAAATTTGGTAAGAAAATTTTTCCAGGGGTTGAAAAAACTTCGTCCGATCATCAGATCACAAGTTCCGCCTTGGGACCTTACCTTGGTCTTAAAAGCACTAATGGGGCACCCTTTTGAACCATTAGAGGAAGCATCTTGAAGCATCTGTGCCTAAAAACAGTATTCCTATTAGCCATCACATCGGCCAGAAGAGTAGGAGAACTGCAAGCGTTATCAATTAAACCCTCGAAGCTATCCTTCTTCACAGACAAAGTGATACTCAGAACAGAGGATAATTTCTTGCCCAAAGTATCATCCAGTTTCCATCAACAGCAGGATCTAATCTTGCCTGCTTTCTATCCAGAACCACAGAGCCAAGAAGAACATAGGCTACACTCGTTGGATGTAGTCAGATGTTTGAAAATCTACCTAGACAAAGTAGCATCCTTCAGGAAAACAGAATTCCTTTTGGTGACCATAGGAAATAAGAACTCTGGAAACAGAGCATCTAAAAGTACTATTGCAAGATGGTTGAAGCAGTGCGTCAGAACAGCATACTCATTACAGTCAGCACCAGAACCAGCACCGAAAGCACACTCCATCAGAGGGATGGCAGCTTCCTGGGCACTCAGGGCCCAGGTGTCATCAGAAGAGATCTGCAGAGCAGCCACTTGGTCATCATTTTGCACTTTCTCCAAACACTACAAGTTTGATACATACTCCAAGGATCTAGCTTGCTTCGGGCATTCAATTTTGGAGGCGGCAACTGCTGAATAAATATTAAATGCAGTAAATAGTGTGTGTGTGTGTGTTCCCTCCCTAAAAAGAAGCTTGTTAAGTCCCTTTGAGTGCCCACTGCCATGTGAAAGGAACAGGAAAACTGAAAATCATATCATACTTACCGAGATTTTCATTTCCTGGACTGGAACATGGCAGTGGGCAGGGGCTTCCCTCCCAGGGGTATTGTTATCAGTCAGAAAGAATGGGCGCCAGAGCTGGGGGAAGTCCTTTTATTGCGTCACTTCCTGTGCCTTTCTCACGGCAGGAGGGATTAACCCTTTGAGTGCCCACTGCCATGTTCCAGTCCAGGAAATGAAAATCTCGGTAAGTATGATATGATTTTCAGTTGTCTGTGAAATTGGCGCCAACCCCTAAAGCGTCAAATTCCTGCCCCACCCCTTTGTGTATTCCGCCAATCACACGCCTCCCCTGTAGTCACTTGATTTCGCCGCCCCTCCGAGCTCAGACTCCTGTAGGAGGGAGTGGGCGGGGCGAGTGAGGAAGAGCGCGTCAGTGCTGTGTATCTGCTCTTTCTACAGCCCCTCCTGCTCAGCACTTCCTCAAACTGCACCGGACAAACGGACTAGGCTTAATCCCAGTGCTGGGGGGGTGTTATGCAAATCCTCCTGGAAGGAACCGGGGCTTAATCATACTGTACATTTGGGGGGTCCTTTATACAGAGAAGCCTGACATCAGGACCAGCGGAACAGCTGCTCTTGCCTAGTGTACAAGCCCTGCTTGGCAGCCTTACAGTAGGAAGCCATGAGCAGCTCAGTGTCAGTATACCAGATGCCAGTTGCAGGAGCATTACAGTTTGGAGCCATTGGTACCATCTGTGGGAGGATTAGTTACAGTAAATATTATTAAGGTTACACCTCCATTTATCCTAGAACTGTTCCCTACTGAGCTTTTAATCCTGTCACCCCAGACCTTTCTTACTGGACCCATTAAATCCCTGGGCTCAGAATACTGTGTCACAGACTTGTATCCTGCACCTTTCCCATCTCTGGGGGGCAATATTGTTCCTCTATCACCCTAGTGTAGCACCCATCTGCCCTCAGTGGGAAATGTTTCCTCACCTCAAATGCCTATTGTATTATCGTTCCAGAACCAACTAAATGGGCCCCATGAAAGGCAAAGTACAGGTCTCACATGATTACATTGGACAAACCGGTTCTGTATAAGGGAAGGAATGACATGACTTGGAGGATTGGATCATCCAGTAGTTACACATTCACTGGCAAATGCATTGCAATTAAAAGAGAGAACCCCTACCCCACATAGAACTCCCTCCTCACCCCCAGCCTAGCTGCTACACCAGGCAAATGTCCCTAACTTTTTACTTACCCATCGGTGCAGATTCAGTGATCAGAGTTCACGGCAGCCATCTTCCAGGTCTTTGTGTATTCTTCAGGCGCTTTGGCAATTTGCGTTTATTTCGGCACATGTGCAGTTGTCGCAAAACGGGAAATTGCTCCAACTGCGCATGCGCCGCTCTGCCAGTCTCATTCTCAGATTAGCGCAGAAGTAAAAAGTTAGGGGCATTTGCCCAGGGTAGCAGCTAGGCTGGGGGGGAGGAGGGTATATGTGGGGTAGGGGGTAGGGTTTTTTAATAAGAGGTTTGTTTCTCCTTTAAATGTGTAATACCTCATCCAGCCTATATTTATATATATATTAGTGATGTACAGGAGCAGGGGTCCCCAACCTTCTTTGGCCCGGGGACCAAAAAAGTGCCAATTTTTTTCCCAAGGGGTGTGGGGGGGAGGGTTCATTGTTCGGCGGCCCACTTCAGGACTGTCCGCGTCCCGGTACTGGGCCGCGGCCCAGTGGTTGGGGACCCCTGTGCAGGAGGACCCTAACCCAACCAGTTCTGGCCCACACCCTGCCACTCCTTTTTGTATACCTGCACGCTGCACCCACATGCCTTATGGGAGAATTAAAACTCTCAATTTTGGTATCTAGGCAGTGCTGTGTGTATAGCAGGGATCCCAAACCTTTTGAACCCATGAGCAACATTCAGAAGTAAAATGAGTTAAGGAGCAACACTAGCATGAAAAGTGTTCTTGAGGTGCCAAATAAGTTCTGTGATTGGCCATTTGGTAGCCTCTATGTGGATTGTCAACCTACATTGAGATTCTGTTTGGCAGTACACCTGGTTTTTATGAAACCAAAACTTGCCTCCAATCCAGGAATTCAAAAATAAACTCCTGCTTTGAGGTCACTGGGAGCAACATCCAAGTGGTTGGAGAGCAACATGTTGTTCACGAGCTACTGGTTGGGGATCACTGGTGTATAGCATCAGACAAGTAAATACCTTTTGATTTTAGAAGGCTTCACTTTGCATGTAATTGCTTGTGATGGGCTTTTTGGTTCCTTTTAGCCCATCTCATCCTAACCAGGTTCGGTTTTCTATTTCACCCCACCTAAAATTGCTAAGTATCCCCATTAATCTCTCTATTGTGTCTGCACAGGAGAATTATTAACACAGCACCAGCACATCGACTCCCCACAGTAACCTTTAATGAGACTTGTGAATCTTGAATGACAGATGCAGAACTTTTCCATTGTATTGTAGTCACACATTGCCCCACTTCTAAACCTGAGAAAGAGGCAAGTCTGGGTCTAAACAAGATCACTACCTGATTGGGGGGGGGGGGTGGAATTACATTTGAAGGCTGAGAAGAGAACCAACATGTTTCTGTAGTGATCCAGACCTGGAATGTCTCAGTGTGACTTTAAATAAGGAATCTCTCTCCTCTCCTTCCATTCACTAAAGTCCAACACCAGCACCTTGACTTCCTCCAGGTTCCTCATTAAACAGACCAGTTTGGTATTAGAGACGATGAAACGATCGACACTTTGTTTTGCCAAAGTCATTTTTGAGCTCATATCCCAGAGCAGCACCAGCCCAAACCCTGTGTTGCTCAAGGCAAAATTCCTGCGGAGTCGCACATTTTCCACATGGCGCTGAAATCTCTTCAACTCAACTTTTGTCTTAAAGTGTAATGAAGTGATGGGTGGGTCCTTATCCCCCGACACAAGCATATTGGCCCTCAGTGATATTGCGGATATGTAAGTTGTAAGGTCCATTATTGTTTGGGTGCACTGCCCTGTTTCCCTTTTCCACACTGTTATTGCCCCATCCCTGGTTATCACCAATATCTGGGTCCCATTAAACTCAAAGTGACGGATGTTGCAAATGGAGCACGGGAAACTCAGCAGAAAGGTCTGTGTATCCTGCTCCCAGATTTTCAGAACGGAATCATCATCGATGCTGAACACCCTCCGGCCATCATAGCGAATATATATAATAAAATGTTGCTTCATCAATACCACGTGTAAGCACTGTCCTGTCTCACTGTTCCAAATTCTGATGGAGCCGTCACGTGACCCACTCACTACCCTTCTCTCATGGATATATACACACCACACAGCATCAGTATGGCCACACAGAGTGTGTATACATTCCCCGTTCTTTGCATACCACACTTTTAATGTCCGTCCCAAGATCCACTGACAATGATGTGATCTCTGATTTGAACTGAGCCAATCACGTCTGTGTGTCCCACAAGGGTCCTTAGACACTCGCCCGTAACTGCTGACCAGATCTGTATGTTATTCCCAAATAACAGACAAACCATTTCCTTGCCATCAAAGTCCCAGTCCCTGTACATAAAATCCGGATTATTTACATTCAGTGTTTTTGTTCTGAACCTCCCTCGGTGCCAGTTGGAATCAATCCTGAACTGATGGATGTAAGCGCTTTCCATGGAGCAGGGGGCCTAGAGCCTGTAGCTGTGCTTATGTACAGCAGCTCCTCAATGCCATCAGCCTTGCACTTTCCCTGCCACAGGCCTTCATCCTCAGCCAACTGTCTCCAGCGCTGGCAAGTCTGTGCCACCTGTAGGATATCCTTGCCATCAAGGTACCAGAGAATGCGCAATGCCAACTCATCCGGTAACTGGGAGAGAGAGCCCTCACTGGTTTTCATTCTACTCTGCTTGGCACCCATAGTCCTGGTTCAGTCCAGCTCTGGAGCAATGTGAGGAGGCTGCTCCTGTAAAACCGGCTGGTGGAGGAATGGAGGATGCTTGGAAATAAAGCTGCCACCTTTCTATTTGTGCAGCTCCGGGCAGGGTGAGGGCAATGACGTGACTGTTGCCATTCTGAAAACTGTTCTGTGCTGGTGAAAAGCAGATGGGTGCAGTCCTCCTAGGAAGGCAGACTCAGGAAGTCCCCAAGGCATTTACAGGAGTTTCTGCTTCTTCATAGTAGCTTCCCCTGGAATGGAGCATGCTGGATAGATCAATACTAGCAGTTGCAGTTTAAAGATTCCCACCACGAAGTTGCTCAGTGAAGTCACCAGGCTGTGTAGTAACACCCAAATCTATGGCTTCTGAATTTCTGCTCCGTCCCTCACTGTTTCATCCCATGACCCTCCCCATTTAGGAATAATATTTCTCTGCCCACCATCCTGTCTGAGCCAATAATCATTGCATGTTCCTCCACTACATTCATCAGCTGGGAAGTCACAGCCAATAGGAAAAGAGACTATGCTGCAGACAGACAGTGCTATTGGCTGGAGGCAGAGCTGGGAGGAGCTACAGAAGCAATTTGTTGGCAGATGTTTCTGCATTTTATTCTCCCAGGAATGTGTCTGTGCTGCTACTGCCCTAATCTTACCCCTCCCATGTGGCCCCGGCATTTAGCAAACAATAAGGAAGTGCCAGTAAATTCTCTCTCATATATATGTATAACATATAGAGAGGGAACCCTCCTGCTCCATAACTGCCCCTTCATGCTAACACACTGCCCAGGCTCAGCAGGGTGTGGGGCCCAGAGTGGGTTGGTTGATTGTCATCAGTTGTAGACATATAGGTAGGGTGATACGCCATGAGATTTATGGGCCACAAAAATCTCTGATAGTGACTCTATGGGACTGGGGGTTATTCCTGGAATAAGGGGCAGCAGTGGGACTTGGACATTAATCCTGCTGTAAAGGGCTGATAGGAAGGGGTATCATTGCAGTGGACTGTACACTGTGGGGTTAACTCTGCAGAACTGTCTGTCTCAGTTGGCCCTTTGGGGCCAGTAGCCACCTACTCTGTCATGTCCAACGGAGGGGTGACCAGTGGTGCAATAAAAAAGGACAAGTTGTTTGGCAGATGAAATGTTGTTGCACTATTTTCAGTACAAAGATGTAACAGTCAAAGCCTCTCAAGTTTATTCAGCCGCACCCCCAATGAAGCTACACAGGGGGCAAAGCAGTTTATTCCAGGGGGTCTGGCAAAATCCCTCCCTCTACTAAAACAAAGAGCTGTTGGTGTTGGAAGGGGTTGTTGTTGCATTAGAGGCTGAGGAAACTGCAGGTGTAGCACCTGGTTAGGGGCATTTTCTTGACAGACATCAGGGTGCACCCTGGCTGTGTCAGAAAGACCCCCCCCAGCTGCAGCTTCTTCCCGCCCCCGAGAAGTATTGCTTGCTTAATACTGGGGGGTAGCCATGCAGTCCTTCTCCTCCCAACACTTTATTTTCTTCCAGTTGCATCATGTGTGTCTCTCTCACTATTATGTCTATACACCCACATACATATATATATACTAAATCAGACCAGCAACACCGGGATTTTTCAAATCAAGGCAATTGTATTAGAAAATGCATGTATAGGCTGTACATGCATTCTCTAATACAATTGCTTTGAAAAATCCCGGTATTGCTGGTCTGATTTACTATATCTTGGAACATTTTTAACTTGCACCTGGGGACTCACAAGAAGTGGAGTGATGCCCTGGCCGCCATCTTTGACCTACTGGAGTCTCCCCCAAAACAGGGTGGAAAGCTGTGCCCACTGCCATGTTACAGTCCAGGAAAAGAAAATCTCGGTAAGTATGAATTGATTTTCTAATTTCCTGTTCCTTCCACAAGGCAGTGGGCACACTATGGGATGTACAAAAGATCAACACAAAATGCTGGGAGGGAATATTTAATCGTCAAGTAAAGCAGACTGCAGAACCACTAAGCCAAATGCGGAACATTTTTTCATAAAGACATCAAATTGGTAGTGTTTAGCAAAGGTGTGAAGAGAGGACCAGACTGCTGCCTTGCAGATGTCTTCCGCCGAAGCCCTGGAATGGAATGCCCTCGTGGAATGCGCTTTTATCTTAGAGGGTACACTGTCATGTTGAGAATTATAAGCCGAGTGTATGCACTGCTTGATCCAATTGGCTATTGTAGACTTGAAAGGCTGAGTTCCTGCTTTGTTCCCCGACGGGATCACCAGACGGGAGTCGGTCTTTCTGAAGGCCTTGACCCTGTCTAAATAGATAGATAAGCATCTGATTACATCCAGCGGAACATTTTTCATTATGTTTTATTCCCTTGCAAAAGAACATCCATCTTCGCCTCTCATAATAACTCACCCCCTTGAGAGCGTCTGGAACTCATGAAGAAACGTAAGAATCCTATATGCGGGACTTCCGGGGGGCGGGCCCAAGAGATGGCTGCTTTTTAGAAAGAGCTCCTCGCTCCATAGCGCACATCTACGCTGAATACTGCCATTTTTTCAGCGAAATTGGACTGTAGGCTATAGGAAACGGCGGATAACCTGAGGGGAAAAGGGGACAAGACCTTACCACCGGCTCCCCCTCCTTGCGACCCTGGAAGTCCCCGCTGCTGCAACTGCTCGAGAAGTGGCTCGGGCGCCATATTTGTGCAACGCTGCAGGACGAGACAGGTCGGGAAACCCCAGCGGCTGCGTGTTACCGCATCTTCTCAAACGTGAGTTCTAGCTGCTCCGACGAGGCAGCGATACCCCCCAGGAGACCACAGGCCATTAGACATAACGCAGTCACAGACTGCGGACCACGTGGAGACGCCATATTTGAGCCTGTACACGGCTCCGTCTGGCCTCGCCTCCTTATCTGCCAATTACTTTTCACGGAGCAGGCTCTGGTACTTTATCAGCAGTATTATCAAGGGCTTACCCTGCTCCGACTCAGTAACGGAACCCCGACACTGCCACAGGCCATTAACAACTACGCAGGTACTACCAACAGGCCTAGTGGAGGCGCCATATTCAGGCCTCAGTGCTGACCCGACCACTCCTTCTCCACTGCATATGCCCAAAGTGTCACACACACAACAGGCACTGAAGTCCTTACAGGGGTCGTTGCCTAGACATAGTCCGTGCTTTAAACGCACTGATTCTGAGACACAACTACTCTGCCACGGGCAATTTTATGTGGCAGTTATAATGATATCAACAGCCATACTTTATCTTACATCGGGGATTACAGTGGAGGCGGAACAGACTGCATAAACTGTTGCTCACCAGATTGCTAATTTTGCTTATGCCATAGTAACTTGGTATAGAGTCTATAGCGCACACTCCTTGACTCGATGAAGAATATGTAAATACCTACCTAATACACACCCGAGGTCTTGCCTTCAAGTGAACTGTGTCACGCCATAAATATACTACTACACCACTCTCCATCTTGAATAGGAAGCGGGATGTTTTAGTTGGAGCTCGTTCATTCGAAATCTCCCTCACTTCCAACAGGGACATGGATAAATTTCTCGGCCAACCTGCAACTAAACCACAAAGGCCGAACAGAACTAAACCAAAAGATAATAAAAAATCTACTGGACAAATGGAGGTGGAATCTGATTCACAACACTCTCAGGCGGATAATCCCACTACCGCAGAAGATCTGGTCCATATCCTTGGTCCCCTGCTCGACCAAAAACTAGCCCCGATAAAGGAATCTTTGACTGAGGTCTTGCAACAAGTTACACACCACTCCCAACGGCTGAAGGAAGCGGAGGACCGTATATCAACTTTGGAGGATGACTTGGACAAGGCTCAGAACACCATTGACACACAACAAAAAGAAATCATCATTTTGGCCGACAAAGTGGAAGACCTTGAAAATCGCAGTAGACAAAACAACTTGAGACTTATAGGGGTCCCAGAAACCATCAAGGGCAAGGATCTGGAAGATCTCCTAACTGACTGGCTACCCCGGGAGCTCCAATTGCCTCTCTCACCTTCCCCATTTCAAATTGAACGCTACCATAGAATCGGCCCGCCTTTGAAAGAAGGGGCGAATAGACCGAGACAGGTTATTTTTCGCATCCTTAACTTTGCCGATAAGAGCAAAGTCCTCGATGCTTACCGCAAAACGAAGGATCTGCAATTTGATGGACACAAAATTTCTCTTTTTCAGGACTACTCGGCATCAGTGTCAGCAAAGAGGCGTGAATTCTCACCTGTTTGTAAATCTCTCTACTCCTCTGGCTATAAATTTTCTTTGCTGTATCCAGCCAAACTAAAAGTTATCAGCAAAACAGATGGAAAACCACAGTTCTTTGAAACTCCAGACAAAGCATTGGAATACTTAAACGCTCATCATTCCATCCAAGATGGCTGAGATGGAAAACCACAGTTCTTTGAAAATTCAGACGAGGCACTGGAATACTTAAATGCTCATTATTCCATCCAAGAGGGCTGATTTTACTTCTACAGGGAATATTACCCGTCTTCCAGTTTGCTGACAATTTATTGTCGACTTTCCGCCTTTTCCACCATAGCCATCCGACTTTTGATGGACGTTTTCCCTCTTCGGCTACATTTAGGGATTGCCATTACCCGAATTTGTTCGTTTATAGAAATGTCTATGATGTTTGTTTGTTCAACCTCTGGGGACACAAGACCATTCCCCATATTTGATTCATCTACCCACCATTGTTGGCTTTGGACCCTTTTACCATAATTTTTTGCTTGCGAAAGTTTTACTAGTTTTTTCTGGCTATCTCTCTCTGGAATCTAGAACTTACGTATATAGGCTTGTTCCCTCATTGAGGGCAATTATGGGATGTCTGTTGCTGGACTTGATATCTACAAGACTATGCATCCTGTATTACAAACACCCAAGATTCTTCAGGCGAATGGGATATCGGTCTGGGGTATCCATATGCTGAATTTCAACCTCATTGGGACAAGCTGACCTTCAGACACAAAGATGGTGACTTGGAATATGCTAAATTGTCTTACCTATTCTGTTTTAGTGGGATAATCTAGATGCAAGGCCTACCATGTTAGCTCTGTTTACTGGGATGCATAGTTTCCCTTTCTTAAAGTACTTGTCCTGTCTCAGCTATAGTTTTAAAAAAAAAAAAAAAATTAATCAGTTATGTTTAATATGTTCCACGGTTAATAGGGAACACGATTGGGAATGTCTTCAATTATGGCTACGAGGTGGAAAAATCTACTGCTTGCCTTGTGCTCTTAATTATAATTTTCTAGTACATAGCGAGACCACGGGTGTGATATATCAGTGACAGCTAGTTACACTGTCGCTAAACTCTGAGTCATGTAAATATTTTTGTTATTGTATTTTTTATGTTATGTTTTGGAATTTGGAATCTAAACTCTATCTACACACAACATACTTTCCCATATCCTTCCTAAGTCCCGGACCCTGGTCTGCTCGCTGGGACAGCCAGACCGGGCATTATATTGGAATCAATTTGTTTGTTTTCTTCTTGAAGGGTATAGGATAAATTAAAATGGCGGCTAACAGTGATAATACGGATTATACTTCTGATAAAACCCTTGAAAGTATAAAAATTATTTCATGGAACGTTGGGGGACTAAATACACCTCTTAAAAGACGTAAGGTACTTGATCATCTTAGGAGAGAGAAAGTACATATTGCATTTCTTCAGGAAACGCATTGGCGGAGACAAGATACGATTTCTCTGAAAGATAGGTGGATAGGTTCATTAACGACTGCTTCCTATACATCAAAATCCAGAGGGGTAGCAATTGTAATAAATGCTTCTTTAAATTGCAGGAGGGGAAAAACTTATAAAGATAAATTGGGCAGATACCTGATTATGGACTTGGTTGTTCATGGGACAAACTATACCCTTGTAAACGTATACGCTCCAAATAATGACAATCAATCCTTTTTTACAGAATTGCTTCAGCGGTTGGACTCCTGGGGGGCTTCGAATGTAATTCTTGGTGGGGACATGAACACAGTGAACGACCCGTATATGGATAAATCAGGTACATCTCTCATCCACACCTTGAGACGTATCAAACCACTCCACACCCTCTGTAACCATCTTTTATTAAAGGATGTCTACAGATATTTACACCCTGACACTAGAGATTACACCTTTTATTCTGCAGTCCATAACTCTCATTCGAGAATTGATTACTTTTTTCTCTCTATTCCCCTTCTCGCATCGATAGAAGACTCCAGTATAGGTAATATAGACATCTCAGATCATGCACCTATGAGAATGACATTGAAATTATTTAATCCACAACCTTTCTCTTCTAATTGGAGATTTCCAGCAAATCTGTATCATAACGATGATTTTAGAACTTACATTAAACAACACTGGGCTAATTATATCGATGATAATTTGGTACACTGGGATGACAGGAATATACTATGGGCTGCTGCCAAACCAGTCCTACGGGGTCACGTAATAGCATACTTAATTAAAAGGAAAAAATTATTTGATGAAAGGTACAAATTACTACAAAACGAGCTCACCCATGCTTATAAATCCTTCAAACTTACTAACTCTCCTACTGCAAAAAAAAAATACGCAGAAACGAAGACTCTTTTTAACACTTTATTGACAGAACAAATGCAACATAAATTAAGTCATACGGCAAACAGATTCTATCGCTGGGGCAACAGGTCAGGTAAATTATTAGCTAATATAGTCAAGAGACAGCAAGGGTCTACTTTCATTCAGAAACTCAAAACACCCACCGGGTGGGCACGTGATACATCTGACATTGCCACATTGATGACGACACATTTCAAAACGCTTTACCAAAGGGTTTCTGATTCTCCTGAGCCCGGTCTTAAATTTCTTCAGGAAGCCCATCTGAACAAACTTACGGTCCAGGATAGGGAAATCTTAGATGCACCTATAACTGAAACAGAAGTCTCAATGACTGTCACACAACTTAAAAACGGCAAATCCCCAGGTCCAGATGGATTGGGGGTGGAATTTTATAAACTATTGTTACCTGAAACGACTCCTTTACTTACGTCTCTCTACAATGATGTACTACAAGGTAACCCATTATGGGACAAAGCGGCTGACGCCAGAATTATTTTACCACATAAGGAGGGCAAGGACCCTACTGATCCGTCTTCATATCGACCAACATCGTTATTAAATCAAGACCTTAAAATTATGACGAAAATTATGGCTACTAGATTACAAAACATTCTTCCCCGTATACTTACCTCTAATTAGATGGGCTTCCTCAAGGACAGGCATCCGGTTCGGGCTATCAGACAAGCTATCGCCACAATCTATCAGTGTAACCTAGAAAAAAGAAGACAGGGATTACTGATAAATTTGGATGCTGATAAGGCCTTTGATAGGATCTCCCATGCACACATTCGTAGACTTTTAAAATTCCAACATTTTGGAATTCATATGCTTAACCTATTTAAAACCTTGTATGATGCTCCTCAGACTTTTATAACAGTTAATGGCTACAATTCTGAATCTTTCGAAATACAACGAGGGACTAGACAGGGTTGCCCTCTTTCACCTCTACTATTCAACATTGCATTAGACCCCCTCATAAAACATCTTCTTTTAAATGAAACATTTGCAGGCATACCACTTGGACATATTAGACATAAAATAACAGCCTTTGCGGATGATATTTTGCTGTTTATTCATCACCCTCACATAGAACTAGCTGCGATTCTAGATACCATACGGGTATTCAGTACTTTTGCAGGCTTCCGGATTAATCTCAATAAATCTGAAGCATTGGAATTTGGTAGCCCGGGGATTACGACACTTGGGACTACCGAATTCCCTTTTAAGCGGGCACAATCCTATATAACATATCTGGGTATCAAACTGGCGAAAAAACATACCGAGCTTTATTCGCTCAATATTAGACATACTATTGACAATATTCAACAAGATCTGAATAAATGGGACTCACTAAACCTAACCTTTATGGGGAGAATCCACCTAATCAAAATGATTTTATTTCCTAAATTGCTCTATCAACTACAAATGCTACCTTACAGCATAAAACCATCCGACTACAAAAGGTTATCTAGAATGTTACGTACTTTTATCTGGAAACAGAAACGTCCAAGGATAAGTTTATTCAAATTACAGCAGACTAAAGCCTTGGGTGGGGTTAACTTTCCAAATATTCGGGAATATAATGAGGCAGCGTTACTACGCTTCGCTGGGGACTGGATGTATGATAGAAGCGCATATGCCTCAACGGAGCTTGATCAACTCCTGACAGGAGATCTCTCCCTTAACTTTCTTTTGCATTCTCCATTAAGGGATATTCCGCAAGATATGCGCGAACACCCCTTATTTATAGACACTTATAGAACATGGAATTCAGTGAGGCGCAGATTTAAATTAACACCTTGTTACTCCACTTATCTGTCCTGGCTCGATAATCCAACATTTCCGATGGGGAAACATAATAACACTCTAGTGGAATGGCATAACCGAAATTTGAAAATTGTTAAAGATATTGTCGATGACACTTTCACTGTATTACCCAAAGACAAGCTTCTCCAGAAATTCCCATTCCTGGCGAATGGCTATATGTTGCTGAACCAAATTACCCACTATGCCACGAAGGTGTTGAGGCATTTTTCCACGACCGCTTTATTAGGACCTCACTATCGACTGAAGCACAGGACAAATCTTTACTCAGATGGACTTCTGTAATCCCGCAAACAGAGGCCTCCCAAATACTTCAGTATCACGCAAAAACAATGCAAGCTATTCCTGTTAGCAAATATCAAGAAATGGCTTTACAGATATTGCATGGCTCATATCTCACTCCTCTTAGGAGGCATCATATGGGTACCCTAAAT
This sequence comes from Xenopus laevis, assembly GCF_017654675.1. NCBI lineage: Eukaryota > Metazoa > Chordata > Amphibia > Anura > Pipidae > Xenopus > Xenopus laevis. The sequence continues at coordinate 22,741,368 of NC_054378.1, read as the reverse complement.
TCGGATAATTGTCCGAGATGTCATCAACCCCGGGCTGATCTTGTGCATTGTCTTTGGCTATGCCCTATCATTCAACAATTATGGGGGGAAGTTCAGATATACTGGAAGTCTCTGACTCGACGAGCAAACGTTTTTACGTTAACATGGGCGATTTTTGGGACTCCCCCTCCACACCTGAACCTTTCCCGCTCTGAAAGGCAGCTGGCGGAAAGGTTAATGGCTGCTACTCGGAAAACCATTCTGCATCATTGGCTTTCCCCATCTGCACCCCCACTATCTTTGGTCAAACAAAAGCTACACCATATATTTGACATGGATTGGTGGAATCCACTACAAATAAAGAACAATTTACTGACAAATTTTTTTCGACATGGATGAGTTACATCCAATTGCTCCCGATTCATACTAGACACCTAACGATATATGCGTTTAGATACACTACGTGGTATGATACGGAACTATTACTCAACAATACTAGTGTCCATGAAACAGATCAGTATGTTCAAAATCTCCTACGCTCACGGGACCAAACCTCACGAATGCCCCCCAGGAGCCACCACGTAAATCAGATGTTAAGAGCGAGGTATTCTTAATTGTTTTTCCTTTTCCCTCCACTGATATGTATGTGAGAAATAATGTTGTGTACTATAATACCTTAGTATATTTTACAATGTACCATTAAGAGGAGATTACTGCTCTGGTTATCGTGTGTGTACGTTCGAATTGTATTGACAATGGACTTCTCCATCATTCTTTTCTTTTCATTATTCCAAATTCCTTTGTATTTGTTTATTTTATTTGTTATTAAAAATTTTCAATAAAGACATATTTATAAAAAAAAGAATCCTATATGCTGACCCTGGAAGGAGAGGAATATATGTATCACGGGGGTGTCCTGCTCATTCATATGGGCTAACGTAATAAACAGAGATGTACTTACAGTTGTACCCTCTGAACCGCACAAAGGCACTCCAGGCAAACAGTTTGTCTTACCAGATTTGGCAGCTTTGGGGGGAGAAGGCGCAAAGATTTTAAATGTTCACGCCAAACCACTTCCGTGCGCCCGCGTAGATGCGCCTGCGTGAACACGTACTTGCGCCCGCGAAAACACGCCGGCGTCCGTCGCCATCTTGGAAGCGGGAGCATCGGTGTCCTATTGCGCATACGCTGCCAGCGCGGCATTGCGACTGACTGCACTGGAGGCACACTTTGGCCATAAGCCCGTTGGCTTCTCCAAGAGCTCACATAAGGACTCAGTCCTTGGCTCAGGAGCTGCAGCAGAAGAGAGGCAGTCTGCTGGACTTCAGGGGGGAGGAAAAAAGATGGCGGCCAGGGGCGGAAGTACGTTTTTTATAGAGGATATATATATATATATATATATATATATATATATATCATGAGCTTAATTGCCTTACAATGAAAGGGAGACCAACATCACCGGCGATGTTGCCCATAGCAACCAACAAGCAATTCGATTTCATAAATCACCTCCAGGTTAGTAAACAAATGTAAACGTCTGATTGGTTGCTATGGGCAACAGCACTGGTGATTTTTGTCTCCAATGTTAATATATACACCCCAGAGTGTACATAGAGCCCCCTGTCCCTGTGTTCCATACACCATCCATACATATCCCCACAGGAGCTTGAACTCTGCCTTTCATTGGCACCAGGGAGCCTTACACCACTTTTGACATAGAACAAGATGTGACATAGAGAAATAGGTGCCCCCCAACCACATTGTGCCAAGTCCAGTTTAGGGTTTGTGTGAGAAATAAGAGAAGATTGAAACTGGAAACAAAAGAAATACAAATATAAAGAGCGACACATTTGTGGCACAGCTGGTGCTTTATTTGGAACAAGTGCAAAGGTGCCCATAGGTTTAACTGAAACCTGACCTGAAATGGGAAGTGCAACAGTTATAACTCAGACATTTCCAGGGAGTTATGTGCTGCTGAACCACAGGCAAATGCTTTAGAAACAGGGCGTGGCTACATAATGCCCCACCTCTTTTTGTGTACATACGGGCTTACAAATAGTGTGGGCAATAACATCAACATTATGTTGTTAATAACTGTATAGTTATATATATATTTGTGTGTGTGTGTCAGGGTGTGTTTAGATCTCTTAACAACAATACAGTATAATATAAACGGAATCTCTTATGTAACAATGAACAGCAATTCTATAGTGGGGGCAAAACGTTAGATACCGCCAGCAGCAATTTCAGTTTCTCCTGAAAAGCACCACCCTGGGGAACAACACAGTGAATTATTTTACTGGGAGGTGACTAACATCTTGACGTAATTAACAAATTGGCTTTCCCTGTCCTTTAATGAGACGCGGACATGTTGCAGGTTTTACATAATGTATAAATTTAACCCTTATCTCCTCCACGGCTCTGAATTGTCAAAGTCCAACACGATCACCTCCTCTAGATCCTCTCTCCCCCCAATAACACCGATGATTTTTGCTTGAGTGATCCTGAAAAAATATATAAGTTCATTTTTTCTCATCAAGCGGTACAAAAATCTGTCTGCTTTCTTGTCCCAGACTAAATCGGGCCCAAACTCCCAGAGCGGCACTGGCCCAAACCCTGTGTTGCTTATCACAAAATTCCTGCGGAGTCGCACATTTTTCATATAACGCTCGAATTTCCTCCAATTAAAACCGGGAGGTAGTCCATCTCCTGACAGAAGTATATTAATCCTCAGTGATATTGCTGCTATGTAGCGCTGAAGCTCCATTATCGTTTGGATGCAATGCCCTGTGTCTGTGTCCCACACTGTTATTGTTCCATTGTCACTGGCCAGTAATAGACGCCTGTCTTTCAGCTCTGAGTGTCGGACACTGTCACTGGGAATAGGGAAAGTGACCAAACAGCTCTTAGTCTCGGGGTCCCAGATTTTGAGGTTGGATCTGACATCAATGCTCACCACCCTCTGACCATCATAGTGAATATATGTGATGTGTAGTTCTGCCATGAGAACATGTAAGCACTGTCCGGTCTCAATATCCCAAATTCTGATGGTGCCGTCACGTGAGCCACTCGTTACCCTTCTCTCATGGAAATATACACAACACACGGCATCAGTATGGCACAGAGTGTGTATACATTCCCCGCTCTCTGCATTCCACACTTTTACTGTCCGGTCCTTTGATCCACTGACAATGATGTTATCTCTCATTTTCATTACATAGATATCATCAGTGTGTCCAACAAGAGTCCTCAGACACTCGCCTGTAACTGCCGACCAGATTTGTATTGTCTTTTCATATTCAACATAAACCATTTCCTTCCCATCAAAGTCCCAGCGACTGCACAGGACAATCGGGTTATCTTCATTCAATGTGATTGTTCCGAACCTCCCTTGGCGCCAGTTGGAATCAATCCTGAGCTGACGGATGTAAGTGCTTTTCCATGGAGTGGGGGGCCTAGAGCCTGTAGCTGTGCTCATGTACTCCTCAATGCCATCAGCCTTGCACTTTCCCTGCCACAGGCCTTCATCCTCAGCCAACTGTCTCCAGCGCTGGCAAGTCTGTGCCACCTGTAGGATATCCTTGCCATCAAGGTACCAGAGGATGCGCAAAGCCAACTCATCCGGCAACTGGGAGACAAAGTAATCACTGGCTTCCATTCTGCTCTGATTGACACTTGCCTGAGTCCTCTTGGTCCTTTCCATTGGCTGGTTGGTGGAAGCAGATAATGTGGCCCTGTGTTCTCTATAGGGGCCTCAGTAATGGGATCTGATGATCCTGCTCCTCTCCCCTGGGGGACAACAGAAATAATGGAGGTTAGTCAATAGCCACACAGGAAGGAATGCATGGAGGATGCTGGGAAGTTGGAGAGAGGAAGTGGTGGAGGATGCTGGGAAGTTGGAGAGAGGAAGTAACTCAGTAATAGAGGATGCTGGGAAGACAGACACAGGAATGAGAGCGAATGGCCATAAGGAGTAAATTACCAAATCCGGCTTTGGGCTCCCTGTGATGTGGAATCAGGTGGGACTGGGTTTATTCCTTGCTCTGGAACAGACAAAGCCGCTATACAGTAAATGTCTGTGAAATTGGCGCCAATTCCTAATTCTTCAACTTTCTGCCCCGCCCCTTTATGTATTCCGCCAATCACACGCCTCCGCTGTAGTCACTTGATTTCCTGGTCCTCTGAGCTCAGGTACCGGTGGGAGGAGCTAGTAAATTATCCCCGTTCCTTTTCCCGGTTCTGTGCCCCGGCCCAGCACGGGAGGAAGCAGAGTGTGGAGACGGGGCTGGTGGGGAGGTCGGTGACACGGTTTACACAGCTCGGTATCAATACAGATATGTATTTCTATTTACAGCATATTGCGCAGGTTCTGCACCCGTGTGTGATTTTATGCCAACATTTTGTTACGTATGGAACTCACTGTCTCTTTAAGACTTTTTAAAATCTGTTTTTATGGGATGTTGGGCAGTGACGACTTCCTGTTAGTTGCCTGTGATACAGCCCTTAGCAACGGCGAATTCCTATTGGCAGCGGCTTTTGTCTGTCCCTGGCACTGCTGCTTCTGACTCCTGCCACAATGTAGCACAATCCCGCTGACTCACGACTGACTCCTGCTACTTTGTTTCAAGAGGCATCACCGGCAGTGAGTGATAACAGAAATCATTTAGTGCCAATTGTTGGCAACTTTCTGCACTTTTTCCCCCCCCTAATAAGTCACATAAAGAGTTGTAAGTCAGACGTAAAGAGCGGCTGTCTCCCCACAAGCTGAACTGCAACAAAACAATGCGACAAACTGCAGTGATTGTGCCCAGAGCAATTTCCAGGGAGTTATTTAAAGGGGCAATTCACATTTAATGTGTTATATAATGGCTAATTCTAAGCAACTTTTCAATTGGCCTTTGTTGTTTCTTTTTTATAGTTTTTTTTTTTTAGCTATTTGCCTTCTTCTGACTCTTTACAGCTTTCAAATGGGGGTCACTGACCCTGTCTAAAAAAACAAATGCTCTGTACGGCTACAAAATCATTGTTATTTTTACTACTTTTTTTTCTCATCTTTCTGTTAAGCCCCTCTCCTATTCATATTCCAGTCTCTTATTCAAATCAGTGCATGGTTGCTATGGTATTCTGGACCCTAGTAACCAGGCAGCTGAAAGCGCAAACTGGAGAACTGTTGAATAAAAAGCTAAATAAGTCAAAAACCACAAATAATAAAAAATGAAAACCAATTGCAAATTGTCTCAGAATATCCCTCTCTACATCATACGAAGTGTTCATTTAAAGGCGAACAACCCCTTTAATGGTGACCTGCTGATTCAGACCAATATCCATGTACTGTGTGTAGCAGTTGGTTTAGGGATTGGGCTGGTTTAATTAAGTCGTCAGAACCTGATGAACCGCAGCAGTTTTAATTGGCAGATGTCCCTGGGTTTATGTCCCACCTGTTTATTGCATACATATGGACTGACTAACAATACAGGCAATACACATGGATTAATTAATGCATGGTTATATATGGGAACCATTGATTCCCTCCCAGTAAATAAGTCTCCTTTATCAATTGTGTGCGCCGCCATGATTTGTGTCCCAGCAGATGGAGGGCTGCCTTCTAATGTGCACTAATACATACTAACAAAAAAACATGTTTCTTCTGTGTGGGTAGTGGCCCTCCAGCTGTTACAGTGAAGAACAGAAAGAAATCCAAAGTCTAATTGTAAAGAAAACAAAGTGCCCGGGTGCTGGAGCCTATATGGTGCCTGTTTCCTTAAAGGGGTGAGTTAACTTCTAGTATGATGTAGAGACAGAGGGATATTCTGAGACATTTTGCAATTGGTTTTCATTTGTCATTATGTGATTTTTGTCTTTTCCCAGGCAACTTCCTGCCATCTCTGCCTTGTCTTTTCCCACGCAACTCCCTGCCATCTCTGCCTTGTCCTTTCTTACGCAACTCCCTGCCATCTCTGCCTTGTCTTTTACCACACAACTCCCTGCTATCTCTGCCTTGTCCTTACCCTCACAACTCCCTGCCACTGATGCCTTGTCTTTTCCCACGCAACTCCCCAACATCTCTTTCTCGTCATTTCCCTCACAACTCCCGACATTTCTGACTCGTCCTTTCCCTTGCATCTCCCTGCCATCTCTGCCTTGTCCTTTCTCTCATAACTCCCCGACATCTCTGCCTTGTCATTTTCCTCGCAACTCCCTGCCATCTCTGCCTTGTCCTTTCCCTCACAACTCCCCGCCATCTCTGCCTTGTCCTTTCGCTCACAACTCCCCGCCATCTCTGCCTTGTCCTTTCGCTCACAACTCCCCGCCATCTCTGCCTTGTCCTTTCGCTCACAACTCCCCGCCATCTCTGCCTTGTCCTTTCGCTCACAACTCCCCGCCATCTCTGCCTTGTCCTTTCGCTCACAACTCCCCGCCATCTCTGCCTTGTCCTTTCGCTCACAACTCCCCGCCATCTCTGCCTTGTCATTTCCCTCACAACTCCCCGCCATCTCTGCCTTGTCCTTTCCCTCACAACTCCCCGCCATCTCTGCCTTGTCCTTTCCCTCACAACTCCCCGCCATCTCTGCCTTGTCCTTTCCCTCACAACTCCCCGCCATCTCTGCCTTGTCCTTTCCCTCACAACTCCCTGCCTAGCTTATTCCTTCCCTCTTTGTTCCTTACACTAAGGATGGGGGTCACTGTGCCTCTGGTAGGCATTAACGCTTGGTGTACAAGGCAGGGAGTCTGAGGCTGTGGATCAGAGTGCTGATTGGTACCAGTAGCAGATTTGGACTCCTGATACATAGAGGCAACATTAATACAGGAGAGAGAAGAACAATTATGGTACTGAGTAATTTCATGATATAAAGAGCAGACAGTGTAGAAGGTGGATCTGGGGAGTCGGGCGCATGGGGGTCTTTATTCAGAGCTTTAAGGAAGTGTTTCAAATGGACAAAAATGAACTGTTTAACAATTGATTGTCAATTAAAATTGCCTCTTACTGCTGCCTCCTATTAACTGACTGTGACTGTGAGGCAACACCATGCAAAACGCAAGAGATAAGGATTCCGTGGATAGAGAATGTGGCAGCCGAGGCTGGGCGGGTAACCTCAATGGACTGAATTTCTAAAAGCTGATTGGACAGTATTATGTGAATGGAAAGCAATAGTGAATATAATAAAGTCAATATAAACTGTGCATTGTGGTTACTATACTGTACTATGGCAGCTGTGCCCACTCTGGAACCCCTTTTCCCCTCGCCCAATATAAATAAAATAACAAACAATACAAGAGCATGACAGATCTGTGATATATGTTTTATTGTGTTTTAAGCCCAGACATGGCTGCGCTGTTAGATCTCACATGCTAATTAATTAGTAACAAGATGGGTGGATTTGATGATATACAAATAATAACACTGGGGAATAAGAAGATGACCCTTGTGGCCTCCTGTCCAACAATGGGCTAATAACAATAATATAAAATTCACTGGGGGGGGAGAATAAGTGCCCAGTTTATAATACTGACTAGATGCGTCTTCTTGCCCATTATTTCATATCAAAGTTCAGCACCACCACTTTGGTTGGCCAATGTCTCCGCATCCTTTCTCTTCAACTACAGACTAATTATGTATCAGAGACCTGTAAATAAAGTGGCAGAGTATCTTCTCTCTTCGGAACAAACAGATTCTGCAGAAACTCCCCTGTTCTCCAGTCCCACAAAGTGATCCACCTGATGTCAGTGCTGCTTATGAGGAAATGGTTCCGGAGAACTAAGCTTGGTTCACGGAGTTCAAATCCATCCGGATCCTGCAGGAGATTCAAGCTCTGCCCCATTTCAACGTTCCATATTTCAGCAGAAAGACCTCTGTTTTACCACTCCCAGAATGCTGTTCTTCACAGTGACTGTAGGGCTCATTCCCAGTTATTGTGTGGGTACTTTCTATTGCCCTATCCTCAATAACTCTCACTATGTTTCCCATCAAGCTGTGTGGTAATGGGCCCATTATTGCAAAAAGGTTTTTTTGTTTCAGGGTCCCAGATTTTCATACAGTGCCATCTTCACTCACCAACTTTCGGCCATGATAGCCAATTGTAATTGTGTGCCCCGACAGCACTTGTAAGCATGTTTCAATATGTTGGATGGTGAAATCCCCTGCAGAACTTACGACTCTTTGCACATGGAGATGTACATTGTCGATTTTATCAGTATGGGCACGCAGAGTATATATACATTCCCCACTCTATGCATTCCACACTTTCAGCGTAAGATCCTGAGAAACTCTGACAACGATGTGATCTCTCATTTGTATTTTTGTGACGTCATCTGTTTGTCCAACAAGGGTCCTAAGACACTCGCCGACCAGATCTTTATAATCCTTTCATGATGTGATGTACCGACCAATTCCTTCCCCTTTAAACTCTACACACAAATGGTTGAGATCCAACCTACTTAGATTCAGGGAGATTGATGTGAACCTCCCTCGGCACCAGTTGTTATGGATCCTGAGCCGGTGTAAGCGCTTTTCCATGGACCAGACCTAGAGCCTGTAGCTGTGCTTATGTGCAGAGGCTCCTCAAGAGCCTTGCACTTTCCCTGCCACAGGCCTTCATCCTCAGCCAACTGTCTCCAGCGCTGGCAAGTCTGTGCCACCTGCAGGATATCCTTGCCATCAAGGTACCAGAGGATGCGCAATGCCAACTCATCTGGCAACTCAGTCCTGGGGCTTACATTCTGTTCTGTTTGGAACCTGCCCTAAGCCCTTATTCACTTAAGCTCTTTTAGAGCCAATTGAGAGTCAAATGGTGCCCACTGCTGATCTTGTTATATCTGGGCCCAGGTCCGTCATAAGGGGGGACAAGTGGCCCGGGCATGAAGTAGGGTCCGACAGTGCTGCACTTTTGAAAGAGCCGGGCCCCTTGAGATGCGGCCATTTTAGAAGTCCTGAACAGCGGAAAAGCGGAAGTGCCGAAAAGCCGAAGGACCCGAAGCCACAAAACAGCTGAAGCCAAAATGCAGAAGCGGTGAAAAGACCGAAGCTACTAAAATAGCCGAAGCTGAAATCCCGAAGCGACAAAAAGACCCGAAGTCACGAAAACAGCCGAAATTGAAGTCCTGAAGCCAGAGTTCAATTCTACTGAACGCCAATTTGTGTGTTTTTTTTTTAATACCCTGCCCACCAATGTATTATTTTAATATTCTATAGGTCCATGCCACCATTGTTTTTTTAAAAAAAAATATTTATTAGGGCCCCAATTTTTTTTAACTTGTAAGGGGGGCCCTGGCACCAATGCTTTTTAAAAAAAAACTTTTATGGGGGGCTTTTTGGCGCCACTGTTTTTTTTTAACTTATAAGGGAGACCTGACGATCAATAGCTTTTTATAACTTGTGTGTGTGGATTACTTTTTCAGTGCTGATGTCTGTGTGGTCTTTTAACTGTGATGTGGAGTGGGCGGGATCTGGGGTGGGGCTTTGGTGCCAGCGTGGGCGGGGCCCAGGGGGCCCCAAAAATTTTGTTGTACAGGGCCCCGTGATTTCTAATGGCGGTCCTGTCCGGGCCCCTCAGTGCCCAACAGAAACTTTCTCAGGAAAAGAGGCTGTTTGGAGGATAAAGAGATGAAGTTGCAGAGCTATAGAGGATGCTGGCAGGATAATGATGAAGTTTCACTAGTTGACTAACTCCACCCATGAAAATCCCATGAGCAGTGGAGTCAGAGGGAGTAGTACTGGAAGCAGGGGGCTATCGGACATCAGGCTAATCTTGTGCTCGGTTCCAGCCTCTGGCACAATGTGTGTATTGCTGAATGCTCACACATTCTATAACTCTGGAGTTATGTCTCCACCCACTACCTGCCATAAACACCCCTTCCCTGGCATACCCCAAGGAGAGGGCAGCTGTAGTGCTAGAGTCTGTGCAAATAACACATTATAGCCACTTGGGATTTGTAGAAACCTTACAGCAGGAGCAGCCATTACTTTGCATTGTCGGCTCCTTACAGTACAAATCATTTGTGGTTCAAATCCAAGATCAGATCATACTTTAGTTGGGTGATAGTGACAATAATGTTATATCATTTAAAGGGTTAGTTCACCTTTAAATTAACTCTTCATATGTTAAAGAAAGGCCAATTCTAAGCAACTTTCCAAACGGTTCTTCATTATTGACTTGTTATAGTTTTTGAATTATTTGCCCCCTTCTTCTGACTTTCCAGCTTTCAAACAGGGGTCACTGACCCCATCTAAAAAAACAAACAAATGCTCTATAAGGCTACAAATGTATTGTTATTGCTACTTTTTATACTTTCTATTCAGGTCTGTCCTATTCATATTCCAATCTCTTATTCAAATCAGTGCATGGTTTGCTGGCTAATGTGGACCTTAACAACCAGATGGCTGAAATTGCAAACTGAAGACCTGCTGAATAAAAAGCTAAATAACTCAAAAACCACAAATAATAAAACATGAAAACTAACATCAATATGTCCCACTCTCTGTATCACACTGGGACAAGAGGTTTTCATCTTAAAACAGACAACAGAAATGTGTGTCATTTAAAATATTAAATCAATCTTATCCTTGATCCTCATTATCCCCCCCAATTCCTTCACAACTTTGCCTTGTGTTTTCCCTCAACTCTCTGCCTAGCTCTTTCCTTCACGCCTTGCTCTTTACACCAACACCAAGGATGGGGGACACTGTGCCTATGGCAGACATTAAGAGTAACAGGCAGCACGGATTGGGGTCAATGCAGTTCAGGGAGGCCATGAACCAGTGCCCTGATTGACACCTTTACCATAGAGACTGCGGAGCAGTGCCCTACTGGTGCCAGTTCCATAGAGAATGTGGAGAGGGGCCCTGACAGATGTCAGTACCATAAAGCCTGCGGAGTGAGGCCCTTACTGGTGCCAGTACCATAGAGACTGCGGACCTGGGCCCTGACGGATGCTAGTACCATAAAGACTGCGGGTGCAGAGCAGGGCCCTGACTGATGCCAGTACCATAAATACTGCGGAGCGGGACCCTTACTGGTGCCAGTACCATAGAGACTGTGGGTGCAGAGTGGGGCCCTGACTGACGCCAGTACCATATAGACTGCGGAGTGAAGCCCTTACAGTAGCGGCTAGTTCCTATCCTAGGAAAGGACCTGACGTCACGGTCATGTGATTTTACCATGTGACAGTTCCACTGCGGCTTACCTATTCGTGAGAGGCAAATTCAAACATGGGAAAGTGGTAATGGTTCTAGTGGCGGGCTGCGGACTCTTGACAGGACCTGCAACTAAATTCCCAGGGTTGCCAACTTGTATTGTAGGTTTAGTACTGGTTGCAACCTCTACCTCAGGTTTTGGGGGCAGTTCATTGTGTCGCTGGATGTTTTTAGGAATTGAAGGGATCGCTGCCTCTGAATTTCTGTGGGGTGAGGGAGGATCACAGTGAATTAAATATTTAGACACCCAAATGCAGCTACAATATTGTTGTTGGAGCTGGTTTTTTTTTTTACCATTACTCTCGCACAATTACGGTGCAACAATGGCAAGATAAAAATGAAAGGCAAGACATACTGACACAGCTATAATAATAACATATTCATTAACCATAAACAGTTTTGCTTTTCTGCCATGCACTGAAAGTCTCCCTTAATGGAGAATAATGTAATGGACAACTTGGGAACAATAAATTGTATAGAAACTGTTGCCTTGGTGTTTCATGAGCTGACGGAAAATGTGGAGCGCCCAGTCAAGTAATAGAACATGGGATAACGATCCTTCTATTTAAGGAGAGGATCATTGCCCTTAAACCTTTTTAAAGGACCAGTAACACCAAGTTATCTTAACACTTAATTCCCCCCCAAACTTCTATATAAGTCAGGTTTACTCTCCCCTATGGTTTTATCTTTAAATCTTGAGCTTCAATCTGACTTACAAAGTGCTTCATAACAGAATGTGAAAAGGTGACGGCCGCTTGAATTCCTTTGTGTGCTGAACCAGAAGTCCGCTTCACATGGATGACCTAAAGCACCTAAGCTTTTTTTTTTCAAGCATCCGCAGTTCAAATGTCTGTTTCTTTTCCTTCAGACAGTTTTGGGGGTAATATTGTGAGCATGTATTAAAGTAACAGTTCAGTGTAAAATTAAAACACTGGTTAAATAGATAGACCGTGCAAAATAAAAAAATGTTTTCAATATAGTTAGCCAAAAATGTAATGTATAAAGGCTGGAGTGATTGGCTGTCGAACAGAACCCAACTTCCTGCTTTTCAGATCTCCAACTCTGAGTTAACGTGGCCAAACACGGCCAGATTAAAGCTGCTGATATGGGTCCTTTAGACCAATTCGGCAGTTTATTTGCCCATGTGTAGGGACTCCCAACGGGTCCCCCAATCGATATCAGGCCAAACATCGGATATAGATCGAGCAAGTTTGATTTTTTTCTTTGATCCAGGATCGCATCGGCTAGTTGATGCGGTCCTGTGACCTGTCGACACCCATTCACAGCATTGTAATCTGATGGTTCGGCCCCAGGGCCGAATGTTCGGATTAACCGATCGCCCAGCCGTTAGTGGGCATATCGGGTTAAGATTTGCTTGTTTGGCGACCTCTAATAGTGTATGGCCACCTTTAGTCAGTGACTCTTTCTGGACATGAGTAACTAAGTGCTTCAGTGAGTGCTTCAGAACAGACCCCTGCAGCTTTCACTGTGAACAGAAAATCCTCTGTACCTATGTGTCTCTCAAAAACTCACTGACAGCTGCTAACACTGGGGGGGGAACGGCCCTGAGACAATAATCTTGGTGGGCCCCGGACCCCCAGCCCGACCCTGACAACATATGTAAGGGCACTGTCACGACCGGCACCCAATACCAGAACAGATGCCAAGTACCCTGGTCTTGGCTCGGCTTCACCAGTAGTGTGACCACCAGCCCTCAGCTTACTTGGGTGCCACCTGGACTTAACGAGGGGAACAAGGCGAGATGTTCTGGCTGACAAAGGGGCACGGCTGTTAGCAGAGTCTTTTGGGCCGAAGGTCACAGTACAAATGGAGCAGGCAAAGGAATCATCAAAACAGGCTGGGTCGAGGCAGGCAGATATCAAGAATTGTCAGGCAGGCAAGGGTCAAAGCCGGGTAATCAAACAGCTGGGGTCAGGCAGAAAGTGTAGTCAAGATGCAGGCAAAAGTCAGGATTCGGATATCAGAATTGTCAGGAACAGGCAGGGATCAAAACCAGAATAACAGACACAAGTTTCACAGGAACAGACAGCACAAGGCTTCAGGAACCACAGAATCAAGATTCTATCACGGGCATGGGGCTGTACACAGAATGGCCCTTAAATAATTTCGCGCCAAACGTGCGCCAAAAACATGCTGGCGCAAACACACCAGCGTGCCTGCGCCTTTAAGAGGCGCGCGCCCTAGAAACCAAGATGGCGCCGGCTCAAGGACCATGCGGCGGGCGTCCCCGCCGCTCAGGTATCTCCATACCCCTCACAGGCACAGCCTGCCGCTAGACATGTAAAATCAAATGTGGTGATAACTAAGCTGGTATGCAAGAATATGATAGAAAAAATGTTATTTCAGATACTGGAGCATACAACTACCAGCATCCTCCCTGCTAGTGCAGGAATATGTGGAACTGCCACAACAGGATCAAACTTTTTGTTTTATATGTGACATTTGGTACCAAAGTTACACTTCCTACGCTAAATGCAGAACCCCCTGTACCCGCTCAGTGGGGGCCCCCGTTACTGCCTCAGAGATCTCTGTATGTCTCTAGCCATTGCTAAACTACCCAGCTGTCCCCGTGATAACTAGTAGCTGAGCTGTAGTTCAGTTACAGACAGAGATCTAAACAGGGCCGGCATTAAATGGGGACGGGGGGGTCCAGTCAAAGGTCCCAGGAGATCTGATGGGGGCCCTGGTTCTAAAGCTGCTTATGTTTATAGTTTATTAGTGTTGTATAGTTTATTCGTTGTTTCAGAATGTGCAAGTTTGATTTGTATGTGATTGCCTGTCAGTTACTGGGATATCATGCCTTATCTCGGTGACATCACTCCCAGCTCAGCTCTGATTGGCTGAAAGCTGCAAGGAAGGTGATGTAATGGCTCAGGTACAGATGACCGTTATTTCATTTCTGGATTCAGAGGTAAGTGCAGCAAATCCATACACAGGGAACAGGGGGGCATATTTAGATGATACAAAGGGCAATTTCGGGTATTTTGGCACCCATCATTTATAGTAGCTTGGGTAGAGAGGCCATCACTCCCAAAATTGCCCCACTACCTACCAATCTAATTGCTTGGGGAGCTGCTTGTCATGAAACTGTTCCAAATGGCATCTGTGTGACAAGCAGGAATGGGGGGGGGTAATTTAAGGCAACTTGGCATTACATTCCTGCAATAAATACACTATGATGGTATAAGATACATTGTGCTCTCTGGGTATTACTTTTTAAACGTGAAATTTCTACAATTGTACACGGGAACTGCAGCCTGTTGAGAGACACTGAACATATATTCAAATAAACTCAGTATTAATTGGATACAGATACCCAGATATTACACTTATACAGGGTATCACCTGAAAATGGGTTTCTGATGGCAGCCCTGACCCCCAATCAACTAACACATGTGGGTGTCAAAGTGCCTAGAATCTCCCCATATGCCATATCTAATGGGAGTGAGACGATAAAAAATTATAGTTCTAAGGCAATGGGTGTTTGGTTTACTTGTTTACCTCTGTGTAGGTGATCTTCATGACACAGAGGTGAGTGAGCCATTCTCAATTCCACCAGCAGTGCCTCCACTCCAATACACCATGATTCCACCAGTGGTGCTCCCCCCTTACACCTAAAATATGGTTTCATAGACAGGAGCACCTTTAGGCCACTTGGTAGACCCTGCATTCCTTTTCAATCCATCCCTCAAACTGCAGAAGCCGGGTCTGCAGGCTGCCTGGGGTCCAATGGAATGACGAGGTATGCAGGGTTCACTTTGTAGCTTAATGGTGCTCATGTATCTGCAGCCATATTCCCTTCTATTTTAGTTCCCTTCACCGCAATTCCAACCACAGTGTCCCTTATTTCCCCAATTGTTTCTACCGTAATTCCACCAGCGGTGCCACACTTACACCTAAAATATGGTTCCATAGACAGGAGCACGCTCAAGCCACTCAGTAGACCCTGTATTCCTTTTCACTCCATCCCTCAGACTGCAAAAGCCAGGTTTGCAGGCTGTCTGGGGTCCAATGGAATGGAGAGGAATGCAGTATTCACCTAGCAGCTTAAAGGCGCTCCCATGTATATGTAGCCATATTTCCCTCTGTTTCAATTCCCTCCACTGTAATTTCACCAGCGCTGCCCCCTTACACCTAAAATATGGTTTCATAGACGAGCACCCTTAAGCCACTCAGTAGACCCAGCATTCCATTCCTCAAGACTGCTGAAGCTGGGTTCTGCAGGCTGCCTGTGGTCCAATGGAATGGAGAGGAATGCAGTGTTCACCTTGTAGCTTAAAGGTGCTTGTGTGTATGCTGCCATATTACCTTCTATTTCCATTCCCTCCATCACAATTCCAACCACATTGTCCCTTCTTTCCCCCTAAATATGGTTCCATAGACAGGAGCACCTTTAAGACACTCGGTAGACCCTGCATTCCTGTCCACGCCATCCCTCAGACTGCAGAAGCCGGGTCTACAGGCTGCCTGGGGTCCAATAGAATAGAATGTAGTGTTCACCTTGTAGCTTAAAGGCGCTCATGTGTATGCTGCCATATTCCCTTCTGTTTCCCTCACCCTGCTTCCCTTGATTTAATTTGGTGCATTGATCCTGGGAGCAAATCCGATCGCCGTTAAGGGGTCAGGAAGGAATTTTTCCCTCTAGTAAGCAGATTGTCCCAAGCTTGCCAGAGGTTTTTTGCCCTCCTCTGGATCAAATAGCGCTATCTAATTATTATCAATAAAACTCTGACTTACACAGATTTAACATTAAGTTGCTTTGTGTGTGTCTTTATTCTGGGTATTGATCACATATGGGAGGGGTAACCTATAGATGGGGTGGGTGGGGGTGAGAATGGAACAAATAAGAAACACTTAAAAGTTAAAGAAGAATGAAAGTGAAATATGATCATGTTCTTGTTTTATAAGAAACCCAATCAGTGGAAACCAACTGAGCTTCAAAGCAGGAAGTAGTTTTCTGTTCTGTTAAATATGCAGTTACTCCAGTCTTTATACATTACATTTTTGGCTAACTAACCATATTAGAAACATGTTTTTTTGCACAGCCTATCTATTTACAAAGTTTTTATTTTTATACTGAACAATTCCTTTAAGCTCAGCATAGCAGAGGAATTCAAGCTGCAGTCACCTTTCTGCTATGGAGCACTTTGGAAGTCAGATTCAAGCTCAAGATTTAAAAAAAATGAATTGAGTGTTAAAAAATGTTGGTGTTACTGTTGCTTTAAAGATATGTTCTGTCATCCCAGTGTCTTTACTATAGAGACTTGACAGGGCTGGTAAACACTTGTAGGCTGCAGCTACATTTTTATGCAAAATGTATTTCAATAAGTGGGGAGAAGTTATTGTGGAAAGGGTTACTACACAGGACAGGATATGGTTAAAATTTAGCTGCACAAGGGAGATGAAGGCAAATTATAGACTAAGAAAACTGAAGGGAAAGGATAAAGTGAATGTATGTGTGCACTTTGTGGAGATTGTGAGATAACATGATATCTTTTCCCTCCTATAAGTATAATGGAACACCAAAGGTTTTGTTGAGCAAAATGTTTGTCAATTCATTCTTATGGGAACAGCTTGCAAGTGCTAGCTAACGCAATAATGTATTTACAGGCACTAACAATTTCTACAGAAATGAATTGGGTGGGGTGGCAATTTGGAGTGGTTTGGTGTATGTTCACAGCACTGAAAACACTCAAGCGGCAAAACAGGGCACACATCAATGACTGTTCCGTTAAAAGAGACTAGTATGTGTATAGGATATATTTCATTATTTAGGCTAATCGAAAGGCTGAAGAATTTGTTGCAATTTCCCATTTACTTAAATTGGAAGCTTGTGGTCTAGGGCACTACCAGACGTGTTCTTCACACTACTGCTACTCCATCTACTTACCTAAGAGAGCTGCAAAAATTGGGAAGTGGCTTATCTTTTAGGCCAAACTGCTTGGCAACTTCCTGCATTAGAAACTGATTGGTGGTCAAATTCTTCCCATTCCAACTGAATTTAAGGGCATGGGAGCTGTAGTATGAAGGGATGTCATGAGAAATTAGTTCATGAAAACTATTCTCATAAAAGAAGGTGCTACCTCCAGGTGATGGTCCTTCCAGCTCTGAAATATACCTGAAAAATACCTAAAATGCAGAAACTGAGTTTCAGTAAACATATTCAATACATGTTATTATATTTTAAGACTAGAAAGTAGTCTCTGACCCTCTCCCAACTCAAGACATAAGCCTTCATGCACATGATTGACACGTTTCCCAGAAAGCACCAGTGGCCCTTTACAAGTGGAGAATGCGGAGCTCGGGTGGCACCAAGGAACCAAGGAAAAGGCTGGTCAAGATAAGACATATGGAGCTTCACAAGGAAACATGGGCCTTTACTGCATTAGGGCTGCTGTGTATCTGAACTGGTAACATCACCCCTAGCACGAGAAACATTATTTCTATTCCAACACTTTTTTATCCATAATACATAATTTAAAACCTGTTTACCAGGTGCAAGCTTTAAAATGTATCAGTACTGACATTAACTGGCCGCTGCACAGATTACACTTCAAATTCATCTAGTAAAATCCTGCATAGTTCACACCTCTAATCCCCCCTGCACTGTTCACACCTATAACCCCTCTATTGTTCACACCCCTAAAACCCTTTACTGTTCACACCTCAGACTGCAAGTGCCCACACTGTTCACACCTAATGCATGCCTGTCAGGGAGCCGGGAGCTCCCTCCAGGGAGGTAGTCAGGATCGAGGAGGAAGCCCTCTTGAGGGTGCAAGGTCGAAGGGGTAGTCAGGATCCAGGCAAGAGTTCACGGGCAGGCAGATAACAACAAAGTCCAAAGTCCAGGCAAAGGGTCAGAATAACAATCAGGAACAAGATTAAGCTATAGAAGCTCACAGGGAACCCAGGATACACACAGGAAATGATTCCTATACTTGGGCGCCATTCTGGCGTCTAGGTAGCGTTTTTATTTTCAAATTTGGCGCCATAGTGACGTCATTGGCGTCCTTGCGCCGACGTCGGCGCGCTGACGTCATCATGCCGGCGCCGCTACCCACGTGGCGGCCATGGGCGCCGCCATTTTGGAAGCGACGCCGGCAGGGAAGGACGCGCCGCCCGGAGCTCCTGGACCTGCTCCGGGTGGCGATAGTGACAATGCCGTCCCTCTAAAATTCTGCTGCCCTAGGCCCAGGCCTTTCTGGTCTTTCCACAAATCCGGGCCTGTGAACTGCTCATATTAGAGTCGTCCTGATAGGTTTCCATCTCCAGCTGTAGTCTGCCTACCCTATTCTCCCTGTATGTGCCATACTCTGCCTGCCCTATGCCTCTTGTGTGTGCAATTCTATGCTTTCCCTATGCTCCCTGTGTGTGCCATACACTGCCTGCCCTATGCTCCTTGTGTGTGCCATACTCTGCCTGCCCTATGCTCCTTGTGTGTGCCATACTCTGCCTGCCCTATGCGTGTCCCCTACCAGGTCAGCCTAGCTGCTGATCCACCAGTATCTGTCTATATTGCACTTGAGTACTTGTAATGTACTTGTAAAGAAGAATTATTTCCCCTCGCAAGTGTCTTTCCCTCCCAAGATAAAACGGCCACCATAACAGTCTGCCCTCATAATTTAAATCTTCCACCAGTTTAGTTACACATCTTTGCATTTTCTCCAATTATTTATATCCTTCTTAAAGGGGTGGTTCATCTTTAACTTAACTTTTGGTGTGTTATGGAATTCTAAGCAACTTCTCAATGGGTTTTCATTGTTGTTGTTGTTTTTTTTTTAACTTATTTGCCTTCTCACAGCTTTCAAATATGGGTCACTGACCCCATCTAAAATCAAATGCTCTGTAAGGCTACAAATGTATTGTTATTGGTACTTTTTATTACAGGTATGGGGTCCGTTACCTGGAAACCTATCATCTAGAAAGCTCCAAATTACGGAAAGGCCATCTCCCATAGACTCCATTTTATCCAAATAATCCACATTTTTAAAATGATTTCCTTTTTCTCTGTAATAATAAAACAGTACCTTGTACTTGACCCCAACTAAGATACAATTAATCCTTATTGGAAACAAGACAGCCTATTGGGTTTATTTAATGTTTACATGATTTTCTAGTAGCCTTAGGGTAAGGACACACTGGACGATTTGTCGCCAACGTTTTAAAAAAGTAAATCGTGGCGACAAGACGATCGTCTTTTTTGAACAGACGATTCACAGCGACTATTGGCACAGAGCGATTTGTATCCCATTACTCTGTGCAGTACGTGCTCCACCCAAACCGGAAACGGTTTGTGCTTCCCGCTGTAACCTGGCGTCTTTACGTGCTTGCGTTCTTGCGTCATTGCGTTCGCATTGTAATTTGAATACAATTGCTGCTACTTATCTGTATGTGTGTGTGCGTGTCTAGGAGATTTCAGTGCTTTACTAAGTACATGCTATTTCTGATAAATCGCTCGGAAAAGGGTCTCAGTGCGTTTTAGAGCTACAGGCGATTCACAAACACGCTGTGGGCACAGGAGCTGGCGTCTTTCATTTGTTTTTGTTCAGAGACAAAACGAGCGATATGTCGCTGCGATTTGCTTTTTAAAAACGTTGGCGACAAATCGTCCAGTGTGTCCCTACCCTTAAGGTTTGAAGATTCTAATTACGGAAAGATCAGTTATCCAGAAAACCCTGGCCCCGAGCATTCTGGATAACAGTTCCCATACCTATAGTTTCCTACTGTTAGCATTATTATGGTATATTGATTTACTCATTATCTTACATTTTATTTTGTTTAGATTACAACCATTTCTTTTAGCCAACACTGAACTGACTGCAACATCTTACACTGATAACAATTCTTATGTTAACGCACTTTAATCAAAAGGATTGTAACTTAATATGTTGCAAAACCAATAAAAATACTGAAAAATATAGTAACAAGAATAACCCGTTGCTAGCCCATAAGTTGGCATCAGAGAAAATCTTGAAATAAGCCAGCAGAGAAAGTGCCTTCAAGCAAACCTTACGATATATTTTAAATTTCCATTATGCAGAGTGAAATGTATTCATGTGTGGGATCCATTATCGGGAAACCCGTTATCCAGAAAGCTTTGAATTACGGCATGAGCATCTCCAATAGACTCCATTTTATTAAAATAATGCATATTTTAAAAAATAATTTGCTTTTCCTCTGTAGTAATAAAACAGTACCTTATACTTGATCAAAATGAAAGATATAATTAATCCTTATTGGAAGCAAAACCAGCCTATTGGCTTTATTTAATGTTTACATGATTTTCTAGTAGACTTAAGATATGCAGATCCAAATTACGGAAAGATGTATTATCCAGAAAACCCCAGGTCCTGAGCATTTTGCATAACAGTTCCCATACCTGTTCTGGTTAATAGGTCCCAAGTATTCTGGATAACAGGTCCCATACCCGTACTGGATCACAGGTGGATAACAGGTCCCATACCTGTACTGGATAACAGGTCCCATACCTGTACATCATTTGGATCTTAATACCTACTAGAAAACCATGTAAACATTAAATAAATCCAATAGGCTGGTATTGCTTCCAATTAGGATTAATTATATCTTAGTTTGGATCAAGTACAAGGTACTGTTTTATTATTACAGAGAAAAGGGAATCCATTAAAAAAATCTGGATTATTTGTATAAAATGGAGTCTATGGGAAACGGCCTTTCTGTAATTCGAATCTTTCTGGAGAATGGGTTTCCAGATAACGGATCCCATAACTGTACCATAATTATAGTAACTTACAATTCAATGGAGCACGTACATCTTACTATTATCTGTAACTTGATATTATATCTGCCGAAGCCCACCCCCAAATGCAATTTGAAAACTCACGAATACCCAGGTATAACCCAAAAGACCAGGCCTAAACCTACACAAACTAGAGACCGCGTTACTGTACAACACCAGGCATATGTAGCAAATACATTCCGTTTCACTGTACGGGGATGTCTTTGCTTCATTCATATTAAAGCATAAGCTTATGGGAACATCAGACATTTCTACCGCAGTTTTCATGGGGTTCCAGGTCACCTTGTGCAACAGCAAATTATAGCCACTTTAAATCAGGATGTACAGGTATGGGATCTGTTATCCAGAAAGCTATGAATTACAGAAAGGCCGTCTCCCACAGACTCCATTTTATCCAAATCACCCAAAAACTATTTCCCTTTTCTCTGTAATAATAAAACAGTACAGGTATGGGATCCATTATCTGGAAACCCATTATCCAGAAAGCTCCGAATAACAGAGAGGCCATCTACGATAGACTCCATTTTATCCAAATAATCCACATTTTAAAAAGGGAGTTCCTTTTTTCTCTGTAATAATAAAACAGTAGCTTGTACTTGATCTCAACTAAGATACAATTAATCCTTATTGGAAGCAAAGCCAGTCTATTGAGTTTATTTAATGTTTACATGATTTTCTTCTAGACCTAAGGTATGAAGATCCAAATTAAGAAAAGATCCGTTATCCGGAAAACATCAGGTCTTGACCATTTTGTATAACAGGTCCCATACCTGTACCTTGCACTATATACTAAGATATAATTAATCCTTATTGAAAGCAAAACCAGCCTACTCAGTTTATTTAATGTTTACGTGATTTTCTAGCAGACTTAAGGTACAAAGACCTAAATTAAGAACCCTTATCCGGAAAACCCGAGGTCCTGAGCATTCTGGATAACAGGTCCCATACTTATACTTTCCCTTTAGAACACCAACACAATGAATTGTGAAACACTAAATATTGTATGTAGGGGGAACCACTTGCTCTGCGGGTATAGTTTTTTTTAAAAAAAACCATTTATATAGGGTCCGCAGGAATACAGAGGGTTGTACCGGTATTCTACTCGGGAGGCCATATTCATGGTTACAAGGGACAGCTGCTAGTGCCAGTCTGATAAGAGACTCATACGAAAACTCATATGAAACAGAATATCTATGTTTTACCTTTAGCACAAAGCAGCACTCAGGTGCGGGATTTGTGGTCGTCTCTCAGGCATGAAACTGACCCATAAAACATGTATTATTGCCTAAATCTATAAGCTGGTCACAATAATGTGGTTTAAGGGGCAGATTTATCAAGGGTCGAATTTCGAAGTGTAAAATACTTTGAAATTCGACCATCGAATTAAAATATTCGAATATCGAAGTCGAAGTATTTTTCACCGAATTTGGCCATCAATCGATCAAAGTAAAATCGTACGATGAAATCATTTGGGTCGAAAGATTCGAACAATTTCAGCGATCGATCGAAGGATTTTAACATAACATAACACTTCAGCAGGTTTAATTTGGCGAAGTATTGAAGTCAGAGTTTTTTTTAAAGAGACAGTACTTCGATTATCGAATGGTCGAATATTCAAACTATTTTTACTTTGAAACGAAGTCGAAGTTAATTCGAAGTCGTAGTATCCTATTCGATGGTCGAAGTATCCAAAAAATTACTTTGAATTTTGAATTTTTTTACTTTGAAAATCCCCTCGAATTCACTTCGACCCTTGATAAATCTGCCCCTAATGGTTTTTTATATGACCCATGTAGGATAAGTCAAGCTGAGGGTGCTGGCCTGGTTAGAAAAAGCACTCAGCAGTGATTATGAAATGAATAAAGGGTATATTGTGTGATTGGCGAGGCCCAGGCCTTATTGCAGCAGAATATTAGGGGCGGCATGGCGCCCAGCCGTTTACCGGGGAGCACAGCTCCCCAGTTCTCCAGGGGGCTCACATGTGCGCTCGCACCAGAGGAGGTATGTGGGCGCTAGGACTGCGCGGCCAGGCACCAGGGCCGCCTGCCCAATAAATCCAGTGCTAGGGAACCCCTGGGCCCTGTGCTGTTGTCTGGCTACGGTCCTGGCCAACTTCAACAAGTCCATGGGCACCACTTCTCCAGGAACTCCTGGAAGCCCTGCACCCCCATGATGCTGCTTGGCGGAACAGGGCTGAGACGGTGGAGAGAAGCACTGAGGCAGCTTGGGGGGCCAAGAGAAAACCACTCCGCAAAGTGTCCCGGGCTGTCAGATGCAGATAATGTACATAAGAGGTGAGGTCCTGCTATGGACTCTGGGATCCTTCCTCACAGTGGGTGAGCGTCCCTGCACGTCATAGGCCACTATCTTAATCACCAGAAAGCACCTTACGTCACGGTCATGTGATCCTACCATGTGACCGCTCCACTGCTGATTACCTATTAGTGAGCGGAAAATTCAAACACCGGAAAGTGGTAATGGGTAATGGGGATCATTGTACCTCTGAATATAGGGTGAGGGGGATCAGTGTGCCTCTGAATTTCTCTGGGGTGAGGGGTGGGATCACTGTGCCTATGAATTTCTGTGGGGTGAAGGGGGAGTCACTGTGCCTCTAAATTTCTGTGGGGTGAGGGGGGATCACTATGCCTATGAATTTCTGTACATCATGGGTGTTCAGTAACCAAGCCTCGGCAGAATAACTGCGAAAAGCAAAATTTTACCACTTTGACACCTTTTTGGCAGGAAGGTTTTACAAGCCACAGTGATCTCTTCCACATAGGACCTGTTGCCCACCCTACATTGGGGACAGCTTTGGTATTCCCCACTGTTTCCTGTGTCACTGAAACAGACAATGGAGAAAAGGAGATTTTGTGGACTCACTGTTAAATCTCTTTCTCTTCAGTCACTTGGGGGACACAGGACTTCCCTCCCTGGTTGGAGGCCCACGGTTTTCATTAGACATGGTTGGGCATTAGCCAACAGGTTTGTTCATTAATTTTTACTTGGGTCACGTTTTTCAACTTTCTTTGGTACAAACTGATTAGGGCTCCACCCACTGGGGGGTATAGCCAGTGGAGGAGGAGCTACTTATTCTTTTGGTTGTGTCCTGCCTCCTAGTGATACGAGCTATACCCCACTGCTGTGTCCCCCAAGCGACTGAAGAAAAAGATTTAATGGTGAGTCCACAAAATCTTTACAAATCTGCTGTGTTCTGATGCATAAAATAAATTATGTTTCTGATATATGTGATTGTACTATGTGAAACATGATTTTTCATTTTAATAGACACTTAGAAGCCGATACAGAAGTGGAATTAAACCAAAATTCTAGCATATTTTGAAAGCTCAGGTTGTCCTGAAAAAACCCCAATGTATAGTTTTCCTGGGTAAACTAAAAGACCCCCACAGGAAAGGCCCTTAAAGTGAAAGAGTACAAATTGTCTAAAAACTGCTTGGCAGTAGATGTTTGCATTTAGGACAAATCGGGTTAAAAACTACAAGTCTGTTGGAAGAAAAATAATATAAACACTATAATAAATGTTATAAAACAGCAATCCAGAAGGCAAAGAAAGGAAATGTAGAGAGCATTTAGAGTAGCGTTTATGGAAACAACATAAAAACACCAGATCATAGGCAGGATGTTATGTTACCCCCAAAGGGCTGCCTCTGGACCCTATAGTTGGTGTCTCGGAGCAACTTAAAGAAATGTAAATCACAGTATTCATCCATTGGCAGCTCTAAACAAAGCTTGACAGACTTTTTGTATGGACCAATAAACTTAGGTCATAATAACTGGGCAGAGGGAACCTGGAATTGGATATTTTTAGTAGACTGCTAAACCCTGGTACCTAGGAGCAATCCTATGATGTATGTCAATGGCTCTGTTAGAGAAGGTCCTTAGACAGGATAGGAATTACCTAGAATTACCCTAGTTTCTATCCCTTTACTGGACCTGTCAGGTATTTGCCTAATACAAATGGTTCCTGTACTTTTAGAGAAGGTCCTTAGACAGGATAGGAATAAGCTTGTTCTTATATGAACTGACTAGTTTCTATCCCTTTACTAGACTTGTCAGATAATTTCCCATTACAGATGGTTCTTGTACTGTTAGAGAAGGTCCTTAGACAGGATAGGAATTAGCTTGTTCATATATGAACTGACTAGTTTCTATCCTTTTACTGGACCTGTCAGGTATTTGCCTAATACAGATGGTCCCTGTACTGTTATAGAAGGTCCATAGACAGAATAGGAATTAGCTTGTATGAACTGACTAGTTTCTATCCCTTTACTGGACCTCATATGAAATAGCAGTAAAACAGTCTAGCACAGATGATGGATTTCACACATCTTATATATGAATAACTAAGTACTATCTCTAAAAATAGCAGAAATATGTCCTCTGAGTTGCAAATAGTTTTCTATCTATTTAACATACCATAAGGTATATTGTGAGGGCCTTTATAAGGATGAGAAATAGCTAGCTCTATTAGAACAGACTAGAGTCTATCCTTATTTGAACCTTACTATGAAGGTCCTTGTACTGGATGGCATTTAGCTTTGTCAATATAGACTGGACTAATTCCTATCCTTTCCTGGTTCCTCAGCACTAGAGGCATTAGGTCCTTTCTAGGGATAGAAACTAGCTCACTGACATATGAATCATCTATTTCCTATCCACTAGAGGAACAGTCCTTTCCAGGGTTGGAACTAGTCGCTACCAAGCCCTTACTGGTGCCAGTACCATAGAGACTGTAGGTGCAGAGTAGGGCTCTGACTGATGCCAGTACCATAGAGACCGGGGCACTGAGCACTAGTAACAACAGACTGGGGGCTGATCCCTTCAGTAGAAGTGCTGGGGGGAGCAACTACATTGGCCATTGTTGCACTGCCAGTCAGGTAACAAGGAGAGAAAGTCTTGGGGCTCACTGGCTTCCATTCTGCTCTGCTTGGCACCTGCCCCAAGCCCTTGGGCCTCCAGGCCGGTTGTTGGAGCAATGGAGGACACTGTGGAAACACAGTCAGTTCCTCGCACAAATACACCACTTACCTGTTTCAGGCTGTGTAGAAACACTAGGCCCAGTTTCCATCTGACTCCCTTGTGGATCCTTCCTGTGTAATTAGGCCCCAGTTTTTCCTCAGTCTCTCACTTTTACAGCCTTTGGCCCCTCCCCCTTCCTGCAATGACACATATTTTGGTCACCTGTGCTGCAGCTCTGTACCACCCACCATCCTGCCTGAGCCAATCATTGCCTTTCCCTCTCTTTAGTCAGCTGGGACATGGGAGCCAATAAGAAGACAGGTTGAGCTGCAGACATACAGTGCTATTGGCTGGAGGCAGAGTGGGGAGGTGCTACAGAGGCAATTGGTTGGCAGATATCACCAGCAGCACGTCTCCGGCATTTTATCCTCTCGTGCTGCTGCCGTGCTTCTGTCCACTACACTATAAGTAGCTCTGTAATAGAAAGCCAGGAGCAGCTCCCCACGTCTTCCACAACTTGCATGTTACAGGCAGCTGGGATTGACAGGAGACTTACAGTAAGACAATAGGGGCAGCTTCCCTCTGGCATAAGGCACTGGGCAATGCAAGTCAGGCATGAGATGAATGAGAATCTTCAGACACCTGTAAATAGAAGTGGGAGAGTGGCCCATTGCTGCCTGCCAGCCGGCCTTAACAAGTTGAATTTCCCGTTTAAAGGATGGAAAAACCCCTAAGATGCAGTAGCCGACTATTCCTGGTCTGTCTCTATCCGATTTGCAATGCTGCAGCTGTGTTATTCTATCTGGATTATTATTATTGCCCAGGTCTCTCCCATTCATCTTCCAGTTAAAGGAGAAGAGGCCTTTAGCAGTGCAGATCTGTGCCTCTGTACCTGCCCTAATAGCTCCCACCTTCTATTCTGATGATTCCTAGCACAGGCTCTGAGCTGCTGACACTTACCTGGGCTTAGGCACCCAGGCATCTCCCCAGCAGCAGCCCAGAGCCCACTGAGCATGTGCAGTGCCACTGACACACACAAAAGATGCCTGACAAGATCCAAGATGGAGCTGCTGTGGGCAAATGTGCAGGCCTGGATCATTATGATTATAGGGCTGCTGAACCTCTGGACTGGTACTGTAAGTCCAGTATTTGAAACATATTTTTAGCTTTTACTTTAAGGTGAAGAAGTAAGCGACAGTGAGACAGGGCACTTTAAGAGACCACAGGCTGCACAGAAAAATGATAATATAACTAGCATGCATGGGAAAGGTACAAAACTCTTGGAACACACATAAGCAGGAGGGTCACTTTTAAGTTAACTTTTAGTATGTTATAGAATGTCCAATCCCTAACAACCGTGCAATTGGTCTTCATTATTTATATTTGAATTATTTGACTGCTCTTATGCCTCATTACAGCTTTCAAATGTGGGTCGCTGACCTCATCTAAAAACAAATGCACTGTAAGGCTACAAATGTATTGCTGTTACTTTTTATTCCTCATGGATTCTATTCAGGCCTCTCCTATTCATAATCCAGTCTCATTTAAATCAGTGCATGGTCGCTAGGGAAATCTGGATCCTAGCGACTGCTGAAATTGCAAACTGGAGAGCTGCTGAATAAAAAGTTAAATAAGTCAAAAACCACAAATAATAAAAACCAATTGCAAATTGTCTCACAATATCACTTTCATCATACTAACAGTTCATTTAAAGGGGAACAACCCCTTTAAAAACCGAAAGGGAAAATAAATGGCAGAAAATGAATTGCCGGGCGGTTAGAGACTGACACGCACACAACTAGCCACATTTATTTTAGTAAAGCAACTGGTTTGGCCAGCAAATGGCATTTTCTGATAGTAGACATTCCCCTCATAGATCAGTTTTGTACTGAAGATCAGTCTTAAAAAAAAAAAAAATTAGATATATATATATATATATACCGATAGATAGGTAAATATACACAGTGTAATGGCCCCCATTATACGATATTTGAATGGGCACTGAATAGCAAACACACTATGAGAAAGGCTGTTTTTACAGCCGAAACGTTAGTCCCTTTTTTGTGTTAAATAAATTATAGATTTTTTAAGTCCTGCGAGTGCAGTATTTTTCAGGTTAAGGATAATACGTTATAGTACTTGCACCCAGGGGACTAATCAAATTTTTTCGTAAATATATATATATATAAATAAACATATATATAAATATATATAAATAAACATATATATATATATATATATATATATATATAAACAACAGAAGAGTCCGCACACATAGGTTTTGTGAAGAAAAAAAAGGATTTAATCGTTTCGGCTCCTAAACGCGAGCCATCATCAGAAGGTGCAGGCCCAACTCAAACACACATATTTATAAGCATTGTAATTCAAAAAGAGCGCCAAAGACCAAGGATGACGCTGTTTGTGGGGGGCGTGAATAAAGAATCTGACATCATACGTGTTTGTGTGTTTGTGCGATAATAAACACCAGTGTGTATCTGTTCATCCGATGGATCATAGCCATCAGTTAAAGTAGTGCTTATGAAACAGTGGAAAACATATATTGTGTCTGACATAAATAATTAAAAACCGATCTATCTTTTTTGTGATCGGTAAAGTTACTCACTCGGTATCTCCGATAGGTAATAACGTCAGCTTGTCTTGCCCTGTATCGCTCCCAAATTCAGGTACGGGAAATCGTATATAAACTCAATACCACAATAAGACTTCCGCATCTGTTTGCAGAACAGCACCAGACTGTAAATCTTTTTATTTAAAAAGCCTTTATTTCAGCTTAGGGCATCACAGCAACGTTTCAGGCCATGTGGCCTTTTATCAACTTTAGTTGTTTTTTTTATACTAAATAAACACTTGAAAACTTTAAGTCCTGTGAGTGCAAGCTTCATCCTTCGCTCTACCACTACTTTTTGGCTTGTTGCACCCAGGCAGCTATAACAATTTTTACGAGTTGTGCTGGCTTCCAGAACTATATAACACACATATATATATATATATATAATTGTTCTATAAGTACCTGCACTCTTTCTTCCACAGTCCAAAATGGTTGCTAAGGTCAAATGTAGTATGTACACAGGAGTTATGTTTGAATAAAAGATTTTGATAAAACTTCTGGAGTGCTGGTCCATTCTGAAATTATATATATATATATATATATATATATATATATATATATATATATATATATATATACAAACTTGCAATTTACTAAAATAATAAATACATTATAAAATTTAAATACACAGAGGTGATTTACATGTTAAAACCCTAGAATTCAGTTTTATTGGGTGTTACAGATCGGGATCGTCTTGTCAATTGTAGGTACCGCCAGGGCTGATATGAGAATAGTAGTCACAATACAGGGCCGGCCAAGGAGAAGTCACAGGTATGTATTCTACATGCAGTAAAAGGAGATTTTGTGTACTCACCGTTAAATCTCTCTCTCTTCAGTCGCTTGGGGGACACAGGGACAGTGGGGTATAGCTGGAACCACTAGGAGGCAGGACACAATAAAAAAATAGAAACTTGACCCCTCCTCCTCCTGCTATACCCCTCCTCTGTAGGCAGAGACACTCAGTTCGTACCAAAGGAGAAACAGGAGGTTATTAATAATCAACAGAAAATCTGATAACTAATTACAAGAACAGAGTCAACCAAGTCTGAAGCCAAGAGAAGGCCTCTATCCAGGGAGGGAAGCCCTGTGTCCCCCAAGCGACTGAAGAGAAAGAGATTTAACGGTGAGTACACAAAATCTCCTTTTCTCTAGGTCTGCTTGGGGGACACAGGGACAGTGAGGATGTACCAAAGCTGTCCCCTGAATATAGGGCGGGAAGTAGAGGCCTACGTGGAACCAGTCACTGCAGCCTGAAGTACCTTCCTGCCGTAGCGGGTGTCAGATGCCACAAGGTGCCAAACTGGTAAAATTTGGCAAAAGTAGCCTTGTTCCGCTGAGGCTTGGTTTCGAAAAGCCCTTTGGTGGAATGTGCCCTGATTGATCTGGGGGAACCTGACCCTGTGATGAATAGGATCTCTGGATGGCCTGTTTTATCCATCGGAATATGGTGGTCTAAGTAGCTGGTGTGCCTCTGAGGGCCTGAGGGAAGGACGAACAAGGAGTCCGATAGACGGATGTCCTCGACCCGGTGCAGGTAAAACTTGAGGGCCCTAACGGGATCGAAGGTGTGCAGTGCTGCTTCCTTCGCATTGGAAAGGGATGGGCAGAAGGTAGGAATCGTAATTTCCTGGTTGAGGTGGAAAGTAGAAACCACCTTGGGAAGAAAAGAGGGAGAAGTATGAAGTACTGCCCTGTCGTTGTGGAAGGTCAGCAGAGGAGACCTTTGTGAAGGAATTGTAATGAAATAAAAATAAAAGAGCAAAATAAATAGTAAAATACTCCTGAATGCAGAAGACGGTCCTAACCTCCTGAGGACACAACAAAACTGAGTGTCTCTGCCTACAGAGGAGGGGTATAGCAGGAGGAGGAGGGGTCAAGTTTCTATTTTTTATTGTGTCCTGCCTCCTAGTGGTTCCAGCTATACCCCACTGTCCCTGTGTCCCCCAAGCAGACCTAGAGAAAATAGAATTCTCTCTCTCTCTCTGTAGATGGAAAGACTTTGTTCTAAAACTTTGGTTTAAAGAAAAAATTTTTGCAAAGACACCAGAGTCTCTTCTACGGGTTTAGCGGCGACCCGGTTAATAAAATAGCTTCTTTATTAAAGGTACGTAAGCGAGTAAACAACAAACATCTACAAACAATTGCTTATGAGTAACAAGTGGGACTTACAGCGGGTCTAAACACACAGCTAAATCTCGCTTACCTTCATACGTGGACATAAGTCGTGGGTGCAAGTCGTAGCAGCCCCTAGTTTTAAATAGAAAGGAAGATTCTTTTGCTCTTTACAAAAAGAGCCCCTGTATGTGGGGCAGATACAAGGCAGGCACTGTAAGGCTTGGAAGTGCTTCTTTACACAGATGGAAACCAGTTATTATTGCTAAGCGATCAAGCACGGAGATTGTCTGTTCTCTAATCGAATAAAGCACATGCCCAAAACTGTGGCCGCTTCTCAGGACTTGTGTACAGAAGATACACAGTGCAGGGAATGGAGCAGGACACAATTGTGCTTTTGGAAAGTGCAAGGAGAGTAGCACCAGAGAGTGGTCAGCTTTGCCTTGGCTTTACATGTGGGTAGAATGGTCTGGAGGACAGACGCCACACCTGGGACACAGGGGCGGATGTATAAGGCAGCACCATGCTAAGTCAGATATGAGGGATTCTGGGTAGAAATGTGGAGGCTTCCAGTTGTGGATCAGCAGATGGATAGTGGTTACCATTGTGCAGTAGGGAAACTGGCTTGCTCAAGCAAATGACGTGGTTTATAGAAAGTAATGGAATAACATTCTCAACCAGTGGTTCCTGTCATGAACAGGAGATAGAGGAAATCTCTAGAAAGGAACAACCCCCCCCCCCAACTGTTTGTGAAATTCCAGAACAAATTCTCCCGGACGATAAAAAAAAAAAAGCCTTCTAATATGGATAAAATCTAGAGTGTGCGATGCAAGAAGAACAGCAGTCGATTTCACAGGTGTTGGTCCAAAAGTTCTTGGTTTCAAGAGTTGCAAAAAATTTCATAAGTACGGCACTTCAGTAAGCTTGTACCATTTAATAGTCTCCTGGTTCAGGTTGAAATCCTTCAAAGGTAAAGTTACTCCCCCGAGGAAAAAGTTCTCCCGTAAAGACTCTGCGCTCAAGACGCTCAGCTGCAGCTCCCTCTGCCTCAGTGTTTCCTTGTTGTACCCAGAATACACCAGCTGCAAAGAGAAATATGGACCTTTATTTCATTTCCCCAATAAAGGCGAGGGGGATGTACAGCTTATGGTACTGGCCAACCGTACCTACCATTTCGTTAAACGTTGGGTTGCAAGTTTTCCTGGAGACTTTGGTTTTACGTTTTGATGTCTTGTGAGGGTCAGGGAGAAGGTACGTTTTAACATATGGATTTGGGTCAGCGTTATCCTCAGTGACCTGTAAGAAAAGCACGGATACCTGAATACTGGGTCATTTCTACTGTGAACCAATGTGGTTATTAGGGATGCACCAAGATTTGCTGAACTGAATCAGAACCTTCAAAAGAAATATATACCCCACCTTTCAATTTGTGTACAGAAATACTTCCCCTCCCCGGGAGGAATATTCAACTCTGTAATTTATTTAGATACCAAAGAGTTGGGCATGTTCTATAGATCCTCTGCATTGCATTATTTAATGTCACGTCCATAAGAATAAAGGGAATTACACACACAACTCCTGGGTTACTATACAGGCCTTTAGGTTAAGGAAAAGGTTTAAGTCTTTTACCAAATTCTTTATGTGCATCACCATGATGAACAAGGTGCCGTTCCTGTAGGAGATTGACAGCTTTATTTCTCCTTCGATCCTTCCAGACGTTGGGCTCAGTGGAGGTTCATCTGTAACAAACCAAAGGCCACCATCAGTGGGGGGCACAGGAGACTCTACCGACAGACTTGAGTGGAGAGGAAGTGCCAAAGTACTCAGTAGGTTAAGACTGGTAAGTATTTAGGGTAGCTAATAAACTACAACACTCAACAACTTAATAGTAATGGTAGAGCTAGTGAGGGTCAAAGTGCCAGCAAAATTTGGAAAATCAAATGTTTTCTAAGCATGAAGCAATGAGAATATTTTAGGGAAAAGATTAAATATAAATTCAAACCCACCAAGTGGCATGACAATTGCATCACATCCCTCTGATTTATCGTCTCTCAAAAGTGGGTGGAAGAACGTATAAACCAGGTCACACTGCAGGAAGGAGGTGTCAGGTTAGTGATACAGAAGAGTCTAGTTGCTGGGACAAACATGTACGCTGGATGCCACCTGAAGACTCTCCAACTTGCTGCAGCTGAACATAAAGTGATACTGACACTAAAAAAGGACATTTTAAAATATGAATGTAAATTAAATGTTACCTATAGGTTATGTTTATCGGTTTTTGCTGAGAGGTTTGTTTTTGTAAGTTATTGTAAGTTGAAGTTTTTAAACCTGACTGTTTTGCCAACCTGACTGTCCCATCTCAGCCTGTCAGTTAAAGTTTCTAATGTTAACCTGCTGCACAAATATGTCAGTTCCCTCATACAGAAACATGGGGCACCAGACAATATTATGATAGGTGTAAAAAAAAGAGTTTAATTTCTGGTGTCAGTATCTGGAATGGTCTGCAGGTCAGTTGTCATGTTGCCCTACTATACCCTGTTACTGTCCCTACTTACTCTTGGTATCTATAGGATACAATTATTATTTACGGTAACTTATAAAGCAGTGAACAAAAATCCGTAGAGCCCTTGATTAGATGTGACGCATGGGGGTGGCGTCATGCAAGTAGAGGCAGGAGATGGGGGTTACAGAAGGGCATTACCTCTGCTACTTCTGGGGAGCTTCCCATTAGGCTCTGAATGTAGCTGTTCAACTCCACTTTTCTTTTGGCTGCCACCTCCTTTATGTGGGTCCTACCGAGAACCACTTTGCTTGGGAATCTGGAACGAACAAGAGTCGGCAGAGGTTCAAATCTGAATCATTTGACATTGCAAATTGGCAGTGTGTAGAGTACGGCTGTTGTGCCAAGAGGTAAACTACAACAAGACAACTATACATCCGGCTGGACACACTATCACTTGGCTAAGGCCTCACTAAAAGGAAACACCATCAGCAGGAGCTCACCCAGGAAGCTTCCAGAGAGGGAAGAGGATGCTGAGTTTGTTGTGCAATTCCTGGAACTCATCAAATGTGCGGAAAATGAACGCAGAATTATCCTGCCCCTCTCTCACCACTCGCACCACGTAGATCTGCACAAATAAATGGTCACTAAAACACATATAAAAGCTTTCTGAGGTAATGACGTCATCTATAACACACAGTAGGCAAGAGCTTGCAATATTCTACCCAAAGCCACAGTTGCTATAAGAAAAGGCCTCAGCCTTTCCCTGTTGTTGAGAAGCAGAGACCTACATAGTACTTATCAGGGTTGTATCTCTTGTGATAGGTAAAGATTGTGGCTTCCTTGATGCGGCCGTCTTGTTTCAGGGTGTAGGTTTTTGGAGAGAAGGACAGAATGGCCTCGTCATTGGAAGGCAGCCCAGCAAATCGCTGAGCCAAGTTGTGGATAAAGAAGTTGAACTTCGTGGCGACACTCCCCAGACTCGACTCTATTAACCTAAACACAAATAAAATCCACAGTCAGAATGGTTAATAATTACAGGCAGGTTTTTGATTGGAAGACATGAATGAGCTCACTGATTGGCTATGTACCTGGTGAAGAAGATGGTGGCTTCTGTGTCCGTTGCTTGTGGCTGGAGGGCGTCATGAACGTATTTCAGATCCTGTATCCCGGTGAGCTCTGGCAAGCCAGAGGGCAGCATCTTTAAGAAATAAAAATGTCACCCAGTCCTGGGATGAAATGGGACCAACTCAAGCAAGGAAAAGCAAACAATGGCAAGGACTGTACAGGGGTCCTGCGTGTTTACATTATTAGGAACATTTTGTAAGAAGGGGGAACAGCACAGTGAAGTCTATTCTGGATCCTGTTATTTGTTGCCTACATAGAGAGTCCGGTTAGAAACTATATTTACCAGAGACAAAAGGTTTAGGAAAAGGCTGGTGTGTTTCCGGAGCAGGTTGTAGGCTTGGCAGCAAAGATCCACAAACAGCTGGAAGCGTCGAGTAGGTTTCTCTCCCCCGTTAATAACATAGGCCATGTCTGAAGTCAGCACAAATGGGGCACGGTCTCTGGTAAGGACACAAAGGCAAATTGATTTTAGGAAGACTTTGAACAAGCACAATTTAGCAGTCCCCAAAGTTTGCTCATAACCTGTACAGAGATATACCATATAACAGTGCCAAAATAGGGATTCACAGAGAAACAGTCCAATTAGTCACAGCAGATGATTTATTGAATCGATTATAATTACCTTTTAAAGCTGCCAAACATCTGAGCATGTCCTAGAAACTTGCCAAAGTCAATATGAAACATGTGGCCGGTGGTCCTCAGCATTATATTGTCATTATGTCGGTCACAGATTCCAAGCACGTACGTAGCCACGCAGCATCCGGCACAGGAGTATATGAAATTTTCAGAGGCCTTTGAAGGCAGAAAACAATTCTGTCAAATCTTATCTTTGCATTTTCAAGATGTGTTAAAGGGGAAGCAAATTTATGGTCATGTGCATAATGTACAGTTTATCCCCAAAACAATGTATACATTACTAAAATAAATTGCACTTATTTTCTTCAATTTCTGCCCATTTTTATTTTTCTTAAACGTTCACCTTCAAACACTTGTTTCAGTTCCCCAGAAATAAAGACTTTTCCCAACTACTTTCTATTTGTAATCTGTACTCATTACCCGGAATCCACTGCAATCTCACAAAAGATTTCTTTAAAACGTCATTTCTTTATTTCATCAGATCAAAGTTCATAACGTGCTACATTTTCAATGTCTACAAAACTGCCAACGCGTTTCGTAACCACAATGGTCACTTCCTCAGGGCAAGCTACTTTCTATTTGTGACCATTTTTCTAATATTGAAGTGTAAAGTTTCATTTTTTACTTTCTGAAGCAGCTCTGGGAAAGGGGGGGGGTCCCCCCGACTCTTTAATGGTTTTAAATTGATACATTTAGTTGATACATTTGTTATATTTGTCCCTGCTGAGCAGAATCCCTGAGTTTTATTAAAGGAGACATATAGGATAAATGAAAAAACCCTGATTTTGTAGGCAATTATAAGTAATATATGGTGTTGCTTTTACAGGGTGCTAAAAATTAACACTATCTTTAAAAATAGCCCCTATAGATGTTTACTGGTCCCTGTCTGTGTTTCAAATGAGGAGTGGGTGTGTCCTAACGGTCCCTGCCAGAAGCACAGTAGGAGGGGGGGGCAGCCAATCACAGCCCTGCAGTCAAACAAGCAAATACAGGCTTCAGTTCCCTATCAGGTCCTGCTAGCTGCTGATTGGTTCTTGTCCTACAGTGCAGTGAGCTGAGAGCCGCCAGCTCCCCTTCTCAGCCTGGGAATTCAGGGAGTAGGAAGTGGAAGGGAGGGCCTAGTAGGGTTTTTGCAAAAATATTCAATAAATCAGCCTACTACTACACTACTTTTTAAAGCACAATTCTTCTTTATCTAAACGAGTATAATGCACTGGTACATTCTTATTTTTTACACAAAATGTCTCCTTTAAAGGCAGCTGATACGATAGTTGCACTCATATACTTGAACTTATACCCCCATAGATCCAATGAGAAATTGACCAACTTATCGTACCAAATTGTAATAGTTCAGATGCTCCTTGATCACTGAGCCGCCGGACACATTAAAGACACAAACAAACTTTAACCCTTGAGGGCTGAGCCACAAGACCAGGAGGAAACCACCAATTGTGATCAAGGCAAAAGTGTTTACCCAATCAGTCCATCACACAATGACATGACGTGCAACCAACCTTTGCATAGTCTTCTTCAGATGGGTTGTACTTCCTGAGCCATTCCGCCAGAGGCTTATCCTTGAAGGAGCCAGTCACCCCGTTCTCCACCTGAATCTTTCTCAGGGTATCAGAGGAGAGAACCAGCTCCACCATACCTTAAGAACCAGAAAAAAAAATCAGTACAAAAGACCAAACAGACCTGAATTACTGTGAAATCGTGTTACGAATTATCAGGCAACAATACGTGGAAAGGGAACGTATCCATAAGTCCTACCCTATACTTGTTGTGCGCTAAATAAACACTTTTTGAGCAGTTCATTTCGGCCTTCGCCTCTATCTTGTACACTCTACTTTTGGATTATACATGCATCCTCAGGCGGAGGTGCTATACAAGATTAGTGGCCAAAGAATTTATTTTTGCAAAGTTTTGAGGATTTCAAGTCACCCCCTGATTCTAAGTCCTACCCCTGTCTCTGCCTGTGGACAAGCATTTAAACAGGACCATTCGCAAGTCCAGGCCTTCCTGCAGCCAGAGTTTGTCCATAATCTTAATCATCTGCAGAGCCAACATGTCCTGTCGCAGATCTTCTCCCACCTAAGGGAAAAAACAAAAACCATGATAAAAGTGTTTAACCTGTGAGAAGAGCAGCACCTCTATACTAGGGTAATATTGTGCCCAACTGCTCAGTAGTTAGCTAGGCCAGGTGGAGGTCCATTCCTATAACGAATACCCACCAAGGGGCTAAAGGGCTGGACTCTCCTTTACTTACTATGGTTGTAGGGCTCAGAACCCGCATGCTCAAGGAGCCATTTCCGGGACCAGTAAGGGGTTAAAGGCCTTACTTCCTCTTAAAACCTCTTATAGTTCTGGTGCTGTATAACTGAATGCCCACACTGGGAACTCCACTGCAACAAGGGAGGTGTTAGAGGGCTTTATTTACCTTGAACATGGAGTTAAGCTCCTCCCCTAAAGGATCCACATTGATCATTGTCACTTTAAGAGGAACGGCATTAGAGCTGAAGAAAGAGCAAGCCTGCAGAGAATAAATAACAGGGTTACACAGGAATAGCACAAACTGCAAAATCCTACTGCTTCCTTACATCTTATATTTAAACAGGGCTCAACTGTCCAATAGAGAATAAGGGCCTCATACAAAATATATCATATAAACTATTTTAAGTATTAGCCAACCTTAATGTTCAGTTCTTTGGCTACAAGGCTGGGGCTCAGAGGCAGGCGACACTTGGTTTTACTGAACAGGAGTTGGGCTCGCTCCATTCCTTCCTGAAGAACAACCTGGAACAGAATTCAGAAGTCAGATGACTGGGCCATAAGCCCTACAGCAAATTGGGGCGAGCACTTTGTTGTACCTGGGAATGCACATAGTGTAGCCATGATATTTAGTGTACTTTGTGTTCCAAAGTAACAGAGGAAAAAAGCACTAACACTACAAATAAACCAAATAAGACTAAAACTAAATAAGAGCAGGACACAAATAGAGAACAGTGGTACCTGTCTGGCAGAGCCATTGGCTTGCCGTACTTTTTCTGCTACAACGCCAAGAAGCTGTGTCAGTCGGGTCTGCTTCTCCAGCTCCTCTCTCAGACCCTTCCCACACACTGACAGGAGGGCTCCAAGAATGCGCTCGTATCTAATGCCGAAATAGGGATCATTCAGCGAGTCTTTCAGTAGCCTGCAACAGTTAAAGTTGATTTAGTATCAGGATCAGTATAATTTTCTCCCACTATTACAATAACAAAACAAAGAAAGGTGCATCAGCTTACTTACCAGTAGAAGTAATGGGTGATACGAATATTCCCCAAGGATCGAGTTAACAGGAATCTCACTAAGGAATTATCCAAATAAAGTTCATATTTTATGGCCTGAAACACAGGAAAGGGGCACAATGTAGAATATTCTGTTGCTTGTGTGAATGGGGATTGAAGGACACACAGAATGAATAAAGTAACACAAAGGCTGGAAACATGGTTCTCACCTGTACAAACTGCGGGAGGAAATCCACCAACTCATCATCGCTCAAACCCTCTTCCACCCATTTTACTGCCACTGTGCGAACTTCCTGGTCAGAGAACCTAAAGTACAAGGAATCCAAGTGACTGTGGTACATAACTGACACGTACACAACAAAGTACCTTTTACTTAAACATTTGAAAGAAAAATAAAATTGAACGATTACTTTCCAATTAAGGAAACCTAATTAGATTTGTGATTTACCATTGCAACGGTGAAATAAAGATCTTTTGCTCTGAGTGATTAAAGCCCAGGAAAAGGGAACTTACAGATATTATAAGCTTCAATCTCCCTAGCAAGAAGGAATCTCCAGAAAAGTATTGTTAGGCTTAAGGCTCCCAATCTGTATCTCACCTTGAATCCAGCAGCTCCAGGGCACTGACTGCAGTCATAGGTGGCCATGCATGGATCAGGCTGTAGATGTCACTTAAATAGGCTACGTCCCAATTTGGTGCACTAGCCAAGATTTTCGGAAGGCTGTTTCTGTACTCGAGGCAATAGTAACGTTTTTCCCATATAAATGCCTTCTCCTCCTTAGATAACCTGCAGGATCACAAGCATAACACAGAGACTTAGCAAAACAGTAGTTCTAGTGGGAAGGTACAGCACTGGGGAGGATGGTGCTTTTATAAAGAGAACAGTGTGCTGGAGCTGTACACCAAAATGATTCTGCCTAATTTTATTTCTGCTGTTTTGTCACCTGGTAAATGTGTAGTCATCTTAAGGTGGCTGGCCATATACTGCCAATATCAGCTGCTGATTTGACCCATTCAGGCCAAGTTGGCAGAATATTGGCCCAGTATGGGGACCTTGTAATGGGCTGCCTCGTCTACATGTGGCTGAAAAAGTTGCGTGTTGGGACAGGTTTGAAAATCCCCTAAGACAAGGACAACACATTAGTATCCAGTTGTTTAGCTCCCAGCTGTAATGGAAACAGAGTTTTCTTCCCAAGATGGCGACGGCGTCCAAGATGGCGACTCCCGGCCCCACCATGTGGATCCTGCTGGTCGCAGCTCTATGACGCCTGCGTCTTCCCGCTTGCCGATTGGTCGCCGGCGTCGGAATGGTCGCTGGCGTCAGAATGGGCGCCGGCGTCAGCGTCATGACGCCATTGCGTCCAAACCTTGGCGCCAAACCTGGCCTATATAAAGCCCTCTGGACATTACAGACATTGCCCAATTATAGGTTTATCTTCGTGAATTCCTGGGTGTGTTATTGTTGCCTGATTACCTGTGTACCTACCTTGCCTGTTATTCGGATTGACCCTTTGCTGCCTGGATTGAACCTTTGCCTGAACCACGACTACTCTCTTGCCTGATCCTTCTGTACTACGAACTCGGTGACTACCTGCCTCCTCCTTGGTCCGTACTTCTACTGAGCCCTCGGGCCCTTACATTATAATTGGGCCAGGTACCCATCTGAGGAGGCCTCGGCTCAACCAGATTTCGGAAGAGCTTTTCGTGGGATTGCCTCACGCATGGAGGCCTATGAGGCTAGGCAGACGCATTTTGGCCAAGCCCTTGAGGCCATTCTGGAAAAATTGTCTGCTCTCTCTCTCCTGCTGTTCAGGTTCCTGCCACTGCTTCGGCCACGATTCCAGTAGCACCGCTTCATGTCTCCGAACCTCGCATTCCAGCACCGCCGCTCTTCAGTGGTGATTCTGAGGCTTGTAGGGGGTTCATCAATCAATGTGAGATCCAGTTCACTCTGCTTCCTCATCAATATGTGTCTGAACGTGCCAAGGTGGGATACATCATCACCCGCCTGACTGGTAAAGCCTTGGAATGGGCATCCCCGTTGAGGGAGACAGAGGATCCCCTGATTGACGACTCCAAGGCCTTTATCCGTGATCTGCGCACCGTATTCGACGCTCCCGGCCGGGCAGCGTCGGCTTCCTCCCGCCTGTTCCAGATTCGTCAAGGAACACGTTCGGTACCTGAGTATGCTATTGAATTCCGCACACTGGTTGCCGAGACCAACTGGAACAACGACAGTTATCATGCTGCCTTCTATAATGGGTTGTCCATGCGCCTCAAAGATGATTTGATCTCACGAGAATTACCTACACGCTGGGAAGACCTGGTGGCCTTGGCAGTCAAGGTGGATACCCGTCAAAGGGAACACCAGGTGGTGAAAGAACGTGTGAGAAAGTTTCAACCTCCCCTGGCTCCTCGCTTCCAGAGACCGGTTCTTCCCAGTGCTGCTTCATCTTCTTCCTCGGCTCCGGTTCCTTCTCCCTCTATGATTGATGAGCCTATGCAGATTGGTCAGGCCCGTCTTTCCGAACAGGAAAAATTGCGGAGAAGGGCTGCTGGACTCTGCTTATATTGTGGGGGCAAATCCCACTTTGCCCATGAGTGTCCTGTAAAGTCGGGAAACGCCAATGCCTAGGTAAGTTTGGGGAAACTTACCTGGGCGGAATTGATCATCTTCCCCAATCCTCAGCTCATCGCTTTCTTCTTCCAGTACAGTTCCAGTTTGCTTCCAAGACCATTTCTACGCAAGCCTTCCTTGACTCCGGCGCTGCAGGAAACTTCTTGGACAAAGCCTTTGCAGAAAGTCATGCTATCCCTCTTCAAAGTCTGGCTGTACCACTCCGAGTCCTAGCCATTGATGACCGGCTCCTCTCTTCTGCCTTCATCTTCAAGTCTTCTCTGGAGTTATCTTTCAAAGTGGGCACCTTGCATACTGAGAGACTTTCGTTTTTGATTATTGATTGCCCATCGACTCCAGTAGTCCTAGGACTTCCT
Source organism: Xenopus laevis (assembly GCF_017654675.1). Lineage (NCBI taxonomy): Eukaryota > Metazoa > Chordata > Amphibia > Anura > Pipidae > Xenopus > Xenopus laevis. The sequence goes on along the minus strand of NC_054378.1, from coordinate 22,700,139 downwards.
TGGTTACGTATCCATAATCCAGTCGACTGGTCTGCAACCCAAATCTCTCATTGGAGCTTCTTCTGCCAACGGAATTGCCTTCTGGCTCAGTCCCTTGTCAAGGTTTCTTCTGTTGTTCCAAATTCTGCTATTCCTTCTGCCTATCAAGATTTCGCTGATGTCTTCAACAAGAAGTCTGCTGAAACCCTACCCCCTCATCGCTCTTATGATTGTCCTATTGAGCTTCTTCCTGGTACTCTGCCTCCTCGTGGACGTACTTATCCGCTTTCACCATCTGAAACTGCAGCGATGAAAGAGTACATCCAGGAAAATCTCCAGAGAGGCTTCATTCGTCCGTCTTCTTCTCCTGCTGGGGCTGGGTTCTTCTTCGTCGAAAAGAAAGATGGCAGCTTACGTCCTTGCATCGATTATCGCGGATTGAATAAGATTACAGTAAAAAACCGCTACCCTCTACCCCTCATCTCCGAATTGTTTGATCAGATCAAAGGTGCCAGCATTTTTACCAAACTAGATCTTCGTGGGGCCTATAATCTCATCCGGATTAGAGAAGGAGATGAATGGAAAACCGCATTTAATACTCGGGATGGGCATTACGAGTATCTCGTGATGCCCTTTGGACTTTGTAACGCTCCTGCGGTTTTTCAAGAGCTAGTTAATGATGTCTTTCGGGACTTACTTGGCCTGAGTGTGGTCGTGTACTTGGACGACATTCTTATCTTTTCTTCAAATCTCACCGAACATCGAATCCAGGTGCGGGAAGTCCTATCTCGTCTGAGGAAAAATAATCTTTTTGCCAAGCTGGAAAAGTGCTCCTTCGAAGTCTCTTCTATTCCCTTTCTAGGGTATATTATCTCCCAGCAAGGCTTCAAGATGGATCCAGCTAAGGTTTCGGCGATCCAAGATTGGCCCCTCCCCACCAGCACTAAAGCTATTCAGAGGTTTATTGGTTTTGCCAATTACTACAGACAGTTCATCAAGGGTTTTTCGTCCAAGATTTCTCCTATCTTGTCCCTCATGCGGAAAGGTGGAAGGCCTCAATGTTGGTCTCCTCAAGCTTTAGAAGCTTTCAGGATCCTCAAAGATTCTTTCTCTTCAGCTCCAATTCTTCGACACCCTGATCCTCTTCTACCATTCTTCATTGAGGTGGATGCCTCTGATGTCGGGGCTGGAGCCGTATTATCCCAAAGATCTTCTAATGACGGGAAATTACATCCTTGTGCATTCTTTTCCAAAAAGTTTTCTTCTCCTGAGCAGAACTATGACGTGGGAAATCGTGAACTGTTGGCTGTTAAACTTGCGCTTGAAGAATGGAGACATCTGTTGGAAGGTTCTTCTGTGCCTGTGTCAATCTTTACTGATCACAAAAACCTTGAATACATCCAGTCTCTTAAACGCCTCAATCCTAGGCAAGCAAGATGGGCACTCTTCTTCTCAAAATTCAACTTCATTATCACGTTTCGTCCTGGCTCCAGAAACAAGAAAGCAGACGCTCTTTCTAGGAGTTTCATTCCCGAGGATACTAGTTCCGAAGTCCCTGAACCCGTTGAACCTCCTGTCAAAATTATTGCTGCCTTATTTCCCACCATGGCCTCCCAGTTGTTATCCGCTCAGTCTTCTGCTGATACTCCTTTGGGGGTCGCATTTGTCCCTCCTGACCTTCGACACTCCATCCTTGCCCAGTCCCATAATTCCAGGCAGGCCGGCCATCCTGGAATTAAGAAGACTACTGAACTTCTATCTCGTCTGGTGTGGTGGCCTTCTCTTCGGAAGGATGTCAAAGACTTTGTGTCTTCCTGTTCCATTTGTGCTGCTTCCAAGTCCGGGCACTCTCCTCCTAAGGGTTTGCTTCTACCTTTATCCATTCCCTCCCGTCCATGGACTCATTTGGCGATGGATTTCATTGTAGATTTACCTGTCTCTCTCGGTCATACTGTCATCTGGGTCGTGATTGATAGATTCAGCAAGATGGCTCATTTCATTCCTCTGCGCAAGCTGCCTTCTGCTCAGGAACTTTCGAAGTTTTTTATTCAACATATCTTTCGCCTCCATGGATTCCTGGCTGAAGTGGTGTCCGACAGAGGTTCTCAATTCATTTCCAAATTTTGGAGATCCTTATGTAAAGCACTGCATATCTCTCTCCAGTTTTCCTCTGCCTACCACCCTCAATCCAATGGAGCGGCAGAGAGAGTCAACCAGGCGTTGGAACAATTTCTTCGTTGCCATGTGTCTTTGTGCCAGGACGACTGGGCAGATCTTCTTCCTTGGGCAGAATTTGCTCACAATAATGCTATGCACGCCTCTTCAGAAAAATCTCCATTCTTTTGTGTCTATGGGCTGAATCCTCTAGCATTTCCTCAAGATCTTCTTCTCACTGACGTTCCTGCTGCCAATGATCAAGCCGCCCACATGCTCGCTATCTGGGTCGCCACCAAGGCCAATTTGGAAAAAAGTTCTCTTTCTCAGAAGAAATTCGCTGACAGGAAAAGAATTTCGTCTCCTCTATATAATCTCGGGGACAGAGTCTGGCTCTCTACTCGAAACATTCGTCTCAGAGTTCCTACTCCCAAGCTCGGCCCCAAATTCATTGGTCCTTTTCCCATTATTGAGATTGTTAATCCTGTGGCAGTTCGTCTTCAACTTCCTCCGGAGATGCGGGTTCCAAATGTCTTCCATGTGTCCCTCCTCAAGCCTGCAACAAATTCTTCTTCTTCCTCCTCTCCTACTCCTGTTCTTGTTGATGGGCACCAGGAGTTTGAAGTCAAGAGGATTCTAGACTCTCGGATTTCCAGGGGTGTGTTACAGTATTCGATTGAGTGGAAGGGGTTTGGTCCTGAGGAGTGCTCCTGGGTGAAAAGTTCGGACGTCCATGCTCCCCTTCTTATCCGAAGATTTCACAAACAGTTTCCATCCAGTCCTAGTCATGGCGGTCCTGAGGCCCCCCCTAAGGAAGGGGGTACTGTAATGGAAACAGAGGTTTCTTCCCAAGATGGCGACGGCATCCAAGATGGCGATGGCGTCCAAGATGGCGACTCCCGGCCCCACCATGTGGATCCTGCTGGTCGCAGCTCTATGACGCCTGCGTCCTCCCGCTTGCCGATTGGTCGCCGGCGTCGGAATGGTCGCCGGCGTCAGAATGGGCGCCGGCGTCAGAATGGGCGCCAGCGTCAGGACGCCATTGCGTCCAAACCTGGCCTATATAAAGCCCTCTGGACATTACAGACATTGCCCAATTATAGGTTTATCTTCGTGAATTCCTGGGTGTGTTATTGTTGCCTGATTACCTGTGTACCTACCTTGCCTGTTATTCGGATTGACCCTTTGCTGCCTGGACTGAACCTTTGCCTGAACCACGACTACTCTCTTGCCTGATCCTTCTGTACTACGAACTCGGTGACTACCTGCCTCCTCCTTGGTCCGCACTTCTACTGAGCCCTCGGGCCCTTACACCAGCACATGAAGGGCCACATTGAGCAAAGTTCTCATCAAATCAGTAGATTTATTAGTGTCAATTGTACATTTAAACTGCGCTTAATGGGATTGTCTCTACTTCTTTTTGGCCCTTGTTCTGTTCTAAAGCATCAGACTGAGGGCAATCGCCTCACAGGGAGGGCATCAGCCCTTTGTCATCAGCCAACATCAGAATGTCTCAATTCCAATTACAGCATCAGGCAAGATCACTGCCATAAAGCAAGACTCCTCTGCAGGGAATACACTGTTCAATTATCTGTATGGTATGAATGAGATTACACAGGTTACAGTGTCTTCTGTAGAACCCAATAAAAAGGGTATAGTTGAAGTTACGTACCCAAATGCAGACTCTTTGGCGAGGAGAGAGAGGAGCCTGCTCTTGTTCTCTTTATCCAGCGACTCGATGCTCTGCCAAGCACAGCTCTTGGTCGGATGGGGAGGGATGTACACAATGTCGAAGGCGGGCAAAGGGAAATCAACCTCAATAAAAGGAAAGTTAACTTAGTTAACCACAGAGTCAGAAATGCAAACACTGTATAAAGAGAAAATGCAGCAGTATTGGGAACCCATGGCAGGAGTTGCCATACAGAGCACAGCATAAGGATGCAGCTGCCAGAAGATGTACCTGTAAAACAATTCTCTGCATCAGATTGGTCTTTCTAGTGGTGGCGGCAGGGGCGGGGCCTGTGTGGAATGATGTCCAGAGGTGTAAAAGCTTGGTCCCGCCTATCAGCATTCTACAAGCACACAAACAGACAATATGACCCTTTGATGTTTTGTCTAACACACATTACTGATGTTTATTTATATACTCATTGTAATGAAATCCCTACAGCAAGCCTTCACTGGCACAAAGAACGGGAAGCACAAGCATTCATCCAGAACGAGAGGAATTAGCATTCACTATCCAGCAGGGGGCGCACTGAGCATCTGGAATTTGGAAAGGCAGAAGCAAAACAACCAGGGAAGGGGTGAGAATAACAAGCTACAAGGCTCCAGACTCATTCCCCTTTGGCCCAGGTTTATATATAACATAGTAGCGACAAAGCGAATAAAGGTACAAAGACTCGTAGGGTTATTTGTCTTGAATCCTTGCTCGGGCTGAACCACCAAACACTGGGGCAGACCTATAGGGAGTGACAAATATGTTTAAAGGGACACTGCCCTGACCTATTTAAAAAAAAAAAACAACCTGTCTTTAAATATAGAAAGGCAAAGCCCACATGCTTTATGCCAAATCTATGGGCAGACCACTGAAACAAGTTTTACTGACCACACGGGAAGATTTCAGGGAGATTAATCGCTGCGTCTAATCTCCCTGAATGGCTTGCTGGTATCTTGCACCCGCTAGAACTAAAGTCGCCTGCGCCTATTCACATGCGGCGACACGTTTTTCAAAGTCGCTCGAAATTTCCTCGTGAGGCAATTTCGAGCGACTTTGAAAAACGTATCGCCGCGTGTGAATAGGTGCAGGAGACTTTAGCGATAGCAGGTGCAAGATACCAGCAAGCCATTCAGGGAGATAAATCGCCTCAAAGACGCGGCGATTAGTCGCCAGGCGTCTAATCTCCCTGAATCTTCCCGTGTGGCCCTAGCCTTAAAGGAGGAATGAATATAAAATGATATTTATAACTAGGTGACGACACTCTCCATCTGTCCCCATTAATCCCCTCATATCGATTCCCTATACGAGCACAGGCTCCTAGGCATTTCAATAATGGGCGGGCAAGGGAATGCAAACATGGAGAGACAATGTAAGGGTCTGTGATTGTAAAGAAGAGGCACATTATCTTCTCACACACAAATGACCTCCAGTCCAGCCTACACTGGCTATGGCTACTTATATTAATGGATCAACACTGGAGACTGTAACTGCCACATATCGTATGGAGAAACCTACTTCTATCCATGCCTTGGGTCTATAGACCCATCCACACGTCTGGCTCGTTAGTCTTACAGACTGCCTGCAGTGCAAATGGAAGGGCTCAGGCAAGTGTTGTGGCATCAGAGCTGCGAAATATGTTGGCGCTATATAAATACATGTTAATAATAATAATTCATATCTAGTTCTTAACAAGGTGGAAGGAATGACGGGTGCATGATCCATTTCATCTGAAGGAGGACTTTGTCCAGGACTCTCCATGAACTCATACACTTGGGACGCCCATGCAACAGAGATCAATGTACGCACATGCCAATGTGAATTCTATAAATTGATTTACACCCACACAAGACAGAAACATTAACAAATCACACTAACACTGCCCTGCAAATGCACACTGCTTGTGAAAGATCATATTCGCTCTGCTGGAACCCAAACCACTATTGGAACTGTGATACATTCCTGTGTGGGCACATGCCTGGAACACTTACCTTCTGAATGTGAAGAGGGGTAAGGAGACCCGACCCAGCATCTCCGGCCCCTTCCTCTGCTTGTTGGCATCCGGAGACCCCCCGCTGTTAGGATTTAATATTCCATAAAGCGTGAGCTGGAGAATGGACTCTAAAGGCAGCTGCGAAATCTGGATAGGGAATATGATCCTAGGGAAATAAAATAAATCTTGGTTATTCAGCACACCTGTCTCCATTCTGGTCATCCACACAAATAATACATCCTAATTCTGTTCAAACAGAAATTTCTGGATATACAATTAACTGTAGTTAAAAAAAGACTCCCACCGTCTCAACACATGTTGTATGGCAAAACACTTCTGAGCAGTCAATTCCCTGATTTAGAGACTTTTTCTTGTAAATGTTAACTTCATGGTGTCATATGCATGCATACAGTGGAAGGGAACAGAACAATATTGGCAAAAAATCCTTTATTCATTCCATATTTTTCTGCGGTTAAAAATGTTAATACTTTAAATGGGTGGGATCTGGGTGCTCAGCGGAAGAAGCAGACGAGTACTGGATGCTCAGCAAGAGCAACAGGAGAGACCTGGGTGCTCAGTGCGACAAGCAGGCGAGGCCTGGGTGCTCAGCAGGAGAAGCAGGCGAGGCCTGGGGGCTCAGCGGGAGAAGCAGGTGAAACCTGGGGGCTCAGCCGGAGAAGCAGACAAGGCCTGGGTGCTCAGCGGGAAAAGCAGACGAGGCCTGAGTGCGCAGTGGGAGAAGCAGACGAGGCCTGGGTGCTCTTAGCTTTGTCACTTGCAGTAATGAACATAACAACTTAGACTGCTATACAAGGATTTCTGCTACAGGTGCTTGAAATACAATATGCTTTGATTCAAGCATTACTCTCATAAACTCAACAAAAGAGCACCGCCACACAACTGACATAATTCTGTACTTGTTAAAGAGCGAGTTTCCTGTTTCAACAGGCCCTGCACCATGTGTTTTCAGGTACAAACAAGAATCAGCTGGCAGAAGGCTGGAGACAGGCAAAGTACAAATCAGAGCAAATACAATGCATTCAACGATACAAGCAGATAAATAAGAAATGGCCCCTGCTACTTACAGTTCATCCCACTTCACAAGGTAAAAGAAGCTCTTGTATGTTCCAACTTTTTTAGACTGAACTGGTTTAAATTTGTCTTTTCCATTATGGATTAGCGAACAGACCAGGTAGTACTTTTCAAAACTGAAAGAGAAACACAGAAAATTATAGATGAAAAAGACCAAGAAATTTTAATAACAAAAAAAAAAACAAAAACAAAATAAAAAACAGAAAATAAGAGAACTTAATATCAGTGATGCACATAGCCTAATTAAGAGGATGCGGACATACAGGAACTGGATTTATTCAAATATTTCCCAAACTTTCTCTGTTTGTGCCCATACCATCTTAGCTATACAATTAGATGGATTGGCATTGAGGAAACGTGGGCTCAGTCTCTGCTGCTCTTGCTGTAGGTACAACATATCCTGTACCTGCGTATTTAAATGCATCTTTGCCTAAAATATAATGAAATATGTAGACAAAGCATAATAATACCAAGTATAAAGTGACAGGCAATAATGATACTAGTCACAAAAATAATAACAACATCAGGCACAAACAGAGGTGGTAACAATTACAAGCACAAGCTAAGAGGCAGTAAAGAAACCCTGGCACAAACTGAGAAGTAGTAAAGAGCGTAGGCATAAAAGATTGGCAGGAATGAGACTTTGGCCCAAAGAGACTGCCAGTACTCACATCAGTGCTTGACTAGTACAGAGACAAACACCCAAACAGACAGGCTCTCACCAGGACACCCAGCCAGTGGGGATTCCATGGGCAGCAAATATGGTGAACTGGAGGTGATCAGTGGAGTATCGTGCTTCCTTGAGAGGCCGGCCGCCTGGGGGGGAAGTGACTGCACTGTTTTCAGAGCTAAAGTGAAGCTGGAGCAGGTTATGGAGGTCTGTAGTCAGCAGGGCTAAAGTTTCCTGTAAGGGGTTGTCACACTGCCCGGCACCTGCAAATAAAACAAGGACTTGCTTGCAAAAGACTGTCGGACATAAAACATTTTATCATAACATTTCTTTGTAATACTCACTATCCGGGGCACATTGGTCAGACAAATTTGTGGGCGAAGCCTAAAAACAAAAAAAGAAATTCAGTTCAGCTTCACGTAATAAATAAGAGAAACTGTAACAGCTCTGTAATAATTGCTGTAAGAGCTAAGGGGCTTATTTATTAAAGTCCGTATGCTAAAAACTCGAAATTTGAGGGTTTTTTTTTTTTACTATGAAATCCACATTTTTAATTTTTTCGAGATTTATTATACCCCGAGGCTGCAAAAAGTCAGAATCTGAAAATAAACCATATTCCACCTGTTGAGGTCCTGTAGAGCTCAATGGCAAAGGTCCTATTTACAATTTGAATATATTATTGTCTGCACTGGGGTTTGTACAATAATCTGAAGATTTTGGGCTTTTCCGGCGATTTCACGAAAAATTCTGACTTTTTGGGCGTCAAATCTGAAAAATTTATATTTTTCGTGCAACAAAATCTGAAAACGTTGTGGTTTTTCCTGTTTTCTTTTTTAGGCTTTTTTAATTGATAAATAAGGGCAAATCGTGGATTCTACTTTTATTTAAAACATCAGAAAAATTCGGATTTTAATAAATAGACCTTTAAATTTTCATTATTCACAGATTATTTTCAGTATAACACAATAAAATGGAGATTGGAAACTGCCCTGAGACTCTTTATATCCCATTTATTCCACATAGACTGGCATTTTGCTTTACATGCCGACTCTCCAATTCAGTGCCTGTGCATCACATGGTAACCTCTCCTTCAAACAATCTCTCATCCTGAAACATGCATGTGTGTCAAGCAATCATTGTGGGTCTGGGATAAATCTTAGTGCTGTGTAAAAGGAACCCTATGTGTGGAGAGTCAGGGTCACTATGAAACTGCCTATAGCAGTAGGGTTAAGAGCTGTGCCAAAGAGATTACAATGGGAAACAAATGAGTTTGGAGGGAATAAAAGAAACAAATTACCAGGATATTTAGTTGTCTGACAAGGAATGCGAAGGAACAGGAATAAAGGAAAGATCCGACATAGGGCTGATCTTAATATCTGCACATGACTGGATGATCAGATCAGTAAGGTTACCTCTATGCTCCGGCTGCGTGGAAGATTGACAGCTCTGCGCAGCTTCTTCACTGACTCAGTAATGGCCTGAGTTTCCACGCTCCCCACCGTCTTGCAGATATTCCGCACCACTTTTATCAGCTGCTCGACCAGACGGTATGGATTGCTCTGGGAAAACACACAGTCATTACTCTGGCTGCTCACGTCCACATATAGAACAGTCTGAATGATTTTATATTATGGCTGGTGCATAAAGGATTTTTACTCTTCATACTGGTCACTTCCAGGGAACACAGGACAAAGACATCCCATGTACTAGTATAAGACAATAGGTGAATAGGAGAGAGACATTGTACCTCATGCTTAAGGCACATGCTGACTTGTTCATGATACGTGTCCAGCAGCTCCTCAATGCTCTGCCTGTAACAATACAAACACATATGATTCCATGACTGTGCTGCAGATGGTTCTTTAACAGAGGGAAATAAACCCTCCATAAAACTGCCTTACTTATTCTCTACTTCCCTGAAGCAGACAACCAAAACTACAACACCAACAGAATGCTGCTTACAGGGTCAGCCACCTTTCCCCAGTTGTTCAATTTTAAATGAATGTTCACTGATGTAGAGACATTCACAGACAATATGCAATTGCTTTCCATTTTTTTTAAAAATTATATGTTTTTTTTTAAAATTCCGACTTTTGTCGACAGCTCTCCAGATTGTAATTTCAGCTTTCTGGTTGCTAGGGTACAAACTAACCTAGCAACCAGGCAATGGTGTGAATGAGAGACTGAAAGATGATATTAGAGGGAAAGTAGAAGGAGAAGTAATAGAAAGTAACAACAATAAAACTGAAGCCCTGCGCAACCAATATTTTTTTGACTGCCGGGGTCAAAGCTGGAAATAGTAAGAAGCTAAATAATTCATAAATTATTATAATTATTATTCTCATTGGAGGATAAGTTTGCATTTAAATAGACTGCTCCTGAGCCTAGAAAGTTGAGAAAAAGTTTAATTGAGCAATATGCCTTTAAAATATGAGTTTAGTGGTGCTGGACTACATCTCCCGGCATGCTTTGTGACACAATCACAAGTTAAATTAAACAAATGAGTAAAGTGTGGTTAAGGGTTGGGATCCCATTCCACCAGTGTGTGATCAGATTTTTAGCCTTATAATAAAGGAACAATGCATTAATTACCTGGTAATTGGCTTTTTGAAAGGCCTGTCGACCACAGCCAGGTGTTTGTTAAGGTCAACTGGAGAAACATCATCTTCAGCCTGAAAAACATTTGCATGTATGCTCAGTTAAATCATGTTTGCACTTGGTCAATTTGTTACCTGCATTAATTTCCATCAATGTTGCAGCTACAGTATATTTTATGCAGTTTTATAGCCGGGCCCTTTTGGCTGAGCTTTTGCTCTTTTATTGGTAAATTTGTTGTCTGCAATTCATTTCCATCACTGTTGTGGCCTTGTTGGCTGCATTTTGCATTTTTATTTTGAAATTTACCTGCATTAATTTCCATTACTGTGGTGGCCTTACTGGCTGCATTTTTAGTTTGAAATGTGTTACCTGCATTCATTTCCATCAGTATTGCAGCCCTGCTGGCTGCGATTTTGCAATTTTAATTTGAAATTTGCTACTTGCATTAATTTCCAGCAGTGTCATTTCCAACATTACCTTGTTGGCTGCATTTCTGCAATTTTATTTTGAAATTTGTTACTTGCATTTATTTCTGCTATTGCTGTGGCCCTATTGTCTGTATGTTTGCATTTTTTTTTTTTTTTAAACTTTGTATTTATTAGGTTTTCTTTCACAGCATTTGACAGTGTGTATTTTGCAGTTGCTTGTCAATAAAATGAATAAATATTTCTTCTGTATATTGTTTGCTTATTTTTCTTTATTCTGAGTTTGCATTTTTATTTTGACCTGTTGGCTGCATTTTTGCATTTTATTGGCACATTTGTTACTTACTTGCATTCAATTGCATCACTGTTGCGGGCCCTTTTGGCTGCAATTTTATTTTGAAATTTTGTTACCTGCATTCATTTCCATCATTGTCATGGCCCTATTGGCTGCGTTTTTGCATTTTTATTTTAAAATTTACCTGCATTCATTACCATCACTGTTGTGGCCCTGTTGGCTGCATTTTTATCTTGAAATTTGGTACCTGCATTGATTTCCATCAATGTTGTGACCTTACTGGCTGCATTTTTATTTTGGAATTTGTTACCTGCATTCATTTCCATCATTGCTGTGGCCTTGTTGGCTGCATTTCTATTTTGAAATGTATTACCTGCATTAATTTCCATCATTATTGTGGCCTTGTTGGCTGCATTTTTGCATTTGTATTTCGACCTGTTGGCTGTGTTTTGCATTTTATTGGCATATTTGTTACGTACCTGCATTCAATTGCATCACTGCTGCAGCCCCTGTTGGCTGCATTTTTATTTTGAAATGTTACTTGCATTCATTTCAACCATTGCTGCAGCTCTGTGATCTGCATTATTGCAATTTTATTTTGAAATTTGCCACTTGCATTTATTTCCATCAATGTTGTGGCCCTGTTGGCTGCATTTTTGCATTTTATTAGCAATTGTTATCTGCATTAATTTCTGTGTCCGTATTGGCTGCAGTTTTGCACTTATTGGTAAATGTGCAATGTTATGAAAACTCACCGTTCTAGCCAGGTCTCTGTTCACAGTGCTGTGCGAGAGCAGCTGCAGGCGGATATCTGTGTCCCACTTACGGCAAAGCTGGATATACTCGTGGCTTCCCAGGCAGTGTTTGCTGTTAGATAAAAGCACACGGCCAATCAATAGAACATACGATTTGCATTCTGTTACCTGCAACTCTTCAGTTGGTCTTTTTTTATTTATTTTGTATGACTCTTGAATTATTAGCATTATCACAGAGTCTATGATTTCGACAGTAGGCGGGACTTGAACAGAGAGATAGGAGCCTATATGTGGATGGAAAGGGAAGCAAGAAAGTAGGACTAAGATGCTTCCATGGGATCAAGTCTGTGACTCAATCAGTTAGTGGGACTAGGGCACTCTGATGGCAGCTTAGGGGAGAAGAACAAGGAGTTTGCAACTCAAGAAGTGGGTGGGGCTAGAACACTAATGGCAGCTTACAGGCAGGGCCCTATATAGGTATTCGAGAGCCTGTGCCTAGGGTGATTGGTAGTACCATGCCTGTGCCTATGGCGGTAGAGTGACATGGCGTGCCTGCATGGTAGAAGTGATGAAAGATGTGTACATATTATACCACTTCCTACCACGCATACACATTACTTTACTACCTGCGCATGTGCATTGGGGCTTGGGTGCTCTGAGGTCCAGTAGCTAGGGCAGCACTAGACCAAAACACAGCTCTGCATACAGGTAGAGGAGCAGAGAGTCTGTAAGTCAACCTGTGGGTGGAACTACAACTCTCTAATGGAGTTCAATGGAATTTTAACAGTTAACCGAGAAATTATGAAGCGTGAAATAAATAATGTAAAAACCTTCCCTTGATCCCAGCTCTCCCACTAACTATTGACCGGTCTCCCTTCTTCCATTCGCATCCAAATTACTAGAAAGGCTTGTTTACAAACGCCTGATCCAGCATCTCACTCACAACTCCCTCCTTGACCCCTTGCAATCTGGCTTCCGCCCATCACACTCGACAAACTGCACTCACCAGAGTAACCAATGATCTTCTATTGGCAAAGTCTAAAGGTCATTATTCCATTCTAATCCTTCTAGATCTCTCTGCAGCCTTTGACACAGTTGACCACACACTCCTCCTTGACATTCTACACTCATCTGGCATTCAGGACACTGCTCTTTTGTGGTTTACATCTTATCTGTCTGACCGTTCCTTTAAAGTTTCCTTCTCTAACTCTACTTCTACTACTTTCCCACTCTCTGTTGGAGTTCCTCAAGGCTCTGTTCTTGGCCCCCTGCTGTTCTCGCTCTATACAACTTCACTAGGAAAACTTATTCAGTCATTTGGACTTCAGTATCACCTTCCCCTGTCCCTCAGATATCACTCACCGTAAACAACACCACCTTTCATTCCACCACACAGGCACGCTGCCTAGGAGTTATCTTAGACTCTCATCTCTCTTTTTCACCACACATTCAAACACTTGCAAAATATTGCCATATTCAACTGCGCAACATTGCTCGAATACGACCCTATCTCAGCTCAGAATCAACTAATACACTGATTCAGTCTCTCATCATCTCCCGCCTTGATTACTGCAACTTACTCCTCACAGGTATTCCAACAAGTCACCTTTCACAACTCCAATCTGTTCTAAACGCGGCTGCTAGACTCTAGCATCTAGCTCGCCGCTCAACATCAGCTGCTCCCATATGCATGTCCCTTCACTGGCTCCCAATCTCTTCTAGAATCAAATTCAAATTACTTACACTCACATTCAAGGCCCTTAATAATGAAACCCCTCCCTATATTTCATCTCTAATCTCTCCAAATACACTCCTTCACGAAACCTACGCTCTGCTTCTGATCTTCGCCTCACTTCTCCTATGATCACTTCTGCCCATTCTCGTCGACAAGACTTCTCTCGGGCTTCTGCTTTTCTCTGGAACTCTCTGCCACAAGCTATCAGACTTTCTCATTCTTTCCAAACTTTCAAGCGCTCCTTAAAGACCCATCTGTTTAAAGAGGCTTATTCGATATACCTTAATTAATCATTGCTGTATCAAAAATGTTTATATAATCCTAATGTCTCAATTGTACCCTAACCTTTTAGTTTGTAAACTCTAATCTCTAGGTCCTTCTAACCCTATTGTACTCTGTAATCCTTGTTTGTTATCCACCATTTATTCCCTGTTTGCTATAACTGCAGTAAAGCACTGCGTATCTTGACAGCGCTATATAAATAAATGATGATGATGATAACGTACACAAATCACAATGTTCTTTAGCAGTTCTTATTTTGCTTACTTCTGCAAAACCTCCTCTTGCCCGCACACTTTCAGGATATAACTCTCAATGTCCACTTGGCTCAGGTCATCGTGGACCCAGCACAGTGCCTGCATTATTATCAGCTCCACCGGGGAACTAACTGTGAAAACAAGATAAAGAGTAACAGATTGGATCAAAACAAGTTAAACTACCAGACTGATAAACAGGATGGGTGCCAATGATCGGCAAGGTTAGTTCTCTTGTTATTAAGCATTATTGGTTGTGGGTTAATGAATGTCGGGGGACGTGCTCACATGAACAAAATCTTCTGCCTTTATTCCTCAGCAAAGTCTCGTGCTGCGGAATAACTTTGACGAAAAAGCACTGGATAAGTAATGAAACTCACCATCACATGTAAACGTCACTGGCTGCTGTAAGCTTCCAATTTCTATGGAGACTTTAACGTTGGCATTCTCTGCGTTGAGATTGCGCTGCAGCATCACGGGGCTCAGGACAAAGCCGGGGTTGGTCTGCAAACTGTTACTGGGGTACTTTTTTCTGAGCCTGGGGGAGTAAAATAGGGGCAAGTTATAACCTGCTCCTTTTCCCTGAAATCTTACTTCACAGTCAACAAGTCATCCAACCTTCATCCCATTCAGTTTTTTTACAGGAAATTGGAGGCGTGTCGATACCCTATGGAAGGCCTTGGAAGTGCCTCGAAATACACAGGAGTAATATTTAATCCTATTTGCACCAAACATGGGCCCTTTTTGAAATTTGAGTTGGGTCCTCATTAAAGGAGAACGAAAGCCTAACTAAAGAAGTAGCTAGAAATGTTGTACATTATGTTTTGGGCTTCTGTACCAGCCCAAGGCAACCATAACACTTTAGCAGTAAAGATCTGTGTCTCCAAAGATGCCCCAGTAGCTCCCATATTCTTTTCTGCTGATTCACTGCACATGCTCTGTGCTCCTGTCGCTTACTGAGCTTAGGGACCCGCTCACAATATACAGTACATATAGAATCGAAATGTCACATTATAAGGCTCATTAGTAATTAATACAGATAATTACTACACGGCAGCACAGAAACCAGTGCAATAAGCATCAGAATTTAATAATCAGTAGTGATGTGCGGGTTCGGGTCTTTCCCTCCCTTACGCCCCCCTGAGCCCAACTTCCAGGTTCCTTTTATAGACCTGCGGTGCCCCGCCGATGACATCACAAAGGGGACAGCGCAAGCAGGCGAGCGTCTTTAAAACTGGAAGGTGGAAGCGGGGACAGCAGGAAGAATAGCTTGACCCAGACCCACCCGTTAATGGGGGTGCGAGGTCGGGCCGAACTTGACCATCCCGCGGGTATCGGGCTGGCACATCACTAATAATCAGCCCAGTAGCATCAGCTTATATTACAGGACAACCTAATTTTCTGCTGGATAATTAGCGACAACCCCTAAGCTCAGCTTCTCAACAGCTGCTCAGAGCCCACTGAGCATGTGAGTGTCAAAGACACCTTCCAAGACGGTGACCCCCTGTGACAAGTTTGAAGTCCTGGATCATTGCTGCTATTGACAAGCTGAAACTTTAGGCTGGTGCAATAAGTTCTGTTTATAAAATATGGCATTTTTAGCCACATTTATTTTGAGGCTTTAGTTTTCCTTTAAACAACGTAACCCCTATTAAGGGTGTGTGTGTTTACCGTGAGGAGGGGCTTGTAGGTTATAGTCCATTACTTATGAACCTATCAATTTAATAAATCATTGCTAGGGAGGACACCAGCAGGAACCATATTCCTCATGATATGAGTACAGGCAGTTGGAGGTGAAAAGAGACCCCTGTATAATGCATCAGTTTTTCATTTTAGGAAACTGCTGCTTCTCACAATGAACTGACTGGTTCTCCTCTGTGCTCTACATAAGAAGGAGCTTGTATAAGGGAAAGTGTCATTATTCCTGCCATATTTAGGTGATGCTCTTTAACAGCCGCACGGCGTCTCACACAGTATCTCTGACAGTATCCCTTTTTAGATAATCATCTCAGCACCCAGTCAATGAATAGTTAATGAAGAGACCTGGTAATAACGACTTGCCACGAAAGGGCCACATGAAGCCAGTGTATCCTGACAGATGCAACTTTGATGCAAGGCAAGAAAAGTATCAGACTATAAATAAAACAGCAAAGCCCTGAAATGACATTAACAAGCAGCCCCTACACTTAACAACAAAATCAACATCCAGAAACGGTTACAACAACAATTATGTCTCATAAGACGCACAATAAGATGGATTTCCCGTTATTGGCTGGGGTGGCCTGTGGATTATAGAGATAGGTGGGTGGGAGGGAGAGATAAGAACAAAAGAAATCATGGAAATAATGAAATAAATGAGATTTGAAGGTTGGGTGCGACGGTAAATACCATGACGCTTATTAACCCTTTCAAACGAAACCCCATAATACCAAACATCCCAAAGCTGTAGCAGGTTCTTTCTGGGTTTAATACGTCTATGTTAGGGATGCAATGAATCCAGGATTCGGCCTTTTTCAGCAGGATTCGGCCGAATCCTTCTGCCCAGCTGAACCAAATCTGAATTTGCATATGCAATTAAGTGGTAGGGACAAATATCGAGTGACTTTTTGTCACAAAACAAGGAAGTAAAAAAATATTTTCCCCTTCCCACCCCTAATTTGCATATGCAAATTAGGATTCGGATTGGTATTCGGCCTAATCTTTCTCAAAGGATTCGGGGGTTTGGCCGAATACAAAATAGTGGATTCGGTGTATCCCTAGTCTATTTCCTTCCAGCCCAGTCAAATTTCGTTTTTGTGTCAGATTCTATTGCCTGTGATCCTGTGTGTTAGAGAAAAGTGCAGAATTCTCTGGCAGCTGTTACTCACACAGAGCTCAATAAAAACTGCTGCTTTGGCTGGAGGGAGGACATAGTGAGTGGATTTTAAATCGGCCATGAAAAGTCTCTCCAAGGTTAATGGGGACGCTGTATCCTCAGGGTATTGCTAAAATGTTCGTTATCATTGACTGGATCTACAGCTTCGACTCTCTAATACACTCCTGGGGGGAGGTTCATGTAGGATGATAAACTGAGCCCTGTGATTCATGCACCCCAACAGCAACTCCTCCAGATCCAAGTGCCATTGCAGCAAGAGGATGAAATACAATTGGAGATGTTTTCCTATGATACAAGGATACTAGATATGAGGATTTGTAGCTGTGCCAATAAAAAGCGGTTTCTGCTGCAGAGCAGTCATAACGACAATTTACATTATAGTGGTGATGCAACTGCACAATGTGAAATGGAAAATATATGAATCAGGCAGGTGCAGTCTGTTTTATAGTGACACTATTCTGTGTAATCTAGAGCCCTCGTGCCAGGAAACCCGGTGACTCATTCCGATACACATTACTACAAAATATAGGAGATTATGCACCAGGAAACCCAAACGATTAAAGGAGTAAGACTCCATGACATAACTCGAGTGCCCATGCAGAGGCAGATATTTTATCATTAATGACCAAATCCATAAGGCAATGAACCGATGTAGGAGCCCAAAACAACCCTTTCCTGATCAATGTGTAATAGGGGCTTGTATAGGGGATAATAGTTTGCCTTAACTGCCCAGAGAACACAGCAGGAAAAATAAGTATTGAACACGTCAACGTTTTTCGCAGTAAATCTATATGTAAGGGGCTATTGACATGAAATTGACAGCAGATGTCGGTAAAAAGCCAAGTATCCCACACATACAAAGAACTCCATAAATAAATAAGTTCATAAATGAAGTTATTTGTAGTAAAGTGGAAGGACACAGGTAATACGTATTAAACATGCTTATTGAAATGTATTTGATATATTTGTTGGTAATGACTGGTGATGTGTGGGCCGACCACAATCCCAAGGGGCAGTTCGGGCCGACTTCTATACTACGTGCTCGGTGTGAATTTTAGCCTCCTTCTCCTGCACCTCTGCTCGTGCCTTTTTATATACTTGCACAGGCCCTGTCCACCTTTTGTGACGTCACAGCAGGGTGGGTTGGGTGCTGGTATATAAAGAGGGGTGCGTGCCAGGTTAGGGTCAGGTGCAGAGGGTTAGGGTCGGACACAGGTCGAGATTTTCTCTACCCGCACATCACTAGCAATGACCGCTTCAAGACACCTCTGTATGGAGAAACTAGTCACATTGCTCAGGTGTGATTTTAGCACATTCTTCTACACAAATGGTCTATTCAAATCGTGAAGGTTTCCGGGAGCCTCTTCTATGAACTCTGATTGAGTTCTTTTCATGGATTTTCAATTGGATTCAAGTCGGGTGATTGACTGGGCCATACTAGCAGCTTTATTTTCTCTCTCTAAAACCATTAGAGAGTTTCCTTGGCTGTGTGTTTGGGATCATTGTCTTGGTGGAATGTCCACCCTCGTTTCATCTTCAGCATCCTGGCAGATGGTAACAGATTCTTATCAAGAATGTCCCGGCAGGGGGCGTGGCTAGCCAGGCAAACAGCGCGAACGCAATTTGCAGGCGCTCCCAGGGTCCCTTTTTGAAAATTACTATTGGCCCCCCTAAATAGAAGTATATAGCCCGACAGTGGCCATCTGGAGCCCTGGGGAGTCACCCGCTCCCATCTGGACCCGGAACCGCCGCCCAACCACCTCCTGGGCAGCCGGGCAACGTGTGGCCTAGTACTGCGCCCAAAGCCGCGGCCTCGCCTAGGGCTCTACCGCGGACGCCACCTGACCTACCGAACAGCGACAAAAACAACGGCGTGCAGCCCAATAGAAGGAGAAAAGGAGGGGTGAGCGCCTAATAGACCCTGGGGCACCTCATATCAGCGCGCATTTGGCCTAATCCCTGTTCCCTCCTTTAGTTAGTTTGGGAACATAGGACTGCAGGACTCTCGGATACTCCCTGCAACAGAGGGACAATGTCTCTGCCTGAGGTCCCAACTAGACCGGACCCAGGGGGAAATAACCTGTGTGGGGTGCACACAAAGGAGAGGCAGCTTCAATAGACACTCACTTCAGGTCAAGTGAAGAGAGAGCACTTGGGAGACCCGATTTATTCCCATACACCTGAACCCTGCATAATGGTATAAAAACTGCAGCCTAGCTCCTTGTAATCAAGCACCCATACGGATTATACAATAACCATTCTAACCAGGACCATTGCCCAAAGACCCTTAAAGAAGCCATAACACTAACCTGCCCTGTGGGACAGGACAAACATGGGCACTAACCTAATGTAGAGGACCTAGACAAGAGGTCTGTGTACCGCAGTCTACTACTATTTTTAGAGATCCTACTTTAACAACAAGACAGTACCTACTATAACAACATTACTCTCCACATGATGGGAGGCAGCAAAACACAAAAACCAAAGTCTGATGCGGCATCTAAACGAACAGTTTGCCAGGCAACCCCCTCAAAATGGCTCCCAACCGAAGGAAAGCCAAACAGCTACTACGAACTCCTCACCACCGCGACCAGAAGCGGCGACGCAACTGCTGCTGGACCCAATTACAGATTGCAGGACCTCGCTCTCCACTAAATTAAAAGGAAGTCAAAATTGATCTATAACTACTTTGGCCAGATCTACCTGACACACCGATACTAATTTAGGTACCACGGAAACTCAGACTCTACCCCTGTTCCACTTATTTTAAGAGTTATTGCCAAGTGCTATCCACTCCCCTGTTGGGATTGTTCAAATTTAAAGGAAAATGTATCTCCAGGTTGGGAGGAGGATACTGGGTGGGGGGTATAATGTTCCGGGATATATTATTTGTCTATATAATATGCCCTAAAAATAAATATGGCTCCTCACAGCTTTAAATTACTATCCTGGAATGTGCGTGGAATTAACGATAAAATTAAAAGGGCAGTGGTATTAGATACGGCCAAGAAATCTGGGGCGGATGTTATATTACTCCAGGAGACCCATCTAGTTGGACATAGAGTTTGTGCACTTAAACGGAACTTGGTCTTAGTGGCCTATCATGCAGACTTTTCAACATACTCCAGGGGAGTTGCTATCCTTATTAGGAAGTCACTAAATTATCACTTTCACGCACTAACCTCGGATAGGGGAGGAAGATATTTAATCCTAAAAGCCCAAATTGCCGGCACCACCTATATAATAGTTAATGTATTCTTACCTCCTCCCACAGATAATCAGATACTAAATGAAATTCTACAAAGAGTGGCTGAAATGGGCAATTACCGTATGCCATGGGCAGGTGACTTTAACCTGGTTCCGGATCCGGCCCTAGATAGATTACACCCCTCTGCTCATGACACAAAAAATTTTGCCCGTTGGGTAGAAACCACAGGCCTGCTGGATATCTGGAGATGGTGACACCCCCAACTTAAGCAGTACTCGTGTTATTCTGTGGCCTTTGCAGAGATGTTTCGTATTGATTTATGCCTATGTACAACTGAATTATTACCGTATGTTGAATACTTGACAAGGATGTGTTCAGATCATGACCCCTATTACTGTCTCTAGGTGGGATCACTCAAGGTCGAGGCGATAAATGGAGATTACCCCCCAAATGTATAGCTAACCCTAAGGTTAGTGAGCATCTCCTCCCTTTGCTGACACAATACTGGGAAATAAACCAAGGCTCCGCAGCAGACCACACAGTGTAGGACGCTGGTAAGGCCTATATAAGGGGCGCATATATCTCCCTTATTAAATCAACTCGTAGAGAGGGAGAGCAGGCCCTCTCTCTTGCCCGAAACACTCTAGCTAGAGCAGAATCAGAACTGACACAAAATGAGTATGACGAAACTAAACTGGCTATGCAATCAGCTCAGAGAGATCTGGACTTACTACTAGTAGAAAAATACTCGCAGCATGAGCTTTATAGAGTGGCTGCCTGGTATGACAAGGGAGACAAGAATGGGAAGCTGCTGGCTCTACTGGCTAGGGGAGATGTACCTAAGACTATGATACAGGCCATTACTAGTGGGAACGATCTAATCACAGACCCAGTCCAAATGACAACAATTTGAGATGTATTTTCAATCCACATATCAATCACCACCTGTTATCTCACCAGATAGACCTAAGGAATTCCTAAATACAGTAGATTTTCCAGAAGTTTCTCCAGATCTAGCCTCGCAATTAGACTAAGACATTACTCTGGATGAAATTAAAGATGCAATTAATGGGTTCAGAAAAACATCTGGCCCAGATAAAATGGTACAAGAACTATGAAGACTTTCTGGCCCCTAAACTCCTAGATCTCTTTAATGGAATGAATAGAACAGGGGTTTTGCCTGATTCATGCAGACGCCTATATCACCCTAATACACAAGGAAGGCAAACCCCCTGATAGATGTGATTCATATCGGCCTATATCCCTCCTTAATTGTGACATAAAGATATTTGCCAAGATCTTGGCCAACAGACTCAAACTGGTAGCACCTGAACTAATACATCTGAACCAGACAGGCTTTATGCCCTCAAAGGCCACTGATATCAATGTGAGACGCCTTTTTACTAACCTGGCGTTCCAACATGATAACGTAGGGAATAGGATTGTAGTGTCACTGGATACAGCAAAGGCCTTTGACACAGTTCAGTGGCAATACTTGTGGGAGGTATTAACCCGTTATAAGTTAGGCTCTAAACTCCCGAAGTGGATTCAGACACTGTATGCGCATCAGAGAGCTACGGTATTGGTCAATGGGCAAATATCGGAATGCATATCTCCGGGAAGGGGCAGCCGACAGGGATGCCCTCTCTCGCCATTGCTTTTTGCCCTAGCCATAGAACCCCTGGCCATTACAATACGGGCAAATTAAGAAATAAAGGGCTTACGCATAGGAAAATTGTCTGAAAAAATATCACTCTACGCTGATGATATGCTGGTGTATCTAGCTAACTCAGGTACAGCCCTAGAAAACCTCCTGACAACTGTCTCTGAGTTCGGCCAATACTCAGATCTGAAAATTAATCTCTCTAAATCTGTGGTGTTTCCCATAGACCTTCTTCCTCAGGGCACACCGAACACCTTACTACAGCTCAAAGTAGCAGACTCATTTAAATAACTGGGTATAGTGATACATAAAGATCTTAACAGATATGAACAGCTCAATCTGGAACCAGTAGTACAGACCCTGACTAACAAAGTTTCCATATGGCAAGACCTACCTCTTTCTTTACCAGGTAAAATTAATATGTTTAAAATGATCTTTCTACCCAAATTTTTATATGTTCTCCATAATTCTCCCATAACTCCTCGAGCACAATGGTTCACAAGAGTAGACAATATAATTAGAAGTTTCTTATTGGCAGGAGACCACCCACGATTAAACTTTAGGGTGCTACAGGCGTCTGCAGCTGGAGGAGGCCTAGCACCACCTAATCTTAAACTTTATTTCCTCGCGGCCCAGCTGGTATATGCCCATTGGTGGTTGGTCCCTGATCTGAGCAACTCAGCAGTGGTCTTAGAAGCTGCGGTGATAGACTCCCTTGAGGCCCTTGATAAACTCCCGTACCGAGGTATCTATGTCCCAAGTGCAGAGTGGAACCTGGTACCATGTTCCACATATTCTGGTCTTGTCTTGTAACCCAGAGATTTTGAAGTGCTGTACTCCAATACCTGAAAGAAAAGCTCGCACTACCAATTATTCGTTCACCAGAAACCTGTTTGTTGGGATAACAGGGGACTTGCAGCTACATTCCTATTCTAGAGCCTGTTACCTACAGCTCCTATACTATGCTAAAAAAGCCATTTTAATGCATTGGAAATCACGCAACCCTCCTACAATACAATATTGGCAAAAATTGATAAATGATTCTCTCTCAAACCAGAAACTGACCTATCAAGAGGTCTTTTGGAAGCTCTCTGACCAGGGATCCTTGGCTCTTGGGCAACTCTTCTGATTGCTCTGTCAGAAATCTTGTGAGAAGCACCTGGTTGTGGCCGTTTTAGGGTGAAAAGTTCTTTCCACTTCTGGATTATGGCCCCAAGGGTGCTCTCTGAAATATTCTGAAGCTTAGAAATACATCTGTAACCAATGCTATCAGTATGTTTTGCAACAATAAGGTTGTGAAGGTCTTTTACCCATCATGAGATGCTTTTTATGTGATACCTTGGTAATGAGAAACTTTTTTATAGGCCATCAATTAGGACTAAACCAGCTGATATTAATTTGCACGGATAGGGGACAGGATTACTTTCTATATACGGACACATTTCAGCAGGTTTCTTGGCTTCCCATGCCTTTTTGCACCTCCTTTTCTTCATGAATGGACAAACATGGAACACTTTCCTGGTTTCGAGATAAAGGGCAAATAAGGACTCTTTCACAACCTGGAAAATCACAAGAAATCTTAAAAGTAACAGAACAATGCCAGGAAATGTGTGCGAAGGGCAGGAAATCCACTGGAAGAACATTGCACAATTGCTCACAATCAGAATTCCACTAGATTCTTAATCATGAAAGGAGGACTTGGTGTTCAAGTGGCAAATTCTGATTTATTTTAGCCCAGCAAGTCATGTCTATTACCAGAAAGGCATAAAATGCATTAAACACAGCCCCATGGGGTTCAGCTCCTATCCGGACTGTGTAACTGAATGTGGGCAGCCCTTGCATTTGGTTACCTCTAGAAGGGGATACAGACATCATATACATTAGTTACCCCATAACACCATTTAATATCTTTACACAATTTTTGAAATAATGTAGCAGAGGCCGGTTGATGAACAGACCCGTGCAAGGTTTATGCTACATTGTTTCAAGAGGCAAAACCAGTAGCGCAGAATGGGACAGAAAAATAAATATGCTATCTGTTATAGAAGATGTGAAGGGATCAGAATGTCTTGCACAGAAATGGTATAGCTTCAAATTGCCAAGAGCATTGCCGACAAGACTCAGCAGGCTACCGATAAATGAAAATTCAGGGAGCGAGACTCAAAGAAACATTATCTCCGGCCATGAAATATTCAGCAAGTTAAATGCTGGCACATCGGATGGCATAATCCCTGGAGTCCAATCGGAAATCCAATCTTGAATTGATCTTCCTATTTATTGTACTTATTGCTCAGGTCTTCATACTATATAGAGCATTGCTCTGGCAGCCAGGCCTTCTGCAGCTTAGGGTACTAGCCCACTCAATACACTTCTATACTAAATACACTAACATACTAGGTTAACATAATACCCAGGGACAGCAGGGGAACATTGTGGCATATTTGTAAAGTGTCTCTGATGTACTGACCACAGGTCGGTCTGGTTTGGGCTGACTTCCACACCTTGTCCTTGGGCAGGTTCGTGTTGAACTTTCGCCTCCATCTGTTCCGCGCAAGGCCTTCTACTGCCCCACTTCTGCCTCAGTATGTTCCTTTTAATATTTTTGTGAAGGCCCTGCACCTTCCGTGATGTCAAAGCAGGCAGGAGTGGGTATATAAAGAGGGGATCGAGCCGGGTTAGGGTAGGACACAGGTACGGCCAGATCGGTTTAGGGTCAGGCGTGAGCCGTATTTTTGGCGCACATCACTAATAAATACCTGTGCATATCTAACCACACAAACTTACCTTGCAACTTCTTCACAAAAAGCAGCAACTTCTTCATCATCTGCTTCGAATTCCTTCAGAGGCGACTTCTCTGCCAGAACCTTGGTCCCACGGTCTCTCTGCAACAGAACGAGACACAGAATAAGCTGCAGCACACACGATAATGGCAATGGACAGATCATTATTTTATATATTCTTCCAGAACTGCCCTCGTGAACAGATGTCACTATAGTAATAGAATATGTCCCTTGCAGTCAACAAAACCATCTATTATAAATACCCATATAAAAGAAAAGTGGCCTCAAAAGTGACTTTGCCTAAACAGCCCATTTTTAATGGGAAAGTTTGCCTTCATTTATAGTGAGGCCACGATTTTATTGTTACTGTTTTATTACTTTTATCTTTCTATTATTCTTCCAGTCACTTGTTCAAACTGCCGGCTGGTTTCTAGGGTAATTTAGACCCTAGCAACGAGGTAGCTGCTGAAATTCCCGACTGGAAAAGCTAAACAAGTGGAATGAAGCAGATTGTTTACATTGCAAATCGAGAGGTTATCAGAAACACATGTTATTTTCGTGATATTGTCCCTATAAATGCGAGAATGAATTTCTGCTATAGGCAGACATCTGGTTAAAGTACAGCAATGGATAAATGCACTGAATCATACGCTTATTCACATCACTCAGATTCCTCAGAAAGTGCTCATTTTTATTATTTTCACTGCCAAGAGCTTTTGCCCACACACTGCTGGGATTAAGTGCTGCTTCCAGCAGTGTAAAGGGGTCAGTGCCGGGCTGGAAAGAAGCACTTTGCAGCCAGAGAGAATGAGTGTGTTTGTGGGATGAATCTCCCATTTCCCGGACTGGGGGGGGGGGGGGGGGCCTGAGAGTCATTCTGCTGCCTTGTGCACTTAAAATTAGTGTCAATATAATGTAGTGTTGTGCTGCACTGGTAAAACTGGTGAGTTTTCTTCAGAAACTCTACTATAGTTTATATAAAGAAGATGTTGTGTAGCCATGGGGGCAGCCATTCAAGCACAGGATACACAGTAGATAACAGATAAGTACTACTATAGTTTATATAAACAAGCTGCTGTGTAGCCATGTGGCAGCCATTCAAGCACAGGATACACAGTAGATAACAGATAACTACACTATAGTTCATATAAACAAGCTACTGTTTAGCCATGGGGCGGCCATTCAAGCACAGGATACACAACAGATAACTACTACTATAGTTTATATAAACAAGCTGCTGTGTAGCCATGGGGACGGCCATTCAAGCACAGGATACACAGTAGATAACAGATAAGTACTACTAAAGTTTATATAAACAAGCTGTTGTGTAGCCATGGGGCAGCCATTCAAGCACAGGATACATAGTAGATAACAGATAACTACTACTACAGTTTATATAAACAAGATGCTGTGTAGCCATGGGGGCGGCCATTCAAGCACAGGATACACAGTAGATAACAGATGAGTACTACTATAGTTTATATAAACAAGCTGCTGTGTATCCATGGGGGCGGCCATTTAAGCACAGGATACACAGTAGATAACAGAGGAGTACTACTATAGTTTATATAAACAAGCTGCTGTCTAGCCATGGGGGCGGACATTCAAGCACAGAATACACAGTAGTTTACAGATAAGTACTATTATAGTTTATATAAACAAGCTGCTGTGTAGCCTTGGGGTAAGTATCGTTTTGTAACGGCAGCCGGCACATGGCCAGTTTCTCCCCATAGGGCTGCAAGAGTTAAGGTCCACGATGTGATTTGTGCTGCAGATACGGCACGGGAATAACTACTAAATCAAGTGCCGGTTCAGAAGGCAGGTCGGCTTTCATGCTCAGAGTAATACAAGCCCCTTGTCTCTGCTCACAGGATCAGTCCCTTTCCAAAAATGCATTAGGAATAATTTGCAGCACCCAGTATAAATACGGCGGCTGCTTTTTAACCTCACATTCTTTCCACAGTCAGACCCATTTACTTATGCAGAATGTTATTGTGCACCATTCATAAATACAGGTATAGGACCTGTTATGCAGAATGCTTGGGACCTGAGGTTTTACAGATGAAAATTGAGCATAGGACTGGCCAGATATGGGATGACTTTGACGTAGTTGGCCAGCTTAAATATATTGCAATATATGGAAAAGCAATCCCTGTTTTGTTTAAAGGGTAAGGAATTTTTCAGTAGCAGTATGCACAAAATGTCTCTGTCTTAAATATATTGATAATAGGCTGAGTGCAGAGGACTCTTGTATTTGTCTATATGTATTTTGTGGTCACAGCCACAAAATTATATATATATTATAGTACATTGCCCTTTAACCCCCCTACAGTTAATTTTGTACAGGTATGGGATACTTTACCCGGAAACCCATTATCCAGAAAGCTCCGAATTATGTAGAATCAATATATATATATATATATATATATATATATATATATATATATATATATATATATATATATATATATATATATATATATATATATATATATATATATATATGTACTATATTATATATTTTAAAGAACAACTGTCTTAAGCACAGGGGAATAACCATTCTGCTATAGTTTTATGGTATTGGGGGCTGTTCCTGCTGAATTGTGCTTAGTAAAGGGGAATCCCTATTCTGCCATAGTTTTATGGAATCTCTCTGTGCAGACTATGAGCAAACTTAGAGGGCTGTTCGGTCTGAATTGTGCTTAATACAGGGGAATACCTATGCTGCCATAGTTTTATGGGATCTCTCTGTACAAGCTATGAGCAAACTTAGGGGGCTATTTCTGCTGAATTGTGCTTAGTACAGGGGGATCCCTAGAGAAATAGCAAGTCAGGAACATCAAAAATACAGGAAAAACAAACAAAAGAAGAAAAAAAATGACACACTGATTTCATAATTATTCGGTGACATATTATATTTGGTGATCCTTTAAAGACAGGAGAGTAACACTTACCACCGTTTGGTCCCACTTCTGCTGTAAATGCGTAGGTCGGATGTTAAGAGAAAGGCTTCTTGTAACAGTAGCTCCAGAAGGTTTGCCGTTGAGTTTCTTCTCGGGGCTATTATGTTTTATAGGTTTTTCCTCAAGCAGAACGGCATCCCAGGGATCCTTGGCTTTGGAGTCAGTGGGAGCTGCCCCACTGACCTGTGCATGTATTGAGAAGTCTGTGCTATCAGCCTTGAGTTTGCTGAGAGGATCAAGATCCAACCAATCGAATTTATTGATGCTGTCCGCATTATCTGCACCATGCAGTGTAGGGGAGGTGCTCTCAGATTTGGGTGTATCTGCCTCAGCACTCAGCCTCCCATTCTTTACAAACTCAGAAGTAGTGGCAATTTTATCAAATAGTTTAGCCATGTCCGGAGGAACAGTATTGGAGTACCCTGGCAGGTTTCCTCGGGGTTGAAAGGGGGCACTGGCTGACATCTGATAGGACATGTACTGCGTGCAGGTTGGAAGACGGAGATAGACAGGATTGTGGCGTTGCACGGCAGGAACGTTTGCGTTGTACCCATTCTGGAAAGGATCAGCGCATTTGGGGTACGACGCAGAGAATGTTGGCAATAAGTTCATATTTCCCTGGATTCCAGGGGCCCATTGACTACTCTGGAATGAAGGCTGGCCATAAAACTGGGAGGAGGCACGTGGGTTAACTACTGGCACCTGGGATAGGGCTAGAGGCTTGGGTGGTCTCTTTAGCTCAAAAAAATCATCCAACAGCAGCCTCTCCATCTCTGCATCTGTAAGTTTCTCTACATCGATCCCCAGTAGGGTCTCTGTGTTCTTTTTAGCATCGGACTCTGGAAAGACCATAAGGTCAGGCTCCTGTCTGCCCGAAGCTGGAGGCTTTTGCCGGGTTGGCATGAAAGCTCTTCCCTGGCCTCTAACTTGCCTCCTGTCTTTCCGCAGCTTGGCTAAAGCCTCCGCTTCCATTTGCAGCGCCTCCTCTTTGTCGATCTCTTTAGGTCTCGTTGTACCTGCAGATGAGGATATGTTCTGTCTGAAGCCATTGCTGCTGGATATATAAGCCATGTTGTGCTGGACAAGACCATCGACAAGCTCAGAGCTGCCAGTACGCTCAGTGGATCATCACTGGATCTAATAAGGAAAAATAAGGAAAATTAAAAGCAATATACATATATATCTATCCAAAAATGCATTGGCACTCACAACAAAAAAATCAATTACGTGCTTGGGTGCAACATAAACCAAAAATATAGAAGGCCGCACTCATGGGACTCATAAATCAATACGCTATAATGTATTGTAGGCAAACATACAGACTTTTTGGCTGAACACCAGCCCTTCAACTTCCACTTCAGAGGCCACCCCTTTAGACTAGAAGAAAAGAACACTATTACCAATACACCTATAACCAAAAACTTGGGTGCCAGTCTGAAAAATGTAGATAAGCAGTGCAAGGAGACAGCACACCAAGAAATTACAGCAACAAAGTTATTCTGAAGAAAATAGGAGGTTTATTGAACCTCCTATTTTCTTCAGAATAATTTTGTTGCTGTAATTTCTTGGTATGCTGTCTCCTTGCACTGCATATGTATATATATATATATATATATATATATATATATATATATATATATATATATATATATATATATATATATATATGTATGTATATATATATGTCACTTCCCCCTGCTTACAGTTGCTTTTTTGTGTTTTCCCGCCACATCTGGTATTTATTTCGTTTGTTTGCACCATTTTTCACTTTGAGAAAGGCTGTTGTATCAGCCGAAACGTCAGCGATTGCCCACTGAATAAATTGATATTTATCGTTTCTAAGACCTGCGAGTGCGATCTTCATTTCCTTTTTTATATATATATATATATATATATATATATATATATATATATATATATATATATATATATATATATATATATATATATATATATATATATATATATGGGACATACAGGAAACACTATGTAAAAGAAAAAAAAAAGTGTACTTCTCTGTAATTATATTACTATATAAAACAATCTGACTTTTCAATTATTGTGTAAATAAGGCTCAGTCATTTATTTCACTTAAATCATGGGGTGCAGAAATCAGGAAGCAACTGTTCCCCCAGGGGTCACCCACCCAAACAGAATCATAGCTTATATGTAAAATGATGTTTGTTGAGTTTGAGCTCACAGGCATGTATATTGCCCCCCTCCATTAATAGGATCATTTGTGCCCCTGAGTGTGGGGGTAAGAATACAGGTATGTAGGCCAGCCCTGAGAAATCAGAGAGAAAAGGGTTAATGGGAATAAAGAGTTAACAGTTGTATCCTATCGGTGCTGTTGATGCAGCATAGGAAAGGGGCGGATGTTAAATAATATAATAATCTCCAGTCAGTGCCAGAAGGAGCTGATGATACCAGGCCTATCTCCTATCCATGTCATAGAGCAAAGGGTTATTGGTTGTATTTCAACAGGGTCTCAAAAGTGGCTAAACAAAGGATGTGTTAATGATTGTAACTTCCCTCACAGAGCCAGTCAAATCCAGGGTTAATGGTTGTATCTCCCAGCAGAAGCAGCCTAAGGGTTAATGTTTGTTTCTTCATGTTGAGTCAGTCAAACCATGGGTTAATGACCGTATCTCCCAACAGAAGCAGCCTAACTTAGGGTTAATGTTTGCTTATTCCTTTTTGAGTCAAACCATGGGTTAATGGCTGTATCTCCCAGCAGAAGCCACCTAACTTAGGGTTACTGTTTGTTTCTTCCTGTTGAGTGAGTCAAACCATGGGTCAATGGTTGTATCTCCCAGCAGAAGCAGCCTAAGGGGTTAATGTTTGTTTCTTCCTGTTGAGTCAAACACAGCTGTTGCCATGCGGAAGGCAAAGCTACAGGTAAAGGCAAAAGACAAAGATAAAGTAAGTAATAAAATTGTCGAATGGTGTCGCAGCGTTGATCTGACGCGACACGACTGTCGGATGCAGCCTTGTCATGTCGGCGCAACGCTGTGACGGATTGCGCCCGAAAACGCTCGTGGAGTCCTACCCTAAAAGGAAAGGGAGATAAAGGAAGCCAGAGGGGACCGACATTCTGCATCTGTTTAGCTGTAAAGTGCCGTGGCCCCAAGGCAAATAAAATAACACAAGGCAGAACAAACAAATTCTCAGCTAGCCATTCCCTGGGACAGGCCTACTTTACAAACACAACCTCAGAGAGCAGCAATGCTGCAAAAAGTTATTAATCTCACAGTGACATTCAGCCTGTGGCTCTCTGGCTCCTGCTGTGATCAACAATCTGGGACCCTGGGGGTCTTACTTGGCATGATGGGAGCTGTAGTTCAGAGACATCCAGTCTGAGGGAGTCAAATCCTGAGCCTTTGCCAGCAGCCCGTTCAGCAGATTTCGGCAAGGCCTTAATTGCATTCCTGATAGTCTTGCCCCGAGGCTTCACACAAGAGCTGCTGGCTTATTGAAAACAGCAACGTGCGGGGCTATACGGTCCCTTCCAATAAGAGAAAGGGAAAATGAAAACAAAAGGCACATGATTTCCTTAGCTACAGAGTGACGGGTCCCTTTTATCGTTTTCTGTTCCTATTCCTCACAGGCAATGGAACCTTCACACGGGAGCCAATTCTACTCCCACGTGGGGAAAGCACCGGCTCAGTCGGCTTTACGTGCTGCTAGGTATTTTCCACAAGTAAATGATCTGGAAATGATTTCAATAATCACACAAGCGCACGCAAAGTTATTGCTGCCGAATACCACTAACTAGGTCTCCTGTAACTGCCAAATATTGTTGTGGAATTAAAGGCCCACTATAAACTCAATTTTACCAACAGAATTGATGTTTGTCCAAGAGGAATAGATGGGGTGGCACAGAGTTATGATATTTCTCTGTACTGGTTATAGAAAAACCTGGCAAGATGTTCCCAGTATGAAGGAGGCCATTTATGAGCATTGAAATGACATCACTTCCCTTGGCTGTCAGGCCACACCCCAGACGGACTTCTTCTTCTATTGCTGAAACTACAGGCTGAGTAAGGAAATTTTACAGAAAGTAAAAACATCGATCTTTTAATAATTATTCAATACATGCAAAACTTTACTGAAAACTGCAGAACATGAGTGGCAGGGAGACAAGACTCACATGGGTGGGAGGTGAATACCCCCAAAGCTCTGCAGCAAACAGAGAATAGGGGTTAGAGAAAGGGTCAGAATTACAATGACCTTTCTGGACAGTCTCCACCCCAGTGTGGTGCCACCCTTTCGGACAGTCTCCCCCCCAGTGTGGTGCCACCCTTCTGGACAGTCTCCCCCAGTGTGGTGCCACCCTTTTGGACAGTATCCCCCCAGTGTGGTGGCAACTTTCTGGACAGTCTCCCCCAGTGTGGCGCCAACCTTCTAGACAGTCTCCCCCAGTGTGGTAGAAATTCAAAGCAGATTCACCTGCGCTTGTTTGTATCCACACCTACATTTGAATTTCTACATTGCCTGGCTTTTGGACAGTCTCCCCCAGTTTGGTGGCACCCTTCCGGACAGTCTTCCCTAGTTTGGAGACACCCTTCTGGACAGTCTTCCCCAGTTTGGTGCCACCCTTATGGACAGCCTCCCCCAATTTGGTACCGCCCTTCCGGACAGTCTTCCCCAGTTTTGTGCCACCCTTCTGGACAGTCTTCCCCAGTTTGGTCGACCCTTATGGACAGTCTCTCCCAGTTTGGTGCCACCCTTCTGGACAGTCTCTCCCAGTAGTGCCAACCTACTGTAAATACGCAATATCATTCTACTGTACATTCTCCTCAGGGCCTCCTTTACATTAGCAATATAAACAATATTCTAGTCTTCATTAGCCTTCAGCAATATAATTCTATTCTACAGGACCCTGGTGGCCATTTATATTAGAAATGGAAGGGCACACATCGTGCATGTAGATCCATCCAAGACTGGCAACTCCAAGCTGCCATTATTCCTGTACCACTTTGGGGTTGTTGCGGTGTATCACATAGATCAAGGGTCCTCAACCTTATTTACCCGTTAGCCACATTCAAATGTAAACAGTGTTGGGGAGCAACACAAGCACGAGACATGTTGCTGGTAATGGAAATAAGGGCTGTGTTTTTACTGGTAGCCCTTATGTGGACTGGCAGCTATGGGAGGCTCTGTTTGGCAATACAACTGGTTTTTAAACAACAAAACTTGCCTCAAAGTCTAGAATTAAAAAATAAGCACCTGCTTTTGGGCCACTGAAATCAACATCCAAGGGGTTGGGGAGCCACATGTTGGGTATTATTGACATAAAAAAAACTCAGGGCTATAATGAAAGAGGGGAGAGAAGTGGATAGAGGAAGGATGCCTTCACTTCTTGTTTATCGTGGATGGGAGACAAGAAATTTGGCACCTGCATGAGAAAGTGACCAAACCAGAAATCCACTGAGTCTGGTTGTTACAAAACCATCAGGACCCCATGTGCCTTTGGAAAATAGGGCTGAGAGAGTATTTGACTTGGGCAAACCCAGGACAGAAACCTCCTGTGGCAGGGGTGTACATACTGATAAAAGCACAAAGGACATTGGGTGACTCTCAGTATATATAACCCTTATGGGCAAGCTGCAGCCCTCCAGCTCCAATCAGGCAAAGATCTGCTTGCCAAATAAGCAGACCTTTAAGTGTATGTCCAGCTTTATTGTTATGACAAGATGGCCACAAGGGGGGCAGAAATCTAGTAAATCCCATGTCTGCCCCAAAGGTCACTTGTGTTTCTCCAGATGTTTATGCAAGTTGTACAACATGTTTGGCCTGAGTATATAAACCACAGCCACTCTCTTATACACAACAAGGACTTGCCTACACAAATGGGCACACCTAATTAAGATTAAGCCCAAAACATTTGCCTTAAAAAAAAGAAAACCTAATTCTAAAGGCCTCCATACACGGGCCGATAAAAGCTGCCAACAGACCGAGTCAGCAGCAGTAAAACAGGGGTTCTACGGTAACTTGAAAAGCACACAGCATATGTAACATATGTATAGAGAAAAGTTGCCTAGAATTGTGTCTTCTTTTATTAGGCATAAATAAGTATTATTTTGTGGGTTAATGTTTCCTTTAATGATACAGTAAAGGGAAACAGTATTGCAGCACCCTTGTACCATGGAAAGTGCAACAAATGAGGTTTCCCTATAAATGTCTCTGGATTGGTGTAGAGGGGGCAGATGGTTTAGAAGGGGAACTCCTTGTCTGTGTGAGAGGAAACCCAAGTGACACACACACACTTGGATAGACAACTTTTTTCCTAATTTTGGTTCTGTACATTACCACAATGAATTTTTCATTCCTCAGCACCTGATAGACAAGCTGAGCTTGCTTGGACTGAACACCTCCCTCTGCAGTTGGGTTCTGGACTTTCTGACCGACAGACCTCAGTCAGTCAGGATTGGAAACATCATCTCCAGAACCACCACACTGAGCACCGGAGCCCCTCAAGGCTGTGTGCTTAGTCCTGTACTGTTCACTCTGCTGACACATGACTGTGCAGCCACGCACCGCACAAATCACAACATAAAGTTCCTGATGACACAACTGTGGTGGGTCTCATCAGCAATAATGACGAGTCACCATACAGAGAGGAGGTGCAGCGGTTAACAGACTGGTGCAGAGCCAACAACCTGTCTCTCAATGTAGACAAAGCAAAGGAGATGGTTGCTGACTTTAGGAAGACTAGGAGTGACCACCTGCCACTGTACATCGACGGCTCTAATGTGGAGATCGTCAAAAGCACCAAATTCCTTGGTGTGCACCTGGCGGAGAACCTCATCTGGTCCCACAACACCAGCTACTTCGCCAAGAAAGCCCAACAGCGCCTCTACTTCATGCGCAAGCTGAGGAAATCCCATCTCCCACCATCCATCGTCAAAATCTTCTACAGAGGGACTATCGAGAGCATCCTGAACAGCTGTATCACTGTCTGAGCTGGGAACTGCACTGCAATGGAGTGCAAGACCCAAAAGAGGATAGTGAAGACAGCAGAGAAGATCATAGGTGTCTCTCTTCCTTCCATCACCGACATTTACACCACTCGCTGCATCCGTAAAGCCACCAGTATTGTGGCTGATCCAACACACCCCTCACACTCACTGTTCATACTCCTGCCATCTGGAAAAAGTTACCGAAGCATTAGAGCCCTCACTACCAGACTGTGTAACAGTTTCTTCCCCCAAGCCATAAGGCTCCTGAATACTCAGGGACCGGACAGATCTCTCTCACACACACACACTCCATCTGACCTTACTATATACCACAACATTACAAAGCCACTGTACGCCATTGTATAAATAAATATACCCGTGAGTGCTCCTAAATACTTTCTAAATAATAAAGCCTTTAGCAGGAGCACAAGCCTCCCCTGTGCAAGACTAGAGGAAATGCCTGAGAACATACCATTTCCGACCCAACTTGTCATGGGTCACAAGAGGCATCAGCCCCATGAACAGACTCCTACTGTCACCCTCCTGACTCCCGGGAAACTCTCCCATGGGAAATGCTGTCAGAAACATTTAAGAGCTACTTATTGTATTGAGTCACTATCCCTGGGGACGTCACCAAAGGAAACAAAACAGTAATTAGTAAAAAAGGAAGATTCAGATGTCGATTTGAACAAGTTTATGTTGTGTTAAATGATGGCTCCTGGTTACAGGAGGTGGAAAGTAAAGCACTGACTTTTTCATAAGCAGATATTTAGAAACATTGGGGTAACACTCACACTGCTATAGTTCCAGGGTTACGCAGGGCACAAATAAGCACTCACCCCAAATCTCCCCCTAACTGGCCTTCAGGCTGGGCCCCCATATCTCATAACAAGGTTACAGATATATAGAAACACTGGGGTAACAGTCACCCTGCTAAGCACCACAGTAGACTAAAAGACAATATAAAATAAAGTGTAAGCTCACCATTATCACAATCGTATCACAATTAACTAGACTGGTGAGATAACTCCTCCTGCTCTGTCCGCTCAGTGAAAATGAGACGTGGGGGGGAATACATGCAAACAGAACTCCCTGTATACCTTGGGCTCGTCACAGAAATGCTAACAATACAGGTGAGACGGCGAGAGGTGAAGTGCAGAACAAATAAAGGAAATGAGACAGGAAGAGCCTCTCAGCTGATTCTCACTTATTGCTCCGTTTGTGCTACAGACAGAAGAGAAAGACGCTGATGAAAGTGCAAGGAGAGAGGGTGCAGGTACCGTAAAAAAGGAGAGAGGGTGCAGTTACCGTAGGGAGGAAAGAGGGTGCAGGTACCGTAGGGAGGAAAGAGGGTGCAGGTACCGTAGGGAGGAGAGAGTGTGCAGTTACCGTATGGAGGAGAGAGTGTGCAGTTACCGTATGGAGGAGAGTGTGTGCAGGTACCGTAAAAAGGAGAGAGGGTGCAGGTACCATTGGAAAAAGATAGGGTGCAGGTATCGTAGGGAGTAGAGGCTATGGTTTTAAAAATTATTGGCAGATTAGGGTTTGAATCCCAAAACAAACCTTTGTGGCTTGGATAATTTGTTGGAATTCCTTGAGCCTCAGGCAGTATTTTAGATTGTGCTTTAGGGATTCTCACTGACTAATGCGTTCAGTGTAAATAAGTATAAAAATACCGGCCAGATGACTTTGTATCAGGGGTATGTATGCCCCAGTAGAAAGGGCACAGCTGATCTTTTCCATGTCGGACTATTTGGTAGTGAGAAAAAGACAATAGTGTGTTCATGACTGATACCGTCCCATTCTCCCCCTTTTCCTTCCATTTATAGAGGTAAGGAAATAACATAAGTGAGTTGATGACCAACTGAAATATTTGTGGGAAGTAGCAGAGGCCATATTAAGACTATGAAATGAACCGTCACGCACACACAAATTAATCAGGACACAACTGCACACAGTCAAGATGCACAGAACAGATGATTTGCAAGAGGGCTCTTGCTGTGGTGCCACTGCTGAACGTTCCGATAACTTCAAAAAAGTGTTGCAGCTGAATGGTTAACAGAGGCAGTAGAGACAGGGAGCAATTCCTTGGCAGGGGCTAATTGTTACCATGTGAATATTTGAATGGTTGCCCAGGGCAGACAAGGGCAGTTCCAACAGAGCCTTCCAAGGCGATTTCCATTCAAGCCAAAGAAGAATCCAGCCAATTCTTTATGCTGCTCACACACACAACACAGTGATAAGCTGAAGGTGGCAAATCTTTTGGTGGCCCTCCTAGGGGGCCCGCATTGTAAGAAACAAGCACAACAGAGGAACATAGTCTCTAAGACACAGGAGCAAAGGGCATTTCCCAGAAACATTCCATTCCAGAGAGTTTGGAACTTGGCTCAGGCCTGAAACTATTTGCCGAAACCCTATTTTAAGAAGCCCTCAACCCCCCCCCCGCCGGATGAATCCTCAATTGCCAGCAGCTCTGTGTTATGCAGATTTCAGGAAAAGAGCTGGGGGGGGCACATGGAAGATATGCCCAGGGAATGACAAGGTTTCTCTTGTGCACAATGTGCAGGGGGGAGACAATGCCTGTGTTAAAGATTAATGACAGACTGCTGTCTATGCAATTGTGTAGCTTGAATTGTAACCAACATCTGCCCCCCCCCCCCCCACCAACTAGAGTGCTCAACTCTCCAGCCCCAGGAGACTCCTTTGACTAACCACAACCCATTAAATGCCACACAAAGGAATAGCGAGGCAGCTCGTAGGAAAAGCAAACAGTCCTTCTACCAACCAAAATATTTGCAGCATAATCTCCATGCTGTTATATCTATTCTGCTTGGATGGAACTGAAAGTTAAAGGCCAACAAAACAGCTCTCAAGTGTTGTGGAAAATGCTGCCCACCAGAGGATGTTCCAACAAAACTCTCATCACCCCAGCACTAATGTCTAAACCGAGAAATATGTGACACTGTACCACAGAGGGAAGCAAGACCCCCAGGGACACTGGGAACTCTATGTGAAGTTCTGCAGCTACAGAGAAATATCTAATGTTCTGACTGGGGAGTGTATTTCCTGGTACTCGTGTAACTGTCTTTACTTCCTTTGCACGGGGGATTGTATTTCCTGGTACTCATGTAACTGTCTCTACTTCCTTTGCACGGGGGAGTATATTTCCTGGTACTTGTGTAACTGTCTCTACTTCCTTTGCACGGGGAAGTGTATTTCCTGGTACTTGGGTGACTGTGTCTACTTCCTTTGCATGGGGGAGTGTATTTCCTGGTACTTGTTTGACTGTCTCTACTTCCTTTGCACGGGGGAGTGTATTTCCTGGTAGTCGTGTAACTTTCTCTACTTCCTCTGCATGGGGGAGTGTATCTCCTGGTAATTGTGTAATCTACTTCCTTTGCACGAGGAAGTGTATTAACTGGTACTTGTGTGACTGTTTCTACTTCCTTTACATGGGGGAGTGTATTTGATGGCACACACATGCCTCTCTTCACCCTTTCAGGCAGAAAAGATCAGCCTTATCCTGTGTTATGAGAGGGGTTATAGGAATAAATTCAGGATATAAGCAACAGTCCCAAAAGACTCCATTATGGTTACATCACTGCTGGCTGGAAATGCCTGAAACAGATGAAAGTTTGGCTGAGGAAGAGGAAAGGACCACAGTGCACATATTATAGAAAACTCCTAGTGGAAGGTGAGAGAGAAGAGTGTATGTCCCCATACAGGGATATATGGGGACATAAAGGGATATACAGGGATATATGGGGACATACGGGGAGATAGAGGGATACATGGAGAGACACATGGGGATATACAGGGCAGTGAGAGAAACCATCAGATCATTAGAAGCAGCAACTTATCATTTACCTTGGCTCCCGGGTCACTGGTTCTGTAGGTTATATCCCTAACAGGGACCCATTCCTAAACTGCACTCTCTGTGCCAACCACATCTTCCTGAATGAGAGACAAAGAAACTGCTTAGCTACTGCACCTGTCTATGTCCCCTCTCCCCCAGTCTATTCCCCCTTGTACACCTCTCCCCCAGTCTATTCCCTCTTGTACCTAGGGTTGCCACCTGGCCGGTATTTTACTGGCCTGGCCGATAAAAATGCTGGTTGATCCCAATGTTATTAATAGGGAAAAAAGATAGATATATAGGAAGGCCGGTATTTATTTTTACAGAAAAGGTGGCAACCTTACTCGTACCCCTCTTCCCAGTCTATTTCCCCTCGTACCCCTCTCCCCCAGTCTATTTCCCCCTCCGTACCCCTCTCCCCCAGTCTATTTCCTCTCATTCCCCTCTCCCCCAGTCTATTTCCCTCGTACCCCCTCTCCCCCAGTCGATTTCCCCCTCGTACCCCCTCTCCCTCAGTCGATTTCCCATCGTACCCCTCTTCCCCCAGTCGATGTTTCCCCTCGTCCACCTCATCCCCCCCAGCTCGATTCCCTCGCCTCATCCCCCAGTTCGATTTCCGCCTCGTCACCACCTTCCCAGTCGATTTCCTCGTACCCTCTCCCCAGTCGATTTCCCCTCTCCCCCCAGTACCTCTTCCCAGTCGATTTCCCCTCGTACTCCTCTCCCCCAGTCGATTTCCCCTCGTTACCCCTCTCCCCCAGTCGATTTCCCCTCGCTACCCAACTCCCCCAGTCGATTTCCCCTCGTACCCCTCTCCCCAGTCGTTTCCCCTCGTACCCCTCTCCCCAGTCGATTTCCACTCGTAACCCCTCTCCCCCAGTCGATTTCCCCCTCGTACCCCTCTCCCCCAGTCGATTTCCCCTCTCCCCCAGTCGATTTCCCCTCGTACCCCTTCTCCCCAGTCGATTTCCCCTCTCCCCCAAGTCGATTTCCCCTCGTAACCCCTCTCCCCCCAGTCGATTTCCCCTCTCCCCCAGTCGATTTCCCCTCGTACCCCTCTACCCCAGTCTATTTCCTCTCATTCCCCTCTCCCCCAGTCTATTTCCCCTCGTACCCCTCTCCCCCAGTCGATTTCCCCTCGTACCCCTCTCCCTCAGTCGATTTCCCATCGTACCCCTCTCCCCAGTCGATTTCCCCTCGTACCCCTCTCCCCCAGTCGATTTCCCCTCTCCCCAGTCGATTTCCCCTCGTACCCCTCTCCCCAGTCGATTTCCCCTCGTACCCTCTCCCATCTCCCCTTCCCCCAAGTCGATTTCCCCTACAATCCCCCAGGTCGATTTCCCCTGCGTACCCCTCTTCCCAGTCGATTTCCCCCTCGTACCCCTCTCCCCCCAGATCGCATTTCCACTCGTAACCCCTCTCCCCCATGTCGATTTCCCCTCGTACCCTCTACCCCAGTCGATTTCCCTCTCCCCCAGTCGATTTCCCCTCGTACCCCTCTTTCCCAGTCGATTCCCCTCGTACTCCTCTCCCCCAGTCGATTTCCCCTCGTACCCCTCTCCCCCAGTCGATTTCCCCTCGTACCCAACTCCCCCAGTCGGATTTTCCCCTCGTACCCCTCTCCCCCAGTCGATTTCCCCTCGTACCCCTCTCCCCCAGTCGATTTCACTCGTAACCCCTCTCCCCCAGTCGATTTCCCCTCGTACCCCTCTCCCCCAGGTCGATTTCCCCTCTCCCCCAGTCGATTTCCCCTCGTACCCCTCTCCCCCAGTCGATTTCCCCTCTCCCCCAGTCGATTTCCCCTCGCTACCCCTCTCCCCCAGTCGATTTCCCTCTCCCCAGTCGATTTCCCCTCGTACCCCTCTCCCCCAGTCGATTTCCCCTCGTACCCCTCTCCCCAGTCGATTTCCCCTCGTACCCCTCTCCCCCAGTCGATTTCCCCTCGTACCCCTCTCCCCCAGTCCATTTCCCCTCGTACCCCTCTCCCCCAGTCGATTTCCACTCGTAACCCCTCTCCCCCAGTCGATTTCCCCTCGTACCCCTCTACCCCAGTCGATTACCCCTCTCCCCCAGTCGATTTCCCCTCGTACCCCTCTTTCCCAGTCGATTTCCCCTCGTACTCCTCTCCCCCAGTCGATTTCCCCTCGTACCCCTCTCCCCCAGTCGATTTCCCCTCGTACCCAACTCCCCCAGTCGATTTCCCCTCGTACCCCTCTCCCCCAGTCGATTTCCCCTCGTACCCCTCTCCCCCAGTCGATTTCCACTCGTAACCCCTCTCCCCCAGTCGATTTCCCCTCGTACCCCTCTCCCCCAGTCGATTTCCCCTCTCCCCCAGTCGATTTCCCCTCGTACCCCTCTCCCCCAGTCGATTTCCCCTCTCCCCCAGTCGATTTCCCCTCGTACCCCTCTCCCCCAGTCTATCTCCCCCTCATGCCCATCTCCCCGTCTAATTCCCCTCATACCCATCTCCCCCTGTCTAATTCCCCTCGTACCCCTCTCCCGCAGTCTATTCCCCTACTTACCAGTCTCCCCAGTCTGTGCCCCTCATTCCCTCCTCCGTAGAGTCCTGGTCCCCAAATAAAATATCTCCTCCGCGCCTGTGTCCCTTAATAACTGTCCCTCCGCCGCTCTCTCCCCTCAGAACAGTCTCCGGCCGGTATAAAGCCCACGGTACATCTGTGCCTCCCGCTGACAGACTCACTTCCCAAAAGGCAGTGCGGCGCGCTCCCGGGTCAAGCCGCCGGAAGAAAAGCGCACGCGCAGATATCTAAACGTGCACGCGCCACTTGCCCCCTGCCGGCCATTCCTTAGCGCTGCAGGAACCTGCACCAGACGGAATATGTAAAGTGCTGCTGCTCCCTACAGAACATATAGAGGAATTGCCAGTCTCCCCTCTACACTTTATTGCGACCACAGCCCCGGTCCCCTCATTGTCTTACCCCCCGCATAATAAGTTTTCTCTCAATTTATATATAAACGTTCACCCATTAGGGCTTCAAGGCTTCACAGCCTCACCTCTGTCTATTTTTCTTCTCTGATTCTGATTCGTGATACAAATGTAAAGAAACTCAATTAAGTTCCAGGTCAGAACCAGCAGTGCAGAGACCACACATGGCATCACTGGGGGTGGCAGTCATTTGGTGTTCGTTGTTGTTGCTCCGCATATGACGCCATGTTCAGACTGCAAGTTCTTCAGTCAAGAAAATTCTCACGCCTGGTAATTCTGCATCCAGCGGTGTGTAATAATCACATTTATTATGGGAAGCGGCTTCTCACTCAGAGAGGAAAAATAAACTTTTCCAGGGAGGAGTTTTCCATCCCATGGAACCTCTGATCTTCCAACTCTGAGTCTGATGCGAAATATTCCAATCGTTCCAAGTTGCAAGAGAATTCTCTTTGCCGCACGGACCAACTCAGAACTTGTACTCAGTCTCCGACCTGACTGTGCGTGCGTTTTACGGGGTTTATAGAGAAATTAGAGGAATTCTGCGTTATACTGAAAAAAATGCCCCCCCACTTTTATCTTTACATAACCCCCTTCTCTTTTTCTCTTCTCCCCCTAATGCGATGGCCTTATTCTCCCCCATCCTCCCCTTCTATATTTCTCCTCTCCCCCATTTGTCTCTCTACTCCCTAACCCCCTTTCCCTTCTCTCCTTCTGTCTCTTATCCACTCTCCTTTTCTATTCTCCCCCCAACTGTTTGGCCTTACTCTCTCCCATCCTCGGCAATACACGCAGAGATATTACCCGCAGCAGACAGAGATTTTCTAACCTGTCCGATCGACCAAATGACCAATCTCCAATGGACGAAAAATGTCGGGACTCTCCCCACACGTTCCGAAAATCGTACGAATCCTCGATTTGTACAATGAGATCTTTGCGTCTATGGCCAGCTTTACTCTCCCCCATCCTCCCTCTTCTCTCCCCTTCTATATTTCTCCTCTCCCCAATTTGTCTATCTACTCCCTAACCTCCTTTCCCTTCTCTCCTTCTGTCTCTCATCCCCTCTCCTTTTCTATTCTCCCCCAACTGTTTTGCCTTACATAGTTAAATTGGGTTGAAAAATGACAAAGTCCATCAAGTTCAACCCCTCCAAATGAAAACCCAGCATCCATACACACACCCCTCCCTACTTTCACATAAATTATATATATACCCATAACTATACTAACTATAAAGCTTAGTATCACAATAACCTTTGATATTATGTCTGTCCAAAAAATCCAAGCCACTCTTAAAGGCATTAACAGAATCAGCCATCACAACTTTACCCGGCAGTGCATTCCACAACCTCACTGTCCTGACTGTGAAGAACCCCCTACGTTGCTTCAAATGAAAGTTCTTTTATTCTAGTCTAAAGGGGTGGCCTCTGGTACGGTGATCTACTTTATGGGTAAAAAGGTCCCCTGCTATTTGTCTACAATGTCCTCTAATGTACTTGTAAAGGTGTAATCATGTCCCCTCGCAAGCGCCTTTTTTCTAGAGAAAACAATCCCAAACTTGACAGTCTACCCTCATAATTTAAGTCCTCCATCCCTCCAACCAATTAAGTTGCCCATCTCTGCACTCTCTCCAGCACATTTGTATCCCTCTTAGGACTGGAGTCCAAAACGGCACTGCATACTTCAGATGAGGCCTCACCAGGGACCTATAAAGAGGCATAATTATGTTTTCATCCCTCGAGTTAATGCCCTTTTTTATGCAAGACAGAAATTTATTTGCTTTAGTAGCCACAGAATGACACTGCCCAGAATCAGACAACTTGTTATCTACAAAAACCCCTAGAGCCTTCTCATTTAAGGAAACTCCCAACACACTGCCATTTAGTGTATAACTTGCATTTATATTATTTTTGCCAAAGTGCATAACCTTGCATTTATCAACATTGAACCTCATTTTCCAGTTTGCTGCCCAGTTTCCCAACTTAGACAAATCACTCTGCATAGTGTCAGCATCCTGCATGGAACCTATACTTCTGCACAATATAGTATCATCTGCAAAAATAGAAACAGTACTTTCAATGCCCACCTCCAGGTTATTAATAAACAAGTTGAAAAGCAAGGGACCTAGTACAGAGCCCTGCGGTACTCCACTAACAACACTGGTCCAATAAGAAAATGTTCCATTTACCCCCACTCTTTGTAGTCTATCTTTTTTTCCTTCTATATTTCTCCTCTCCATTTGTCTCTCTACTCCCAACCCCCTTTCCCTTCCCTCCTTCTGTCTCTCATCCCCTCTCCTTTCCTTTTCTCCCCCAATTGTTTGACCTCACTCTCCCCCATCCTCTCTCTTCACTCCCCTTCTATATTTCTCCTCTCTCCTTTTGTTTCACTAATCTGTAACCCAGTGGGTGAAGGGAGTCTGGGCCCCATAGAAAAATCAGACAGACACACACAGACAGACAGACAGAGGTGCAGCTGAATTGCCAGTGAAAGTGCAACACAGGGAGGCACAGACTGTCGGTTGTTGTCACTT
This sequence comes from Xenopus laevis, assembly GCF_017654675.1. Lineage (NCBI taxonomy): Eukaryota > Metazoa > Chordata > Amphibia > Anura > Pipidae > Xenopus > Xenopus laevis. Next base: position 22,656,410 of record NC_054378.1, on the reverse strand, counting down.
TGGGCCAGTACAGAGGACACAGAGGTCACGGGGGGTGGGAAGAAGCTGATTGTTGGCCACAGACATGCAGGACCACCATCAGAAATCACAGGGCCCCATACGACAAAATTTCCTGGGCCCCCTGGGCTGCGCCTAGGGTTGCCACCTTTTATAAAAAAATTTACCGGCTGCTGGGGGCGGGGCCTCAAAGGGGCGGGATGTGATGTCAAAAGGGGCAGGGCCACGCCACGGACACCGCGGAAGCTGGAAGAGGCAAAAGAAAAGGTAAGTTGCAGGGGATTGGGGGCAGGCCGAGGGCTCCTTTTGATCGTATTACAAATTTACCGGCAGTTACATTGCCGGTAAATTTGTAATACCGGCCAGGTGGCAACCCTAGCTGCGCCCACCGCAAGCCCCACCTACAGGTCTGCCCCCCACCACACAGTAAAAAAACAAAAACAATATTGGTGGCTAGGGTTCCCACATGTTAATAAAAAATAAAAAGATATTGGTGGTTATCTGGCAAAATAAGCGTTCTAGGATCAGTCTCTATAAATTACATTTGCCCAAAGGTTTAGGGGGGGTTAATCTGCCGAACATTAAGGAATATAATGACGCTGCACTATTACGTTATGCAGGGGACTGGCTTATGGACCGCAGTTGGTTCACTACAATAGATTTAGACCAACACCAGTCCTGTGGATTATCTCTAAATTATCTCCTTCACTCTCCGCTCTCGGTCATTCCACAACCTTTGAAAGATAATCCGCTTTTTGCAGACACTTACAAAACCTGGCGCTCCCTAAGGCTAAAACTCCATCTCTCCCCACATCATTCACCCTATCTTACTTGGCTCGGAAATGCTAAATTTCCCATAGGCGTGTCAAATCCAATCTTACAAACCTGGAAGGCCAATGGTCTATACAATGTGGGCAACCTACTTAAAAATGATTTAGATGTCTTATCTCTGACAAAACTGAATGAGAAATTCCCGTTCACGAAGCCGTGCCTCTTTCTTAGTCTGCAACTATTGCATTTCGTCAGGACTATCATAAAAGACATAAGAGATAAAGGAATTGGTAGTGCGATCGATACTCTTTGGAAGGATCGGAACACCTACTGCTCCACCTCACACATATATTGCGCAATACGTACTAGCATAGATACTGATACGGCTGGAGGTTCCCTGTTTAAATGGACACTGTCCATCTCTCAAATAAGCTCTACAGAGATATTGAAATCCCATGTTCGAATGATGAACCTGCTCCCGGCTAGTAGATATCAAGAAATGTCCTAACAGATTCTCCATAACTCGTATAATGGGTAGTCTCCCCTCTGATGGATGTACTCGATGTCGGGCCCCTAAAGCAGATCTCTTACATATGTTTTGGTTCTGTCCTAAAATCATAGACTTCTGGCGGGATATCTCCTCTTATTGGACGCAGATAACTACTAAGCAGATCCGACCAACCGTGGAGTGGGCAATGTTTAGCTCTGTAACACATTACACACACTTCACTAGAGAAGAGAAACACTTGGCAGCCCGGCTGGCAGCAGCGTCCAGGAAGGCAATTCTTCATCAATGGCTATCTCCCGACGGCCCGTCCCTTCTACTCACTAGACAAAAGTTACACTACATCTTCCATATGGACTGGCTCGAGGCTATAGTCAAAAAAACACAGCAGATAGATAAATTCTCTGTTTGGCATGCTTATATCAACAGCCTCCCACACTCACTTAAATATCTTACTACATATACATTCCAAAACACTACTTGGTACGACTTGGAAACTCTTAGAGATAACCCACTATTACTGGAAACCAGGGCCGCCATCAGGGGGGGACAGGGGGGACAAGCGTACCGGGCCCGGGCATGAAGGGGGGCCCGGCAGCGCTGCATTTTTTTGAAGATCCGGGCCCCCCTTACGAGCGCCCGAGCCGTACGTCATTCCTCTTGAGTGCCGAATGCGGAAGTGCCGAAAAGCCGAAGCCGATGCGCCGAAAAGACCCGAAGTCACGGAAAAAGCCGAAGTCCCGAAGTCACGAAGCGCCGAAAAGACCCGAAGTCACGAAAACAGCCGAAGCCGAAGTCCTGAAGCAGCGCAAAGACCCGAAGTCACGAAAACAGCCGAAATTGAAGTCCTGAAGCGGTGAAAAGACCCGAAGTCACGAAAGGAGGCGAAGTTGAAGTACTGAAGCCATGAGTTCAATTCTACTGAACACCAGTTTGTGTTTTTTTTTTTTTTAATCCCCTGGCCACCAATGTATTATTTTAATATTCTATAGGCCCCTGCCACCAATCTTTTTTTTAAAACTTTTTTTTTGGGGCCCCAATTTTTTTTTTAACTCGTAAGGGGCCCCTTGCCACCATTGTTTTTTTTGAGTTTTTTTTAAAAAAAAAATTAATTTTCTTTTTGGTGGCCCCAAATTTTTTTAACTTGTAAGGGGGCCCCTGCCACCAGTTTTTTTTTTTTTCAAAAAAAAATTATTTTTTTTTTAAAATTTTTTTTGGGGCCCCAATTTGTTTTTAACTTGTAAGGGGGCCCCTGCCACCAGTTTTTTTTTTTTTCAAAAAAAATTTTTTTTTCCAAATTTTTTTTTGGGGCCCCAATTTGTTTTTAACTTATAAGGGGGCCCCTGCCGCCAATGTTTTTTTTTTTTTCAAAAAAAAATTAATTTTTTTTCAAATTTTTTTTGGGGCCCCAATTTGTTTTTAACTTATAAGGGGGCCCCTGCCACCAATGTTTGTTTATTTTTTAGTTTTTTTACATTTTTTTTTGTTGGGGCCCCAAGTTTTTTTTAACTTATAAGGGGGCCCCTGCCACCAATGTTTTAAAAAAAAAAAAAAACTTTTGTGGCCAGGGCCCCCCCATTAAAAATTATTGGTGGCTAGGACCCCACATGAGAAAAAAAATGGCCAGGGCCCCTTAAACGTCCATGCCTTCCCTAAGTCAGCAGCTCTCAGGAAGATGGGGGGCCGGCTAATCAAGTAAGTGTGGCGTGGCTGGGGCCCCCTACAACTCTCCCCCCTGTCCCCCCTTGATGGCTGCCCTGCAGACATGAGATCAATGTGTCTGAGCAGGTAATTATAAAATATGTGAACAAGTTCCCAAAATACTTTTCTTCGTGTATAAAATATTAGGTATTTGCTATGGAAGTCAATATGCTATGTTGGCTGCACGGCTGCTCCAGACTTCCAACACAATGTAGCAAGCAAGTCCTACAGGAAACACCGTTCATGTAGATATCAATGTGAGTTTGCTCCCATACATGGTGCCCAATGAAACCCCGAGCCTGTAGTAACCCTCCTGCCTGAGCCCGGCCGTAGTAACCCGTTCCATCCCACACACTCACCCTCTCATAGAAAATCTGCGCCTCGTAACGCAGCCTAACATGACGAGCGACAGCAGCCAATCGCAACTCACCGCGCACTGATAGTCGAATGAGCCAACAGCCAATAGAAAAATAGACTCGGCCCAGTTGTACCATGGTAACCGGGACTCCGGGGGCCCCTGTCAAAAGAAGTGAACGGGATGTAAACATGGAAGTGGGCGGGGCGGCTGACAGAACTGGGGGCGGGTCTGGTTTAGGGAGCAAAGGAGGAGAAGAAAAAGCGGCGGCGGCGGTACTGGGCACAGAAGAGAAACCATGGGCAACGCCGCGCAGGTACGGCATCTCTGTGTGTGTGCATATTGTACCCTACTGTGTGTGTATGTGTAGCGGCACATTTCTATTGTGTGTCTGTACTCTATAGGCCACCTGCCCTGTCTCTCCTGCTACTGCTGCATTCTATTGGCCACTTCTCAGTGTGTCTCTCCTGCTACTGCTGTACTCTATAGGCCACCTGCCTTGGAGCAGGTAGTAGCATGTCCATCGTTCGTTTCCTCACATTCCCAAAGGGAATCATGAGCTTGCACTGGGGCTGCTGAACTACTCTCACTGCTGTTCTGGTGGAACCGGGCAGGTAGAAGGGATCCATACGTGTTGGGGCAGTTGCTTTTGGGCAAAAGTCCTGTTGGAACAATTCCTTCCCATCAGTAGTAGCACCATTGGAATTTAAATCTCCCAAATTATATGGAACGACCAATAAAGGGGATGAAAGGGATAGTTCACCTTTAAATTAGCCCTGGGTATGATGCAGGCAGTGAGGCTCGGAAACCATTTTCACTTGGTCTTCATTTTTTTTTTTTTATATTCCTGTTCTTTGTTTAGCAGCTCTCCAGTTCGGCATCTCAGCAGCGGTTTGGTTGCTAGGGTCCGAAATTACCCTAGTAACCAGCTAGTGGTTTGATTGAGAGACTGGAAGATGAATGGGGGGGGGGTAAATTGAATAAGTAAATAACAATACACTTTTATGGTTGCTGGGGTCAGTGACTCCCATTTGAAAACTGGAAGAGGCAGAAGAGGAAGGCAAATCATTTTGCCATTAAAGGGGTTGTTCACCTTCATACAACCAGTTGATTTCAGATAGATCACCAGAAATAACGACTTTTTTCAATTGCTTTCTAGTTTCTATTTGTGTAAAGTGTCATTTTCACCTTCTAAAGCAGCTCTGAGAGGGGGGTCGCCGACCCCCCAAACTGTTCTAAATTGAAACATTTAATGGATACATTTTTTATCTTTCCTGGGTTTCATTACAGGCAGCTCTTAGAACTGATACAATAGTTGCAAATACTCCAGAGATGCTGCTGAAAATGTATCAACTAAATGTTGCAAAATTGTAACCGTTTAGAATCTGCGCCTGAATTACTGAGCTGCCAGACTCAAACACCACGAACATTCGACTTTAAACTTAGATTTTATTAAAACAGAAAAAATAAATAATGGAAAGTAATTGAAAACAGTCTTTATTTTTCGGGAACAATGAAAACAACTGAACTGAAAAAACTGCTTTTAAGGTGAACAACCCCTTTAAGACCAATTGAAAAGTTGCTAATTTTATAGCAGCTGAATTACCTCTTTAATTTGACTCAGTAGAGTAAATATGGCAGACTTGTGACTGAGCTCCTTGTGGCCCAGAGGCCCCGAGTTGCCTGGCTGTTTGCTTCTCGGTGTCACCCTATTGCCCTGTGGGTATCTGTCTCAGCTCAACCCCCCAGTTGAGTCAATTGAGGAAGCTCCGGCCGGCAGTGCTGTAATGTGCCCCCGGGCCTGGCATGAATATTAATGAGTCATTGTGTTCCCTGCCCAGCGTCTCCTTATCTAATTAACCCACGTCATTGCTGGAATTAAAGGTGCGTGGCGTATTAAGCTTTATTGGCCAATATTAACAGCCACCCAATCATAAGCCACCACTCCTTGTGCCTGGCACTTTCTATCTGGGATCCGTCACTCTGTGTAATAAGAGTAACTCTGTGTAATAAGTGTGGCCCCTGGGATCCCTCTTTTTCTGTCCTGCTCATTGGGCAGTTAGTGTGGCCCCTGGGATCTCTCAGTCTGTGTCATACTCACTGTGTAATAAGTGTGGCCACTGGGATCCTTCTTTCTCTGTCCTGCTCATTGGGCAGTTAGAGTGGCCCCTGGGATCTCTCACTCTGGTTCATACTCAATGTGTAATAAGTGTGGCCCCTGGGATCCATCACTCTGTGTCATACTCACTGTGTAATAAGTGTGGCCCCTGGGATCCGTCACTCTGTGTCATACTCACTGTGTAATAAGTGTGGCCCCTGGGATCCATCACTCTGTGCCATACTCATTGTGTAATGTGTGGCCCCTGGGAGCCGTCACTCTGTGTCCTACTCATTGGGCAGTTAGTGTGGCCCCTGGGATATGTCACTCAGTGTCCTGCTCACTGTGTAATAAGTGTGGCCCCTGGGTTTCTTCTTTTTGTTTCCTGCTCATTGGGCAGTTAGTGTGGCCCCTGGGATCTCTCACTGTGCCATACTCACTGTAATGTGTGGCCCCTGGGAGCCATCATTCTGTGTCCTGCTCAATGTGTAATAAGTGTGGCCCCTGGGATCCTTCTCTCTGTGTCCTGCTCATTGTGCATTTAGTGTGGCCAAACGAAATGCAGATGCACACCTGTTCCCTCTTATCACGTTCACGGTGCATGGAACATAGGAGGACGGCACCTCCAAAAATGGTAAGTAAATAGAATGAATCCAGCACACGAAATCTGCTTAAGGGTTATTACCCGTGTTTAATGCCAAGCCAAACAGATACAACGTTTCGGGGGCGTACCCCTTCGTCCCCTGAATGTAATAACATTCTATTTACTTAGCATTTAGTGTGGCCCCTGGGATCTCCCTCTGTGTGTCATGCTTAATTTGCAGTTACTGTGGCCCCTGCTGAAGGACCCCACTTACTCCTCCATTTAGGGGATTAATAATAATGACCAGTACAAGTGGGCAGAGGCAGCGCTGTGCTATAATCACGTTATGGGGCCACACAAAGTCCCTATCAGTGAGTCGCGGCCTCTGCAGGCAGAATAAAAAGGGTAACTGACCCTACTTTGTGTGTCTTTTTTCCCAAAGTGACACAACTTGATACAGTTACAGTTTATTTGTTTATTCCCAACATTTCCCAGCACCCTTGGTGAGTTACAGTAAGTGGCAGTTCCTCTTACCACGGGGCAGGTTATTTATCAGAGAGGCTGAGCTGGTTTCCAAGCACAGGTGGGGTGATGGGGCAGATATGTGCCGGGGATCACGTTACCCCCAGGAAAGGTTAAAACAACTAGTTTGTCAGCTCTTTGGCAGCTCCAGGTTATTGTCTCTGGAACAGGGAGGGGATTTGAGGTTGCGAAAGACAAACGCCACTGCCGATCTCACCGTGGGGTGAAAACATATGGAAAGTGGCTGAGTCGGGCATCAGGCAGGAGGATCCTGGGGGGGGGGGTCAAATATTAGTGCCGCTTATGGACCATCCCCATGTCTTTCTTTCCCCTTGTCTCAATGATACACCCTGTGTATAAGGATACAAGGATACAAGGATAAATTGTGTGCCAATTGCAGTATATGGCTCTCACGGGGGGGGGGGGGTGGCACCAAGGTCAGCATTAGCACCCCCATCTGAGATTTTTATGTCTGTGCCTTTAAACGAGCCCTAACATCCTTGTATTGGTTCTTAGACCTGTAATAGGTCAGTGTACTGTCCCTTTAAATGGCTCCATAGGGGTTAAATCAAGGCAGAGGGAGCCATATAATCAGGGATATCATGTGTCTCACAGTGTTTGGCCTAATATTAGGTGTGTCCCCTCGCAGGTACGATGGGGGAGGATGTCACTCGCCTGCACTTCGCTTCTCCTGCTCACGTCATTGGTTACTGTCCCCGCCGTCCCCATCGATAAGGACAAGACGAAAGTGAAGGCTGAGCCGACAGAAGATGAGCAACAATCTGATTCAACAGTGAGTGCATGTATTACCCTTCTAGTGCCCCTCCAGTACCCCCGCCTGTGCCCCAGAGCCCCTCCAGTACCCCCGCCTTTGCCCCAAAGCCCCTCCAGTACCACCGCCTGTGCCCCAGAGCCCCTCCAGTACCCCCTGGGCTGAGCTTGCTGATTAGAGGAGCTCACTAGTTGCTATGCTCACTTACCATGGCAACCATGAACTTGACAGCTATAATGAAGGAAGAACAGGAGCCAAACGCTGAATCAGAAAAACAATAGAAATCTAATGTGTGATCTGAAGTAATTGTGAGGGGCTTCTAGGAATCCCCTCTTTAATATAAGGTGCACTTCCCCTTTAAGCAGAGTGAGAGGATAAAGCGGTAGAAGTGTTGCTGTGTGTCCTGAGCTCTAATCTCAGGAGTGGCGTCAGGCGTGAGGAGCAGCATATAGAAAAGCAATTAGCACTGCCTGAAATCCTCTAAATGAAATGTCACATCCATTAGCCGCTAATTACTCCTCCCCCCCAACTCGGGTCACATGAGTCGCTCCGCACATATCTGTAACTGCCTCTATTCCAGTCTCATCTCTGGCCACATCTTTCCTTTTCCAATCCTTTCATATTGTCATTGCTGCGTATTCAGTGGGGCGCCTCCTGCTGGACAAACACAGACGACTGACCTCCGGTTGCTGTTCTCCTCCCCAGGACACTGGACTCTTTTATGACCGATATCTCAGGGAAGTGGTGGAAGTTCTGGAAACAGACAGACATTTCCGAGAGAAGCTCCAGACGGCGGATATTGAAGACATTAAGGTGGGTGTTGGCGCCACTAGGTAAAGGTATTGGGGTGGGGGGTCTCCGTGTGGGTGTAGTGCACTTGAACCCCTAAAGATGTTGAAAATAGTGTGACATTAGTATAGTTATACATTGGTAATAATGACTTCCTTTTCTACTTCCTTCCTGTTTTCCTGCTGACCCCCAACGACCCTAGAGTGGGAAGATCAGTAAAGAACTGGACCTAGTGAGCCACCATATCCGCACCAAACTGGACGAACTGAAGAGGCAGGAAGTGGGGCGACTGCGCATGTTGATCCGAGCCAAGATGGACCTCGGGGACAGTAAGAGCTGCTCCTTGTCTCTATTGGGCAGTTTTGCGGATCAGTTGCTCACAGTTAATGGTGATGGTCAATGGGCAGGAGCAGGGGTACTAGTAATTGACACATGGCCCTGGCCCAGTGTACCTGCTCCTATCCAGCTTATGTGCATCCCCTGTGGGCAGTGCTTTACTGTGACCCAAAAGCAGAAAGTGACAATTGGTTTTTAGTGCTCTGGATGGGGTAAGGGGGCAGCAATTCAGTACATACATTTATGGACTCTGTTACCCCAATATTAGCCCTGCTCTGCCTGTGTAATACACATATAGTGGTACTGGGGGCGCAATTGTTTATATCTCTATACCCAGGCTCCCCTGGCACTGAACCCCCTGTCCCTCTGTCCTTCCAGATACAGGAATGGATCACCGGGCTCTGCTCAAGCAGTTTGAGCACCTCAATCACAACAACCCGCACTCCTTTGAACCCCAGGACTTGGACTTGCTCATCAGAACTGTGAGTCTGACACATTTATTGGGGTTCCTGATGGGGGGAGCTACAATCCTCAGTGAGGATGGAAACGGGGTACAAGGACCAATCCTCAGTGAATGTAGGTGATGAAGGGTATGATGGCCAATCCTCCGCAAGAGTGCTGATGAGGGGTACAAGGGCAAAGTTAGAGTGAGGACAGGGAGGGTACGAGGAGCAATCATTAATGAAAGTGGGGGTATGGGATACAAGGGCCAATCATTACTGAAAGTTGGTGATGGGGGTGCGAGGACCAATCTTCAGGAAGAGTGGGGACGGGGGGGGAGGGGGGCTGGTGCAGGGACCAATCCTCAGTGAAAGTAGGTGATGGGGAGTATGAGGGACAATCCTCAGTGGGAGTACAGAAGAGGGTACAAGGCCAAATCCTCAGGGAGAGTGGGGCAATCATCAATGAAAGTGGGGGGGTACGAGGGGCAATCATCAATAAAAGTAGGTGATGGGGGGTATGAAGGCCAATCTTCAGTGAGAGTGGCGACAGGGGTACAAAGGCCAATCCTTGGTGAGAGTACTGATGGGGGGTTACAAGTGCAAACCCTTAGTTAGAGTGAAGCTAGGGGCAGAATATTCCATTTTGGTCCAGCCTGCGCTGCTCCTGTGGTTGTAGCTCATTCTGACTGATGCAGTGGCACATAAAACAGGTTTACACTTTATAAGTTGCTCTGCCACTTTCCACCAGGTGGGGCCGACAGTCCCCTGTTTCCCATAGGACTGCAATGGAAGAGCGCCACCTTCTGATGAGTGCTGCATAAATGGTGTAACCTTTAAATGAAACCCCCCGTTCATCAGATGACGGAGCAGTGAGCTACACATGCATGGCCCTCTGTCCCTTTAAGGTGTTGGTGCTCCTCCCTATGTACTCCCCCCAAACTCCCTCACTTGCCCCCAGATTCTATTCCCTACATTTGTTTCCCTAATTTCTATAGATAATAATGTGGTTGCAGCGCCCTCTTGTGAACAATCACAGTTTTCAGTAGGTGTCAGTAGTCAGAACAGTGGTGCTAGTTTGTGTCTTGCATTATCTGTCTCCAGGCAACAAAAGATCTGGAAAGTTATGATAAAACGCGACACGATGAGTTTAAAAGGTACGAAATGATGAAGGAGCACGAGAGACGCGAGTACCTGAAGACGCTGGATGAGGAGAAGAGGAAAAAGGAGGAAGAGAAATATGAGGACATGAAGAAAAAGCACAGGGAGCACCCAAAGGTTAATCACCCTGTAAGTGTCTGCTGTGCTACAGGGAATGCTGTGTCTGTGATTTCCGGTAGAGCTTCGGACTGTTCTGTGTAGGCCACGCCCTCCCCGATAGCCCCTTATATTTTATTTGCGCTGTTGTAGTTGATAAAGTTGTTGGGTTCAACAATTGCAACTGTTAATTGATCCATTTTACAGGGGAGCAAAGACCAATTAAAGGAGGTTTGGGAGGAGACAGACGGACTTGATCCCTCAGAGTTTGACCCCAAGACTTTCTTCAAGTTGCACGGTTTGCTTTTATATTCCAAGTTTTCCATTGTATATCTGTATAATGCCCATACTGGCACCTCTCTCTACAGACTATGAACAAATTTAGGGGCTATTCCTGCTGAATTTTCCTTAATACAGGGGAATACCTATGCTGCCATAGTTTTATGGGATCTCTCTGTACAGGCTATGAGGAAACTTAGGGGACTGTTCCTGCTGAATTGTGCTTAGTACAGGGTAATACCTATGCTGCCATAGTTTTATGGGCTCTCTCTGTACAGGCTATGAGCAAACGTAGGAGTCTGTTCCTGCTGAATTGTGCTTAGTACAGGGGAATACCTATGCTGCCATAGTTTTATGTTTTCTCTCTGTACAGACTATGAGCAAATTTAGGGTCTGTTCCTGCTCAATTGTGCTTAGTACAGGGGGATACCTATGGTGCCATAGTTTTATGGGATCTCTTTGTACAGACTATGAGCAAATTTAGGAGACTGTTCCTGCTGAATTGAGCTTAATATGGGGAATACCAATGTCGGTATAGATGTTTTGGTGTGGTGTGGCTATTAATCATGTTAATATAGGCAATTGGCTCCTCCCAGCAGAAAATCCGTATAACTGATTACAAGGAATGATACTAAAGTTAAATTAATTTGTGTTACAGATACAAACAGTGACGGATTCCTTGATGAGCAGGAACTAGAGGCTCTGTTTACAAAAGAGGTAATAGAGACTGTGGGAGTGGGTGGGGGGCAGAGCTAGGGGTTCTAGATACAGTGTTTAGGCACAGTTGCACCCTGAAGCGCTGCAGTTGTGTGCAGGAAGAATAAGAGATTAATACACACAGCAGGGAAAGACCGTAACATTGCTTTTCAGTAGTTGCTAAATCACCACTCACAGGGCCCACATTCCTACTTTATATAAACAGGTCCGTTGTCAAGCGCTTCTCCTCTTATTGGTTGGCACAGTGTGAGTGTCTGTCACTGATATATAGATATATAGATAGATAGATAGATGCCGGCACAACTCGTGTAGAGGTGTAAGATGCCTAGGTGCAAATAAAGCCCAGAAGATAAGTATATACGCACTCATACTTTACAAAGAAATAACGGTGTTTATTAGTCAAAAATAAGAACTAACGTTTCAGCTGGGGGTCTAAAAGGTTACTGTTTGTTGTTTTGTGCACTTTGAGTAAGGCTAAAGTGCTAGCTGAAACGTTAGTTCTTATTTATGACTAATATACAAGGTTTTTTCTTTGTAAGACCTGTGAGTGCGAGCCTCCTTCTGATATATATATATATATATATATATATATATATATATATATATATATATATATATATATATATATATATATATATATATATATAAAATGTATAGGCTGTAGCGCAGGCTTGAGTGTGAGAAGTGCATGCTGGGATTTCTCTCATGGTGTTGCTCTCTGTGTTGCAGCTGGAGAAAGTGTATGACCCAAACAATGAGGAGGATGATATGGTGGAGATGGAGGAGGAGAGACTGCGGATGAGAGAGCACGTAATGATGGAGGTAATGGTGGGCGCCAGTTTGTAACAAGTTGGGTTGGATGTAATAGAAGGGTTAATAGCCAGTAGCAGTAGAGTTGGTGCAGGACATTCCTGAATATCCCAGCAGGCAGCAGCAGCAGCGCAGAAAGCCAATTGGTTATGTCTGTCCTGTGCGGTACGCTTAAGAACATTCTGTTAATAGAAATAACTCAGGGGATGCATTGGAACCCCCCCCCATGCTCTAGGCCCTAACGATTGTATCACCCCCAAATCATGGGATACAAATACAATAAGAAGCAGCAGGAATCCATTGGAAACTCCCTGGCTCCCTCGCATGAAACATTTCTCATGCGTGGCCCCGGTGCAGGTAGGACATCAGATTGGTCACCCCAATGTTAGATTGCTGGGGGGATTCCAGAGATTCTCTAGTCCTCTGTTATTGTGACTCCTGTGTTTCCAGGTGGATCTAAACAAGGACCGGCTCATAGACCTGCAGGAATTCATCAGGGTCACAGAGAAAAGGGAGTTCCTGGAGCCCGACGGCTGGGAGGTAATTGTGTCACTTCATGAAGCCACTAACTGCCGTCCCCTCATGTATATAATGGAGTTGTATCCCATGGTTACCTTCCTATTGGGCTAAAATGTTATCCCCAACCAAAGTTGCAGGCTAATAGAGCACACACTCCGGTTGGGGGTAACCTGAGTTTTTTTTAAAATTTGCCCACCACCAGCGATAGGACACACACACACAAGGAGGGAGCTCCCGGTGCAAGTGGCCATGTCAGTCGAAGCGCAAGCGCAAATGCTGATCGCAGCACTGGCTCATTATGCACATGTATGTGCCCCAACATAAATGCTCGTACCGAGAGCTCCCTCCCAGTGCAAGTGCTCTAGCGCTGGGCAATTAAAAAAAAAAAAAAAAACTACCGTTACCCCCAACTGGAGTGTGTGCTCTATTAGCCTGAAAATTTGGCTTAGCCCAGCAGGTGCCCTTTAACCTATTTTCTCTTCCTACTTTCTCATCATCACCCCCTGCTTCCTCTTCCATCCAATTAATTTCCTATTCCCTCCTCTGCTTCCTTAGTCCTTACTTCCTCCTCTATCTAGTCAATTTTCTGACCCTCTACTTCCATATTTATTTAGTCCACGTCCTCTCAGCCTCTTTCCTCACCTCAGTTATTTCCTTTTTTTTATATCCATTTCCTGTTCCTTGTTTTTCAATTCCATCCATCCATTCTATTTTCCTTTCTCTGCATCCTCATTTTCACTTCTTACTGTCTTCCAAGTTGAACCATTTCCAGTCTCATTCAGGATACTTCCCCTCCCCCAGTTCCTTCCTTTTGTATTTTATTTCCTAGTCTTCTGGTTTCTTTCATACTCCCCACTTCCACTTTTCCTTCTTTATTTCCTGTTCCATTACTTTATAGCTGCTTCCTGCTCCTACACCCATTCATTTATATACTTCCTGTTTTATTAACATAATTAACTTTAGCCAACAACTTTCATTTGTGTGACTTCTTGTTTCATGGTATTGTGGCCTAATTCCTTTTCCATTCTCTCTCTACACACATTTGCTCTTCCTTACTTCTTCCTTATTTCTACTTCCCCCTCTTGCTCTCAGTTCAACTCATCTTCATTCTTACCTTACTGTCACTTCCTCTCTCAACACTTTGATTTTCCTCTGCTTATTTCCATGCTAATTACAATCTCTTTATCCTTTCTCCTTCCGCCCTTCTCCACACGTTACCTTTCCTCCTGATCAGCAATTCCCAATCACAGAATCCCCTGAGACCAGTCTGGGCACCACAGTATTTCTGCCACTGAAATACATTGTATCAGCCCCTCATATTATTCCTTATTGAGAATGAGACAAATCTCTAAAGGGAAGAGTTCATTGGGCAGCGCAGGAAGGAGAGGACTGGGTGCAGCCTATCACTTTGCCACCCAGTGTATCCCAGCGGAGCTGCCCCATTTATTAATGCAGTGAATTGGAATTGTGGGGGTGCTTAGCACATACTAAGATCTGTTCTTGGCAGACGGTGGCCGATCAGCAGCTCTACACTGAGGAGGAACTGCAGGAGTTTGAGAAGCAGATTGTGCAGCAGGAGAAGGAGCTAAAGAGGAAAGCGGACGAGTTGTACCGGCAGAGGGAGGATCTCCAGAAACAGCACGACTACATCCAGGCCCAGAAACAGGAGCTACAACAGGTGATTTCCCCCCCCATAGCAACTGCCAGTCTGTAACTGCCCCTGTGAGACTTCTCTTATCAGCAGCTTGTAAAATATGTTCTTTTAATGTCACTTCTATGCCCTACCGTGCTTAGTACAGGGGAATACCTATGCTACCAGAGGAATACCTATGCTGGCCATAGTTTTTTGGAATCTCTCTGTACAGGCTATGAGCAAACTTAGGGGGCTGTTCCTGCTGAATTGTGCTTCGTACAGGGGAATACCTATGCTGCCACAGTTTTATGGGATTTCTCTGTTCAGGCTATGAGCAAACTTAGGGGACTGTTCCTGCTGAATTGTGCTTAGTACAGGAAAATACCTATGCTGCCATTGTTTTATGGGATCATTGTTTTATAGGGGCTGCTACTGCTGAACTGTTGCTGGACCAGCCTACCTTCTTGCTGCTTATAGGGATGCTGCTACAGGGCAGTAGTGTGACATAAATAGCCCTTATAAATAAGTTTGCTGTTCTCTACAGGTGGTTCAACAAATGGAGCAGAAAAAACTAGAGCAGCAACAACCTGTGGCACCTGCTGTATCAGATGCCAATGTCAACTTTCAGCAACGTATGTGATATTTATAATTGGTGCAACTTTTAAGACTACAAATGGGGGGCTCTTTCTGCCATTACCTGCTCCTTTTCCTGTAACTCTTGCGTTTGCCTAAATGCCCCAACTTTATCTAATTGCACCCATTTTCTTTTGCAGCTGGTGACCATGCCGTCCATTTAGGATCCCAGCAGCCTCTGCCCCCCGGGCACCTCCCAGAAACAGGCGTAGCACAGAGCCACCCAGTGCCATAACCCGCCTTCTTCCAATATTTATAGTTTTATTTTATTTGTTTTTCATTTTCTTTTCTTGTTTTCAAAAATAAAAATACAAAAAAATCCGGTCCCTCCTTCTCTATGAAGAACAGATAAACAGAGAAGATGGGCACTCAAGATTCGCTAAGTGCCAGTTTAGTGTTTGGAAAAATCCCCTTTCTGTTCTGGAGAATTAACCTTGTTGCCTAATTCCTGGGACTAGACTCTGAAGCTGCCATATTGGTTGTTGGAAAGGAACAATGTCTGAATTGTGGATGGTCTTTTCTTTATTTTTGGACCAAATTAAGTGAGAATAAGTGTATCTGAGTAATTTCCAATTGTCCTTTTGTTGCTGTTGTGCTGTAGGTTTGTTTGTTATTAAGTCCAAATAAAGGTACAAGTGCAAAGTTCCTTTAATACCATGTTGGTGAAGTGCTGGAGCTCGCACAGTTGCAGTACCAACTCCGGCTTGTGTGCTGCAAGCATGGTCCCCTTTAAGCTGCAATGGTACAGCGCCACCAGCTGCCATTTAGAGGAATGACTACTGACTAAAGTGGCAGTAGGCAGTGCAACTGCGGACTATTTTCATCAGAGTTTATGCTCAGTCTGTTTTATTTATTCATTTGGCTTTATGATCGTTTGTGGGGGGGGGGTCTGTGAGTGTTTCCTGGGGGCATTATATACCGACCAATTATGTATTTAAGATAACATCATGTTCTACAGAGCTTATCTGCTGTGTAACCTGAGCCTTTTCTCCATTGAATGGCCGCCCCTATTGATACACAGCAGCTTATTTATATAAACAATAGTAGAGTTTCTGAAGCAAACCCACCAGTTTTACCAGTGCAGGGCAACACTGCATTATATTTTTATTACTTTAAATCACATTTTTTTGTGATGTTACTGTTCCTTTAGGCTAGGGGCACACGGCGCGATTTCGCCGCGATTCTGCGCTGGGCGAGTTGTCGCTGCGTTTTTTAAGCCGAAATAGCTTTGCTAACTTTGGCGCTGGCGTCAATGCAAATCGCGGCGAAATCGCTGCGCTAATTCACACGCGGCGATTCTTTTTCTACTGTCGCCCGGAAACGCCCAGCGAGGCAACTTCGGACGACAATAGAAAACGAATCGCCGCGTGTGAATTAGCGCAGCGATTTCGCCGCGATTTGCATTGACGCCAGCGCCAAAGTTAGCAAAGCTATTTCGGCTTAAAAAACGCAGCGACAACTCGCTTAGCGCAGAATCGCGGCGAAATCGCGCCGTGTGCCCCTACCCTTAAGCTGCTCAAAGAGGCACTTTCTGCCACCCAAGCCCTGGTGCTGCTGGAGTGTGGGGGGAACTTTTACGGTACTTCTCATTTTTGTCTTTTTTAAATTGTAGAATTTTCTTTCTTTACTTTTGTTTCTGGAGAGAAATGTGATTAATTACAATCCTGCCAAATAAACGTGTCGCACTTCGCACTCCATGCTTTTGTCTGGGTTCTTGGTGCAACATGGCACCTGTCCTGTCTTAGCCTGTGTACAGTATGTGCTCTTAGCTTCCCACACATCCATTGTGACACTGGTCAGAACCACTGGTAGGGTTGCCACCTGACCAGTATTTTACCGGCCTGGCCGGTAAAAATGATGGTTGATCCCAATGTTATTAAAAAATATGATAAATATATAGGAAGGCCGGTATTTTTTTCCAGAAAAGGTGGCAACCCTAACCACTGGTTGGTATCTTGTTTATGGAGATGATGAATCAGCCTGAAACCAGAGAAAGTTTCCCCTTCAGTTGCCAAGCAAATTGTGGAACTCTATTATGAAGTGGCCCCTGAATCCTCCAGGGACCCTAGGAACAGTTGGACATGCACCAGCACCCAGTTATGACTGTGGCATACATGTCATTGTCACTGTTTTTAAGGGACTGGCCAATGGAGACCAGAATTGTAGTCCAAAGACATAATCAGATTAGAAACAATCCAGAGTGGGAAGGAAGATCCAATTTATCCGGACCTCTGGGATTCCTAAGGGAATACAGAGCACAACCGGTGCAGGGATCCCCATGCCATCTCACCCAATCTCATTCCTGATTGTCCAAGCAAGGAATCTCCACTGACATGGCACTGCCACACAATAGGAACTCAGCAGCAACACAAACTGTAATGATTCCATGTGATGAAGTTCCACTTGCACCTGATCCAGGGGACACCAGGACCCCCACAAACTGCTTTTCATGTGAGCAACATTAGAATTATCTCCACTAACATATACCCGAAGTTCTGATTTTATGGGCTCCTTACGGAATCAGTCCCAAGGCAGGCAGGACCCATCCCTTATTTCTTTTGAGCGGTACCAGTAGGAGCCAGTAGATAATTACAACAATTCTGTGTGCGGCAGCCATGGGAAACTGTATTTGCCTGATTATTCCTCTTTCTGCCAGATGCTTGTGTTCCTCAAAGAACAGTTTGATCAATTATACACAATGTCATTCCACGGGAAAGAAGAGCAGCGAGAGTCGGAACAGCTACAAAGAGAGGTTCTGTTTGTACCAGAAGGTTTCAGGGAATTAGCGGCATCATTATTCATTGAATAGAACTCTTTGCTCCTTTCTCTGAGATTCTAGCTAGCTGTATAAGGGCTCTTGCACATGAGCGTTCTGACCTGCACTCCCCTGCGTTCCGTTTTTTGGCGTTCAGCCGCAGGGGAGCGCAGGAATAGACGCAAGTCATTATTTGAAATGGGGCTGTACTCGCTCAGGCGCGTGTAGGCGCCGAACGCAGGAAAAATGCAGCATGTTGCGTCTGAACCTGCGTTCGGCGCCTACACGCGCCTGAGTGAGTACAGCCCCATTTCAAATAATGACTTGCGTCTATTCCTGCGCTCCCCTGCGGCTGAACGCCAAAACACGGAACGCAGGGGAGCGCAGGTCAGAACGCTCATGTGTAAGAACCCTTACAGAGCATTCTGTCCCATAAGCTGCACAGATCCTATCTGATTCCCATTGGGAGCAGCAGTCCTGTCCTGCTTTATGGCAGCTGAGACCCTGCTAGGCCTGGTCAGGCTACCAGGAAAACGGAGGCCCAAGCTTTGAGGCCTAGCCATGTGGCTGAACTTTCAAGGCCAAGACTAAGATCCTTATCTGCTGGGACCCCAATGACACCTTGGGGAAAAACCAGCAGTGAGAAGTAGATGGAGAAGTTTGTGGCTGAGAGCAGGAGGCAAAAGCAGAGAAGAGCAGCAGTAGCTCATGCTCAGGAGGTGGAAGCCCACAGAGGTGCCCCACAGGAAAGGAACAATACCCCTGGAGCAGCAAAGACTGAGCCTCTGGTTAAAGTGGATGAAAAGCAAAGTAAACAAATGCAATCTATATGAACTGCCAATAGTGAGTGTGGATGTGTCTGGAGGGAAAAACGGTGTCTGTATCACAAACTGATAGTAATGGTAAGCATAAGGAAATTGTGCAGAAGAAATTAAACCTTTGCCAAAATCTCCCACAGAAGTGTGACTGGGGCCTGTGAGCAGCAGGGAATCCAGGGCTGTGCTGACAAACAAGCAGAGGCTCCACTGTGTGAGCTGGAATCAGTTGGCCAGGCGGGGGAGGAATCAGGTGCAGCAATTGACTCTCCAGTGCATGTGTTACAGCCGACTTGCCAAGATAGTTGGACCCCAGATACAGCTGCCAGACCTTGCACTGGTGCACCCACATCTCCAGACCAGGGAGCAGCAGGCGCCTGTAGCAGTGGAGGGAAGAGAAGTGCAGTTTCCACCATTGCTCTGTATCCCCTGAGCTCAGAAGGCAGTGGCCCTGGTACCTGCATTGATAATAACACCAGTAAAGGAGTTGTATATAAAGCACAAGTGCCAGTAAAGGAGCCCGTTTTATGCAAAATCAGCAAAGCTCATAGACTGTGTGAAGGGGGGTTGACTGAAGAGAAGGTAAAGAAAAGTAAAGAAACCCTTACTGCTTTAAAAGCAGCTGAAGCCTTAAAGGAACTAGCCACCTTGCAAAATAAAAAGAAAAAAATGCAGTTGTCAACCAAATATCTAACGAATGTGTTAGCAGTTTCTGAAGGCAAAATGAAAGAATTAAACACAAGGAAGAGAAATGAGTTAAGGGGTGAACTTGCTGAGATTAATTTTCAAATAAGTGAGCTGTATAAAGATGTCAGTCCATGGAAAGAGATCTACCAAAATAAACAACGATTTGAAACAATGGGATCTAATGTCCGTGGTTCTGTATCAAAGCCTGGTCTACAGAAATCCTACCAAGCAAGTACATCCAATAGCACTGGCTCATCCGAGAGTGAAACGGAGTTTATCAAACCATTACCCCCAAAAATGCAAAGGGGCAGAGGAAAGGTAAACTGGCAAAACATGGCCTTTGATCAGCAAGATGCGGATAATCAGGAAAAGAGTAAATTTGTAATTAAAACCTTTAAAGTAAATAAACAGAAACAACATCTGCAGATTAAAAAACCTTTTGAATTTTCCAGATTTACCAAAGGCTAAAGGTAAAATGAATGTGAAGTCACTGTGCAAGTCTGCTTCTGTGAGAAGTGAGAAACAGCCTGAAGGAGCCCTGGACAGGGTCGGACTGGGGGGCCCGGGGCCCACCGGGACTACTGTCCAGGGCCCCCTCGACCCCCTACCGTGATGCGCACTGCACACCTTCGTGACAGCATGCTTCGACGCTCCTTCTTGAGAGACGCCGCTCAGAGCTCTGTATGTTGCTGCGCGCATGCGCAGATGGCGCAGCGCGGCGCCTAAAGAAATCTTTTTTTTTTAACAAAATGGTCGGGAGAGGGGTCTGGCCCGGCGGGGGCCCATTAAGGGTCGGGGCCCACCGGGTTTTTTCCCGGTTTCCCGCCGGGCCAGTCCGACACTGGCCCTGGAAGCAGAAGAAAGTGAAATGGAAGTTTCGACAAAATCATCTCCAAGGGCAAATTTACTAAAGGGCAAAGTGGCTAAAGCTAACGAAAATTTGCCAGTGTGACGTCATTTTGCCACTTCGCCGATTTGCGGGTGCTGGTGTAAATTTTTTAGCGAAGTGGACCTACTCTAGCGCTACTTACGCCAGACGAAGTTGCACTATGGCGAAGGAACGTAACTACGATAATTCACCAAGTTGTGGATTTTCGTGAATGTAACCTCTTGCGCCAGACTTTACTTCGCCACCTCAGACCAGGCAAAGTACAATAGAGTATATAGGGATGGTCCAAAAAAAGTTGAAATTTTTTCTAAGTCTCAAAAAAACGCTGGTGGCTTTTACTTTTTATTGGGTGATAGGGTGAAAAAGATCATTTTTTTTTAAGATACCCACCTCCCCCCGTACATTTGATAAAATATGGCACATAAACTATACTGTGGGCACATGTGTAGGGCATTAGAACACATTTATTAGTGTTCCCTGGCCTTGCGTAGTGTAATGTGTTTGCTGCTGCATATACGTCCATTGCACGCCGTATGCAAATTTGCCATCGCTAGCTTAACTTCGATCCACTGATTGTAACATCGCTAGCTCAACTTCGCAAACGATCGGTACCTTGTGCGCAACTTCGGATATTCATGAATTTGCGCAGCCTTGGGGAATCTACGCCTGGCGAAGTGCAGCGAAGCCAACGCTGGCGCAAATTCGAAGGTAAGTAAATTTGCCCCCAAGTGTGAAAGTGAGTGGGGCAATAGAGAGTGGCACAGTGGAGATGGTGTGATGGGCGAAGGGGTGCAAGGAAGGAGCCGTGAGAGTAAAACAGTGGAAGTGCAAGTGTGTGGGAATACAGGTTACCCCTCTACTGGGGAATTAGCAGGTAATAGGCAAGTTCAGGTGGACCAGGCAGAGGCAGCTTCTGTAGAATAGAATCAAACCAAGTAGGTGGTGATAGTGTACAAACAAACCCTGCATCCTTTTGGGAGAAAAGAAGGTTGTTCCCAATTTGTCAATGAGCCCTTTAAGAGAAAGAACTTGGTTAAGATGACGTGGGATGGTACTAAAGAGGATGCCCCCCAGGTGCTTTATTGTAAGATCCCTCTTATTAGATGGAATGGGGTTCTCACCAGATGACTCGTAGGCCGTTATTGCGAGAAGCATTACACCATTTCTGGAAGATATATAATGTACAAAAGAGAGCAGGTCATCAAAACTGGGAAAATTTAGTGGTCATACCGTTGACCAGAAACCAAAAAATATCACAATAGTCATGAAAAATGATGCAGTTCCCCAGGTGGACATTTTGGTTTGGTTACGGCGCTAATGCAAAAGCTTTAATTAAAACATATGATGAAGACAATGTCTGAGCAGGGGTTTGGCGCACGCAGGTGAAGTTACAAATAGTAGGCAATGTACCAAATCATCTGCCCAATTCTTTCTTTATAGGGAAAAAGAAAGGTACACACTTTTATATTGGCCAGCCACGCTGATGCTTTAAATGTGGGGCTGAAAACCATTTGACAAGAGCCTGTAACGTTCTAAAATGTGCACTTTGTAATGCGACAAGCCATGAGGCAGAAAGCTGTGACCGAGTGAGGTGCAATAAGTGCAACAGTATGAATCATTCCCATAGAAGGTGCCCTGAAGCCTATCACAATATTGTCAAACTGTTCCCTGCAATAGATAGGGAAATGAGAAGGGAAATGCAGCCAGTGGGAGGAGAAAGAGAACAGGGACAGGAAACAGAGCCGCCTCTATCACAGGAAGGTGTTTCCAAAAAGGAAATAGCTAAACAACCTGTTAATAGTCAGAAAAGAGGCCAGAAAAGGAAGTTAGAGGAAAGAAAAGGCTGCAAGTGAGGAGAATGTGGAAGTAGAAGGCTGGAAAATCTATCAAAACAAAAAAAATAAATATGCCCATCAGCCTGATCCAGAGGAAGGTGGCTCATGGGTACTTACATTCTCACTCAATACTGGAAATTAATTCTCAGTGCTAGACATTGAGTCCTGGGGTGATAGGGCAGAAAGGGAAGAACAAGGGGAGTTAGAGAGGTTGGAGCCTGAGCTTATGGAAATTCAACTGGCTTAAAAAAGAAAAAACTAGCGAAGGTGGTGAACAGCCAGTGAGTAAAAAAGGTATAGGTGGCACTGCAGATATTTCCCAAAATCCAGTGGAATGTTTAGCTGATGATTTCCCTTTCCTTTTGCCCCAGGTAAAAAGATATGGAGTCAAAGGAACAACGGATAGGCGCACTCAAAACATAGCTGGATCCAAATAGGATGGGGTACTCTGATACAATAAGTACTGGTATAAAATAATTAAATAATCGTTAAAAACATTGTTACTATACTGGTATAAAATAATTAAATATACGTTAAAAACATCGTTACTATATGGAGTGGATGTATAGAGCAGGGAAGTGCATGGCTCTACGCGTTTCAAAAAAAGATATGGAGACAAGGCTGTTTCTTCAGCAAAAGAAAGGAGTAAAATTTTACCAAAAGTTCTTGATGCGTCGTTTCCAATTAGATTTCTTACCTCAAATGTTTGTAGTATTAAAGTCCAGAGGTGTAGGTTTCTGGCTTTTGAAAGTCTGGCAAACTCGAACGCAGAGGTGTTTTTCCTTCAGGAAACCCGACTTACTACTTGGACAGATATAAGTAGGGATGCACCGAATCCAGGATTCGGTTCAGGATTCTGACTTTTTTAGCAGGATCCGGCCGAACCAAATTTGCATATGCGCAGTAGATCCGTACCGGTAACTGTTCCTACTGCGCATGCGCCAGAAGATGCAATTCAAAGCAGGAAGAAGACGTGCGTGGGAGAAGATGGGGACTGTGAACTCCATGGACAGGACCTGCGCAGAGGGGTGAGTGACAAGTTAGGGGTATTTGCCCAGGGGGACAGGTAGGGCAGGGGGGAGGAGGGAAGGGGGGCAACACGGGGGAGGAGCGGAGGGGTTTTGCGCCGAGGGGGTTTACTTCTCCTTTAATGTTGGATGTCACCTTAAATGGAAGACGATTATATCTCATAAACATTTATGGACCACAGTCTATGTCAGGTAGGAGGGCACTACTGGCTGAGATCAGACCTTTTCTGCACACATCCCTCCCCCTCATTCTGGCTGGTGATTTCAACCAGGTTATTAGACCAGAAGATCGTTCTGGAAGAATAAGGACATCTGAAAGCTATTATTTGAACATTATTCAGCAAGTTGGCCTGACCCGGGGTGGCCGGAGGGCAATACATACCTACAGATGTGCAGAAAGGAGTAGCCTTCTGGATATGGCTTTTGTTAAGGCAGGCTAGGAATTCACTGATGTGAGAGGAGGGGTAGAATACTCTGACCATCTGACACTTTCTTTCACAGTTGGGACCTCATTTATTCTGGCAAGGGGTACAGCTCACTCTCAGGTTAACACACAGAAAGCCAAGCGTTGTTTAAAAAGCCTTGATTCACTCTGGTGCTCCGTCAGGCAGACCCTAGCAACCCAGACTGCTGAAACTGCAAACTGGAGAGCTGCGGAAAAAAAAGCTGAATAACTCAGAAACCACAAATAATAAACAATTACAAATTGTCTCAGAATATCACTCTCTACATCATACTAAAAGTTAATATGAAGGTGAACAAACCCTTCAACCCTTAATATTATGGGTTATCACAATTGACTATTAACACAATCACCATTAACCCTTTAAGGTATATATAAAATTACAATGACAATAAAATCCAAAAAAACCCTTAAAAGTTCATATTATTGTGATCATGGCATGTGGTATCCTCGAAGTCCATCCATTGTGCCAAGCTTGTGTATAAATATTTGTTCTAGGGAATTCCCAATAATGAAGTCAAACTACACATAAAAACAATAAAATGATTTCATGAAGGAACTGCTCATAAAAGAGCCTACCTATAGAGTACCTTGTTGCCACTGCCCAATCAATTTATATTGTTATAAATTGCTCAAATTTATCAGTAAATCTTACCCTTTTTTCTTACCCATTTTCTAGAGCCACTGTTCGCAGCTATGTATTCTTAAAGGGATTGTTCATCTTCAAACAACTAGTTGGTTTCAGATAGATCAGCAGAAATAAAGAATTTTTCCAATTACTATCAATTTTCTATGTGTCATTGTTTTTCTGAAATTGTAGTGTGAAGTGTCATTTTTCACCTTCTAAAGCAGCTCTGGGAGGGGGGGTCGCCGACCCTGTAAACTGTTCTAAATTGATACATTTAGTTGATACATTTCTTATCTTTGTCCCTGCTGAGCACAATCTCTAGGTTTCATTACAGGCAGGTGTTAGAATTGATACAATAGTTGCTAATATTACAGAGATGCTGCTGAGAAATATATCAACTAAATATAACAAAATTGTAACAGTTTAGAATCTACACCTGAATTACTGAGCTGCCAGACTCCCCAGAGACAGGAAAAATCAATTTTAAACTTAGATTTTGTAAAAACGGTAAAAAATAAATAATGGAAAGTAATTGAAAAAAGTCTTTATTTCTGGGTAATAATCTAAAAACAAATGAATTGAAAAAAGTGTTTGGAAGGTGAACAACCCCTTTAATCAGGGCAGTGATCAATATCTGTAAAATAAGAGGATACATGTATCAATGGTTTAGCTACAAGAAGGGAGATAAGCTCCAATAGTCGTTCAAACCTATAGGTGCCAATGTACTGTATTCATTGTTTAATCCAATATGCCTCCCATTGGTATAATAATTCTTTTTATATCTTCACCTCTTTTGGTGTGGATTATCTTTTCAAGTACTTCTGAGCTGGCTTACATTATGGCCTTCATTATAAAAATTTCTGGAGACAGATGTATCAGTCGCTATATCAATTTTAAAATTCCTAATATTATTCCTGTGTTCTTTAATTTAATTGATAGTTTGTCCTATTTATGCCATACCGCATGGACATTTCAGCATGTACACAACATATTTGGTATCACAGGTAGAAAATCTTTCAACCTTATGGGGGGTACCTTTAGTAGGGTGACTAACCGTATTGCCCTTCATGATCGAGGAGCAACAAATACAGCTAAGACATGGAAAGGTACCTTTTTTGGTTGTTCCCATAAACCTAGTAGTTTTATTAAGACAGTTAGAGGGGCACAGTATATCTCTCAGCGATCGACCTTTGGTGTAACAGAAGATTGGTGGTTGTTTATAAAGGAACCCATATTGGGTATCTTGTCTCAAAATGAGCCAATATTGTTTAATAATCCTTTCAATTTGTTTGCTTACCAAATTTTGTTACAAAGGGTACTCTTTCCATGTCACCTCTCTCTTTCCCCTTTGGTCCGTAGGAGCCCTTCCCGGTCTAATCGGCTAACCTCCTCCATAAGGGGTGCCAATTTCTTTATTCTATAGTCTCCAGTGAGAAATTTATTTGTAAGACTATGCATAGAAGACTTGAATTGGTTATTATCAGAAGAAATTAGTCTCGCTCTTATTTACACATATATACTGACCTTTGGGAATCGCATTTATAATATTAGGATTATGGAAGCTATCGCAGGAAAGGAGAGTATTACGAACTGTAGTGTTGGAAAAAATTTGGGTTACAATCTGTTGGCCATGGACACTTATATTTACGTCAAGAAAGTTAATAGAAGAGGCCGAGATCTCACTAGTAAATTTAATAGTAGAATATTTCTGATTTGCCTCTTCAATCATTTGGTGGAACTCTGTCTCTGTTCCTTTCCAAATGATCAAGACATTGTCCACAAATCTCCAATACTTAATTATATGACTGTTGTATGATCCTTTTATGAACAATTTTTGTTCCAAATCATAGACGAAGATATTGCGAAATGATAGTGCGACAGTTCCACCCATCGAGTGCCCTGGCGTTGCCAGAAGTATTGTTAGTTGAGTCATTTTTTTGTAGGACCAATGTTAAACAGTCAAGTAGGAAGTATATGAGATGATGTGCCATATTAGTTTCCAAAAGGACTTCCTCAATACAGTCAATGCCTTCTTTTTGCCGTATCCACGTGTATAGACTTCGTATATCTGTAATACATAGATAAACATCCCCTTGTAGCAGTGTGGTATCCTACAATTTGTTTAATAGATCAGTTGTGTCCCTCAAGCAAGTGGGTATTTTTGACACAATTGGTTGTAAGTACTGATCAACTAATCTCTAGTCTCGAATTCAAGAATTGAACCAATGGCTGATATGTTCTGTAAACTATCTGTACATCGAGAGGGTACCAAGTATAAAAAGTGCTTAACTCTCTTAAAGAAATTGGAGTCATATTTCAGATAGGGTGGAGGGGTCAAATATTACCCAGCTGAAGGCCCAGATCAGAGAATGTCAGTACAGCCGCTACAAATCTCTTGTGCAGGAAAGGGACTACGAGAGTTTTCACTCGCCAGACCTCTTTTTAAACTGCAAAGAGAATGTTGGGTGAAAACTTGTTACTGGTCTGATTGATCCCAAGGGTGAGTTGCAAACATCAAGGGAGGGCATCCTTGGGATTATGAAAGACTTCTACACTTCTTTGTTCCAGGCCAAAGCTTTGGATAAGGGGAGGACTTCATCCTTCCTGGAGGCAACCCCAGAGCCTGATGTAACTAATTTGGACTTTGAGCCTTTGACAGCTGAGATCACAGAGGATGAGGTAAAAGCTGCCATTGACTGCCTCGCTTAAATGAAGGCTCGGGACTGGACGGCCTTTCAGAAGAAATGTAAAGATCAGCTGGCTCTGGTTCTCAAAGAGGTTTTTAGAGGCGGCCTGGAAGGGGGTCTCTTGCCCCCCTCTATGAGAGAATCCTTGATCCTGCTGTCAAAAGGCAAGGATCCAAAGCACATTGAGAATTGGAGGACAATTTCCCTTCTCAACACTGATAGGAAGCTTCTTGCACAGATACTTTTTTTACTAGATTAAGTTAAATTTCAGGCACTTTATTATCTCCTGTCCAGTTCTGCACGATGAAAGGGTGGATCCTTACTATTAGGGAAACCTTGGAGCTATGCAAAGTCCAAAACACTGGGTGTTTCTTTCTGTCTCTGGACCAGGCTAAGGCCTTTGATCGAGTGGATCTTTAGTATTTGTGGGCCGTAAGTATGGCATCCTGGGAACATTCATTAGATGGCGCTCAGCTTTGTACAAAGAGGCAGTAAGCTTTCCACTTATCAATGGGTGCACGGTGAAAACTTTGAGGTCGGGTCCAGGGTTGTCCCTTAAGCCCTCTGCTGTATATTTTTGTGATCAATCCTTTTCTAAAGCATTTGCAGGTCATTGGAATTAAGGGTCTCTCTGTTCCCCGTAGCCAGCCCTTCAGGTTGGTAGCCTACGTGGATGATGTCACATTACCAGTCTCTTGTCCGGAATGTGCGAGAGTGCTGTCTGAGACAATCAGAAGTTACTCAGAGGCCTCAGGTCAACATACAGTATATGTCTCAAGCTTTTTGGTCTTTAGACCAAAGGAGCCGGACTTTCCGCTACAGGAATTTTCAGTGGAAGCTGTCCTACAATGAAAGGGTAAAGCTTGTGAAGTCTTACCTGGTCCCTATCTTTTTGGTTGTTTCCTACGTGTATCCGTTGCCTGAAGCTCTCTATGTTTGGATCTAAAGCCTGTTCTTCCAGTAAATCGGGGAGAGCAGCCTGAAAGAGGGAGGGTTGGGCATGTTATGTCCATTGGCCTTCTTTGGATCCATCTTCCTGAAGTTCAACTTTGGGATCCTGGGCCAAAGAACTGTGGGAATGTTGCATCAGGAATTAGGTATTGCCTCTGGTGGGAGATTGGGTGCTTGGCGGAAGTGTGAAGAAAGTCAGAGTGCGTGGATTGCATCTCCCACCACATCTTGAGCGAGGACTGAAACTTTTGAGGAAGTGGTACATAGGAATTGGAGAACTAAGTTCTGCGAGGAAGCAAATTTATCACAGAATCCTGGGAACTTATTTCATTTTCCCTTTGGCCTTGAGGGACATGCTTTCTCAGAGCCTCCTGTTGCTCAATAACAGAAGGGTGTCCCCCAAATATTTTGATCTGAATTGGCTCACCCTTCAGGGAAGATTTTGTCCATTGCAATCTTCGTTACTAAAATATTGCAGAAATGGTGTGCCTGTGGAGTTGTCCTACTGGAGACCCAAGAACATTTTTTTGTGGATTGTCCTGTGACACAAATTGTGTAATCTCAAAGTTCCTTACATCAAACAACTGTCTTATGCTGATGCAGCCTATGGTATTTTGTCTGTCCAACACCCCTTGGATAGAGGGACCATGTACCTATTAATCAGTGATGAGGTATCACCTGTGGCAATCCCGCTCTAGAAGGTCAATTTGCCAGGAAGATGTTATTATTGACCAGATGTATCATTTATATCCTAGCCTGTGTGAATGCAAAATGTTGTGTATGGAGAAAAGGAGGAGGGTGGTGTAATGGCCTAATAGGAAGTCGGACTTGGGACTTTGTGGCTGGGTTTAACATCTTTTTCATGGACAGAAGGACTCAAGTTTTGTATGATGGGAAATCTCCTGCAAACTGAAAAATGATTAACTTTTTACCTGTTAACTGGTCATGTTTTTAGTCTGAAAATGGTCTGAATATTTAGTTTCTTTCTGAATTGAAAGTAATATTGTATTTACTAATAAAAAAAAAAATCCTATCTCATCCCCATTGGAAGCAACAGTCCTGCCCTGCTTTGTGGCAGCCGAGATTCTAGCTATCTGTATAACAGATCATTCTGTCCCAGTGGCTGCACAGATCCTGTCTGATCCCCGTAGGGAGCAGACGTGTTTGGAGAGAGCTCGTGATTTTGAGAGAGAGCTTGTGATTTTGACTTACCCAGGCCCTTCTGGGTCTGGGGAGGTAGATTTCTCAGCTGTTTTTGCGGCTTTATAGCCTTTACTTTTCATTTTTAATTATTTATTTATTTTTGGAAATGGGTAAGAAGTTGCCCCCAACAGAGGAAGCAGGGGCAATGAATACCCGAGCAAGGCTGGGATCCAGCAGGCGAGCAGTGAGCCAGAAAGCTGTAGTTGGTGCAGAAAAGAAAATGGCTGCTACTGTAAAGAAAGTGAACAAGAAAGGGAAAGTTTTGCCAAAGGAGGAGGAGGTGGAAGAGGTGTCTGTGGAGAGTGAGGAGGAAGAAAAGCTGGATGAGGTCCCTGAGTCAAGTCTGTCTGGGTTTGGGGCATTTGAGCCCCCTGTGCAAAGTGTTGCAGAACAAGTCTCTGCATTTGGAGCTTCAGCAAAGGTTGGTGAATCCCAAGCTACCTGTGTCCCAGAGAGCACCCCCCCAAGGAACAAGCAGGTCCCCCATAGCTATGGAGGAGGAATGTCCAGTGCAGACTGGAGCCCCTGGTCTGGTACTTGCATCAGTCAGGGAGCAGAGGGGAGCGGTGCTATACTGGGGGAAAAGGAAGGTACAAGCGGCTGTACTGACACACAAGCAGCTGCTGCTAAGGACAGTGACCCCCAGCTGAGGGAGAAAGCAGGTACTGCTGTAATGGAGGCCGGCCATGTGCTTGGGAAGGAGGACGCCATTTTGGAAGCAGAGACAAGCTTGTGCACAGCAAAGCAGAAGCTCTGCCCACCCAGTGAAAGCTGCAGAGAGTCCAGCAGAGACAGTGAGAAAGGAAAGATTCCAGCAAAGAATCAGGGAACCCCCCCCACAAATGGCACCGACTGCTGCTGCTTCAGCAGAGGGAGGAATGGAGGCAAGCATGGACTGTGGCTACCTGGCAGAGACTGTGGCTTTACAGGTGCTGGAGGAGAAATCTGCAGGTAACAAACAAATTGACTTTTCCTTAATTGCCTGTGTGGGGGAGGGGGTTTCCACTAATGAGACTGTTGCTGCTACAGACTGTGTCTCTAAAGACTTTTCTGGGGTCTCCACCTCTAAAGACTCAGTAAATCAGGATGAAATTGTTAAAGCTTTAAAGACTATGGAGTTTTTGCAGCAGAGGAAAAAAGAACTAAATAATGTGATTGCAAAAGAACTTAGTTTGGCTGCCAAAGTGACTGGCCAGTTAAGAGGGCAGAGAATAAGAAAGACTGCTATGTACAATAAAGAGTTGGAGGAACTGGAGGAAGAAATTAAAAAGACTTTCCTTATAATTAAACCATGGGAAGAGATTTATTAGAACCGGGAAAGGTTTGAGCAGATGGAAAAAGGGAAAAGTCTTTCTTCTAATGTTTCCTCTAATATCCCTGCTAATGTTATTGTGCAGCCAGAATGTGTAAGTGCAGGTGTGAGTGGGGCAAGTGGTGAGAGAGAGGCTGTGGGTGAGGGGGTACAGGGGGTGAGAGTGCTGGTGTGGGGGGATGGGAGAGGGGACTGTGGGGGGCAGTAAGGCTGCTCCAGAGGTTGGGCAAGAGAGAAGCCAAGCACCTGTGAATGTGTGGGAAAGGAGGAGGCTGTTTGCTAACTCATCTGGGCTAAATAGATCCTTTGATGGGCCGGTGTTTAAGAAGCGCAATGTGGTGAGAATTAAATGGGAGGGGGAGCAAGACAAATTCCCAGGTTCCCATGTGGCACGTAACCTGGTGAAAAGTCTATGGGTTTCACTACAAATGGTGTCAATGCTTTTCTAGATAGCTCTGTTACTGAATATGATCTCAGCTTTAAACTGTCCCAGGGGATGGAGAGGTTTTGGGCTCTTTATGACCAAAAGAAAAGCACAAAAGAGTGGGAAAATTTTAAGGCAGTCCCAATCTCACGTCCTGAAACCAAAAATGTAACCATTATTTTCAAACACGAATCAGTCCCCCCTGAGGATATCCTTGTTTGGTTAAAGAGACAATGCACAGTACTAACCCCTCTCACCAAGATATATAATGAGGAAGGTTTTTGGGCAGGAGGATGGAAAGCCCAAGTGAAACTAGAGGTTCATCACAATGTCCCCAGGCCTCTCCCTAACTCATTTTTCATAGGAAGAGAACGGGGGGTTTGTTTTTACCCAGGCCAACCTCGCCAATGCTTTAAGTGTGGGTCAAACAGACACTTGGCCATTAACTGTGAAACCAAGGTGTGTGCTCTGTGTGGTGCTAAAAGCCATACCAGCATGTATGAATGTAATGAGGTCAGGTGCAACTTATGTAATGCTCTGGGTCATACACACAGGGAGTGCCCCAATGCTTGGCATAACATTGTCAGAGATTGCCCTAATTTGGAGCGGGAATTTCAGGAGGAGGATCGGGAGGAGGGGAGGGAGCATGAGGAAGAAATGGAGTTGGAGACCAGGGTGGAAGGAGTAGTGGAGCCTGCAGTCCCTCAGGAAACTAGGGGCAAGGAAACGAAGGAGAAAGGGACAGAGAAGGAGGGCTGGACTGTGGTAGGAGCAAAGGGGAATAAACAACAGGGAAAGATGGTTGTTAAGGCAGGTGTGAGCACATCAAACAGATTTACCCTCCCAGGTGGGAAGAGTTGGT
The DNA here is from genome assembly GCF_017654675.1 of Xenopus laevis. Classification (NCBI taxonomy): domain Eukaryota; kingdom Metazoa; phylum Chordata; class Amphibia; order Anura; family Pipidae; genus Xenopus; species Xenopus laevis. The sequence continues at coordinate 22,625,154 of NC_054378.1, read as the reverse complement.
GGGAGATGGCAGAGGAGGAAGAAATAAGGCAGATAGAGAAGGAAGAAAGGGACAGAGAAGAGAAGAAAAAGAAAACGCGAAAAACAAAAGAAGGAAGAATTTCCCCACAACCCGATGCAGGCCTAGAAGTTCTAGATGTTACTGGGGAATAGCAGGGGAAAAAGAGGAAGGAGAGAGACCCTGGGGAGGAAGGGGATGAATCTCAGGGGATGCAAGTTAAGAGATGTGGGGAAGGAGGGGAAGAGTCTTCAGCAAAACTCCCTAAAACATGATGAGTTCCCTAATTTCTTTTTGTACCCTTAATGTGAGAAGCATTAGGTCTCCCAAGGCACGATTGGTAGCATTTGAGTTTTTATTTTCCTTGGTGGTAGATATCATTTTTGTTCAGGAGATTCGCCTAACTAATAGGTACGATATCTACAATGCAAAGAGAGACTGGCAGAAAGGGCCCTCATTTTGGTCCGTAGCAGAGGAACAGGCGGGAGGAGTGGGTATTCTGTTTAATGGTGACAGGCACATTGAAGTTAAGAGGTTGGTGGAGGTTAAAATGGGCAGGTGTTTGTTACTTGATATTAAGATAGAAGGGGAAGATCTAAGATTAATGAATATGTATGGGCCCCAATCAGTGGTGGAAAGGAAGGAAAAGAGAAATGAGACAGTATTTGCATACCACAATGCCAGTCATCCTAGCCGGGGATTTTAACCAAGTGACAGGGCCAGGGGATAGATCTGGTATGTATAGGAAATATGAGGGAGCATTTCTCAATGAGGTGGTTCAAACAGCAGGGTTGGTGGATGTGGCTACTGAAGGGGGTAGGAAGGCCAAGCACACGTATTTTTGTGGCTCCCGCAATAGTTGAATTGACCAGATTTATATTAAGGCTGGTGCTCCTTTTTCAGGGATTAAGGGTTTTCTGACCACTTGGTCCTTTTTTTTGAATATGGGATATCAGATGGTCTGGGGGTTGGTAAAGGTCTGTGGAGGTTAGGTCCAGAAATACTAAAGGATGAGGAACAAAAACCCTTTTGTGAGTTTGTTGTACAAAATATTCTGTCAAAAATGATTTTTTATGATTCACCAACACAGTGGTGGGAAGAGGCCAAGAGGTCGTTTCGGGCTTTCTTTAAAGGAAAACTATACCCCCAAAATGAATACTTAAGCAACAGATAGTTTATATCAAATTGAATGACATATTAAAGAATCTTACCAAACTATATTTACATAAATATTGCCCTTTTACATCGCTTGCCTTGAACCACCATTTCGTGACTCTATCTGTGCTGCCTCAGAGATCACCTGACCAGAAATACTACAACTCTAACTGTAACAGGAAGAAGTGAGGAAGCAAAAGGCAGAACTCTGTCTGTTAATTGGCTCATGTGACCTTACATGTGGTTTGTATATGTGCACAGTGAATCTTATGATCTCAGGGGGCGGCCCTTATTTTTTAAAATGGCAATTTTCTATTTATGATTACCCAATGGCACATACTACTAAAAAAGTATATTATTATGATAATGGTTCATTTACATGAAGCAGGGTTTTACACATGAGCTGTTTTACTCAGTATCTTTTAATAGAGACCTACATTGTTTGGGGGGTATAGTTTTTTAAGTCCCTATCTGTTAAAAGGGAGGGAAATAGACAATGGCAGTACCAGTCCTTGAGAAAGAAGCTGGAATCCTATATTTCGGATGGGATGGTGGGGGAAAAAGTGACCCAGTTAAAGAACCAAATGAAGCAGTATCAGTACAGCCGCCAGAGGTCTCTGGTTCTTGAGAGGGATTCTGGGATGAAAATTTGCCCAGATCCTTTTAGGAACTGTAAAGGAAACTGGTGAGGGGTCTCATTGACTTCCAGGGTAAAGAGCAAAAGACAAGGGAGGGAATACTGGAGGTCGTGAGATCCTACTATGCTGCTTTGTTTGGGGAGAGAACTTTGGAGAGGAAAAGGATGACAGCTTTCTTAGAGACGACCCCAGGACCTGACACAAATAATTTGGATTTTTCCTCCTTGACCGCTAAAATCACGGAGGAGGAGGTAAAGTTGGCGATAGAGAGTCTGCATAATAAGAAAGCTCCAGGTCCGGATGGCTTAACATCAGAATTCTATAAGACCTTTAAAGATCTGTTAGCTCCGGCACTTGTTAGGTGTTTAACAATTGTTTACAGAAAGGTGACCTCCCGCCATCTATGCAGTTTTCCTCTTTGATTTTGTTGTCAAAAGGTAAGGACGAGAAGCATATTGAGAACTGGAGGCCGATTGCCCTGCTCAATACAGATAGAAAGATTCTCGCAAAGGTTATTTTCTTTCGTTTAAGTTTATTTTCAAGCACTTTATTGTCTGACTGTCACTTCTGCACTGTGAAAGGGCGGAGCATTTTTGGAGCTGTCTTTACCATTAGAGAGGCTCTGGAATTATGCAAAGCTCATAGGTGGGGGAAATACTTTCTATGTTTAGATCAGTCAAAAGCCTTTGATAGGGTGAATCACCAGTACCTATGGGCTGTTTTGTCTAAATACGGTATCCCGGGGCAATTTATTAGTTGGATAAAAGTTTTGTACAAAGGGGCAAGAAGCTTCCCACTAATTAACGGTTGGCAGGGTGAAGACTTCCAGGTTGGGGCAGGAGTAAGACAGGGGTGCCCTCTGAGTCCTTTGCTGTATGCATTTGCGTTAGATCCCTTTCTTAGGTCGCTGCAGGAAGGTAACTTAGAGGGTATCTGTGCACCCAGTGGTCAGCGCCTTAGGTTGGTGGCCTACGCGGATGATGTGACAGTGGTTATCTCAAAGCCTGAAGAGGTGGAGAGAGTCTCCTGTTGCATCAGAAGCTACTCAGAGGCCTCAGGGTCTCTGGTCAATAGTGAAAAGTCGGAAGCTTTGTGGAGTTTGGAGGATGAGCCCAGTTTTGAGTTAAGAACCTTCCCTGTTGCCTCCTCTCAAGTAAAAATACTAGGGGTTAAATTTGGGAGGGAAGATAATGCCAGGCTAAATTGGGAAGAGAAGTTGGATACCGGTTTGGCAAAAGTTCAGCGTTGGAAAGGGTGGAAGCTGACCTATAGGGAAAGTTAGCCTTATCAAGACTTTTCTGATCCCGTTGTTTTTGTATGTGTCCTGTGTGTTCCCTTTGCCAGAATCTTTCTATGCTCGAGTCTATAGCTTATTCTTTCAGATGATCTGGGGGAATAGGCTAAACCCAGTCAAAAGAGGGGTAATGTTCCTGCAGAGGAAAGAGGGAGGTTTGGGGATGGTCTGTCCTGTGACCTTCTTTGGTGTCATGTTCCTAAAGTTTAACTTTGGGGGTCTTACTCAAGGAACAAGCTCCATGTGGGAAAGTTGTTTCAGGTCTTGGGCATCGTCTTTTATCATGGACTGGCTGCAGGGTGGTAGGGCGAAAGAGGTCCGTGTAAGACAGAGCTATTTCCCACCACACATTGCCCATGCCCTTAAACTGATAAAGAGGTGGGACATTGGGGCAGCAGAAATTACATCAACCCCAAGGAAGCAAATCTATGCCAGGGTACTAACATCCTTCTTTACTGTCCCACTGGCTATAAGAGACTGTACCAGCAAAACCCTGGAGGAGATACTAAAGTATTTAAACAGCGTGAGACCCCCCCCAAAACTGTTTGATAACTCCTGGCTGACACTGCAGGGCAAGTTGTATGTGTGGGGCAACATGAAATATCTAAGTCATGTAAGAAAAGAGTGTCCCTGGGGGTGTGGGGTGGAGGAGAGTCAAGAGCACTTTTTGGTGGCTTGTTCTGTGTCAAACAGTTTATATGAGGGTGTGCTGAAGGTGTTGGGTATTTATAATATATGTGCTAATGACTATGCAGAAAGAGCCTATGGGATCATTCATAGGAAGCACCGCTTTAACCAAGAGACTGTATTTATTATACTGTCAGTCATTCGATATGATCTGTGGTCTATCTGATGTATGAAAACCTTTGGGAAAGACAATGAATCAATAGACCAAACAATAAGGAAAATCTTAAGGGAAATTGTGTTTATTAAAGTGAACGAGATTCAGAAAAAAAGCCTGAATGAAAAAAATTGGATGAACTTTGATTTCTCTAGGTCAAATTCTTTGTAAATAATGTACATATTGTAATATAATGCCATTTTGATATACTTTGATTTTGTTATGCTTTGTATTGTTTTTTATTTTAAAAAAAAAAAAATCCCTATCTTATCCCCATTGGAAGCAACAGTCCTGCCCTGCTGGCTGAGATTCTATCACAAAAATTCTAAAAAATGACTAAAGTTGTGCAAAAGAACTGGGTCCATGCAATAGTTTAGGAGAGAGAAATATTAAGTGTAGGAAAGTACAAGGAAAGTACATAGTGTGGCCTCTGGAGTTGAGAAGAAACAGGCGGTGCCGTCTGGTTCTGCATTCAGTCCATAATAATGTATGCATGGGCTCATTTTCCCCATTCAAAAGGCAAACACTTTTATTGGGCGCAAGTAGCAGGAAAATCTTTTCACAGCAACTCAGTACAAAGAGCGAGGAGAGAAAGTAACGCACATCACAGTACCTGCAATTCTGTTTGAACAGCCGTATTGATTGGCTCTGACCCGTCTCCACTTCTCTCTCTATTATTTGAAAAGGTGCGTCGGAGCGAGGATCAACCAAATAGACTCCAGATGAACTTTCCCTGTAACTCATGCACTTATTCCTTTAGTTCAAAGGCTGCAAGAGAAATTTTAAAGGGCATTTTTAATACATTGCCTGTTGAGGGAGTCTGTGTGATAAACACGGGGTGAATGTTAAGCTGCTGGTGGGAGAGACAACAAGAATGCAGACATTTTGTCACCGACAGGGAATGGGGAACATTGGCCCTGGCACCACTTCAGCCATGGTACAGTATCTCTGACTATGAATTGTATCTTTCAGGCCCATAAAGCTTATTCTGCTATGCCTACGGAACACAAGGGATAGTTATGGGCACAGGCAGGCGGTAGGCCAGATGATCCTTATGCACATTAATTCATATTGGGCCACAGGTTCGGATTTATCCTTGAGCCTCTTTGTGTCCAGGATTTTTCTAGATTTAGCACCATTCATTCTACTTTCTATTGTAATATGAAACCCAGACCAGTGGCATAACTATAGTCCCCCATATGGTGGCAAAGTCTACAAGATTACACCACAGTATCCCTGTTGCAGGCCACATCCAGGGACAGGCCCCCTGGTTCCATGGTAGGTATAATACTGACTCAGACCCTGCTAATGAACATCAGCCCCACAGCACGATGGGAACTCCACTCATTGAAGGGAGGCTCAAGAACAAAAAAGGTTAATGTCCTACAATGGTCAAAGTCCAGAGCCTGATCCACCATGGCCTCAATCTGAGGTGCAGAAATGACATCTGAAGAACCTGAAGCAAATGGGCCAAAGTCTCTTTGTGCAGAGCTGGCAGCTACTCACCCCTATATACAGTATAATATCAGAGCACAGGCTTTAATAAACAAGCAACATATTTCAACTTTTTTTTTTTTTTAAAAACTTTTGCATAGATCTGATCTTGTGAACTCATCTAAGAGGCCATTTGACACACCCAGCTCATGCTGAAGTGCACCCCAAATTTTAACCCTTGCGTAATAACAGCAAATACACAGAAATGCTGCTATCCCTTACATATTATAATTAAATATACCCACCTCCTACCCCTGGCACAATACCAAAGAGACTGAGCAGAATCAATCAGGAGACTAAATAGTAGTAGTAGAATTATCATGCTATTTCTGAGTTTTATTTTACTTTATGTTATACTATTCTCTATGTCTTACCCCATCTATATATATTTTTTCTAGCGTTATGATGTGGGGCTAATTTTTCTATCTACTTTATCCCCCTAATGCAATGTATTTCAATATAGTTATTGTCTTGCAGCAAACTGGGGGTTAATTTATATTATTGTGCATTGGTGCCTTGTGGGTTAAATGTTTTTAGGGGTAGGGTTTGTTTGTGATTTAAACCATAGTGTGGATGGAACTTATGTGCTTTTGAGAAAGTGGCGTTAAGCCTATGGTTCTCTAATTGTTCCTATCATGATGTGCCGATTTTAATGGATCAATACATTTTTGGACTTTTATTAATACTCCTGACTTCATTCCTGTGGTGCTCCGTGTTTCTACATACAAGTTTGACTAGCTAGTAGTGGACTAGACTTTCTAGTGACTTCTATGTGCATTACACCATGGCCTCTGCTAATTGAACCCTATTATAATTATAGGGTGCTGCCATTCAAAGGCTAGAGTGGTTCCTGATATGGGTGGCCACTTAGTATCGTTACAATTGGGTGCCCTGCAACTCCAATGCCTCCAGAATCTGAATATTCTTTTCAGGCAGACCAACTACAATCCTTACAGAATCTATGGCAGCATAGCTATTCCCCTGTACTAAGCAGAATTCAGGAACAGCCCACTAAGTATGCTCATAGTCTGTACAGAGAGATACCATAAAACAATGGCAGCATAGGTATTCCCTGTACTAAGCACAATTCAGCAGGAACAGGCCCCTACATTTGCTCATAGCCTGTACAGAGAGATACCATAAAACTATGGCAGCATATGTATTCACCTGTACTAAGCACAATTCAGTATTAACAGCCCCCTAAATTTGCTCATAGCCTGTACAGAGAGATAGATCATAGAGAATAGCAGGTTTGCAGATTACAGAGAATTTTTTGTAGACATGGATATTTAAAAAACACACAGATAAACACTAAATTGCCCTGTAACAATAAAGTTACAGTTAAAACAAAAAAGAAGAAAAACTCCACACAAGAGAGGCTTTTTTTTTTTTTTTTTTTTTTTTTTTTTTTTTTTTTAAAAAAATAGGTATTTTTTCACAACTTACAAGGATGTCAAAAAATACACGTACGAAGTCTGTTTACTTGACACAGAAGGATTCTTAATGAGATTATCATCACCCAAATACTATTCTTGACATCACTTAACCCCTTCAGCACAAAGGGGTAAATACAAGCATTTTACTCCAATAGAATGCTCAGCCCATCCTGTACTGAAAAGGTTTAAATGTTGACTAAACATAAAAATTGAAATATCCCAGTTCTGGCATCACAGAGAGGCGAGTGTTGTGCTACTGCAACCACTGATGTTTCAGCTTTTTTTCCAGGTCACTTTGATATTCGCTCTCCTTTAAAACTGACCGACTGATGGACTGAGTGGAGGAGTGAAAGGAGTTTGGCTTTGATGAAGGTGCAGGTGATCTCTGTAGACACACACTGGCTTGACCCATGATCCTGGGATTAACTCCTTCCTGTAGAACATCACATTAGGAGCCGGTTGACTTGACAAACAGCATTTTGTAGTTGCTCTTGCCATCTCTGCTGTCTGGAAAACTGTCCTTTTCATTTGGTTTTGTCGGCTTCTGTTTGTCTGCAGCGGTCTCCTCCTCTGAAACTGACTCGCTCTCACTCTCCTCCTCACTAGAGACCTCATTGCTGGACTCGGACTCGCTCTCTCTTTCAGGAGGGTGCTCAGGAGGGGGCGGTGGGGCTTTCTCTTGTGTGGTTTCACTCTAAAAGAAAATAATAAAAGCAAATTTATTCTAGGACAACAATGGGCACGTTTGATTTTAGTTTAATTACTTTGTTTGTTTTGTTATTAATGTTTTCAAAAAAAAAAAAAAGAAAAAAAAAGAAAATTGATCTCCAGCACTTATTTTATTTAGGTGTGGTGGTAATTGTGGAAGTGTGAACACAGCCACCCATCCCAACAGATTTTAGATTTCACCTAATGTACCTTCCTTTTGTATATATTCATATATGTATGTTAAAAATGAACACTTTAGACCTCTGTATACGTAAATCAATAGTTTATTAGTTATGCACTTATATACAATTTCTAACAACATGACTGTACCTGTAAAGTGAAAATAAAGTGAAAGTAATTATTTATGTGTGCTGGACTTCCAATAAAAAAAAAAAAAAAAAAAAAGCTAAATTTATTGGAAACATTACACTCTTTTTTACATAGGCAGGGCAAATTTAATCAAAACTATAGTATTCCCAAAACTGCTGTACCCTTTACAAACACTACCATTAATGCTAAAACAGAACGATTTAAAGGAAATGCATGTACTTTTTTGGAACTTTATTTGGAATGGCAAAAAAACAAACAAACAAAAAACGTATTAGCATGTTAAAACTACAACAGCCGACAATGCACGGAGGTTTAAATTTTTCCAGACATCAAACAATACAATACAGCTGCACTTACAAGAATCTTAGTGGATTGGCTACACTCTACTTACATGATGTGGGACATAGATATGTGCTTCACAAACCCCTTAAATTTAACCAGTGTACTTCACCTACATAAGCAGGAAATCCCACAAGATATATTGAACAACCCATTAATAATGTATACTTGGCAGGTATGGCACATTCTACAAAATAAACATAATCTAAACTCCCACCACTCCCTACACTGTACTTTCTTAAATAATCAGGAATTGAAAATAGCCAGGCCTCATACTCCTTTATGAGATGGAAAGCTATAAAGCATACAGATAACAAACACTCCAAAAGGCATCTGACCTTCCAAGCGCTTCAGGAAAAATCCCCAATTATACACTCACACAATATAGCATTCATGAAAGTTATACAAAAAAGGTATGCAGTTGTCAGCTTTAGATTGGGACAACCTCCTTGACAGACTCTTGGAAAAAAGGGGAAAAGGTAAGGGAGCTATTTCGCAATATTATAAGAGATAATTTGATCTATACGATTATACCAAAGGAAAGGAGGGTGTCGGAAAATGACACAATGGTTACCAGACTTAGACATGGAGGACATCCTGGAGGCACTGCATAAAGGCACTCCCCATGCCCTCTTATAGATAAGTTTTTTTAAAAAAATTCACTGCTCATCCTACTCCCCTCTAAAATTATACAAATTAAATTGTGGCAATATAGCAACTGCCCAGAATGCAACCAAAAGGGTGCAGACTTGTTCCACACCCTATGGAGTTGTCCATTAGATTCGATTTTTCTAACGCAAATCTTCTTACTTATACCCCAATATCCCCAGAACGGGCCACACTAGGCCTCACAACACGACGTCTATCTAAACTAACCAAAAGCAGCAAAAGATTAATAATTATAATCTCAGCAGTAGAGAAAAATCTATTCTTTAGGACTAGGTCAAACTGCAGCCCTCATCCATTTATCTCTTTATGTCCAAATTGTCTCATGTGGATCAAACAAAATAGTATGCTGCTTCAAACAAGAAAAGTACCACTTTATTCATAATGTACACTGTTTGGGTCATGATGATACTCTCCACTACTATATATTTACAAATTTTAAAAAATGAGAGGAGGGAGGAAAGAAAAAAAGGGGAAAACTTTTTTTAAGGATGTCAACCAATGCAAACTGTAAAACTGTTGTACTACTAATTGCATGAACCTACACTGCATATGACATGACATGCCTGTCTATTCATCAATAAAAAAGATGTTTAAAAAAAAACAAAGCAAATTTATAAGGTACGATCATATGACAGGGTTATACATGGATCTGCATACAAATAGAGATCAAGGATTCAGTTTGGGCTTGGGATTTGGCCAAATCCAAGTGCCTGGTGGAACTGTATCTGAATCTTTAAAATCAAGTAACCGCAAACCACACGTGCAGTTCCTTTTAACCCTTCCACACCCTAATTGTCGTATGTAAAGTAGGGTTCAGGATTTGGCCTCAATGTTTCATGAGAATTTGGGATTTGGCCAAATCTCAAAATAGTGTATTCAGTGCAACCCGAATACAAATCTCATCCGGTATAGAAGGTAATGTGTATATTTAATGTAAAGAGGGTTCTGTTCAATAGAGTTTATAAATTTTAAACATTAACATCAAAATAGAGAGGGAAGAGAATGGGTATATACACACACAAAACAAGGACCAAGGGGCTCTTATTCCATTCTAGTTGTACAAAAGTGCTATATACCTCACTAAATCCGAGGCCACAGTGTCTCCGGTTCCTCCCCGACATGGAGCTGTCCATGCTCTGTTGATACTGGTGCTCAAGCTGATCACTTATTTTCTTATCCTCTACCCCTGAAATACAACATTCTCTGTTACATTTGATTCAATGCAGATCCAGTGAGACACTCCACTGACCCAATGTGCTTAGCCCTACAATTAACCATTTCTCCTATTGTTCATTTAGACACAGGCACAATGCAGGTACCAGTGATTGTGCTCAGAATCACCGGGAATCTAAACCTTAGCCATGGAGAGAAGATAAGGAATGGATCAGAGATTTCTAATACAAACAAAGGAGACATTGAAGCTGGTTACAAATAGACCCCCACTCTAACTGGCCACACAGGGTGGTACCCTATCACTGTCATTACCCGAGAGCTCACACACAAGCTGCCCACATATGAACAGCTCCAGACTGCAAGGGGACCTAGGAATGACTGATGGACAAAATACCATATTAGAACAACCAACCATTATCTAAAATAGAGGGCTTTTGATCAGAGACTCAGACTGTTAATCCCTCTTAATGTCAGGAAACTTCCACAGCACACACCCACCTGACCGGAAATGCGATGTGGATTTATGGTCACCGATCACCAGACGCCCAGTGTGTTCTTTCTAGAAGAATAAACAGAACAGGGACACAGAGCAGATAATCAGCAGTACCAGGCCCAGGACATGTAATGTTACTAGTGACTAGTGAATATTTCTGGCCTCCAAACCTAGTTGGTAAAAGAATGCTGAGTAGTCAGAGCAGTCCCTTTGTTATCAGTTTATGTTATACACGGACCCGAAGTCTCTATAAAGTAAAGTGTAGACAATACAGAGCGCACTCCAAGCACTAGGGGTACATAATGCTTCAAGGAACCAAACACGGACCCATTTCAGTTCTACAGCTCATTCCCCAAAAATCATAAGTATAACACTCACCTTCCCAGCTCCCATCAGCCGCAGGAATTTCTGCTTCCTTTCTTCATTCCCCAGGTCAGCTTGTTCCCAGCTGCCATTATCAGACTGTAACACAGAAGCGCAATCAAATCATTCACTGCCATTTATAACTGTCCAACCACATGACCCGGCTACTGTCTGGGCCCTACATAGGCCCTCACTAGCTCCCACATACTGTAATTTCTAAGGGAAACAATATGGCACCTCCCTCCTACAATATGTATAAATACAAACATACAGAGAAGGAATGTTCTGGGCACACACTAAGCTATACCCTCATACTGTATTGTCTAAGGGAATCAATATGGGACCTCCTCCCATTTGTATAAATACAAATATACAGAGAAGGAATGTTCTGGACACACAATAAGCTATACCCTCATACTGTACTGTCTAAGGGAATCAATATGGCACCTCCCTCCTCCCATATGTATAAATACAAATATACAGAGAAGGAATATTCTGGACACACAAGATATACCCTCATACTGTACTGTCTAAAGGGAATCAATATGGCACCTCCCATACTGTATGTATAAATACAAATATACAGAGAAGGAATGTTCTGGACATACAATAAGCTATACCCTGAAACTGTACGGTCTAAGGGAATCAATATAACACCTCCCTCCTCCCATATGTATAAATACAAATATACAGAGAAGGAATGTTCTGGGCACACAATAAGCTATACCCTCATGCTGTACTGTCTAAGGGAATCAATATGGCACCTCCCTCCCATAGGTATACATACAAATATACAGAGAAGGAATGTTCTGGGTACACAGTAAATACAGCCACAGAGAGAAGGAGAATCAGATGACAGGAGCAGGCAGTCTCAATGTTTATGTCGGTAGCAGACGATTGTGAAGCGCAGATGTGGGATGGGCCAAAGAGACACTAGGCCCAGATAAATCCACGGACTGGAGAGGCCCCTGGGCTCTACTCAGCAGGTATTGCGCTCCTTAATCTGGATTTACCTCATTCTCCCTCCTGGCTGCGGGTCTCTTGCTCCCCCGCTGGTACCTCTCCTCCCTCGCACTCATTTCTCCGGTTCTCAGCGATTTCGCCAAACTGCAATGCTATAGTTTTGAGGAAAATATCTCCAGCTTCCGCCGCGCACCGGAAATGACGTGACCTCGGCAAGAAGTTCAGCTCATGCGCACGTGTGAAAGTGAGTGAGGACGTGAGCGCGTGCTGGGTGGGGCGGTGTGATTGTGTTAAGGCTCTTCCCAGAACTAAATAGGGTCTCAAGGGCACGGGTACAGGGCGAGTTACCGACAGGGAAATACTTGGTGCCCCCTATGTGGGGGTCATTTTTCTAAACTGAAAAACCTTATGGTGTTCCCCCCTGAGGTGCAGGGCATCAAGGGACATGTCTCTTGTGAAAGAAAAGCTGCTATTGATGCACTGTTTAGTTCCCCAGGGAGCCGTGTATATATATAATAAATATTGTATCCAGAGCTTCATAGAGTCCCTGTCGTGGGGAGATTACACTGTAATGTCCTGCGAGCCCTCAACATATGCCTCAGCCAGTTATTTAGCCCCCCCCCCCCGCCTGTGACAGAAACTCAGTTCCTCCAGCGGAACCTCTGTGGCAAAACATGGAGAACCAGGGCCTTCACTGCCCACAAAGCCAAAGGTTAGAGTGTGCTGTCTATGGAGCAAAGTAACATCAAAAAAGTGTTTCATTTTACTGTCAGCTTGTCTGTATGTGTGTCTCTGTGTGTGTGTGTGTCTGCCTGTCTGTTTGTGTGTGTATTTGTGTCTGTATTTGTATGTGTGTCTGTTTGTGACTGTCTCTATATTTGTGTGTCTGTTTGTGTATGTATGTATGTGTGTGTGTGTCTCTGTATGTGTGTATGTATGTGTCTGTTTGTGTGTGTGTGTCTGTGTGTGTGCATGTCTGTATGAGTGTGTGTAGGCATGAATCTGCACCAGAAAGTGCACAACTGTAACAGGAATACAGCTGAAGAGAAAAGACGGGATAGGAGTACCCGGCAGGTAAATACTGCATCGAAATACTCACATACTTCTCTGTGTCTGTCAGTACAGACACGTCTGGCCAGAAGGGGTTCATCTCCCATTTGCTGTTTATTATGTACTGTATGGCAAATATGTAAAAATACGATTCTAATTGTCCCTCTGCTATAGTTCCAGGGGTACCCAGGGCACAAATAAGCACTGACCCCAAATCTCCCCCTAACTGGCCTTCAAGCTTGGCCCCTTTAGCTCATAACAAGGTTACAGATATATAGAAACATTGGGGTTACAGTCACCCTGCTATAGTTCCAGGGGTACCCAGGGCACAAATAGGCACTCACCCCAAATTCCCCACTAACTGACTTTCAGACTGGACCCCTTTAGCTCATTTGGGCAGAACATACAGAACCAGGGTCCCATTGCTGCCAGTGTTTAACCAGCTGGCTGGTAAAATTGGTGCCTAATGCCAGTGTTATTAATAGGATAGAGAGATAAAATTATAGGAAGGCTGGTATTCATTTCCAGAAAAGGTGGCACCCCTATAGGTTAGGCCTGTACAGGAGGCCTGTGATTGCTAAGTGGGTTTAGTTGCCCTTTAAACAATCTCTCAAGATACATTCCTGGTTCTTTATAGAAATATATCTAAATCTGTTGTGTGTGCGTTTGCCACATTATCAGCTGTTGCGTTCTATAAAGGGACGCAAAGAAAACACAATTGGGGAGCAAGGGAACATTTATGAAGCTTTCTGTGATGACAGAAGCAAAGGGAGCTAACACTACCCTGCCCCCCATAACAAAATAGATTTCTTGAACCACCAGAGGAACTCCTGAGGGCAAGTTGCACTCGGGATAGAGCTGTCCCTAGCTGCAAGGGGGGCCCCAAAGAGACAGATTTATGTAAAGGACAAAGAGATGAAAGTGATACAAAAACAAATGATCCTTCATGTTACAGATCCCTGAGACTCTGCACATTCCTCCTGCCTGTTTCCTCAGTATTATCTGATCCCATCAGGGCTAAGAAGCAAACATAGCTCTGTATGCTGAGAAGAACCATTTGGGTCATTTATATAAATAAGTATATTGTACACCCCAGTCCTAAACTAATCCTCGCTGTCATGGCTGGTTGTTTGTTCCCTGTATCTACACCTCTTTCTGCAGCACTTCCTTATGTTCCCTTTCACTCTCCCTCCTAATCCTTTACTGTAATTGTCCCACCGCCCCTGTTGGGAGGTTGTTCCCTGTATCTATCTCCATCATTATGTTCCCTTTCACTTTCCCCTCCTATTCCTTTACTGTATTAGTCTCACTGCCCCGGCTGGGAGACTGTTCCCTGTATCGATTCCTCTTTCTGTAAAGTTGTTCTTCCTTATGTTCCCTTTCACTCTCCTCCTCCTATTCCTTTACTGTACAAGTCCCACCACCTCTGCTGGGAGACTTCCCTGTATCTATCCCCCTTTCTGTAAAGTAGCACTTCCTTATGTTCCCTTTCCCCCTCCTATTCCTTTACTGTATTAGTTCCACCACCCCTGCTGGGAGACTGTTCCCCTAATCCAGTGTTGTCCAAGTTCTGTGGTACCGAGGGCCAAAATGTTACTGGCCTATGTGGAGGAGGGCCGATAATAGAAGTCAGTGTTGACCACTCCCCCTTTTAGACCACACCCACTGTAAACCACACCCATATTACCACAAGAACTTTTAAGATCATATCCACATTAACAGTGGTAACACACCAAAAAACCAAATGGTTGGTGCTCACTGCAGGGAAATACCTCACAACTCATATGTGAAAAATTTAAGTCATCCATATACCTCATCCTCCCCTGTAGGTAATACAACAACCCCCCAACACATGATTAAACACCTAAGGGGCCCTTAACAACAATTTCCAATTGCTAACAAACCCCAAGAAATCCATCATATTTTTACCCCCAATCTGTACCTATGAATACATCATATTGCCAAAATTTGTATCTGTTCCAGCAGTAGCCAAAAATCCATCATATTGTCCTCAACATCTGTGTACCTGTGCCAGCAGCCACCATATTGCTCCATGTACCGGAGCCAGCAGCAGCAAATCCCTTATATTGCCCCCAATCTGTACCTGTGCCAGCATCAACCAAAAAATACACACTATTGCCTCCATATATGTACTTGTGCCAGCAGCAGCCAAATATCCATCATATCATCTGTTTACCTGTGCAAGTAGCAGCCAAGATATTGCCAACAAATATGTACCTGTGCCAGCAGCTGCCAAAAGGGAGCTGGGGAGTGATTCTGTCTGGTTTATAAAGTTGAAAAACTATTAAAGGCCAAGCAAATCAGGGTTTAAAAGAGAAAGAAAGGAAATTCCCCTTAAAAGTGTGCCCCCCCCTCCTGCAGGGAGGGAAGGCAGAATAGAGCAGTAGACAGGGAAAGCTAGCATTCTAATATGTACTACATACAGTGACACAGTGCTGGTGCCTCATTAGCATTTTGAATAAAGTGTGAACAGGTGAACAATGTGGGCAGTTTCAGTCTGGGTCTCAGGTGTGAACAGTACAGGGCTTTAGGGGAGTGAACAATAGAGGTGTCACAAGTGTCAACAATACAGGGGGATCACAGGTGTGAACAATACAGGGGATTAGTCTGAATTTGAGGTTTAAACAATGCAGGGGCCAGTTAATCTCTGTAGTGATACCTTTTAAAATTTACATATGGTAAACAGACACAGCATCTGGGGGGCCACATGCGGCCCGTGGGGCCAGTTGGACAGCCATGCCTTAATCTATCCCTATTTCTGTAAAGAAGCACTTTGTTGTGTTCCCGTTCACTCCCCCCCTCCTATTCATTTACTGTATTACTCCCACTACCCCTGCTGGGAGACTGTTCCCTGTATCTATTCCTTTTCTGTAAAGTAGCACTTCCTTAAATTCCCTTTCACTCTCCCTTTTATTCCTTTTCTGTATTAGTCCCACCGCTCCCACCACTGCTCCCTGCATATATTCCCCGTTCTGTAAAGTAGCATTTCCTAATGTTCCCTTTTCCCCTCCTATTCATTTACTGCAGTGCTGTCCAACTTCTGTGGTACTGAGGGCCAAAATTTTACTGGCCTATGTGGTGGAAGGCCGATAATAGAAGTCAGTGTTGGCCACTCCCCCTTTTAAACCACACCCACAGAAACCACACCCATGTTACCACAAGAACTTTTAAGATCATATCCACATTAATGGTGGTAGCACACCAAAAAACCAAATGGTTGGTGCTCACTGCAGGGAAATCCCTCATCACTCATATGTGAAAGATTTAAGTCATGTTAAAAACATACCCTTAAATCCATATGCCTCATCCTCCCCTGTGGATAATACAACCCTCCAACACATGATTAAACACCTTAAGGGCCCTTAACAACAATTTCCAAATGCTAACAAACCCCAAGAACAAACCCCTAACAGGCTTACATCCCACAGGTAGCGTAGGGCAAGCAGAGAATGGCACACACAAGCAGTACTGGGCAAGCAGAGAATGGCACACACAAGCAGCACTGGGCAAGCAGAGAATGGCACACCCAAACAGCACTGGGCAAGCAGGGAATGGCACACACAAGCAGCACTGAGTGAGCAGAGAATGGCACACCCAAGCAGCACTGGGCAAGCAGAGAATATCACACACAAGCAGCACTGGGCAAGCAGAGAATGGCACACCCAAGCAGCACTGGGAAAGCAGGGAATGGCACACACAAGCAGCACTGAGTAAGCAGAGAATGGCACACCCAAGCAACACTGGGCAAGCAGAGAATGGCACACACAAGCAGCACTGGGCAAGCAGAGAATGGCACACCCAAGCAGCACTGAGCAAGCAGAGAACGGCACACACAAGCAGCACTGAGTAAGCAGAGAATGGCACACACAAGCAGCACTGAGTAAGCAGAGAATGGCACACACAGGAAGGGAAGGCAGAACAGAGCAGGAGACAAGGAAAGCTATCATTGTTAATATGTACTACATACAGTGACACAGTGCTGATGCTCATTAGCATTTTGAATAAAGTGTGAACAGGTGAACAATGTGGGCAGTTTCAGTCTGGGTCTCAGGTGTGAACAGTACAGGTTGTAGGATGTGAACAATACAGGTGTCACAAGTGTGAACAATACAGGGGATTATGTTCCCTTTTCCCCTCCTGTTCCTTGTATCTATCCCCTTTCTGTAAAGTAGCACTTCCTTGTGTTCCCTCCTCCCCTCCTATTTCTTTACTGTATTAGTCCCACCACCCCTGGTTGAAGAGTGTTCCCTGCATCTAGTCCCCTTTCTGTAAAGTAGCACTTCCTTATGTTCCCTTCTACTCTCCCCTCCTATTCCTTTACTGTATTAGTCCCACCGCCCTTGCTGGTAGACTGTTCCCTGTATCTACCCCCTTTCTGTGAAGTAGCATTTCCTTATGTTCCCCCCCCCTTCCTATTCCTTTCCCCTCCTTTTGCTGTTTGTTCAGTGCTAGGCTATACACTACACCTGTTACTGGCATAATTCTATTTACTAAGGGCCCTGTACTAATGGTAACCGTCCATTGCACAGTACCAGTAAGTGGCACTTTTCCTTTTAGCACCAAAGAGTCTATTTTAACCTGTTCTTTGGTCTGGGGCAAAGTTGGACTCTAGGCAAAGATCTGTTATATCTAAATATTTATAATGCCAGTGTATCAGAGTCCATTGAAACCCAGCAGGTTAATACTCACAACTAGTGATGGGCAAATCTGGCCCGTTTTGCTTGGCCGAAAATTTGCATAACGGCGAAAAATTTGCCTAAATGCATCGAAGTGTATGGGTGACAAATGTTTTTTGGAGGCACAGGGCAGTGCAACACATTTTTTCTTTCACCCATCGCAGTCTATCGGCGTCATTTTCACAGTGGAACTTTGCGAAAAATCGCTCAACATATCCAGCAGGGGGTGCCCTAAGCATTTGGATCATTGTCTAGGAACTAGGATATTTTGCCTGGGAGTCTAACCCACTCATATAAAGGAATGTTGTACTCGAGGTTTACACAAACTAAGGTTTATAGACACATTGCATTTTAATCGGTTGTATTTCTTTGTTATATATATTCTATAATGCATGCAGGCGTTACTGTTTGTGGGAGATCATAAATTCAAGTTTTTCAATTTAATGTTAATATCCTTTATTTATATAGTGCTGACATATTCCTACACGGTGCTTTACATACATTATACATCATACATCAGCCCCTGCCCAGATGAAGCTTACAATCTATTGCTATAGTAGGGTGACTGTTACCCCAGTGTTTCTATATATATGTAAACTTGTTATGAGCTAAGGGGCCCAGCCTGAAGATAAGTTATGGGGAGATTTGGAGCAAGTGCTTATTTGTGCCCTGGGACTATAGCATGGTTAATGTTACCCCAAATGTTTCTAGTCCCTAAGAAAAGCACAAATATTGTCCCATGTATTTTGCAGGCAGTTTTTTTACTTTTCTAATTATAATTTGAATAGGGTTCTGATTTGGTTTGGGATTTTCTAATCCTGCATGAAAGATTTGGAATTTGGCATATCCCCAAAACAAGTATATTTTGTTTTCTATAGGAAAGTGTCACTAGAGCTTCTGCTGATAAATCACATTGTTATAAAATGTAACTTTATTAGTTAGAGAGATTAGAGGAAAGGAGGTTCCATGGTAAGTAGGGAAAGGGGTGTCACAGGGAGAGCTGGGAAGTTGTAGGGGTTTCTCTCTAAAGCAGCTGTACTGGCAGATACTGTACATTAGGTAGGTACAAGGAAGGGTAGGATGCCTTTTTATTTGTTCTGGGATTAGAAATCTCTATCAGAACTTCAGATTGATCCTTTTTTTCCCTTTAAACCGTATTTATTACCGGCTGGGTAGAATTGATTCGACGGTTCTGTGTCAGACACCTGTGATTTGCTGCTGCACTACCTAAATAAATAAGGCTGTTCCTAAGGGACAAGAGAAGAATTTGAGTTGAACATGGGACAAAGTGAAGGCCATAGTGATTGCACAGAAACCCCAAGGAATGCAGCTCTCTGCCCCCTCGCCCCACTGACACGTGTCACTCCAAGGGCCCTAACAATGCCTCTATTCGACTCTTTTCATGGGGATGCTGGCATATTTGGGAGAAGTGCTCCTGTGTAGTGTTAGTACTTAGGTGCCTTTCTGCCACATGACTAAGGAGCTTTGTTGGTTCTTTCTAAGGGAACACAGTCCTCCCCTTCTCAATAGTTCTATGTGCATTCAGAGACCCTTCGAAAGACCCTCCACAACAGACTCTGCCAAATGTAAGAATACAGGAGGTGAATTCACCTTTCCCTGCCGAGACTCCTCCAGAAGAAAGGCCCGTCTGTGCCTCACACTTTGAAGCCGGAGCTGTTAAACCGTACAGAATATTTCCCTCAATAAATCATTATAAGAAACTAAGGTACAATTATCCCTGTGCAATGGAACTATTCCAAATACTCATTTATGTGGTTCCACTCCAGCTTTCTCTCTCTTTCTCTGTTTCACTTACCTTCTTTTCTCTCTTTCTGTCTCTCTTACTGTCTCTCCTTCTCTATGTTTCACACACACACTCTCTCTATAATAGGTGCCTAATATATGGGTTCAGAGACAAGAGAAAAGTGTTAGAAGTGTTACTGTCTGCTCTGCTCTCATTTCCCTACAGAAATATGAATTGGTAGCACTAGATAGATACCTAATATATAGAGACAGACAAGAGGAAAGTTTTTGAAGGGTTACAGCCTGCTCTGCTCTCATTTCCCTGAGATAGTGGTATATCAGAGCGCCAGTTGGATCAGAATTGGAACAGTCAGGGTGAATTCTGGGGTCTTCCAGGGGAAATTCTTTTCCATAGAACACTGTCAGTGGAAGAGGAGGAGAGGAGCCTTAGACACCAGCAGAGAAAGCATATCTCCCTCTAGAACAATGCAAATATAAAGATACTGCCTGCAGGGCACACAAGATGGTTGGGCCACTGCACCATCAGCCTTAAACTTGATGGACTTATGCCATTGTGTCATTTTACTGCAAGTGGGCAGAGTGGATGGGCATTATCTGGTGCTGCCATGGTACAACAGTCTGATACCAACCTGTACAGAACACCATGTTATCATCTCTGCGCCCCCTGGCACTCTGTTTCTGGCTCTGTGGTTGGAGTGGAACGCGGCTCATGTTGTGGGGAATTATTTATTATTCGGACAAGTCCACAGTTGTTTTGGCTCCACTGAATGTGGTTTCCTCAGCCAGGGTCAGTGGTTGAGGTGCCAGAAACAACACAAGTGTGTGGAATAGTGCAGACACGTGCTATTCCCACTTCATCCAGCAGGTGGGACATTAGCTGTTCCATGTGCCATACTCTATAGGCCAGAAATGTTGTCTTGCAGGGCAGGCAATGGACACACAGATTCCATAGTGTGGCCCCTCAGCTGCCTGTGAAGTGCAGCTTAATATTAGGCTGGGTGTAACTGCTGTGGGCCCCTCTATACTCCCTCTATAATGATCTGTATCTCACACATATATTTATATTGTATATCAGTCAGGAACCCCACTGGCCCCTCTATTCTCCTGAGCCCCCAAAACTTGGGGATAATGATCTGTATCTCACACATATATTGATATTGTACATCAGTCAGGAACCCCACTGGCCCCTCTATTCTCCTGCACCCCAAACCTTGTGCAGAATGATCTGTATCTCAGACATACAGGCAAATAGGTGGGAGGCCACTAAACCTTTTTATAGTATTTGTCTCATGAACATATTAATAGGTGAGTTTATCATTATTAATCTTCTTGCTTTGTTTCAGGCTTGCACAAGTCTCCATTGTTTTTGAGCAAGGCTTGCCAGAATCTGAATATATTCTTGTATATGCCACAATATTTCCATCAATCAAGGAGGGGTACTGGTGGCTATAATTTGAATTAAACTGACACTAATATCCAGCTTTGGGCTTCATACAAAGAAATGTTTGTGGCCCCTGGGTGGCAGGATCCTGGCTTGTATATAATAAGTTAATAAGAATCTCCTGAATTTTCACTTTATTTTTACATAAATTTTGCCATTTTCCTTTCTCTCTCCCCCCCCAGATTATGTGAGTGAATGTGCCACTGCCTGCTGGGCCACTCATTCCTGGGAACACAAAGTGACTGCAGAGTGAAGGTATGAAAGCCCCTATTCATATTCTCACCATTGAGCCTATAATAATGATATCATTGTAACACTGGCTGCCATAATATAGTAGGTGCATTTATGGCCTTAACACTATACCTTTCCGTGAGCCAAGCTGGACGCTCCGACCCATGTTTGTGTTGGAAGCCAGTTCTCCCTCACACTGGAGGGGACTTTGTTTCAGACAAAAAAAAAAGAGAAAAACTTACAAGTAGGGGGGGAGAAAGATTTTATTGTGCAGTTTGTGGCATTAGCTGAGCTGATGTTAATTGTGCTAATTGTATTGATGAGGGTTTTTGCAGACGTGGAAT
The DNA here is from genome assembly GCF_017654675.1 of Xenopus laevis. NCBI lineage: Eukaryota > Metazoa > Chordata > Amphibia > Anura > Pipidae > Xenopus > Xenopus laevis. The sequence goes on along the minus strand of NC_054378.1, from coordinate 22,603,734 downwards.
CCTCATTATTATAACTATGCAAAACGAGCCGGAATAGAATATTTTTGCAGTTCCTATGACAACCATGTCATGAGTTTGATGAAGATGCAAAATCTCAAAATGGGAATGAGCTTTATGCAGTGGCCTTCTTTCTGGCAATGATAACTTTCTTCATGATGAAATCCTTCTTGTCTCTTCATCCTTCATTCCAATGTCTCTAACAAGTTACACAGTGCTGTATAAACACTGTTTATTAGTGTTCCTGCCCCAGCAGAGCTTGCAGTCTAAGTGCTGTCACAAGTACACACACTAGGGTAAAATGTATCTAGAGCCAAATAGTTTGCCTGTAAGCTTTTGGAGTATGGAATGAAACTGGAGAAAACCACTCAGATACATAGAGACTCTTTGCAGGTAATGTCCAGGTCTTAATCGAACTCAGGACCCCAGGGGTGCAAAGCAGCAGTGCCACCATTTTGCCCATATTTCCCTACTAGCCTTTTCCCTAATGCCCTATTTAGTGAATACTCACCCTTCCATCCTGGTACTCATCCACTACTATACATCAGCCCCATACTATATTGATAATCACCCACTCCTATTAGCTACCCATTTCTCACATACCCTCCTGGTGCCAAGATCCTCCCTATCCTGATACCCATCCATCATTGTCCTCATTGCCACCTCCTATTCTCCCAGTACCTACCTCCCACACTCATGTTAGCAGACGCACCCATGTCCAGGAAACCACCCCCACTATACATTAGCCATCCATGACTAACCTTGTACCCCTCCGTACACTATGGACATACCTATTTCCCTCTGCCCTGGTACCCACCCATCACTGCCACCCATATTATCATGGCACCCATAATTGGCACCCATATTATCATGGCACCCATCACCCACTATCCTATTACTCAGTTTCCACTATATTCATGTCCCTTCTATCTTGGTACTCCCTTTATCTCTTGCTGTGTGTGTGTGTATGTATATATATATATATATATATATATATATATATATATATATATATACCAATTATTCTGAGACCAGCACTCCCTGTTGTAAAAGCCAAATTGGCTTTTACAACAGGGAGTGCTGGTCTCAGAATAATTGGCGTATACATAATTACCGTGCACCCCTCCCTTTGCTGAAACTATTTGCCTTGGAGTGCGGATCCTCATTTGGAAGGAGATATATATATATATATATATATATATATATATATATATATATAATATATATATATATATAATCCAAAAACTTGCCCCTTCACTGCTGCTATACCGTGTGCCCCTTACTTATGATCAATATAGAACCGCTTTTCCTTATTCTTCTTTGCATATACTTCTGCTTATATTTCTGCCATATGCTATATTTCTTAGTCATGGGTAATTTGTTATACAAGAGGGAGATAGATAATAGATAGACAGACAGACAGACAGAGACAGATAGATAGATAGATAGATAGATAGATAGATAGATAGATTGAAAGATAGAGATACAGACAAAGAGAGAGGGAGATAGACAGATAGATAGGTAGATCGATACAGAGACAGACAGATGAATGGATAAATATGTAGACAGAAAATAAAAGTGGGTTAATAAAGGATGTGTAGATAGACATAGAAGGATGTATGGAATAATCAGTGGTAAACGAGGGAAATATTGAAATAAATCGATATAATGGAAATGATTAAATACATAAGAAACAAGCACTCCTCGCCTACAGCCATACTGAATATCTGTTTGCAGTGGATAGGTGGGTAGGTGTGGGCAAACATAGAGAAATGGTCTAAGAAATAAAAGATAAATAGATTTTATAAAAGGCAGATAATTAGATAGATAGATAGATAGATAGATAGATAGATAGATAATGGAAAAAGTTAGATAGCAATAATGTAATTGATTTATGCTACACATACTGCCCATTTCTAGCTAATAAAATTAACCAATTACTCTTCTTTTAAAAACAAAAGTATGAAATGAACCAACATGTGTTAATAACCCAGCATTGATATTGCCTCTAATCCTTTACCTAAATTTCTTCTGCCTCCCCATGGCATTGTATCCCTCTGCAGGGCTCCCTCCTTTTCCCCTCTCCCTGTGCAAACAAGAGCAAAAGTCATCTCCCCCCACCCCCCGGGGCACTTTGTTTGTCGTTCAGCCTCTGCACTTCAATGGTGTAAAACAAACGAGATCAATTAACGGCTTTTCAATCATTTATTTTGCTAAGAAGGATTGAAGAAAACCTTACAGATCGCAGAAGTGAAACAATATGGTTATGGTTCACAGACCCGATTAATTAAGTTAGAGATTAACGAAAATTTACTGTGTTAACTGAAAGTATTTTTCACTTTCATTGAAAAAGAAAAAAATAAATTTTCCCCCAAATTAATGAAACCAACAACGAAATATGTGCACAGAACTTTGTATTCCTTTTTTTTTCTTTCAATTCTGAAACTCGTTTCCTTCACCCCCATCAGCTTATTTGCAACACTTTCCATTCAATTTGATCCCATCCCCGCAGCATTCCTCTGTCTCCTTCTTTCCTGAAAGACCCGCACTCCAACAAATATGTGTAAATTGGATATTCCCTGAATTATATATCATCTTATTTAGTCTTCAACCCGTTCCTTTTAGCAAAATAAAACAAATAGAAAGAACTCGCAGCTCTGAAACAATCCCAACAATAAGGATCAATTTTTACATACAATTAGTGAGATATAAAATTCTATTTCTAGTAGATAATGTTCACTTAAGTACTAACGAAAATGAATTTACTTGCTAGATTTTTTTTTCCATCTGACAAAAAATAAGTACAAATTTGAAAACTGAAAATGAAAATAATTTAAAATTAGAATCTAAAATACCCACTAATTGTATTATTAGTTAATAACCATTTAATAAACATTACACAAAACAGAGTATTAAATAATATATAAATAAATAAAAAAAATTGTTCTTCATTTCCACATTACAATATCCAGTGCATGCGGGTGTATAATAAACAAAAGCAGAAAAACACAGTTATACAATGCTTAAGACGCTGATGATCCATCACCTTGACGATTCCCCTTTTTTCCAGACCTTAATTTGGGGAGGAAAATAAATTAAAAAAAAGTAATTTGGGGCACTCTGAAATAAGAACACTGTTGATGAAAATCAGTATCATAATATAAATGTTATCAGAAAACAAGAACAATGAGATTAAAATAATAGACAATATTCTTTGGTGTAAATTATAAATATTTTTATATTATATTATAACGGAATGTCTATAAGTGTGGGGGTGTGTATATATATATATATATATATATATATATATAGATACAGCTGCACCCACTGACGCCTGAATGGAATTAGGATTCTGAGGGTCTGCTATGGGCACAGCTATCACCCCCATCTTCCTCTTTTGCATCAGACAGCAACCCCCTTTATCTAATGTAAAATAAATATAATTTCATCATTTTTTGGGGGGGGGGAGTTAGTTACATATTGTTAAATGCAACCCCCAAAATATCTGAATTAGAAAAAATATATTCAAGTACATTTTAATGGAATATTTTTCAAACCCCTGATTGTATCTTTTTTTTTTTTTTGGTGTTTGTTTTTCTGTTTCCTCTTTCTGTTTTTCTCACAAAAATACAATGTTAAAGTGTGTATATATATATATATATATATATTTATTTATATATGAGCAGCCATAGACATGATTGCTGGGGGGGTGCACAATTCATTTATTTAGGGATTTTTTAGGGAGAATTTTGGAGCCCAGTTGTGACTTCTATAGCTAGAAATTTGGGATTTGGTTAGTAGGGAGAGTAGGGGTGTGTGGGTGCGTTGCTTCTGAGCAATGCCAAGTGGAGGGTGCCTGCAGCTAACAGCAACCAAACAATATCAAATTATAACAGAATATAAATACACTGCCTGCTAATTATTTATGTATTTGGCACAAATCAACCAGACTACCCCCCCCCCCCATCAAATCTGGACAAAAAAAAAGTGCTTTAGAAATTTTCAGTTCCTTTTGTCGTTGCTGGTGGAACAATACCGGGGGCTGTCAGAGACTTTAGGAAGAGAACAGAGGCAAATAGAAGACAAACGTGTTTCCAGCTGGGCTGTAAGTGTCCAGGTCAAGTCTGGCTCTTTATGGCTGTGACCTCAAGGTGGCGTTTGAAGCACATGGACCCGCCAATGCCAAGCCGCTCTCTCCCCACAATATCTCTTTTTATTACAATCACAGCCCCCGAGTCAGTTTTACAGCAGCACAGTTGTATTACTGGAGTCTTTCTGACTATTCCAAAATGTGCAACATTGTATCAGTTTTATTGCAAGGCAACGGTAACACTTTATGATAAAGGCAAGAAAGTCCTGAGTTTAGAAAATTATGTCATAAAATGCTCAATACAAATAAATGGCAGCAATTAAAACTAATAAATTGATGAGCAAGTTACTGTTCGCAGCAGTAAATAGAATTGTATCAATAAAAGACAAAATAAGAGAAAGTGAAAAACATCATAAAAAAAGAGAAGACATGAATGAAATTAAAATGGTTCTGTGGCTGAAAAGGGAGGAATAGTGTTGGCAGCTGTAAAACTTGGGGTGCATGGTCCCTTACCTGTTGGGGTGCAGAGAGAAGCAGAGTCCAGTTGACTGGATGTGATTCCAACACCTCTGACTCCAGTTTTCCCAGTATAAGGTCCCATGCCCAGTCTGATAGCCGAACAGTGCAGCAGATTCTCCATTCAGCATACTGAAGTGTGTTGGAATCCTGGCAGGTGGGAGCTGATCTCCTCCTGTCCCCATGCTCAGTGCCAATGCTGGGTGTAGGCTGTGGGCACAGGAGTTCATGCCCATGCCAGGTAGAATGAATGGCAGCCTGTGTGCTGAGTGGGAATATGGTACAGAGACGTGGAGAGAAGAATTTTATATTCATGTTACATGACACCTACCCAGCACAGACATGGTAATGCCCAAAATGCTCCTTAGTGGCACAGGCAGTGACGGTAGGTAGCCCAAGGAGAGAGAAGTGCAACTTTTATTATGAAATAAAATAAATCCACTCACCATTCAGTGTGTGCCCCCATGCCCCGGCAATAAGTGGCGCTGACTTTCTATAAGAGTCAGAGATTTACTGCCTCTGAGACCAGGCACAATTTGAATAATGTATTTTTTTTTTGCCGTACTGTGCAGCCGACTGCATCTGGGGAGTCTGATATGACGTGGAGATATTTTTTTCCCCAGGAACAAAGGGAATATGAAATTGTAAGGAGAGAGCAGAGAGGCTGTCAGATGAGATACAGTGAAGGTGTATTCAAGCTGGCACTCCCACCCCCATCCTTGCTCTCTGAAGCCCAGTGTGACTCTTCACTTAACACAAACAGCTTTTCTTCTGAGCCTGTGCCACTGTAAGTACCACCACCTTGTTGTCTGGCAGCATCCATTTGTGGGGCTATTGTCTGGGCTGGCGGAGGGAGGCAGAGAGTGTGCCAGGGCTGGGCCCCCCCCCCCGGATCTCTGCGCACCTTTCTTTAAAAAGTTCTCATTGCCGCAGAATATTCTGCTTTTTTCTAAAAAAGACTTCTCGCTAGTGGATTTTTAAAAGGAAGTGATTTGCCCCCTTTTCCTGTATGTTTGATAACAATTTTACTTTTATTTACTTGTTTGGTGAAATTTGTGGAGTAGGAGGTTTGTCTCCATTTGTGCAACAGGAAACTTTGTGCTTTTGTCTTATCTCTTTATTGTGACCCCCTAACTGTATGTCCTGTCGTCTAATGATGGGGGGCTCAGTTGTCAGGACAATGGATTTAATATTCCCGTGCCACATTCATTCATGGGCAGAGCTGGAAAAGGAATAAGAACGTGGCAGTCTGTCTGCTTATTGGTCTTTTTCTGTCCACCTGCTTGTACAAGTGTTAGTCTGATGTTTTTCTGTCCACCTGTGCATCAGTCTGTCTGTGTGTTTCAGTTCCATTCTGTCCAACTTCATGCGAGTGATTGAGCCATGTTGTATATGGAGACAAGGTACAGCGATGCCTCTGCCTGTGTTTTTTTTTGTTGATTTGTACACTGGTGTGTGGCTCAGCATCCCATGGATAATCAGGGTGGGTGCAGAAGTTATTACTTGGAGGGTTGTTGCCTTGTTCTTAGCCATCGGTACAAACATTTTAGTGTGATTTGTACATTTGTACAGTATAAACACACAACGCATGGGTGCCATATTTATATCTGATTATTTTTTGTGTGTGCAAAGCGAATTAGTGTTTTGTGTGAATAAGGCACATGGTGTGTGTTTGTGTATTTGGGTGAGTGTGACTTGCTTGTGTTGGTGAAGGTGCTGAGCCCAGTGAGGTGATATGTGAGTGAGAACACGGATGTACAAGCGTGCGGTGCTCACTAGCCACAAACAAATCAGATCAGCACCAGTCTTGGGTTGTGATACCCCCATCTGCCGGATCTTATCCACCAAGGACAAGTGCACTTTTAGGTGGACATTGTGGTACCCATTGGGTAACTAATAACGCTGCTTTTGTGTCAGGTTTTGATAGTGACATTGGTGCCAGGCTTGTATAGTTGTGTCTCCATGTGCCAGTGTTTGTTACCACCCTTGGACAGTGATAATCATTGGTGCCAGCCTATTGCCTTGTGCGAGTTTGGTGTCAGGCTTGAGTAGTGCTAGTTTGCAATTGGTCTGCACAGGGATGCCTATGTACCAGTGACATTATCAGATAAAGCTTTCCCCAAGTCTAACTGATCCTTTGGCACTGAGCAGAGACCCGAGCAGAATGATACCAAACGCCCCCCAAATTTAACAGGATGAGACAATATATTTATTATTCATTGGTGTACTTTGTTGAGAGAGAAGTATCTGTGTATATGGGAAGTGGACAATTATCTTTATCTCACCCATATCCTATGTACTAGCCTGCCATTATATAAACCTCACCCATATCTTATGCACCAGCCTGGCATTATATTAACCCCACCCATATCTTATGCACCAGCCTGACATTATATTAACCCAACCCATATCTCATGCACCAGCCTGGCATTATATTAACCTCACCCGTATCCTATACAATAGACTAACAATATATTATGTTCACTCATATCATGTCCTACTCCTGCATATATCTTATGTACCAGCTTGGCATCATATTAACCTCACTCATATCAATGCACTGGTCTGGCATTATCTTACACTCACCCGTATCCTGCCTAACATGCCAGTATATTATAGTCACCCATATCCTGTCATTAAACTGGCATTATATTACACTCACTTACCCATATTGTATGCACCAACCTGGCATTAGATTACATTCACCATATATTATTTATTAGCAAGGCATTATATTAATACATTATATTATTATATTAACCTCATCCATATTCTATGCACCTCTTTGACATTATATTACAGTCACCTATATCCAATGTCATTATATTACACGCTGTGCATCGGTCTGACAATATCTTTATTCTTTGCACCAGCCTGGCATCATACTAACCTCACCCATATCCTATGCACGAGCCTGGCATTATATTAACCTCACCCATATCCTATGCACCAGCCTGGCATTATATTAACCTCACCAGTATCCTATGCACCAGCCTAGCATTATATTAACCTCACTCATATACTATGCACCAGCCTGGCATTATATTAACCTCACCCACATCCTATGTACCAGACTGGCATTATATTAACCTCAACTGTATCTTGCCTAACTCTGATTTCTATACAGGAGAAGGTGCTTAATATGGGGCAATGCCTGGGATTCCGCAGCTTTTGGCCTCAGATCTTTACTGTTCCATCAAACTGGTTCCCATAGAACTGACATTTGTTTCTGTAATTGCTTATTTTTCTTTTAAACCAGCCTACCTGGGGAAAAGGGAATAGGGGGGAGGATTTGTCGCTACCAAAAAAAAAAAAGTAATTTATTTAAATTCTATATTTTTCATCCAAAAACTGAAGTGTAAGAAATGACACCGCTGGTTTAGGGAGATTCTGTAAATTTGTCAATCGTATTAATTGGGCAGAAATTTTTGGTTTTAGAATCAGGATATGCAGTGGCCAAATAATGACATTTTTCTTTCCATTTCCCTTCAAGGATATTTACTGTCTACCCTATTGCTTGGGGGGGTGTTGACTGGGATTCAGGTTCACCCCTATTCTCTAAAAGTATAAGATTTACCCATAGTACACTTATAGTAACTTGCAACATTTTATTTAATATATATATATATGTGTGTGTGTGTGTGTCTGTAGCTCTTGGACTAATCATGAATGTTTAATTAATTTAAAAAGCCTTGCTATATTAACCCTCTCTCCCCTGACAGTAAGGCAGTGCAATTCAGGTGGATAGAAACTGTCATTTTATTAATGAACCTCACCCAAATAGCTCCAACCCCATACCCCAAACTGACCTGATAAGTGGGTGCACACCCCATTTACTATGTGTGGGGCAAACCTCCTTATTCTCTTTTTAACCCCTTTACCACCACACCTGCCTCAGCAGGGCAGTGTGAACCCTGTTCTTTTTGTTCTAATTCTTGTATTCCTTCTGCCATGAGGTTCCCCACTTTAACCCTTCCATCCTCCACCCCAACACTGTGACTCGTACTTATATTTTTGGGTTGCATTCTACCAATGCTGACCTCTGCTGATGGGACAATTTGCGAATAAGTGGAGCAAAAACATTTGGTCAGCATTTTGCCAAGCAGTCTGGGAAACATTTCTAACGTGTCAGAATGTGCGGATTCATCACATACCATAGGATTTCAATAGACTTTATCCTTTTTGTGCCATATTCCGTTACTTTCTGTGGAGTGACTTGGGGCATCCAATTCCACCCTTCATCACTTACCTCTTCTGATGTAGGATTGGTTATATAGTGCACACTCTCTACATTAAAAAACCCAATTTACAACAAATGTTGCACTTAAGGTTACCACGGACAGCTGTTTATTCTCACTTTGACAATGACAGGCACTACTGGGGGCAGATACGTCTATATAATGGAGAGTCATGGGGCACAGTCAGAATGGGAGCAGTGGGGCAGAGACAGGGGGGAGAATGTTGGAGTGCTCACTCAAAAGTGTGTACAAATATTTTTATCAAAAATAGAAACTGGCATTTTGACACATTTAAAAAATATTCTGTGATACTTTTATTTTAGTGAAGTCAATTTTGTTTAATTTTTCCGGCTCTGTTACACCCAGTGTCTCTCCTGGCTGTCCTACTGTATCCCCCTTCACCTTTCCTTTTTTATTACACTGTACTCCAGTGTCCCCCTTTATCCCCTTTCAATTTTATATATTACACTTTATCCCAGTTTCTCTCCCACCTGTTCTCTCCCTACTGTATCACCGTTTTCCCTTCTCTTTATAAAACTGCACCCCATTTCTATTCCCTGTATTACACTTTCCTGGTGTCTATCCTGCCTGTTGTACTTTATCCCTCTTTTCCTTATCTTTATTACACCTTACCTCAGTGTCTCCTGTATCCCCATTCCCATTCCATGTATTACACTTTATTCCAGTGTCCCCCCTGTCTGCTGTATTGTATCCCATTTTCCTTCTTTGTATGAAACTATATTCAGAGCTCTGTATTGGCCTAGATAGGATTCTTTATTTTATAGGATTGATAATTCATGCCCCCCAAAAACTGTGTTTAGATAAACAGGGAGTCTCAGTTTGTCTCTTCTGTGTTCAACGTATCCTTCTGCCACTTCATGTTTACACTGTCTCCTGCAGTCCCTTCTGTGTTATATTGTAACACTGAGTTTCCTCTATTGTATCACTTTCATCCTCCTGCCGCTTCCATGCTGTAACGAATCCCTCTGTCCCTTCTCTTACACTATCTGCCCTGGCTGTCTGACAGTTTATGGTTCTGTTTGGTCTCAGTGAGTTTTCAGTCTCAATGACAGTTTATGGTTCTGTTTGGTCTCAGTGACAGATTTCGGTCTCTGACAGTTTATAGTTCTGAACTTCTGATCGGTGTCGGTTACATTTTTTGGTTGTGAACGGTTTTCTGTCCCACTGGGCGGTTCTGGTGCCCGAGTCCATCTGAGCCCAATCGGCACCAGCATTGCCAGGTTATCGGACCCGTGCGTCACACAAGTGATTCCATTAGTAATAATGAGCCGAGGGTTATTGTGTCGCTGGAGAGTAAAGGGATTACCTGTGGTTCCCTTCTCCCCCATATTCCTTCCCATTTCTCCTTCTCCTTTTCCCATTGCGCCCCCCCAGCTCAGTTCCCTTCCCAACTCCACTGTTAAACTGCCCAGTTCCGTTCCAATTGCCTCTGTGCCTCTCCCTTTGGGGTGGTACCTTGCTCCTCCCTCTTACCCCTGGTCTGACGTTGCACGCTGGGAAATGCTTCAGATATTGGGACATTGTGGCTCTGCCCCCCCTGCTTCGAGGGACACCCCGACCCCACCCAACCCATGGGTCATTCCCATCCCCCAACACTAAAGGAGAACCCCCCCTCCAGGGCCGCTACCGATTTCCTTGAATCCTCCTCTCCCGGGATTGTGTCTAGACTCAACTGCATCTGCTTGTTGGCAAAGAGGAGCAGGTAACTGGGGGTCCCCGTTAAACGGAAAAAGGGTTTTCTAATTCCCCCCAATGGAAAATGGTTAATACTTGCACACTGAGAAGCTTTGGGTTTAACCCTTCATGCTGCCACAGAAGTTAAAGTGCCTGCCTCCAAACTGCTGGTAAGGCGCAAAGCTGTTGCATAGAAAGGTTAACTCCTTTAGCGGCCAGAGGGGACACCCACCAGGATTGAGCAGGAATTCTAATATGAGGCACGTGGCTCTGTCTTTCAGCACAGCAGGGGTTAAGCCACCCTGCCAGGGACACCTGTAGGTATAGTGTCAGCCCCCACCTGCTTCTCTGCCTGGGCACTCAGGGTTGCTCAGAGTGCTGTCTCTAGGGAGCAAGATTTCCCTGTTGGGGTGTAGTGTGCACCCACAAATTGCTGTGTCCTAGGCTGGCTGTGGAAGTAAAGTTCCTCCGGCAGCAGCAGTAGCAGCAGCAAGAAGAGCAACTGAAGCAATTGAAGCAGTTTCCTCTCCCACCACAGAGGGGGGCAGCATGAGTCTGAGTCACACACTGTTATCTTCCCAGGCAGGAGCCAGCACGGGAAAGTTCTGCTCAAAACTTCCAGGCTCATCTCACAGCCCAAGCAGAGCTCTTCCCAGTGGGATGGGGGCCTGATCTGCACCCCTGTCTTTTGCACTGGCCTCTCACCTCCCAGTAATGCTTAACCCTTAACTGCTCTTGATCCCAGTGCCTGGGGGGGCTAAACTGCCGCCAGAGAATCCCCCTAAACCTGGACAGCAGGGCCTGAATCCCTCCGGATAGTGGCTCAACGCACAGTAAGTCTCTCTCTTCTCTTTAACCCTTTCACCTCAATTCTTTAACCCTGCCCGCTCCACAGCCTTGGCACCAGTCCTTGTCCCAGGGCTCTGCCTCCTTGCTTGATTACATTCACTCTATTCTGTAAGTCGGCAGCTGCACTGATAGGCGTACTGGCCATGTATAGTGGTAAGGAGCACCTCATATCTTTTATAAAAATCATTGTATATAAATTCATTCGTGGGGTGGTTATCGGTAGGTTCCAGTGTGTAGGCATTGTATGTCAGTCATGGACGTCTGTCTGTCTGCTGCTGTAATATGGTTCTATTTATAAAGTTCCCTCAATTCAATTGTGAATGCCCTAATAAATATTGTACTATGAGTATGATCCGTACGTAATATAAATAATATACATGTTGTCTTCCTGTCAGTCCATGTTTCTCTCTGTATTTACATATTTGCTGTATCTTTCTCCATGATCTGTGTAACCAGCGTAATTGTTATATGTCGCATATCTGCTTCTATATACAGTTATTACAATGCCGAGTGTTTCATAATTGCCCTGTTTTTCTATCTGATCAAAAGGGCAGATTTGGGAGTTTTTAAGAACAGGCCCCCATTTGCCGTCCAGGAACTATTTATCCCCGACAACCCGTCCATAATTCATAACAAGGCTGGTAATACATATAAAATTGTCATTACAGTTACTGTGCAGTAGCAGTGCAGGATTAACCCCAACAGCACCCCTCTCAGCCCAAATGTTCTCCTGATTGCCATTCAGGCTGGGGCCTTCTCACTCACTGGGGAACGCCACCGAATGGGAACATCTGCTGTCGAACAAGGTGTCATACAGAGTTCTTGCCGGGCTGGAATATAAGGGATATTTGCCTAATCGCTCCAAAGCCCACTGAATCTCCCAGGCTTTTCCATTTACACATGAGGGGGTATCAGATAGAACAATCCCTGCATTCCCTCATTGTCCTGCTTGGAAACTATGTGGATGTTTGGGGGATGGAGGATTTAAACCATATAAATAGAGGGGGATCTGCAACAATACAGAATAAATTTAGGAGCCCCCCCCTCACACACACACCCATATGGAGACTGCTGTTTTTTTTGTTTTTTTGTTTTACATGGGTGTGGGACAGAATGCAGCCCCCCAGGTGTAACTGGAGGTTTTAATGTAGAACTTATCTGTGTATGGGGGGGTTGTGACAGACACGGACATGTATTTATTGTGCAATAAGTTACTGGGAGATGTGTATTCCTGTGCGTACATGATCGCATGCTTTCATATTTTAGCAAAAAGAAAAATCTATCACTTGGGGGGGGTTGTTTGGGGCCCTGCCGATGGTATCCTAGAGCTGTATAATTGTTATTTTTGATGTTGGTAGAAATATATGGTTTAACCTTTGGTTAAAGCATTTAGATGAAGGTTTTTTTTGGAAAAAAAATTCTTCCTTTTCCCAAGAATCTGTTTTCAGTGCATTTTGCATTTTCCCATGGGAGCGTGTGTCTTGTCGAAGGTCTTGCCCCTGCCTGATTGGTGTCAGTGGGGTGGATATTCAGGTTCTTTAAGGACAATGGAGAAGGAGGCATTGTGTAGATATGAGGTGTTGTGTCTGAATGTCAGGGCCATTGGTGTGAGTGAGTGTTTGAGAGGGTTTGTGGCCTGGGGATGGGAGATTAATTTTGTACTTCGGGGTGTTTCCTTAAGTGCAGACAGTTAGACTTTTGCACAAGATAAAAGCGAATGGATCCTGTATTCCCTTGATAAGGCATTTAATTGTCAGTATCACAAACATGCCGCCCAACCTCCTAATGAAGTGACCAAATGCATCACAGCAACATTCCCAAATCTGCTTTCTCTGTTCCCCTCCGACCCATACAAGCCTCACACACACACTCACAAACACATATACAGTATATACTGTATCTGCTATTTCACGCACAGAGGGGAGGCTATATATATATATACACACACACGCACACACACACGCTGGCAGTGCTTATATATTTTGTTGTCAGTTTATGCCATTTGGGCTGAGTAGTTTTATTATTTTTCTCTGCAATTGATTTTCCTGTTGGAATTTATATTTATTCGCAAAGTCTCAGAAAAGAAACCTCAGCAGATCACAAATCTGTATTCCTTAGATATCTATATTCCTTAAATATATATATATATATATATATATATATATATATATATATATATATATATACACACATACACACACGGGGAAATGTGTATGTCATGGCAGGTTTCCCTCTCACAGGACTAACGCCACAGAGGGTTTCGCAACGTTACCCCGTCTCTCTGAAACTTCTTAACTTATAATACATTCTTGTGTTAAGCGAGAAAGGGTGTTTGTAAAACAATCTCCTGGCCTGCTCCTGTGTTGGGTAAAGCCGATCTCTTAATGGCATTTTGTTTTGAACAGTTGCTGATCTTAAAGTTCCCTCATAAGGTAAGATGGCACTTGGTCTGAAAGGAAGGTCCAAAATGGCACATTTATAATTAGACAGCAAAGTCAGCACGTTGTATGTATTGCTATACTGGGATGTGCCTGTGTGTTCCCTGTCTCAATAGCTTGTGTTCACTCCCATTCCACTCCCAGCACTCACATTTAGGGGATCACAGGGCACAATGCCTTTGTCTTAAAGCAACATTTTCATCATAATTTCAAGTTTGTCTCCCTGAAAGCGAGTTGACATTTTTAAAAGTGGAATAGATTGGGAAAATGAAAAAAAGGTTTTTAACAACACTTAGTGGTACTGCATGCTGGAAAATAGAACTGAAATCAAATCAAATGGTTAATCTTTTTGCTCTCGCACAGTGCAGCAGTCCTGCCCTGCTTTATGACAGTTGAGATTCTAGCTATCTGTATGGGTACGGACACACGGGCAGATTCGGGGAGATTAATTGCCCCGGCGACAAATCGCCTCTTCTTCGGGGTGACAATTGCCTCACGAGGAAACTTCAGGTGACTTCAGAAAACAAAGCGCCGTGAGCATTCTGTCCCAGTGGCTGCACAGATCTTATCTGGTCCCCATTGTAAACAGTCCTGTCCTGCTTTATGGCCGCTGATATTCTAGCTATCTGTATAACAGAGCATTCTGTCCCAGTGGCTGCACAGATCCTATCCGATCCCCATTGGAAGCAGCAGTTCTGTCTTGCTTTATGGCTGAGATTCTAGCTATCTGTATAACAGAACATTCTGTCCCAGTGGCTGCACAGATAGTATCCGATCCCCATTGGAAGCGGCAGTCATGCCCTGCGTTATGGCAGCTGAGTTTCTAGCTATCTGTATAAGAAAACATTTTGTCACAGTGGTCATAAATTCTTTGTGAAATGCATCATTTATATCCCTGTGGCATTTCAAGCATTTCTTGGGAATAATAATCAGGGTATGTGAGAGAGAAGAAAGCTTAGCACAGCAAAGAAAACAACACCACTGCAATTTGAAGCCCTCTTTGTATTTAGTAAGCACTAATTTGAAGAGCATAAAATGACAAATAGAAATATATTTCTAACAGAGAACAATAGTTTCAGACATTGTCGAATAACATAGCTGAGAGTCACATCTTCCCCAGCTGCAAATATAATGACTTGTATTTAGTACACCAGTTTAAGGAAATTTGTCACACAATCAGATCGTCAGTAACCAGGCCTTTCATATTGTCTATATTTGAGAGAAATATGTATATTTATATATGTTAGTGGGGGGAGGTGGCATTTAACTGATTAGTGTCCTTGCTCCTGGCGATAATAAGTCTACGTTTGCCCTTTCCCCTGCCCTAGTGACTGGGAGGAACATCAGCTGGCAGTCTGTCCCACGACAAACTCCTTCTCGTTTCACTTAATTCCTGATATTAAATATACAGCCTCCAATCCATCTACACAGGGAGATGTGCTCCAGAGCCCGTCACCATAAGGAATGCCCTCCAGCACTTCTGCACTTCACATCCCATCACCCCGGGGACTGTATTTCCGGAGAGAGCGGGTCTTGACATTCGGCACAATGAACTACCCCGTTATAATAGGGAAGCGTTTGTATAATGGTCTCTCTTTCTTCCAAGGAAACGGCTGCAAGCTTGCGGGGTCATTAACCCCCTGGTTATTGCTGGTAGCCAAAGGGTTAATCACTATAACAGGCAGCTGTTTGGGAATGGGAGGCTTAAATGATAAATATTTGGTTTTTTTAACTATTTTTTTATTTCAAAAGCTGTTTTTTTCCCTCTCCCTGAACCCAGTCAATAATAACAATGGCGTATATATATATATATATATATATATCTATATGTGTATAAATATATGTATATGTTTTTAGTTAGTGGGGGGAAACAGCAGTAACAGGTGTGCATGCCTGGCAGTCCTACATGCAAGGAGCAATGTGAAGCAGTGCGTGTGATACTAATCCATTGTATGTTATTTCGGAGGGTTAAGCAAGGCATTGCACTCAGGCACAGCTGTTAACCCTTGGCTGGGAGGGTGGAAGGCAGATCTCCTCTGCAGACTGCAGATCACCCATTTATCCGGCAATTTAAAAGGGTATTAGGAATTCTACCTATTCATCGGTGTTCTATCCCCTGTATGGATCAGTGTTTGTATAAGTGATATGTATATGTGAAACATAAACAGCTTACTGTACAGCACTGCCTGTTGGCATTTAATAAATATGTAATAATAATGAACTGTCCATATCTCTATCTGTATCCATTTAAACATTGATAGTTATTTGAAGCACACACACACCGCTCTATTATTGATTGAAGGCAAATTCCATAGTCCGTAGGCTCTTCTCTTCATTTTCTCTTCCATCTACTTATTGTGAATTATGATTGGCAGCACAGACTGGCAGGCAATCTCCCCCCCCCCCGGTCTAATTGACCCTTGCATGTATGCCTCAGTAGTAGGGATATTAGATTGTAAGCTCCTCTGGGGCAGGGAGTGATTAATCAGTCTCTGTGTTGTGGGATATGTTGGAGCTTTAATTTCTAAAATAAAGGGTAATTATAGTGATTAGATGTGGGGCTTCAGAAAGCCTAAGGCATTAACCCTTGTGGGGGGGGGGTAATACTGTAGCACATTAAAACTGAAGCACTGCTGGGAGTAATTGCGGCACATGGAGAGCGCTCGTTATGGATTGTAGTCTAATACTCCAGACATGTGTATGGAATGATTTTCCCCTAATACCCTCTGTATCCTGCGTGATGTTTCCTGGAATTGCTTTGGGATTAGGGGTGACACTGGCACAACAAGAGAATAAATAGGAAAAAAATTAAGGGAGGCTTCTGAAATTTGCATCTATACAAATTGGTCAGGACACTGGGCCCTCAGCCCAAAAAATAATGTCAGCTGGTCCCTTGTCTTCTAATTTTGGAAATGGAGTCCAAACTCTGGTGCACACATAACAAACGCTTCTGCCTAGGTGCTGGTTATGGTAAATCATAGATAGAGCAAAAAAAACGCACTCACAGGACTTTTAAAGGTGCAAAATCAAAAAATGATATTTATGTCAGGATGACGGCTTAAGTGAATAGCCGAAACGTTGAAATAAATATCATATGTTACACCTTTAAAAGTCCTGTGAGTGCGTTTTTTTTTTTTTGCTCTATCTATCTATCTATATATATATATATATAATTGGATGCTGATACACACCAGGGTGTGTTTCATTTAAAAATTATTACTTTATTTGATCGACGTTTCGGTCCACGTCTGGGACCTTTATCAAGATACATCTTAGTACAAATGAAAACATTATATAGACTTACCCACCAGACCACACCCTTTTCTCAATTTTGTGTGTTAACCCACGTGTGCCCTTAGTTTCAATTGTCATGATATATTCAATTTATGGGCATAACCTGTGAACCAAAAATACACAGTTTTAATAACATACAATAAAAACAATAAATGTAGCAAATAAATAGTGGCGCATAGTAACACATGTCAATATGGTGAATAAATATATAAATAGTACCACATGCATGTATAAATATTTAAAAGTAGAGATTTTTAAAAACAATTCACATGTCGAATATTTTCCAAGAGACAGCATAGTTATCTATTACAACGATACATTAGAAGTTAATTTGACTAGACATCGAAGAAAGGTGTAAAAGAACAATACTCGTTCAAACCTCTAGGAGTTACAATGTCGAGCATTCTAATCAAATTTCACGTAGCGTATTTTGGGTCTTGCCCACATATGTTAGGCCACATGGGCATGTTATGATATAAATTACATATGTGGATGTACACAATATACGATGTCTAATATTGATTAATTTGCCTGAATGAGGGTGTTTAAATATGTCGCCAGTCATCCTAGATCTACATGTGGTACATCCACCACATTTATAACAACCTTTCTTTAATTTGCCAAGGATGACACCTTTAGGTTCATAACACTGAACAGGACCGTTTGTAACCCCACATTGGTTTTTGTGTCTGAGATTTAGCTTTTCATCACCCTGTAATATCTATAGTGGCTTTTGACTTTTTGTGATCTTGTAGTGTACCTTGACGTAACAATAAAATGATTTTGCTTACTGGAATCAAATTTTGAATTTGGATCATTTTGCTGAAATACATGCCTTTTTTAAGTGTGTGTTCAAGCCCTTGTGTAGATATATATATAAATTTTTGCTGCGTGGCGAAAGTTTTTTTGAAGGCGCGTCATTATTTTTGATGCACAACGCCATACAAGTTTATGGGCGTCATTTCCGCGGCGAAACAAGGAGAAAAAATTCGCCCATCCCTAATAGATAGATATAAATTATGTATATTATATACAGTATGTACTTGAAGATTCAAGCAAATTCTAAATCATTTACAAAATGTTATGTTCAGTATGGAAGTGAATCTGATTATTTGCACATTTCCACTAAAGCTGAACTGGCAGAACAAATTTGTTTGGGCTTTGGTTTGGCGGAACTCCTGTAGTAGGGAGGAATAGGGAGCTTGAGAGACGTTTGGGTTCAAGGGTTTCTGTGCTGTCTGGATGGGTTAATGGAGATGTTGGAATGACAGACAGAAAGCAGTGGATGGACAGATGGAAGAGAAGGCAGGGACAGATTGATAGGTGCAGACGATAAACAGGGAATACATGAACTCCTATAAAGGTGATTCCAGGTGGGATATAAAGGAATGAAGTTATACAGACGAACCCTGCAGACGGACACATGATCTGTAAATGAGAAGCAGCAGCTCTATGCTCCTGCTCATTGAAAGGTCTCCTTTTGATTACAGAGAAGAGTGACAGGCCGGATAATGTTGGGAGACAAGTGACAGGCATCCTGACGTTTGTACAGAGACCGGTGCTAGTGCCCCGTGGGCATTCCTTCCTCTTCTTGCCGGTCACTTTCAGCCTGTCAGGCCTCTCGGAGCTCCCTATCCCCCCCCCGGAGTCAGATAGTCAGCACTTTGCAGAATAGCACGACCCTTACCAATTCCCTTTCAGCTGTTCTCAAATCTCTCTCTATTCCAATCACAAAATTGTCTTATTTAGAATCTCTACTATTAGCCGGTGGCCGTGCTGGTGGCAGCTCAGCTGAAGGGTTTATTGCCCTTGTATAAGTTTATTGCGCGTTCCTGGAAGTGTGTTATAATAGAAAAAAAACCGCCAACAATTTTCTCGCCTCAGGGCCTTAGTGACTGCCTGGTAAAACTATTAGCTCTTGTTAATAAAAAGCTCTGCACTGTCTGGTCACTTGTCTCTCTGCTGGGCCTCTCATTTGTCATTGCAGCACTCTGGGAACTGGGGGGCTGCTAATATTTGGGGCGCGCCGAATAAAGGATACAGTTTTACTCTGCATAGAAACAAAACAGGGAGGCATAACAACACCATCTGAGCCAATACAAGTGTGGCTGTGTTTTATATTTCATCTGTTTACACTTAAAGGGCATGTAAAGTCTAAAATAGAATAAGACTAGAAATGCTGTATTTTGTATACTAAATATAAACATGAACTGACTGCACCACAAGCCTAATCAAACAAATAATTTATGCTTTCAAAGTTGGCTACAGGGGGTCACCATCTTGTAACTTTGTTAAACATCTTTGCAAGACTAAGACTGTGCACATGCTCAGTGTGGTCTGGGCTGCTAAGGGATCGTCATAAACAAAGCTGCTTGAGTTCTGCATGTCTGGGAAGTAAGGCGGGGGCTCCCCCTGCTGTTCATAAGTATGATTGTTTCCCTGCTCAGCAGTTAGGGACCATCTGACAATTCCTATCCACCGCAGTAAATGAAGGGAGAATTTCATTGCATACAGTCAGGTTTCTTATAAAAACGGTAGACATTTTTTAATTAAAGTATATTGGAGTTAGGTTTCTTTTTCATTAAAGAAAGTAAAAATGGGATTTTATTTTTTTGCCTTTACATGCCCTTTAAATATTCCACCAAGTGCAGCACCCCTAGTGGTAATGACAGTATTGCTTTTGCCATTGCTGTATATGACAGTATTGCTTTTGCCATTGCTGTATACATAATAATACCATAGTTGTAGCAAAATAAAATCTTTAATGTGTACTCGATCCCCATTGGAAGCAGCAGTCCTGCCCTGCTTTATGGCTGATATTCTAGCTATCTGTATAAAAGAGCATTCTGTCCCAGTCACTGCACAGATAGTCTGATCCCAATTGGAAGCAGCAGTCTTGCCCTGCTTTATGGCTGAGATTCTAGCTAGCAGAGATCAGTCTTGCCCTGGATATCTTATGTAAGTGTAGTAAAGTATATTAGAATATATAAGAAATGTAAATAAGGATGTTAAGGGCTAATATCTATTTAAGATTTTTGGAGTGTCAGTATAATGGTGCCTTTGTGACCCCCTCCTATTGGGTGTAGTGCATTTGCCATGTGTTGTGCTTTTAGTGTTCGTTGTTCGCTCGTTTGCGGCTTTATACAAATAAACGCTGGTAATTCGTGCAGCGAGACTCCAAACCAAAGTAACAAAAGGCATCAAAACTGCTCTTTTGTTCTGCCGCTAAACAAGAATTGACTGGAGCTGTCAAAATGTTTTCCCCAACAACAAAACATATGAATTATTCACAGGCAGTAAACTGTTTTGTCTCTCATATGGAATACAAGGAGTTTTGCCTCTATTACACAAACATACAATCTGTCAGTCAAGTGAGGAGCTTGTGTGAAGTCGGGTTTGCGCGTGCCTGACCTATAGGCGAGAGGGAAATTGACTGTATTGTACAAATTCAATCCTATTTGATCTGTCTCTCTCGGCACTTTCATTCCCTGCTTGCTACAATGTAACACTCACTTCCCCAGGGATTGGCTTATTGTTTGTGCTATAAGCACTCAAATGACAGGCCACGTCTGTGCTGCGTTATAATCCTGCGCTAATAAATTCCGCACATCGGCGGCAGCGAGGAGTTTGCACTACAGACACTCAACAATTGGGATGGAACCCTGAGCAGGGGCATTTGGGCAATGAGGTTGTAACCACTGATCTAGGCCTGTAAATCCACCAGCATTGATTTACTCCTTGTAACTATATTCATCAATAGGGGATTCTCATTACCATTATACAGAGTGGGGAGATCAGTATCAGAGGGTAGATACTCTGTACTGTTATACAGAGTGGGGAGATTGGTATAAGATGGTATATACTCAGTACTGTTATGCAGAGTGGGGAGATTGGTATCAGGGGAGAGATAATTAGTGCTGCTATACAGCGTGAGAAGATTAGTATAAGGGGAGAGATACTCAGTATTGTTATATAGAGCAGGGAGATATTTGTCGCTGTGTAGGTACACTGTGTAGGTGCTGATTAAGGGAGGAATGGGCGATTTCAGCGCAATCTGACACACTGCGCAAAAACGCAGGCATCAAGTCGGATGCATCGGAAATAAGTTAAGAGATGGAAATGGCGGATGAAGTCGCAGCGTCTGCATCCGACAGTTGTGTCACACCATCCAACATTCCTGTTGCTTACCTTATTTTATTGCATCCGACTTGACGCCTGCGTTTTTGCACAGCGCGCCGGATCAGGATGTAATCGCCAGTGGAGTTTCTCCCTAATACAGTGTGGCACTGCACTCAGGGTTGCAAAAAGGGTGAAGTTATAGGTCAGGGGTGCCAATGGCAGTAGATAAAGTTTGGGTGGTATGGTGCATCGTTGCTCCATTGTAGCATTAGGAACTCCGGGATCAACTGCAGGCTGGACTATATGATGTAGGAGCCCAAGAACTGATTCTCAGGCCCCAAGCTACACAAGGTGTATGTAATGTGCCGGGAAGCTGTGGGAGCCCAAGAGCTGACACTCAGGCTATAAGCTACATGAGGTATATGTAATGTGCCGGGAAGCTCTGGGAGCCCAAGAGCTGATACTCATGCCCCAAGCCACATGAGGTGTATGTAATGTGCCAGGAAGCTCTGGGAGCCCAAGAGCTGATACTCATGCCCCAAGCCACATGAGGTGTATGTAATGTGGCAGGAAGCTCTGGGAGCCCAAGAGCTGATACTCAGGCCCCAATTTACATGAGGGGTATGTAATGTGCCGGGAAGCTCTGGGAGCCCAAGAGCTGATAGTCTTTAATGGAAACTGCTGTTTGTAAGCGCAGTACCAGCCCGGCCCTGGTACCAACAGGGAATGTGCTTCTGATTTTCTGCCTGTTTCTTATTATCAATAAAACCTTCCGTGCTGATTGGGACTCTTTACTCAGATGTTTTCTAACAGGGAACCTAGAGCGGCGGCGGGTGGGCGAGGAGTCTGGGGCTCCTGAATAATAAAATGCCAATATTTCTCCTGCTGGGTTTGAAGTAAAACACGCTGTCAGGCTAGTGTCTTTGTGCGGCTCAGATCAGGCACAGACAGGTACCGGTACTGATAACAAACTGATAAGTTGCAGGGAAAATATTTCAGATGGGCTGTAACAGCGAGGGAATCAGGGAGTGCTCGGATTCTTCAGCAATTCTTCTATTCAATAACATCAGGTCAACAATCCAGTTATGTGAAATGCTGCCTGCCTGCTAACTACAGCCATGCCCGCCACTGTCTCTGGTACATTATAGAACCCCACATACTGCTCCGTGGGCATTTATCCCAGCAAATACTGCTCCGTGGGCATTTATCCCAGTACATACTGCTCCGTGGGCATTTATTCCAGCTCATACTGCTCCGTGGCCATTTATCCCAGCACATACTGCTCCATGGCCATTTATCCCAGCGCATACTGCTCCGTGGCCATTTATCCCAGCACATACTGCTCCGTGGGCATTTATCCCAGCACATACTGCTCCTTGGGCATTTATCCCAGCACATACTGCTCCTTGGGCATTTATCCCAGCTCATACTGCTCCGTGGCCATTTATCCCAGCACATACTGCTCCGTGGCCATTTATCCCAGCATATACTGCTCCGTCGACATTTATCCCAGCACATACTGCACCATGGGCATTTATCCCAGCACATACTGCTCCATGGGCATTTATCCCAGCTCATACTGCTCCGTGGGCATTATCCCAACTCATACTGTTCCGTGGGCATTTATCCCAGCACATACTGCTCCGTGGGCATTTATTCAGCACATACTGCTCCGTGGGCATTTATCCCAGCACATACTGCTCCGTGGGCATTTATCCCAACACATACTGCTCTGTGGGCATTTATCCCAGCACATACTGCTCCGTGGGCATTTATCCCAGCACATACTGCTCCGTGGGCATTTATCCCAACACATACTGCTCCGTGTGCATTTATCCCAGCACATACTGCTCCGTGTGCATTTATCCCAGCACATACTGCTCCGTGGGCATTTATTCAAGCAATTACTGCTCTGTGGGCATTTATCCCAGCACATATTGCTCCGTGGGCATTTATCCCAGCACATACTGGTCTTGTGCATTTATCCCAGCACATACTGGTCTTGGGCATTTATCCAAGCACATATTGGACCAGTGGAATTTGCTAAACAGGGACAGTGCTAGGGACATGCAGACATGGACCCTGCAGCTCTGTGTAACCTCAAAATTCTAAAAGTTTTTTTTTACTTTCATTTGAAGTTGAGGGCCAGCCAATACCAGAGAAAACAGTTAGACGGGTATGAGATCCATTATCCAGAAACCTGTTATATAGAAAGGCCGTCTCTCATATACTCCATTTTATCCAAATAAATTTTTTCTGCACCCTTCTGTCTCTGTATACAAAATATAACTCCAAATGTTGTGCAGTTGCTGTGCTTTGGGGGTCAATGTTGATAAAGCCAGAAGAATATATTGCCATGTACCCCATTTTTATATTCCGCACAAATCTTAGGCAATCTGTTCTGAGTGAGCGCTGACTTTTTGTGGGGTACACAAGCACCTCCCATACTACAAGGAGAGACTTATAAAATTTGGGGTATCCTGCCTATGTTCCGTTGGTAGTTATAGCAGTTCAACAGGAGATTCAGGGAGACAGAGAGGCTTTGCTTTCTTGGCTTTAAGGGAAATAAGCCTCTATAAAGCCTCTATATAAAATCTACATATTTTAATAACATACGGCTGTAATTAAATCACACAAACTCACATATCCCTCCCCACCCTGAAATACCCCTCCCTCCACATGTATTACCCATTCTTTTTATTGTGACTCCATGCTTAGTAATGGGAAAGAGCAAAGACGAAACACAAATTCTAAGTACGTGGGTCAGATATTCAGATAGAATTCTGCTTTATTTTTCAAGAGTCGGATAAAGATTTGTGCGCATGAGGCTGGATGGGAAGATGAGAGGCATCTCCATATCAAAGGGGAAATCTTGGAGGCTGCTGGGTAATTAAAATGCAGGGGTTTGGGCAGAGTAGGAACCATTTCATGTGGAATATTATGAAGTATGTGCAGCAAACAGCACAGGGATGCAATTACTCCCTCACAACCAATATATGTGTCCTGCAGTGTGATACTAATACTGGTACCTACATACTGCACTGTTATTTGTGACTGCAGATCAGTACTAACTCCATTGGCTGAACTGTAGTATTTATGCCACAAAAAATAGGCCATTCTCAGCACTGATGTGTTTTGCCCTGTTTTATGGCAGCTGAGATTCTAGCTATCTGTATCAGAGCATTATGTCCCAGTGGCTGCACAGATCCTATCTGATCCCCATTGTAATCAGCAGTCCTGCCCTGCTTTATGGCTGAGATTCTAGCTATCTATATAACAGAGCATTCTGTCCCAGTGGCTGCATCGGATCAGAAAGTAACTCCCCAGTTAAGAATTAGATTGCTACGCCCGCAGTAACATCTCAATCACCAGACTCCCTAATGCCCCCAAATTATATGTTACCCCATCAGTGTAGAAGCCTCTGAAACCTCCACTATTGTACCCGAGTGCTTCACGTTTACATGCTGTTTTTAGCAGAAGTGGGGGTCGGATTGGGGTGTAACAGGGCATGTCCAAAAACTTCCCAAAACCATCTCCATGGGGCATTTATAAGTTTCATTAGAGTTCAGTGCAAGGGAGTGCCATTGGGCAGTATATATATATATATATATATATATATATATATATATATATATATATATATATATATATATATATATATATATATATATATATATATATATATATATAATATGTGAGTGATATGTGAATTATTCAGGCAGCTCCCGGAACCATGTAGAGGTCCACTCCATTGTAATAATGGGAAACACAGAGGTTTGTGAAGTGTAATTTTTGTATATTTTCTTTTACTGGGAAATTGTTAATTCATGGAAAACTTTCCATATTTATTTTTTTTTGTAAAATGTAATATGAATGAGGGTATATCTTACTGCATTCCTTCTAAATTTGTATTTGTACATATGGGAGGAGGAAGGAGCCATAGTGATTCCATAGTAAAGTATGAGGGTATAGCTTATTGTGTTCCCAGAACATTCCTTCTCTGTATATTTATATTTATACATATGGGAGGAGGTGCCATATTGATTCCTTTATAGAGTACATAAGCGGAGGTTATAGAAGTGGAATAAACATTTAATTTGGAGCTAGTGACATTAGCTGATAAGATGGGACAATTAATGTTATTATATAATGTTCCCTAGGGGCTGAATCTGATCCTTTAGACAGTGCTGCTAATGGAGAATTTGCCTCTACAAACAAAATTGTTTCCTGCATGGAATTTAAGTTTCCAGTTTTTACATGTTAGATCTCAGAACCTTGATTTGCATTCAGATTTTTTATGGATTGTCCGCAGGCAAGTGGCGTGCTGGGGTGCGGCCTCTCGCACGGAGGATCATTGGCTCATTTGACAGTTTTCCCACTGGGGTCGGGTCAATGAGACTTTAATTCCATTCCTGGGATGAGTGAATATAGGAGAGAAATAGTTGGGAAGTACAAACAGATTTATTGAGATACAATGTTGCAAATCAATGGGCTCTGATGCACGGCCAGGAATATGAATATTTACTGCCTATTGATCACTTACACAGTAATCTCTGGTCTCTCCCATGCACTTTCATTTATCAAACAAATACCTGAACAAGAGCATGCGGAACATTTGGGGGTGTCCTGGCTTTTATCTTTCCTTTCCCCTTACTGTGCCCTAAAGAGTTTAAATGTTTTTGTTTTTATAGGTATGGCTGGGGGGCTGCCATGTGTGTTAGCAGGAAAGTAGCAGCAAACCCTCCTACTGTCCAGTGGTCCTTTCCAGTGAGCTGCAGTAGAGGATAGTTAGCAGAAGTAACCACCGCTCCCATCACACCATGTGTGCCCCAGCCTTGTACTCCCAGGCAGTCTCTTTGAGCTGATGGTGTTTATCGTTGAAGAAAGTCAATGTAACGGATTGGTTTATATCACATTCTGTTCACTGGACAAACTTTCTCTGTCTCCCCCATGCCCTTATGTTGTCTCTTGTCCTACTTTCATCAACTTGTCCTACTGTCTCCATCTTCCTTTCAACACCCTTCCATCCCCATCTTGTGTTTTCCCCAACTTGCTCTTCTGAACCCACTTTGTCCTGCATCCTCCATCTTGCCCTTCTGTATTCATCTTCCTTGCTGTCTCCATCTTGCCCTGCCTTTTCTTTATTACCCTACAATTTAGATATTTTCCTGCCATTCTGTCTCCATTTTTCCCATTTGTCTCCATTTTTTCCTTCTGTCTGTGTCTTGCCCTTCCGTCTCTATTTTGTCCTTCTGTTTCCATCTTGTCCTACTGTCTCCATCTTGTCCTACTGTCTCCATCTTGCCCTTTAGTCTCCATCTTGTCCTACTGTCTCCATGTTGCCCTGCTGTCTCCATCTTGTCCTACTGCCTCCATCCTGCCCTTCTGTATTAATTTTCCTTGCTGTCTCTATCTTGCTTTGCCCTCTCCATCTTGCCTTGCTCTCTCCATCTTGCCTTAATGTCTTATCCACCTTGCTCTTCTGAACCTGCATCTCCATCTTGCTCTTCTGTATTAATCATCCTTGCTGTCTCCATCTTGCCCTTCTGTTTCCATCTTACCCTACTGTCATCAACTTGTCCTACTGTCTCCATCTTTTCTTGCCCATCTTTCCTTTCCATTCCCATCTTGTTTTACCCTCCATGCCCATCTGAAGCCACTTTGCCCTGCATCTCCACCTTGCCCTTCTGTATAAATCGACCTTGTTGTCTCTATCTTGCCCTGCCCTCTACACCTTGCCCTTTCTTCTCTTTATTACCCTACAGTTTAGCTATTTTCTGGCTGTACCATCTCCATCTTGCCCTACCATCTCCGTCTTGCCCTACCATCTCCGTCTTGTCCTACTGTCTCCATCTTGCCCTACTGTCTCTATCTTGTCCTACTGTCTCCATCTTGCCATACAGTCTCAAATCAAAAATCATATGAATATATACATCCATCCATTAGCATCCACATTGTTACTACAAGTGACCCTCTCTTATCAACTAATGTGACCAGTCTCTTTCCCCAGCAACCTGGCAGTGGGCATAATGATGCAGACTTGTATTTAGACACTTCCTGTGTAATCATTTTTATGCCGTTTCATAACAGGCTGCAGCTGCTACACTGGTACAGCAAATTGTCACTCAAAAGCCTGTTATTGTTGATGACGAATAACAATAATGGAGAACATTTCCAGGTCAGTTTGTGACCCCTGTGCATATTGGGTTTGGCAATGTGCTCTGCCGGTCTATAAACTCTCTAGGGGTCTTTTAAAGTGCTCAAGAGGCTATAAACTGTGTGGGGTCTATAAAGTCTCTAGGGCTCTATAAAGTCTCAGTTGGTCTATAAAAGTGTCTATTGATGTGAGAAGTGCCAGGCTTGGCTGTGCCCAGCAATATGGCAGATTTGTCACATTAGGGAGCTGACGGTTAACCTGCTCTTTCCTGTCCGTATCGAGTGATCCACGCGGCTCTGATTTCATGTCCCATTAGCGTGAGCCCTGTTGCTCTGCATTCCACATCAAAGGATTTGTGGCAGGGCACTTGTAGGTTACTGGGATTGTTATATACTGATATTTTTAAGAATAGGATGAAATATAAATGATCAGACTTAATGGATGGCATAGGCAAGGAATAAGTGGATGGAGGAGATGAGGATTCCTCACAGATGCCCCACACGTCCCCTTCTGCTTAAAAAAACATTTCCTTTATTGTTTTTAATTTCCTTTTCCCTCTGAACAAATGGGTGTTACCGCTGGCCCTCGCACTCTATCATCCTGCAAAAGAACAATGACGAGGAAGACAAAACAGCAATGAGAGGGCATCTGAGAGGGTTTCTCTTAAATGCCCATAAATTGAGCTGCTGTGGCCTAATTACACATGGTTATGGTTTCCAGACGCTGTTCTTGGAAACATTCAGCTGAATATACAGAACATATTCTCATATGCAAGTAACGTGTAAATTCCTTGTATCAGGTTCTGGTTTGTGTGCATGGATGGGAGCTGCCGTATTGATAGGATACAGTACTGCTGCCTTGGAGGAAACTGAGTTTTACTATACAAAAGAGTGTATGTCCCCCCCCCTTCCATAGTCAGGGTGCAGGTGCTCCTCCTAAATAACCCGGCCAAGTTCAGAATAATAGTCAGCTTTGAGCCCAGCAGAGAGTACGTCTGACTTCCTCGGCCGATATCTGCCTGTAGAATGGGGTGTTTGTGTGCCGGTGAATGGGCAGCCGCCTTTTCGGATGTCTCTGTGTCTTTTCTAACAGCACCAGGACTGATTTCCAGCTGAGAAGAATAAGAATCATTATGAGGGTGTCAATGGTGAATGGAATGGAACCCCCCATGGCAGACACACCTGCCAGGCCCCCATGAATGAGTTATTAGAATGGCCAAACGCAGAGGTCACTGGTCACTGGCTCCCTTGCCAGCTCATCCCCACGTTTGATCAGGGGCACTGAAATTATTATAAAACTGACTCTGTACTTGGTGCTTTGTGCGTGATAGAAGTTGAAAGTCTTTATGCAGGGGGGCAGGGGGGGTCTGACAGCAGCCGACGAGGGGCTTAAGAATGTGCCATGGGGGGGATATGTCTTAAAGGAGCCCGTATCATGTGCTTTTTGTGCTTCATTTGGAATGATTTGAGTAGCTATTAGATGACCACTGAAAAGGTGTTTCTTTGATTAAAGATTTTTTTTTGGGGGGGGGGGGGTTAGTTCCTTGAAGAGTGAACAATTTTATTTCTGCCTGTGCTCAGCCAGTTCATTAGCATGCACATACGCCGTGATTGAAGTCAGAGCTGCCTTTACACTACATAATGAGCTGCTCTTTAATGTAAGGGGGAAAAAAGTTACTTTTTTATTGAAAAAAGGGAGGTTTGTATGTGAATCTCATTAAATGTAATCCTGCCTTCAAACAGATCCGCCATTGTTCCAAAGGCAGCGATTGCCGGTGCTTTTCCTGTTTTTTAAAAGTCAATTATTATTTTTTTTTTTTTAAAAAACAATGTAAATAAGACTTGGACTGGACACATTAAAGGGCTCATTAATAAAAAGTCAGCGAGTCGGGAAAGGGCAGTGTCTCATGTGAATTGGCAAGGATAGGAAGGATTGCGTGGGGGATGAAAGGATTTGTTTGTTTTGTGAAATTATTAGGCAATATCAATAAAATTCTTCCATATTTTTATTTTGGCCCTTAATGAATGGGGTGCTGTATGGGTCACATGGAACCAAGGGGCTGTGTTTATTAACAGTCTATTGAGGTTTCAAGCAGGTTCACAGGGCCAACTGAGAGACTAATGTCTGTAGGGCATCTTGGGGCATGGCCAGTTTGACAGACCATTTATGTTACACTGATATATTCTGGAGCAATTTTATGACATCAGATCACAGTTGGGCTGACAAACTACCTGTGTTCCTTCTCTGCAAGTGGATGAGCGAATTCCCATGTTAGAGGAGCCACAGCTTCTCCCCCTGGGAACCTCTTATTTAGGCCTTTTTAGCTATGTAAAGGGAATTATCATTTGTATTTCATGAATAAAAACACTTTGTCACCCAAGGCTTTCCAGCTTTCTGTGATTAAGGGGGGGGGGAACAGAATGTATTTCATTGGATGCTCTTCACAACCCTCTTGTCTCCACCCCCATCCATCCACCCAATGCAATGCTGCCATCTTTTATATTCTTGGGCCAAACCCACCTGTTCTAATGACACGAAAGGGGCTGGCACAAATATATGAATGACTTGGCCAGCGGGAGTTGTCATGGGGGGTGGATGAGCTGAGGTTGACATGGTAAACTAGGACTGGGGTCCACCGAGGTTTTTCCAGGTACCCTGGTTGACCAGTCCAAGTCTGCCCATACACAAAAGATACTGGTTTCTTCTGGCCATCACAGTATAAGTTGGGGTTGGTTAGATATTGATCAGGCTGGTAGGAAAATTTGGCCCAGCCAGGCCATCAGACCAGAAGGTCTGTCCCATATGAAACCTTAAAGGGAACGCTGGGGTCTTGCCGAACTTTCCTTGGCAGACTTATCACATGCAGGGATAGAAATAAATCACACACACTGATCAATATTAGAATAATATATTGTAAGAAAATGAATACATCACCGATTGAACACAATGCAACGTCTAGCCGAGCTTCCCTTGGCAGACTTTTGAGAGGAACATCAGCTGGGGGACCCCGGGCCAGGTACAGCAAACTCTTAAAGCCAGATCAATCGGGCGAGGTTCTACACAACATGTCTGCTTGTAGATGAAGTCCCGAAGCCCCCTCTGCTGAGTTCCTTTTTATATTAATGTAATAAAGTAATAGATGGCTACACTCCCAGAATGGTGACTATGAGAATGACTACGACAATGAAAATAACCATGTGCATGAGATACAAGAAGGAATTATTATATTGAAATAATAACTAGGGATACACCAAATCCACTATTTTGGATTCGGCCGAACCCCCGAATCTTTCGTGAAAGATTCGGCCAAATACCGAACCGAATCCAAATCCTAATTTGCATATGCAAATTAAGGGTGGGAAGGGGAAAACTTTTTTACTTACTTGTTTTGTGACAAAAAGTCAATTGATTTCCCTTCCCGTCCCTAATTTGCATATGCAAATTAGGATTTGGATTTGGTTCGGCCGGGTCTGAATCCTGCTGAATAAGGCCGAATCCCGAACCGAATCCTGGATTTGGTGCATCCCTAATAATAACAAAGTAATAGATGGCTACACGCCCAGAACTGTGATCATGAGAATGACCATGTTAATATGTTTACGAGTTAATTAACTCAACTCCTGCTGTTCCCTTATTCCAACTATTGCTAATACATCCATATAACAACTAAGGAGCCATATTTGATACACTTGATCACACTCACTTTTATACATGGCCTGCCATGTCACATTTGTATTACAGCTGGACAATAACTTCTCCTGAATCTTAAAGCTTGATCACAGCACAGCCTCCTGGAGATGCTCCTGATATTTAACTTGGTATTCAGAAATTTGACCAAGGCAGAGGCAACAAAACCACTGAATTTATAAAAACACGTAATCTATGAAATCCAGACGTCTAATGTTGCGGTATTAGGGCAGGGGGATACGCATGGGGCAATTGTGGTGACACATAACTATTATATTTACATTTTTAGACATTTCTGATGTAGGAAAGATAAGAAAATGGAGTTTGTTCCCAGATGGCAATGTAGCGCAGATGAGTGTGGCCTTTGGGAGAGTATATAAAATATACATGTGTTATTGGCCCCGTGGCCAATGGAACGTCTCACTCTATACTTACTGCTTAAAATGTCAGCTACAAACCACATATTTTTCTATTTTCATTAGACCGCGGGCTCTGTGCTTCCCACGGATACAGAAAATGTTCTTTCCCACCCAAGCCCCCACTCTTACCTTTTTCAGCTACTAATTTATATTATTTTATGCTGCAAAGGGCAAAGTGGGCTGTCACCGCACATTTCCCCAGAACTTCTGTGGCATCTAGAGGCAGGCTGAAAGCAACAATTTATTAAATTGTAAGGAGAAGATATGCGCCCAGGTGCCACACATACACTCGGAATTTTCAAGCGGTGAATGTAGGAATTTTTTAGTCTAAACATAGAACAGATAAGGTGCATTCTGGTTTGACCAGAACCCCTGTGTGCAAGAGATTTATTTTCACATTCACATATATTGTTCCTAATGAATTAGTCAATCACACGGCACTGGGCAGCCAGAAAAAAATTACATGTTGCAAACTATTGGGGAGAACATTACCCATGGGCCCATTAACCCTTTTCAACCTGCCTTCATTCCTCTTCTGTCTGGCATTTCCTGGTACTCATGTGACTGTCTCTACTTCCTTTGCATGGGGGAGTGTATTTCCTGCTAGTCATGTGACTGTCTCTACTTCCTTTAAACGGGGGAGTGTATTTCCTGCTAGTCATGTGACTGTCTCTACTTCCTTTGCATGGGGGAGTGTATTTCCTGGTACATGTGTGACTGTCTCTACTTCCTTTGCACGGGGGAGTGTATTTCTTGGTACTTGTTTGAATGTCTCTACTTCCTTTGCATGGAGGAGTTTATTTCCTGGTACTTGTGTGACTGTCTCTGCTTCCTTTGCATGGGGGAATGTATTTCCTGGTACTTGTGTGACTGTCTCTACTTCCTTTGCATGGGGGAGTGTATTTCCTGGTACATGTGTGACTGTCTCTACTTCCTTTGCACGGGGGAGTGTATTTCTTGGTGCTTGTGTGAATGTCTCTACTTCCTTTGCATGGGGGAGTGTATTTCCTGGTACTTGTGTGACTGTCTCTACTTCTTTTGCACGGGGAAGTGTATTTCTTGGTACTTGTGTGAATGTCTCTACTTCCTTTGCATGGGGGAGTGTATTTAGTGGTACTTGTGTGACTGTCTCTACTTCCATTGCACGGGGGAGTGTATTTCTTGGTACTTGTGTGAATGTCTCTACTTCCTTTGCATGGAGGAGTTTATTTCCTGGTATTTGTTTGACTGCCTCTACTTCCTGTATCTGTTATTTAAATTTCAAATTAATTAGCTGATTAATTTACAGCACTGCTGACTGGGGGTAATTCTGTTACTTTTCTGTGGGAGTGGAAGGGTTTAGAGAAACTTTGGTTCCTTTAAAATAAAACTTTATGTAAAAGTGAAATGTCTGTGTTTCTTAACCTTGGGTTGCCAGATGCTTCTACACTAATACTCCTGTTAATGTTAAAGAATGCAGGGAGTTGTAGTCCAACAACATATGAGGACCAAAGTTGAGAAGCAGGGGTCTAGTGGGACAGATATGTTTAGTGTATTAAGGAAAAGGAGTGATTATAAAGAGTGACAGTATCCCTAGAAATATACAATGTATCCATTCTGTAGTTCTTTTGTAACAAGCGTCTTCACCAGCAACAAACCCTGCCACACTGATAGATTTTTATTGCCTGCTTCTGTTTTTATTGAGGATAATGAATTCTGTGTGTTTGGCACAGAGATGAGAACTAACATGCACTTTGCTGTGACCCACCTGTTGTATGTTGTGCAGCTATAATCACAAGTTCATGTTGCGCTGCATCTGGAGAATCACACAGTGTCATCACCGGGGAGGGGGGCCAGACCCTTATTTGTCTTTCACTTAAGCAGATGTATGGAAATGTATAGAGCAAGGCTCAGGGGGCTGATCTGCCCATTGTATCTGATCCGTGGAGGGATTGTGGAGCAAATAATATAAAGGGAATCAGGACTCAGAATGTTTGCAGATCAGACTCAGTTTTATAAGAGTGAGTTTTTCTTTAAATTTAAAGGGAATGTGAATCTGAAAATATAATTTTGCATGATAAAAGAAAATATAGTTCCATGAATTTTGTGTTACTGTCATTGTGTCTGTCTGTCCCTGTTTGCTCCATACTGTTACTGTGACATTCTTTCATATGATAATATGTGATGTCTTTCCCTAGATAACGTACCTACTCTCTCTTCTTCAGTGACAGAAATATAGAAGGGTGGAGAAGAGGAGGGATCGGTGAGAGTAAGGCCAAACAGTTGGGGGAGAAAAGGAAAGGGGATGAGAGACAAAAGGATTGAAGGGAAAGGGGTTTAGGGAGTAGACTGTAGAGAGACAAATTGTGGAGAGGAGAAATATAGAACGGGAGAGAAGATGGAGGATGGGGGAGAGTAAGTCCAAGCAGTTGGGGGAGAAAAGGAAAGGGGAGGGGATGAGAGACAGAAAGAGAGAAGGGAAAGGGGTTTAGGGAGTATAGAGAAAATGGGGAGGAGAAATATATAAAGGGAGAAAAGTGGTAGGAGTGGGAAGAGTAAGGCCAAACAGTTGGGGGAGAAAAGTAAAGGAGAGGAAATGAGAGACGGAAGGATGGAAGGGAAAGGGGGTTCAGGAGTAGAGAGACAAATGGGGGAGAAGAGAAATATAGAAGGGGAGAGTAAGGCCAAACAGTTGGGGGAGAATAGAAAAGGAGAGGGGATGAGAGACAGGAGGGTGGAAGGGAAATGGGGTTAGAGAGTAGAGAGACAAGTGGGGAGGAGACATATAGAAGGATGGAGAAGAGGGAGGATGGGGGAGAGTAAGGCCAAACAGTTGGGGGAGAAAAGGAGAGGAGAAGTGATGACAGACAGAAGTAGAGAAAGGGAAAGGAGGTTAGGGAGTAGAGAAGTGATTCCTAACCAATGGCTCATGGTCTTTATTCTTGAATTCCAGGCTTGTAAACAAGTTTTAGTTCCATAAAACCCAAAGTTCACTGCCAAACAAAGCCTTCTGTAGGTTGCCAGTCCACATAGGAGCCTCCAGTAGTCAACCACAGTTTATATTTGGCACCCCCGGGATTTTTTTGCATGCTTGTGTTGCTCTCCAACTTTTTAAAATTTGAGTGTGGCTGACAGGTAAAAAAGGTTGGGGATCCCTGGAGTATTGAGAGAATCCTTGTGTTATTGTTGCACAAACAGAAATGTTGGGGAATATGCATTAAATAGATGGAGAGGATGTTGGGTTGAGTAGTTACAGATGTTCCTATGGCCTAAGGAATATTTAACAGTCACATCTGTATTTGTGATTCCTGCGGATCAGAAGAGGAAGAGTAAAAGTATCAGCAGCGACTGATGAACTTACAATAACACACCTGTTTCTGGATCAGTTGGTTCTATTCTGGTTAAATTTACCAAATGATTGACCCGGGGCTCAGAATTACAGTCAGATTCCTTGTCAAAGCCCAGTATAAATAATGCTGGACACTAGGGGGCAAATTCACTATCCTCCGAAAATTCGCCAGCGACGGCTTCGCTCACAGCACAACACTTCGCCAGGACAATTCTATTTCACTAAAATCTGAAGTTGCGTCCAGGGTGCCGGACGCTGGCGAAGTTGTGCTAGCGATGCCTAATTTGCATACTGCGGGAAGCAGGGGCGTAACTACCGGGGGGTGCAACTGGGCCAGGGCCCGCACCCCCGCAGGGCCCCCCGGCAGATCGCGTGCGCTGCAGCCGGCTGGAGTCGGCTGCAGCCGCAGAGAAAAATCACACGGACGAGGGTGGGAGTGGGCCCTGCTGCACCAGGGCCCGCCCCCACCTAGTTCCGTTACTGGCGGGAAGTCAAAATTCAGTGGAGGTATATGTTGCCACAAATACGTTACACTACACAAGCCCGGGAAACCTTAATAAAAGAAAAGTTGTTATATTGCCCTGCACATGAGCCCAGTGCATAGTGTATGTGCCATATGTTAGGAAATGTAGGGGGGGAGCTCGGTTAGCCTATCACCCTGAAGAAATTAAAAGACGCCAGTGTTTTTTGGGACTTAGAAACATTTTCAACTATTTTTTTTAGGAACTCCTATCTACTGTATTGCACTTCGCCTGGTCTGAGGTGGCGAGGGCATGTCTGGCACAAGAGGTAACGTTCAGTAAAATCCACATCTTAGTGAATTTGCGTAGTTACATCCATTAGCCAGAGCGCATATTCGTCTGGCGTTAGGGAGCGAAGTACCTCTAGAGTCTATCTCCTTCGCTAGCGAAGTTACGCCAGCGATCTTTAGTAAATCAGCGAAGTTCCGAAATGACGTCATGTTAGCGAATTTTCCAAAAAATTCTCCAACATGACAAATTCTTGTGATCAAACAATTTTATTAAGCCTCACTCGTGTATCCAACGTTTCAGCACACGTTGGGGCCTTTTTCGTGGGCCGAAACGATGGATACATGAGTGATGCTTAATAAAATTGTTTGATCAGAAGAATTTTTTGGAGTGCGGGTCCATTCTGAAGGCTTTATATTATATATGACCACAGCACCCACTATTGATTTTTAGAGGAAGAGTGTGGGTATTTTTAGAACAAATATATATATATATATATATATATATATATATATATATATATATATATATATATATATATATATGTGTATAATTATATGGTTGTTATATACATGTCTATATATTTCTATGTGTTACAAAGTTTATGATAAACTGAACTTTCCCTTTAAGTGCTTTGGGAGAGACAGTGAGAGTTTATTTCCCAGTGAGTAGCAGCAATTAGCCTCCTTCATTAAAGAACACAAGGGAAAAAATGTTCTGCCTGAAGGCAAATCTGTCTCCTTTGTGCTCGGCATGCTGGATGTCCATCCGCATATAATATTCATTCTTCTGCATGATTTTCCCTCTGCCGTCTGATCACCAAGTAAGGCAATAAACGCTGATTCAGACGGGAGATTCAGGGGAAACGTATCGGCGTGGCGCACCCTGGGCACCCGGCACACACAGGTGTTTTACTTGTGTCTCACACAGAGATCAGTGTTGGATCAGTGTATCATTGTGATCCCTAGGGGTTATCAGAAATTTCATATGGAAACAAAGTATCCGTATAGAATGATCAGTTTCACTGGTAGAGCATGTGACGCTATAGGGGGGTACCAGGGGTATGAAGTGCTCAGTGGCAAGGTTTTGGGGACCACAGAACTTTCTATAGCTATGGCAGTACCTCTAGCAGAAGGAAAGTGAACATCCTATATAGACTGTATATGGAATGGGAAATGTTGGCATTCTCGTGGTTGGACCTATTTGCCCTGAAAGCCCACCATATGATCTCCTTCTCCCGAGCCTATTACTCTGTGCTGTTCACACTCCGGCCCATGGGCAAGTTCACGCGTCGAGTCTGGATAATGTGAGAATTTGCTACAGGAGATGCGATATCAGCTGGGAGGCCAGGATGACCTTGTGTAGATTTCTGTTAAAAATTATTTTTCCTTTTCTCCCAACACCACCCCCCACCCCCCATGGTTTGTCTGAAACCTACAGCTTCATAGGGGAACTGTCCCACAATTCTATTTTTCATTCTTTTATAATCCAGTTCTGTAGCTTTGGTTGCTTTGTCACAGCCAGGCTTGCTCCCATTTTCATTGTTTAAACCATCATAGCCAGCACTAGGCAGCAGTGCTGTAAAGGTATATGGACCTTTTGCATAAGGGATCCTGCCATGTCTTGTGAGACAGTTACTGTGACCCTGAGTGTCTAGATTATCTAAAGAATGTGCCATAAAGCAAGATTTGGCTGAAAGGTGAGTCCAGGAAATTGAAGCAGTTGGGCTCACTAACCCCCTGGCTCTTCATGGGTTAAGTGTTTGCATTCTGCTTGTGAGGATCCTACTCCCTTGTAAAGCTGACAGTGTGGAATTAGTGGAATTACTGGCATGTTGCTGGTATTACTGGTATCTGCACACACCTGGTTTTTATTCATCAGTTACATCAGGGTTATTGTGGGGGAGGTTTCTGGCAACTCCCGCAGGTTAGAGAAAACACATTTACCTTGTGTTGTAGTGATTTGCCCAGTGCTCTCACCTAAAAATGGTGTATTATCTTAAATGATGAATGAAGAAATAGTTTATTTTTTTAGTCTACGCTGGTTTAAACCCTAACCATTCACTTATGGGCACTTTAATAAGCTCCTTGTACCTTTAAGTTATAGCCCCACCCACTGCTTGAGTTACTGGGCACTTTAATAAGCTCCTTGTACCTTTAAGTTATAGCCCCACCCACTGCTTGAGTTACACCCTCCCTGCAACTCCCCCTGTAAGCTGCAATCCGTTTGTCCTAGTCCCTCCCTCTGCTTGAGTCACAGACTCCCCTCCTCTCCTGTAAATTTCTATCATAGTGTTCTAATCCCTCCCACTGTTTGAGGCGCAGACTCCCTGCTCCATCACCTGCAGGTATTAGCTGCAATATCTGCTCAGATTCGGCAAATCTCTTACAATCAAAGGGAGATCCCTTATATTTTGGATGCACAAGATCGTATTCATTCAGTAAAAAAACGATAAACAAAAATAAAATTATAAATAAATTGCCTCTTTCTACATCTTATTGAAAGTGAATTCTGAACTGATAAATTAAATCTGTGCAGATTATGAGGCCGCATTTCACCTTTAAATACTGGATATGTATTCTTTAGAATTGTATAATAATGTATATCCTTGGAATCAGGAATTTTCAGTACATTCCATTAGAACAGTGATCCCCAACCAGTAGCTCGTGAGCAACATGTTGCTCTCCAACCCCTTGGCTGTTGCTCTCAGGGTCCTCAAAGCAGTTGCTTATTTTTGAATCCCAAGCTTGAAAGCAAGTTTTAAACTAAGTATAGTGCCAAGTAGAGCCTCTTGTAGGTTTCCAGTCCACACAGGGGCTACCAAAAAGCCAATCATTGCCCTATTTGGCACCCCAAGAGACTTTTTCATGCTTGTGTTGCTCCCCAACTCTGTTTAGATTTAAATGTTGCTCACAGGTTAAAAAGGTTGGGGACCCCTGCATTAGAAAAAGAGCTTTAAAATCAAACGATCTGTTCTATAAAGCCCCCCAATCCCAAGTGTTTGCAGATGTTACGTTTGTATAATTGATATGAACCACATTGACTTTATTATGGCAGCAATTAAAGAATGGTTCGTTAAAGGATGTCAGGCTACCTGCCCCTGCAGCCGCACACTCAGACCTGTTATAAATTGTGTCAAAAGTGCTTTTGTGTTGGTCACAGGCAGGTGGGAGAGCGTGTGAGGGCCCGGGGCTCCTAAGTGCAGCCTCTGACTTGTGCACAGGAAATCAACAATCTTTTCACTTGAAAATCAATGGCAGAGGTCAAGATGGATCAAATTGGAGGGGTGTCAAGTTAAATATATCACATTCCTGCTGTATAGTCGCACAATTGTGTAGACTGCTTGCTAATTCCTTGCCCCGTGCTCCAAAATATTAAACTGCGTTTTATACCACAAAACATTATTAGCAGCAAAGTGTCCGACTGGTGAAAATACAGCTTATCCCTCTGCCTCTTGTGTTAACAGTGTTATCCCATTTCTGCTCCTTATTCTCTGCTCCTTATTCTCTCCTTTTCTGCCTCCTTCCCCTTTTATCCCTTTCTTTATATTTCTCTCTTTATTCCCCTTTTCTATTCTCCCCCTAACTGTTTGGCCTTACTCTCCCCCATCCACCCTCTTCTCTCCCCTTCTATATTTTTTCTCTCCCCAATTTGTCTCTCTACTCCCTAACCCCCTTTCCCTTCTCTCTTTCTGTCTCTCAAATATTTTGTATTGGCCCTTTCCCACCCCTCTGTACTTTCGACCCTCTCATGCTGGTCCAGTAAAGGTGGTTATACAGTTGATGATTCTCCATGATATCCGATCTCTCGGCCTACAAGAATAACAGGTGTATGGCTGACAATGGTGCATGAGAAGATCCTCTGTGATCTTATAAGTTGGCCTAAACTGGCAACATAGCTGAGATAAGTAAAACTAAAGGGTAACTTTACACAAAAGAAACATAATAAAAGAAAATATAATTCTAAGCAACTTTTTCTTATTAATTTATTCCTCATTTTCACTTAGAGTTACTTGAAAGTATAATTTCATGGAAAGCAATGTGTGCCCTGAGGCTGATCTTCTCCACACTGTCAATTCTCACTCTAAATATGTAACAGAAACCAGTAATAAAGAAGCGTGGAGGAGAACTGAATTCTGCTTCATTGTTTCTAACATTTCCTGTTAAAGGGGTTGTCCACCTTCAAATTAACTGTTAGTATGATGTAGTGAGTGATATTCGGAGACAATTTGCAATCGGTTTTAATTTTTTATTATTTGTGGTTTCTGAGTTATTTGGTTTTTTATTCAAACAGATTTCCAGTTTGCAATTTCAGCAATCTGGTTGCTAGGGTCTAAATGAATCTAGCAACCATGCATTAATTTGAATAAGATACTGGGATATGAACAGGAGAGGCTCTAATAGAAATACAAGGTAATAAAAAGTAGCAATAACAATAAATTTATAGTTTTACAGAACATTTGGTTTTAGATGGGGTCAGTGACCCCCATTTGAAAGCTGAGAAGAATCCAAATAAAAAGGCAAATAACTAAAAACCTATAAAAAATAAATAATAGAAAAGTTGCTTAGAATTGGCCATTCTATAACATACTAAAAGTTAACTTAAAGGTGAACCACCATTTAAAGCGTCTGCCTTTGCTGTGCAACATTTCCAGATTGTATTACCCCCATGTTACGCAGATCTTTAATTTTCTTTCAAAAGCAGCAGGAACGAGTTAATGAAAACCCCAAATTGTTCTGATTTAAAACAGTAGCCGAGCAGTTTTTTTCAGCTTCACCAAACTCTTCTGTGAAAGAATCTCAGTTTTCCTCTAACAACGCTCCATTGTTTCACACAGACTAGAAACGTGCTTGTGTTTAGCACAAACAATAAAAATAAACTACCTTATTGCAGTCTGTTCTGCTGCAGGAAATGGTGCCCATTTGGCTGCATGAAGTGCCCCATTGTGTGGCCGGACAAATTGTTTAGAAAGCCTCCAGCACTCCCTTTCCCTCCCATTCTCTGTCATTCTCTCTACTTCTATCCCCTTCTCCTCCCCCTTACTCTACTTGACTCTCCTTTTCTCCCTTTACCTCACATTCTCTTCCTTTCTCTCTCCTTCTTTCCCCCATCATTTTCTTCTTCTCTTCCCTGTATCTTCTTTCCCTTCCTTCCCCCCTTCTGTCTTTACCTGGAACCAGAGCAGAGTCTGTATCGGCAACATTACTAATACCTGTAATGCCAACATTACTAGGCACACATCTAGCGACACCTGTTATCCAACTGTGATGTGAAATAGTAAAAGTATGGGCTGTACTTATGGCATCAGCCTAATTCTATATTTCACCTTCCCCCTCTGTCTGGGCAGGCTCCATCTGTGGTCCCCTATTCTATATGATCCCCTCATCTTCCCCTCTTTCTGGGCAGGGTCCATCCGTGGTTCTTCATTCTGTATGTGCCCCTCACCTCCCCCTCTGTCTGGGCAGGGTCCATCTGTGGTTCCTCATTCTGTATGTGCACCTCACCTTCCCCTCTGTCTGGGCAGGCTCCATCTGTGGTTCCCTATTCTATATGAGTAACTCATCTTCCCCTCTGTCTGGCCAGGGTCCATCTGTGGTTAATCATTCTGTATGTGTCCCTCACCTTCCCCTCTGTCTGTGCAGGGTCAATCTGTGGTTCCTCATTTTGTATGTGCCCCTCACCTTCGCCTCTGTCTGGGCAGGGTCCATCTGTGATTCCTCATTCTGTATGTACCCCTCACCTTTCCCACTGTCTGGGCACGGTCCATCTGTGATTCCTCATTTTGTATGTACCCCTCACCTTCCCCTCTGTCTGGGTAGGGTCCATCTGTGGTTCCTCATTCTGTATGTACCCCTCTCTTTCCCCTCTGTTTGGGTCCATCTGTGGTTACTGAGGATATGGTGAAAATATTTTATGTTATTGTTCCTTTAAACAAATATTGCTGCTGTATGGCAGAGGGTCCCATGGTGGGATTCCTGGCTTTTAAAAAGGGGGTGGCTGGGTTAGTGGGGTGTAAAAAAGCCTCTTGCTAAATGTGGAAAATGATTTTGGAGAATGATCAGGATGGGGGGGGAGGAATTTTCTGATTATAAATAAAATTCCAATTGCAGACGGCCAAGAATCACTTCTGCCATCCAAGTCATTTGCAGAGGCTTTGTGTTACTGCCTGCCCGCACTAACAGAGCCACTGTTATTCCATTGTCCCGACCCGCTCTGCATAGCAACACAGCCTATTCTGGCCCCTGCAGCTGTTCAGCTCAGCACAACTATCCCCATATCCCTGTCCTTGTCACAATGCTGCACTTTAATCGGCAGGTTTTTGCCTCCGAAACTCCAGCTGTCATCATTCAACTACAATTCCCAGCATCCCCTTTCACTCTGCCTTTCTTTAGGTATGCTGGGAGATGTATTTCAACAACAGCTGGTACTTACAGATCAACAACAGATTCAAGGGCTTCAACTAGGATATCAATGATTAAAAGGGAAAATTCACCTTAAAATTGTTGGTATGGTCTAAAAAAATATTGGCAAATGCCGAAATTCCATTTTTTTTCTTTTGGTGGTTTTTAAATTATTTAACATTTTGATTGTACGTGTCTCCCATTTGGATGATTAATGACTAGCCTGTTGCTAGGAACAGTGATGCTAGCAACCTGGCAGTGCTATGGATCAGTAGCAGTGGGATAATTGGTAAATAATAATAATTATAGTATAACGTATTCTGGGCTTTAGGATCACTGTAGCACTGGGCTAGCGCTTTAGGTCCAGTTTCCCATAGCAACCTGACAATGGTGTGAATGGCAGACTGGGAGATTAGTAGGAGAGAAGCTAATATAGGAAAATAATATCAGTTTCAGTTTTACTCTGTCGAAGTAACCTCTGATCCATCATCTCATATTGTCCTTTATTTTCTAGGTAATTTTAATGAATTCAGAAGCAACTGACCAGTGAATTGTGGCCGCCAGGACTGGTTTCCTTCAGAATCTGTAAGTATCTCATGTAGAAATTAGATCTCATGCATAAATTACAATATGGATACATTTTCCTTATAAATGTAGTTTACTTCCCCGTTAAATTTGAGGGCTTCTGCTCGCCCGTTGCTGTCTCAGGGTATAGGATTGGTGTCCCATTTTGAGGGCATTAACAGTTGTTGTGTCCAATTCTGCTGGATGAGTTTCAGTGGGGCCCCACAGCACCCCCCCCCCCCAAATCCATCTCTGCTCTACGTTTGTAGGCTGGTAACCCCAGTGAACTCTGCTCTTCACTTTAGACTAGCGGTGCCCCAGAGCTGGGGGGTTCGGCATATTCCCATATAAAAGTTCCAGTTATAGCTCTGACAGAAAGCAGATGTTACCTGAACTCACCCTCCAAGGCGGCATGAGCCAGCTGAAGTAACCGATTCATTGTCATGCCAAAATGTCCTGTTACCCGAGCCAAGGCGAGGAGAATGCGAGCTCAGCATGGAATCCGCTGTTATATTTAGATCACGGTCTTGTCATAGTGAAAGAGATTCACAATAAGACGGTATTCGCGCGTTCCGGGAAGGTCGTCTCGTTCCTGGGAGTTGTGTCTGAAACATGAGGGCAAGTATCAAGATACATAATGAAGTGGCTAAAAATCCTATTTATAACGCTGCCCGCTGTCTGTGCCCTGAGCTCGGAAACATAATATCCCCCCCCCCCATGTCAGCACATATGGGATGTAGGGGCTCAAATCGCCACTAACTACTACTCCTTGCAATATTATACTCTCCTTGTGTATTTACAATCTTCCCATGGCTGAAATACTGTGCAAATTTCAGCAAGGCCAATCTAGTCCACTGAGCTTATGTTCTATAACAATATACAAGTTCATTACTTAGCATTAGACCACATTGGGCATCACCAGCCTTGGCATTTTCTCATTGGTTGGTGTCCATTGGAAACGGTACTTGAGCATCAAATACATGTAATAATGTAATAAAACTATTACATCTGGATATCTCTGTACCATGGATAAGGGCAGGTTCATTGATTGGATCGTACCTCCCGCCATCTTGCTGCAACCACAGCTGGACATTGGACATGTTTGGTGGTTAGATTACATTTGGTCAAGGCCAGAAGATGCTGAAATATTCTTGATGGGATTTCAGAGACTGGAAACAATGCAGAAGCCCAACAAGTCATATTAAACCAACAATGTCACACGTCCGCCCCGGCCTTTGCGTTGCTTTATAAATTCTAGGATATTAGTGGGTGGAAAGCTTTGTC
The DNA here is from genome assembly GCF_017654675.1 of Xenopus laevis. NCBI lineage: Eukaryota > Metazoa > Chordata > Amphibia > Anura > Pipidae > Xenopus > Xenopus laevis. Next base: position 22,559,909 of record NC_054378.1, on the reverse strand, counting down.
CGACCCTTAATTTATACTCATTGACTCACAGAGCCCCCTTTCACTTGCACAAATGTAGTTTGTAATCCCTCCACTAACATTTTGGTAAGGCAAATACGTGGGAGGGAAATGTGAGTTGGAAAAATCGCTCCCATGAATGCCATGGCCCCTCCCTGCTGTGCTTCCTACACTTTCAGAGCCATTGGTTTGCAGAGAGCCGAGAATCCCCAGTGATGGAAAATCTGGTAGTGAATGTGAGTTCTGTCATTATTTGCCTGTGATTTATGGAGTGAAATGGGGACTTCACTTGAGGATTCAAGGGAGGGGCCAGCATGGGGGCTTTGGGGCACAATGGCGAATCAATGAAAGGAGTTTGTTTTGTTTTTTTATTCTAAGAACTAAATATACACTTAGTCACGGTCTTGGTGGGAAGTATGTCCATAGGAAAGCAAAGTGTTATCCTGAGAAACCTTTTATACTTTCAACTACTTGTGGCCCTCCGGCTGCTGCTGAACTGTCACTGGGTACAAGTAATATTTTAGCAACAGCTCAATAACCTCACTTAGCAGTTATGCAGATGTTTTATTATGTGGCTGTGTAGGTTTACTTTACATACACTCAGGTCCATATATAATAAAGCATTGTAGGGATAGTAACAGTCATGAAGAAGGTAGCTGAGGACTACCAGCTGGTCTCTATTCCTGAGACCTACCACCTAGGAACCAGGCACTGTATGTGAGATTTATGTAGGCCTTCCAGCCAGAATCGGTCCATAAAGCCTCTAATTTAGGTTTCCCATTCAGAACTCATTCCTTTAGACCTCCTGTAAAAAACATGTTCCTGAGACCTCAAATCTAGAAATTGTATGAAGCTTGCACTCTAGAGGCCTCCTCTCTAGAACCTGTATTTTGTATGTAAGACCTTGAAGTTATAATCACTCCATGAGACCTCTAATCTGTTTCTCAGGTACCCATTCAGAACTCATTACTTTAGACTCTCCATCCAGAACATGTTCCTAAATCTAGAATCTGTATTGCTTAATCTAGAATGTAACTTTGAGGCCTCCTATCTAAAACTTTGCACGTGTGGCCTTTCAGCTAGGTTGGGCCATAAGGCCTTCCACCCAGAGCATGTTCCTCATATCTACCATCTGGAACCTGTTTCTTTAGACTCCCTATCTTGAACATGTTCCTGAGACCTCATGTCTACAATGTGAGACCTGCTGTCTAGAATCTGTGCTTGAATATATGATCTGCTGTGTTCTGTATGTCAGAATTAGAAGACTAAAAGAACTATGAGACCCCTAATGCTCTATTTACTGTAGGGATTATGGCTTTTTACTGAACACGGTTTCCGAATTACTTGTCATCTTTAATATTTCAAGGTCTGAGATTTCTTTAAACCCCCTACAAGTTTGCTAGACTGCTTCTGCTGTTCAACTCAGATGCCCCTTCTTAACTTGGATGACTCACTGAACATGGTGATGCTTTTAACCAGCAGCACAGAATGTCGTTGGGAATGGGAGCCGTAAAATATTCTGTATCCTGTCATAATGGCATTATTTGTAATATATGTATTAGGCTGGGTCAGTTATTGCCTCTGCACTCAGTCTTCCTGCAGTTTAAATATATTATATATTATTGTACAGAAAGAATCGTTTTGATTCCTGTTGTTTGGATAAGTTGGCTAGTATGGTGGTCCAATCCACTATAACTGCTTTAGCCATTAAATGTGATTGATGTCGGTGCCTATGACACTTGAATCATTTTGCTGGCCATGGTGCAGTTATGGAGAACCCATGGCAGTCAAAACATCAACAAATGTAAATGCTTCCAAAGTCAAATTGGTACAGTTGGGAGAAGACTGCAATTCAAGTTTGAGTGGTCTCTCCTTGACCTGCATGTGCCAAAATAGTGGATTTGGTGCATCCCTATTAGATAGCTTTAAGAAAGGATGTTTTTTTTTTAGCAGATGAGGGAATACAGGGTTATGGAAGATAGCTCATAGTACAAGTTGATCCAGGGGCTAGTGTTAGTCTGATTGCATTTTGGAGTCAGGAAGGATTTTTTTCACCTCTGAGGCAGATTGTAGAGGCTTCAATTCAAAAAGGATTTTTTGCCTTCCTCTGGGTCAACTGGAAGTTAGGCATGTTAAAATAGAGTTCAAAGGTTGAACTTGATGGACGTGTTTCTAACTTCAAGTCAGCTTGACCATGTCCCGTGCTACACCCCAACTGGGGACTTAATCTTGGGTAACAGATAAAGTATAGCCTAAAGCTCAAATCCAGGTGTTTTAGTACTCTCCGATGTCCCCTTGATGAGGTTCTGGAATATGGATAATATTTCCCCTACAATGACCAATATTTGTTGGGTTTTAACCCAATACAATGCGCTAATGAAATTAGCTTCCCAAAAGTGCTCCATGCAAGTGCTGAATCCTAAATAACTGGGGAAATTGGCCCTGATCTGGTTAGGACCACAGGTGGAATATTCAACATCTTACAGACTATTCATGATTTGCATTTTTAATATAAAACAAAAATAGAAACCTATAAAGTCAATGGCATGGCCTGTGCATTAAAGGGCGGCGGCGTTCAGTCATATAATATCATTTTCCTAAGTGATTCCACAACCATAGCACCAGCGTTGGACCCGACTCAGTTTCCCTTTTTGCATTTGGAGATGGGACAGAAAGTAAGAACTTCATTGTGAATTTAGGGATATTTTTTGTTTTAATTGCCCTGTTGGGAGGAAAACTCATTCCAGATTTCATTCTCTGAAGTGCGGAGGTGGCGCGTCACGCCTTGGTGGCTGAGTGGAACTTCTAGCGTTTGTTCATTAATGGATTCGACTGTCAATTGAACGGCTGAGTTTTATGGGAATATTTGGCAATGACTGGGGTATAATCTGATTTACAGAACTGTGTTTAACCAGGGAAACATCAGAGATTGAAATCGCAACTGAGCCATGATTATTCTGAACAGCTGCTCATCCAGGGGGTCACCGCCGAAGAGACTTTCCCTCTTCCTATGCTTGCCCCACACCGGTTTGCCGCGGTGCAAAGTTTAAAGCCTGCAGGATGATGTTTTGTGAAAGCTGTCAGACCACGTTAAAAAAGACTTGCTCTGTCGGAGGGCCCTGGTGGCGAGGAGCCGACGTTGTAGCCTTGTCTTCCTCATTATCAGATGCATGTTTATAAAGTTCCGCCGAGCAGCCAATTCCCAATTCACTTATATCAGCAAGACTTAACTTGCTCATTAATCTAAATTCTTTTGCAACTTTAATCTACATGTTTAATTAATCGTAAAATGAGGCGGTAAGTAATTTCAGCACTGTGTGGCTTATTATCACATGTATTTAATCACTCTTCTGTGAGCTCATTTGAAAACACCTGAAGATGTCGAGAGCGCTTTGAATAAGCATAAATTATTCTTTGTCAGTCTCCTTCACTCGTCTAATAAGAGATTTATTTAAAAGCGACCTGTTTGTCATTCCCCTGTCTTCGCCCTGCGTCTTTACATGCGTTACACAATTGCCAACAGATGGGATTCTCAAGCCGACCCCCCCCTTGAAGGAGTACAGAGTGGGGGGGGGGGTTATTTAATTCATTTCTCTTATTTACAACTAATTAAACCTTGTCATTTTTGTTTTAATGAGAATAACCCCTGGCTATTCAGCGAGCTTGCTAAAACAATCCTGAAATATATATTGGCAGCTTTAAAAAATCACTATTAAAATATCTTTTTTTAAATTCTCAGAACTTACTTATTTTTTTGTAAATCACATTTTTTATTTTAAATATATTTTTTTAGCTGTAATTGTGGCTTTAGGGATAAGTTTGAACCTGAATTGTTGGCAACGCAGTCACCTTTAATAATAAGTTGTTATATTATGATAGATACCAATTCTTGTACAGTTATACAGAAAGCTCAGAATTACAGAAAGTCTTTCTTCCATAGACTCCATTTTATCCAAATAATCCAAATGTTTAAAAATGATTTCCTTTTTCTGTGTAATAATAAAACAGTCACTTGTACTTGATCCCAACTAAGATATTATTAATCCTTATTGGAAGCAAAACCAGCCTATTGGGTTTATTACATGATTTTCTAGTAGAGATTTAAGGTATGAAGAGCCAAATTACGTAAAGATCCATTATCCGGAAAACCCCAGGTCCTGAGCATTCTGCATAACAGGTACCATATATGTAATGATAATCTGTTAAAGGGCAACTAGCAGATTTTAAAAAATGTTTATTTAAATGTATTGTTATGCAAAAAAAAAAAAAATTATCCATTGTGTTTGCTCAAAATACATTTTTATTTTTCAATCATCCACCATAGCAGCTTCTTCTTGGCCTGTAACAGACCAGGTATTCCTTTTTCTGCAAAATGACATTTTAACATTGTGACATTTTTTACCCATCAAGTGCAACATTTTTTGTTTGGTATATTTGCTGAAATAACATGACAACCACACATCAATTTGAATTACCTGTCAGAATTTACTCCTGCCTATTTTAATCCATTAAAAAATGGCAATTAATTATTTGATTATATTATAATTTTTAATAAAATGGTTATAATAATTCAAAATTCGATTTTTTTTAAATAGTATATTAAATTTTATAAATATTGAAGAGGAAAGCCACCATTTGGATCTTTTGGGCTATACTGGCTGCATGTTCATAGAGTCCCCCCAAAGGTCATATTTGATTAGCAGTTTCAGCAACTGACCTGCAGGTAGGAGTGGCTTCTTTTTAACAGGAAATGAGTTCACAGTTGACTGTTATGACCCAAAAATGACAGGTGCACTATATGTAACAGTAACTGCTTCTAATTATAAGGCTTACTCCACCCCACCCCCAAATATACAAACTGACTCCTCCTTGGCAGAGTCAGCCCATCATTTATGAACCTAAGCCCTATATTTCCATATAGTCTTCCTATAAATAGAAAGTCAGTTTCTATTTACTAAAGTTTAGCAATGATGATGTTATAAAGTGGATGGGGTCCAAGATATTGCCAATTTTAGTTGCTTATTTATCAATGCCACAAGGATAAGGAACAAGAGCCAAACAGAAGCCTTGCGTTACTTGTGTATTGTAATCGTTTCAGCTTGTGAATATTCGCACAACGTAGGAAATTTGGTCAATATAGGCTACCATAAATCAACACGTTAAAGGTTATCTCCAGGATCAGAGTGAATAATATTATTCATAATTATCTAATTCCCAATACATAGAAAAAGACACAAATCACACTGAATTATTGTTTTTGGGTGAAGTTGCCCTTTAAGTCCTTTAAGCAAAAAAATTAAAAAAAAATCCAAGAGTGCCTGATACAAATGAGATCACAAAGGCATCAATATTTATGCTGGGAAATAATTAAAATTTTAAAAAAAGTGGCATTTAATAATTAATAATGGATTCCCCCGCACGCCGCCTGCACAAGAGGCTTATTAATAAGGCCGCGCTAAGTGAGGCTTCCTTAAAACAATGCGCTAAATTGGATGTGGGAAAGGCATAATTGGAACAAGATGACACGGCTGGAAACAATTATTTTGTTCTTGCAAAATTTTCTCTACTATACGGTGCGACTGTAAAAATAATAGAAATATTACCCCCGTGCCCAACAGCCAATATCACATTCCTTGGGCTGCTTTATGGAGCTGCGCTGGCCTCACTAACGAGGCTCATTTAAAATAAATGAATGAATAATAAGGTTAGAGCATTAGGCCCACGTGTGCTGAAACTCTACTATAAACTGGTGCTAATGGGCCAGAGGTCAAACGGTAGCAGTTTTGCTTCCGACATTGCTTTGGTTGCGCAAATACGGTAGCAATTAATGGAGAAATGTACGACGGCTTTGTAAATCAAAGTAGCAAAATAATCAGGGAGGCACGGAATGTATCATTCTGGATTTGGCAGGCATTGAGATTTAACTGAACACTAGGGATTCAACCAAATCTGAGATTCTGATAAATTGCCATGTGTTCTGGGGTATTATACATGGAATTGGCCCTGTATTTGTCCTGCCGTGTGTTCTGGGGTACATGCAATTGGCCTTGTATTTATCCTGCTGTGTGTTTTGGGGTGTCATGCATGGAATTGGCCCTGTTTTTACCCTTATGTGGACTTCGGAGTGTTGTACATGGTATTGGCTCTGTATTTATCCTGTCATGTGTTCTGGGGTATTATACATGGGATTGACCTTGTATTTTTCATGCTGTGTGTTCTGGGGTATTATACGTGGAATTGACATTGTGTTTATCCTGCCATGGATTCTGGGGTATTATACATGGAATTGGCTCTGTGTTTATCTTGCCCTGTGTTCTGGGGTATGATTTATGGAATTGGCTCTGTATTTATCCTGCTGTTTATTCTGGGGTATTATATTATATATATGGAATTGGCATTGTATTTTTCCTGCTGTGGGTTCTGGGGTAATATACATGGAATTGGCTCTATATCCTGCTGTGGGTTCTGGGGTATTATACATGGAATTGGTCCTGTAATTATCTTGCACTGTGTTCTGGGTTATTATATACTTGGAATTGGCACTGTATTTTTCCTGCTGTGGGCTCTGGGGTATTATACAAGGAATTGGCTTTATATCCTGCCGGAATTTGGCCTTGTATTTACCCTACTGTGGACTTTGGGGTGTTGAACATGGAATCGGCCCTGTATTTATCCTGCATGTGTTTTGGGGTATTATACATGGGATTGGCCCTGTATTTTTCCTGCTGTGTGTTCTGGGGTATTGTATATGGAATTGGCACTGTATTTATCTTTCTGTGGGTTCTGGGGTAGTATATATGGAATTGGCACTGTATTTATCTTGTTGTGTGTTCTGGGGTATTAAACAAGGTATTGGCTCTGTATTTATCCTGCCATGTGTTCTGGGGTGTTATTCATGGAATTGGCCCTGTATTATCCTGCTGTGTATTGTGGGGTATTATTCATGGAATTGGCACTGTATTTATCCTTCTGTGGGTTCTGGAGTATGATACATGGAATTGGCCTTGTATTTATCTTGCCCTGTGTTCTGAAGTATTATACATGGAATTGGCACTGTATTTATCTTTCTGTGGGTTCTGGGGTAGTATATATGGAATTGGCCCTGTATTTATCTTGTTGTGTGTTCTGTGGTATTAAACATGGAATTGGCTCTGTATTTATCCTGCCATGTGTTCTGGGGTGTTATTCATGGAATTGGCCCTGTATTTATCCTACTGTGGACTTTGGGGTGTTGTACATGGAATCAGCCCTGTATTTATACTACATGTGTTCTGGGATATTATACATGGGATTGACCCTGTATTATCCTGCGGTGTATTGTGGGGTATTATACATGGAATTGGCAGTGTATTTATCCTTCTCTGGGTTCTGGGGTATTATACTTGGAATTGGCACTGTATTTATCCTGCTGTGTGTTCTGGGGTATTATACATGGAATTGGCCCTGTATTTATCCTGTTGTGTGTTCTGGGGTATTATACATGGAATTGCCTCTGTATTTATCCTGCCGTGTGTTCTGGGGAATTATACATGGAACTGGCCCTGTATTTATCCTGCTGTGTGTTCTTGGATATTTTACATGGAATCAGTCTTGGGAAGCTATGAAGGAATCTACAATTTTCTATAATTAGCCCCAAATACATCCTGAGGTTATGATGAAAATAAGGAAGGGCTGAGGGGCATTGTCCTTGGCTGGTGACCACAGGATTATACATGGGATTGACCTTGTTTTTATCCTGTCATATGTTCTGGGGTATTATACATGGAATTGACCCTGTATTTTTCCTGCTGTGGGTTCTGGGGTATTGTACATGCAATTGTCCCTGTATTTATCCTGCTGTGTGTATTCTACATGGGAATGACTTTGTATTTATCCTGCTGTGTTTACCACAAACTCGGATTTGCCGCAAGGCCACAAAGTCCCAGGCCTAGGGCAGCATGTGCATAGCCACATGGAAAATTTGGGCGCTTAGTGCTCCGGTACAAAAAAGATGCACATGTGCGCAATTCTGTGGGACAGAGCAGGCACTGGAGGATGCTGGCCTCCAGGCGCCCTAAGGGGAAATCTGTCCCTGGGATTGTGTAAGAGTAAAAAAAAAGGAAATTCAGTTCCCCCCAATTACAAAGATCCCAATAAATGTATCCATTTGATTTTGCCCCTGTTTCAAGTGATGGGCCATATTCCCCAGCATTCTACCTCCTCCTGCCAATTAAAGCAGTCACTTCTCTTTGGATTAAGTGGGTTCTCTAATAACTCATCTAGCAACAAAGTCTGAAAGAACACTGATGGAGAGTATTTATGCCCCAACGATAGATACATGTATTAATATAGCTGTGTGTGTTCCCTGCTGGATGGAACAAAGGCTGAAGGATCAATGAAATCATTCCGTTCCTGTGCAGCTGGGATCTGATAGACCTCTCAATTAATTACTATTTCAATTAGAAACTTTTCTTCAAAACGTTATGATCTGGATCAAACGGCTAAGACTTGAATTGGGGTGAACTCACAGTTACGGAGGGAGCTGGCTGTAATTTGTTCTCAGATGATAGTGAGTTTGGAGTCACTCTAGGGAATATGGGGTTTTGTGACAGCTGTCTCCCGTCCCGTAAATCTGATATGTTTGATATAGTAGTCCAGGCGTTCAGATTAGCCATGGCTACCTACGTGCATTGTGACAGAGCAAATCACACTCTTGTCTCTGAGGGACCATCAGCCATGCTGGGAATGATTAGCACCTTCATATTCCTTTCATTGTATCTCAGTAGATAGGAAGAGCCAATGTAGTAGAATTCTACTCACAGTGTTCCAGGTGAAACCATATACCCCTGAGGCAAAAGCCCAGAATGGAACCAGGAACTAGGGAATAAAGGGAAAATGTCACCCCTTGTATTTTCTATGAGCTCACAACCATGCACTCAAGTACGAAGCTCAGCCTAGCAGTGACATAACTATATATTACTGGGCCCCATGGCAAATAATTTTTCAAGCCCCCAAAATGTTTAGTGGATGAGTTGTTTTACCAATGTTTATTAAAATGGTATATGAATTACACCCCTGCAGCCTAGAATTAAGGGTGCCATACATGAGATAAAATCTGCCAACTCAGCCCCTCCAGACAGTCAGCAGCTCATTGGTCTGTGTTTGGGGCCTCTGATATTTGGCTGAAAAGTGGACAGATATCTAACAAGCAGGATATAAACTGTAGTGGGATGAGGAGCACATTGATGGGTTGATGTAGTCCTCTACCAAAGGTATACACAAAACATGCCTAACAAGTGGATCTCAATGTGTATATGCCCAATTGAATGGATGGGTTGACCTAATGGAACCTGCCTGATCAATATCCAGCTAATTTCTGGCCAGAATTGGCATACATGAGCCTTTTATTGGCCCGGGCATGGCTACCTCTTGATCCTAAGAAAATCTGATTGTTAGTTGAGGTGCCAACTGTTTGGATCATCCTGATTTGGCCCAAAACTGGATAAATATCTGTTTGTCAGGAGACAATTTGTAGGAAAGAGAGAGATCATTATTTTTAAACCCCTTCTATCCACCACCAGTAGACCTAAATACCAATACAGGTATGGGACCCATTATCCAGAAACCCGTTATCCAGAAAGCTCAGAATTACGGAAAGTTTGTCTCCCATAGACTCCATTTTATTCAAATAATCCAAATTTAAAAAAATTATTATCCTTTTCTCTGTAATAATAAAACAGTAGCTTGTGCATGATCCAAAGTAAGATATAATTAATCCTTATTGGAAGCAAAACCAGCCTATTGGGTTTATTTAATGTTTAATGGATTTTTTAGTAGGCTTAAGGTATGAAGATCCAAATGACAGAAAGATCCATTATCTGGAAACTCCAAGGTCCCGAGCATTCTGGTTAACAGATCATATTCCTTTATAATTGAATTCAGTTGTAGAGGCGCTTCTTAAAAATTCCCAAAAAGCTTTTTGAGTTACCAGGTTACATTTCACTGTCACCGGCAATGGGTCTCTATGTAAAACATGGCAAAATTGCCTGTGCTAATTGTCCACTTAAATTTACACTTTAAATATAACTTGCGAATATTAACAGAATATTAGCATGAAGATTTCAGCCTGGGGCGTTTCACAGCTTCAAAAGTGAAAAATCAGCAAAAAATGTGAGTGAGTCACTTTTCACTATTATAAAGGGTCAATTTTGCGGGAATAATGGAACAGTGAAAGAATCAACATATAAATTATTGTCAAAAGTTTTGGAAAATGTCTTTCACTTATAACTACGGAAGATACAAATTATACATGGAGGGGCGTACCATAAGTTGGTTCTGTGTTTATTTTCTATTTGATATAGGCTTTGCTTTTTTGCAATTTTTTTTTCTGGTGGTGAAATTGGTAAAAAGTGATCTATGTGGTTCTATATGTCAGCTTTGTGTTACTGAAATTCCAGTAAATATATCATCATCATCTTATTAAATTTCTTGGATTGGAAAGAAATCTGCAACTTTTTGGATTTAAAAAATGGTTGGTGAATTAGTTTAGTTCATAGGTTAAGATTCGCTAAATTCCTAAATGGTGGTCACGTTGCAGAGAAACAATTATCGTTACATGGCCGCCCATAAGTCACTATTTAATAGGATTTGTATTTAATATTCGGATGTTGTGAGCGAACGCGGGGCTGTCAGTTCCCATTAACTGCCGCCCAGGGACCGTATTGATTGCTGATTGTACAGCAGACAAAAGTGGCAAAAGCATTTTAATTGTGACACATGTTTGTGCCGGAATTACTGCATGTAACACACTCAACCTGTCACATGTAGTATTCACGGTAATGGAATTGAGAGCCATTTTTCCATAGCATTCTGTACCCAAATGTCAAAGCCCAGAAACCCCTGTAAATGAATGTAAAAGTAAAATTTATACTGAGATTTCATACTGGCTAGAGGGAAAGTTAAGCTTTAACATGTAATCTATGTAGGGTTTCCACCTTTACCTTTTCCCAACTTTTAATCACTTTCAGCATTTCAGCCAGGGAGCGAGACAATGAGGCACATTTGCCAAAATTACATTTGTTTTTGGTTTTTTTACAAAAAAATTTGACTACAAAAAAAATTGTGATTAATTACAGTCAAGTTTTTTTTGCAATTTGTTTTTTACTCCATTGCCTTAATAATAAAAAAAAAAATCCCAACTGTGTGTTTTATTTTATAAATTTATATTTTTTTCAAAAATTCCAATTCTAAAATAGCTTGCCTGTTGGAAATACGCCATTGTCTTCTACAAAAACTCGCAGCATTTAGATGCCAAATTTGTGCCTTTGCCTTTCAAGGTTTGTTTTTATTTTTATTCTAACAATCTTGAACTTTTTGTAATAGCGACTGTGTTTTTTGTCAGTTTATTTTCATAAATTTGCCCCAATGAGGTACATTTCTGAAAAATTCAAATCTGAGCCTTTCAAAAACTTGATCACGATTTAAGTTCGTTTTCTGCTTTTTGTTGTTGTTGTTGCCCACTAGCATTTTTTCAGAATTTACATTAGAAAAATCCTTTAAAATAGTTAAATAAACCTTGAATTCTGTAGACACTAAGTTCCCTATTCAGATACATTTAGGAAATTTAGTTTTGAAAAATTTCTAATTAAAAATATTTTCAATTTTTCAATTTCAACAGGCATGAAATCTCACACCAAGGGGCAGATTTATCAAAATGTGAGTTCAGATTTTGATAAATAAATACTCACCTACATTTTATTCATTTGGATAAGATTTTTGGAAGGGTATTTATAAAATGGTGAGTTCTTATTTTCACCCATTGATAATTTTCCTTCTAAAAATCCCATAGGAATGCATAAATTTTTATTTATTTATTAAAATCTGAACTCACGTTTTGATAAATCTGCCCCTAAATCTTTAATTCTCAGCGTATTGCCGTGATTTTTCTCAAATGGCAGAAAAAACCCAAATTTAAATTTTAAGAAATTCGCCCGATACGTTTCATATGGGAGGGGTGTAGGCAATTATGTAGTTTGCCTTGTTGTGCATTCTTTTTGGATTGCAACAGATTTGCTTTTTATTCTGTTTCTCTGTGAAAGTGGAACTTTGAATGTTTCATGGGTCCATGATTTTATTTTTTTTAAAGACTTTTGTTATTGTCTTTAATTCATCTTCCAGCCCACTACTAAAACCAGAACCGTTTAGTGCCGGACTACAAGTGTTAGCATTGCACAGATGTTGTTGGATTCTATGATGTAACGTCATAGTAAAGGTTAATTGTGACATCAACTTCTCCTTTAAAGATATTGCAAATACAAATAATCATGTAAAAGGCCTTTTAAGTTGAGGGAAGGGCAGTGTGTATGAACATATGGGGTGTCGGTTGTTGTGCATGGTGTAATTAGGGAGCCATTAATGGTGAGTCGGCTAACGAGGGCTGTCATTCTCATCCAGTGTGGGGTTGATTTGAATAAAATGAAATGAAGATGGCTTCTTCTTTCCTCTCCCCAGTCCCCTGGCCATCCTCATTGCCATAAACATATGCTCCGTGTCCTGCTGCCTTCCATCTTATTTATGACTTTAATTTGTTGTGTGGGCTGACTCCGAAATTAAATTTAATACAATCCTCCAGGGGCCCGTCATATCATAACATGGTAATTCCAGTGGATCCTTTTGAAAAATGAGGAAATTAATTCTTCCTGACATGTTCTAATTATTCCAGTGTGAACGGCAAATTCTCTATTTTTTTAACTCTTCCTCTCCCCCGCCCCCAAACCCCAAAAATGTTCTAGACAAATGGCTTCAGAGCGAGGTGCTAATGCCGCCCAGCCGTGGGTTTAATGTGCCGCGTGATAATGCGCTTTACTTGGATCTGTTTGATGGTCTCTCTATTATCATAGATGCTTGGCGTTTTATATTGCACTGGCGATTCTGACTCGTCAACATAAAATGTTTTCACCAAATGAAAGACATGGGGAGAGGAGCTTTGGTTAAGGATACATTGTAATTGTTTAGTGGAATTATAGGAACATTATCGTTTTATAGTTTTATGGGATCTCTCTGTATAGGCTATGAGCAAACTTTGGGGGTTGTTCCTGCTGATTTGATCTTAGTACAGGTAAATACCTATGCTGCCATAGTTTTATGGTATCTCACTTTACAGACTATGAGTAAACTTATGGGGCTGTTCCTGATGAATTGTGCCAAGTACAGGGGAATGCCTATGCAGTCATAGTTTTATAGTATCTCTCTTTACAGGCTATGAGCAAATTTAGGCGGTTGATCCTTCCTGCTGAATGGTGCTTAGTACCTATGCTGCCATAGTTTTATGGGATCTCTCTGTACAGACTATGAGCAAACTTAGGGGGCTGTTCATGCTGAATTGTGCTTAGTACAGGGGAATACCTATGCTACCATAGTTTTATAATACCTCTCTGTAAAGACTATGAGCAAACTTAGGGGGCTGTTCCTGCTGAATTGTGCTTAGTACAGGGGAATACCTATGCTGCCATAGTTTTATGGGATCTCTCTGTACAGGCTATGAGCAAATTTAGGGGCTGTTCCTGCTGAATTGTGTTTAGCATGGGGAAGTTGTAGATTAGGCAGCTGTTATAGTACTAGGTGTATCTGTGGTGCTGCAACATAATCTAGAGAAAGTAGAGTGAATGGGTTTGTGTCAAAGCAGAGGAGGCACAGCAGAAACTGCTTGTGATTATTGCATTTTCTTTTCTTTATCACCTCTAATTTCTCAGCATATTTAATTCTTCCCCATTGCAAACAATCCATGACTTTTTTTTATTTATTTCACAGTTATTAAAACATAATCTATATTTCCAGGCCAATTTATTGCACCTATGCACACACCTAAGGAAAGAACGTAAATCCTGGTGATAATTAGTCCCGATAAACTTCCCACACTTAATGATAACAAGGTATAAATTAACACCAACTCTCCCCTACGGTCCCACCGAGCAGCACCCAGCACTAATTGAATTGATATTTTGTGTATTTGAATGTGACTTTCTTTTTCCTTCTGCGTGCAGAATTGGGGGACCCCAGTGACTGGGCGTAGGGGTGATTTGTGTGTCAGCAGCAAATAAATTTCAGCAGCTCCCATTGGAGGTTGGCTTAGTGCTCACGCTTCATTTCTGTATATTAAAGGCTGGAAAAATCATTTTAATAGAGCGCAGCGACTCCAAAACTCTCCATCCCGCCGAAATATAATGTGTCATCCGTCCCCTTGCATTCCAGTACTATGGCAATCTCTATGGAGTCCAACCAGATCTGACAGATGGGATTCTGTGTAGCCAATCAAATTGGTCTGTTGAAATTCGATGAAGATTTGCTCCACCAGATCATTATTGCAGAAAACCAAAGTATCTTCTCGGGACACCCTCTCCATCTCTGGTGAATAATTGACTTATAGCTGGACAGGGTGAAGACCAGACCCCCTGGCCTCAAGGGAGGTTAGAAAACCAAAGTATCTTGTTACGTCTAGAGTGCCGTTAGAGATCGCTGCAGTCCTCTAGAATGAAATTCTGCCACTCTCCATTAATTTATATGGTGTTTTTAAAAGAGTATTTATCATTGGGTGAAAGTTCATCCTTTGATAAATACGCCTTTCAAAATCCCATACAAGTGAATGGAGAGTAGTGGAATTTCACTCTAGAGGACTGGGCGATCTCTAACTTCACTCTTTGATAAATATACTCTAGAGTGAAGGATGAATACCAGACCTTGACCTCAAAGGAATGTTCTTGCCCAGCACAGAGCAGTTGACTTTATTGGACTTGCCACCCAGACCCATGTCTGTTCCTGCACACTGAAGTGAAATTAAGGTCGGCAGTAATGAAACATAAGTGCTGGGTCAGTACTCTTTTATTTCAGACCAGAGTCTTTAGTCAGAGTCATGTTAGAGTTATATTTGTGTTGCTCATTGACACTTCACCTCACCCATACGTGTGCCTTTGGGACGATACTATAGTATTGTATATAACTGTACTGGCCTAGGACCTGACATCTAGTGCCCAGTCTAAGAACCATTAGATATAAACAGACATGGCAACATAGAGTGACTTTGCACTATGGTGCAAAGAAGAGAGTTGTTGGGCATTGTCCCACAATAAGACCCACCTGAAGTATCCTTTGTATCCTGGCATGCCACCAAGTTACCCCATGATATCCATTGTCCTCAATTAACACCATCTTACTCATCTGGGTCCAATGTCCATTTCCTCTTGGTTATCATGTTCTACTGTCTCCTTCTTTGTCATTCTGTCTCCATTTTGCCCTTCTGTCATCATCTAACCCTTCTGTTTCATCTCTTCCTCGTCATCTTGCTTCACTGTCTTGCACTGCTGTCTCAGTCTTTTCATGCTGTCCCCATATTGCCCTACTGTCTCTATCTTTTCCTACTGCCTTCAGCTTTTTCTTCTTTGTCCAGATCCACCTACTTCTTGCCCTACTGTCCCCATCTTGTCCTACTGTCTCTGTCTTGCCCTACTGTCTCCATCTTCCCCTACTGTCTCCATCTTCCCCTACTATCTCCATCGTGCCCTATTTTGTCTGTCTTGTCATACTGTCTCCATCTTGTACTTCTGTCTCCGTCATGTCCTACAGTCTCCATCTTGCCCTGTTGTATCCATCTTGCCCTGTCTCGATTTTGCCTTACTGACTCCTCCTTGTGGTATGTTTGTGAAGATTCTCATTCATCCAGGTTATGGTATATCTATATAAATATGTCAAATCAAGTGGACTTGCTGTGTTTTTTTCCTTGAAGAAGTTTCACCGGTCATCGAACTCGCTTTCTCAATATATATCGTCTGGAATGTCTTCAGGGCCCCCCTGAGATGTTTCATCTCTTTCAACTTAACCTCTGTGCTGGTGGTGATCTTGTCTGCTCTGTGATGTAGAGTTTTGATGACCCCCAGTTTGTGATCTAGTGGATGGTGGGAGTCAAACAGCAGGTACTGGTCTGTGTGGGTAGGTTTCCTGTAGACCTCTATTTCCAGCTTTCCACCCTCTCTGACTCTTACCAAAAAAAAAATTGTATGTGGGGGAAACCAAACAAAGTTACACCAGCATATGGTGCAGCACAGGACAACCAGCTCCTCTTATCAGAACTCAGTCGTGTACCTACATCTAAAAGAAAAAGGACACACCCTTGAAGACTGCCAAATCCAGATTCTAGAATGGGAGAGCGACTGGTTCAAAAGAGGTGTTAAAGAAGCCATATATGTAAAAACTGAAAAACCAACTATTGTCTGCCACATACAATGCTGTTTTGGCACCTCTTCCTGGATCAACACCTAATTTAATGACATCATTGTGGATTATGATAAACAGATTATGCTGATTGGAGCAACATTCCAGAGGATATATATTCTTGAAGGAAGATTTACAAGTTATTCTGAATTGAGAAAGCCAGTTGGATGACTGGTGAAACATCTTCAAGGAAAAAAAACACAGCAAGTCCAGTTGATTTGACTTACTCCTTGTGTTATAACACCATTTTTCCAACCGTACTACAGTAGGGAAAATTAGTTATTCATTGTATGAAGTTAATGGTTTACCACCAAAATGCTGCTGGATTCCTTCCTGGTTCTTTAGTACCTACCTTTCAGTGGGATATATTGGTGAGGATACACATATTGTAGAGATTGCTCATTAAACCAAGCAGTTATGCATCACAAGGAGATGACAAGTTAATGTGTCGCAGAGGTCACTGTCACTTACAGTACCTTGGTTTCACCTCAGTCTCTTCCGTAGGCGGCAGCAGCACAGCACCACCACTGCTGGATATCTACACTGATGTCTGATATGTAAACTCTTGTCCAAGAACAGTAGAGCCCTATCTTAATCATTCTTTATTCTGTATGTGAAAGGTTAAAGTAAGTATATTTTTGGGCAGATTGGGAGGCTTCCCCTGCGTTGTTTTCCTACGGCCACAAATCAGGTTTGTAATGTGGTTTAAGTTACTAACAAGGACCAAACAATGTTGTTGATGAATTGATGAGCTCAGTGACTTCCCTTCCTGCACTTCTTGCCTTTTCCATTATTTCCTAATCCTCACCGTCATCTTCTATTTTCTCATCTATTTATCCTACTTGCTGCCGTCTGACCATGTGGTCCCCCCCCACCTGCTCCAGCTCATTCTTCCCGCCCCCCGTAATGAGGGGGAAATTAAATATATCACCATCTGCTGCCAACTCTGGGCAAAGGCATATTTCTAGAGATGATGTGTGGGTATCCCGTAGTGACCGAGTGTGAACGCACCCCTCATTTAACTGGCACTGACTTCCTTCTCAAGTTAATCCAGTTTAGAATTGGATTAGACTAAGCACAACCCCGTGGCCTGGTGCTGGTTTGATCTTCTCAGATGGGAATGACATGATACGTGGGCACGCTGGGCACGTGGACAGAGGCTCCATGCTACTTGCTTAGTGCCCATCTGTCTTTATGGCATTTTGCCCGCACAGAGGAGTGGAGCTTGGCCTTGGCTTGAGATAAGCAGAGCAACATCAGGAAACATCAAGAGGAAGATTAGTGGGCTTTGTTGCCGCACACATGCTTTGATACAAATGCATCTTTCCGGTATAATTATAGCCAAATTGGCATCAGTGATATAATATATAAGGATATAATTTGTATCCAGGTGACTCTGGCTCTTCCCATACCCTAATTCACATCTGGACCTCCTGTCCAATCATTGGGTTAGAGCCAATCCCCCTATTCTATATAATTGTATTGTGCCTTTGTCCAATGAGAGTGAGCTGTGCTATTGACCAATCAGAGGTTGGTGTAGTTCTGTGTCAAGGGAACCCCCAACAATCCTTGATCCAGGATTTAGGGTATTAGATCTTAAGTGCCTGGGGGGATTGAGGTGCCCCCTTGGGCATGTTTATGGCTATTTAGATGGAACGAGGGGTACAGATAGAGTAATAATAATGCGAATAGCTACTGGTGGGGAAACTCTGCTTGTGAAAAGGGGATGATCCAACCTAAATTCCACAGGGAGCCTGGCAACCGTCCCAGCCCCTTGTGGTGCGTCTCTTGCTATTATTTTCTGGATCGTTTGATGTCGGGATGCGGCACCACCAAACTGTCCCCTCTGCCGCATCCCCCCGATCCCAACGCATGGCTTAAATGACTGAGTAGTATCTTCGGAACTTTCCCTGTATGGAAATTGGCTTTCTATTGTGGTCTGTGCCCAAACCAAATTCTTCCACTATCAGAATAATTTCATTCAAGCAACTAACTGGATTTATAACAAATATTGCTGCTGTGTGTGATTATCCCCCAATAACTTCCCTGCTCCCCCAAGAGGCTCCATCCTCTGGGGAGCAACTCCTCTGCATAGTATTCCCTCAACTGGGGACAGATGAGTAACTTTCATAGACAACTTGTCATTGCTCCTGTACTTTCACAGACTGGAACAAAGACACGAGGCTCCTTATTTCACTATTTAACCCATTGATTTCAGTATCAGTGGTATTTGTATGTGCCAGGCTGGGTCTTACATGGGAACTTTCCTAAAGGGGAAACAGAGGAGCTAGAAAATTTGGCCACTCTCCACTGATCAATAAACTTTAAAGTTGTCTTTAAGTACCAGGGCTATTTAATTTTTATTATTTTGTGGTCGTCAGCGGATCAGGCCTGGACCCGTGCCACAGAAACTTCAGAACCCCAGTCTTCTTAGGCACTGTAAAAATAATTTCTTTATTAATTGTGTTCCAAAATGTCATGTCATTGCCTTTTTCTCCGGTGCTCAGCAGAGCAAGTACCTGTCAGGGCTGCAAGGTGACAAAGGTAAGAGTTACAGAAATGAGATCGTTTATGGCTCAGGGAAAATCCATGGATATTTTTTGTTCTTGGATCCTAGCGACTGGCATGGGGTGACCCATTACATCTCTTCAATTAATCACTTCCACTCTCATGATAAAACTTATATACCAGCCAACTATTATCCCACTGTTACTATAAAAATTAAGGTGTGGGACACATCCAAGGCAGCAACTGGACTGCAATAGTTTCTTTATTGGGGGTAGAGATACACAACATGTTTCGGGCGGCGCCCTTTGTCAAGTGTGACACTTGACAAAGGGCGCCGCCCGAAACATGTTGTGTATCTCTACCCCCAATAAAGAAACAATTGCAGTCCAGTTGCTGCCTTGGATGTGTCCCACACCTTCATATTTTCTACAGTTTGACTAAACTGGGATATCAAGCACAGGATACCCCGTGGGAAAATCCGACTAAGAGACTAGGTGAGCTCCACGTGTATTCTCATTCCCACTGTTACTATAGGCAGCGTCTCTTCCTACTATACCTGCTATCCCACAGTCACACTCCCTTCCCAGAAACTATTATCCCACTGTTACTATAGGCACCATCTCTCCCTACTATACCTGCTATCCCACTGTTATTATAGGCACATTCTATCCTTACTATACCTGCTATCCCACAGTCACACTCCCTCCCAGAGACTGCTACACCCCTGTTACTATAGGCACCATCTCTCCCTACTATACCTGCTATCCCACAGTCACACTCCCTCCCAGAGACTGCTACCCCCTGTTACTATAGGCACCATCTCTCCCTACTATACCTGCTATCCCACAGTCACACTACCTTCTTAGAGACTATTATCCTACTGTTACTATAAGCACCAGCTCTCCCTACTATACCTGCTATCCCAGAGCCACACTCCCTTTCCAGAGACTATTATCTCACTGTTACTATAGGTACCACCTCTCCCTACTATTCGAGAACAAACTTGATAGTAAGGGTTACATCACCGGACCAACGATTTGCGGGGAAACCAAGCTTGAGTAAAAACAATTGAATCTTTATTAATCCACGTTAAAAATACAGCAGTGGGAAGTTCCCCTGCCCGCTCCCACTGCTGTATTTTTAACATTACACTGTTACTATATTTTTAACATACACTGTTACTATAGGCACCATCTCTCCCTACTATACCTGCTATGTCACAGTCCCTTCCCAGAGACTATTATCCCACTGTTACTATAGGCACTATCTCTCCTTACTATACTTGCTATCCCACAGTCACACTCCTTTCCCAGAGACTATTATCCCACTGTTACTATAGGCACCATCTCTCCCTACTATATCTGCTATCCCACAGTCACACTCCCCAGAGACTATTATCCCCACTGTTACTATAGGCACCATCTCTCCCTACTATACCTGCTATCCCACAGTCACACTCCCTTCCTAGAGACTATTATCCCACTTTTACTATAGGCACCATCTCTCCCTACTATACCTGCTATCCCACAGCCACACTCCCTTCCCAGAGACTATTATACCACTTTTACTATAGGCACCATCTCTCCCTACTATACCTGCTATCCCACAGTCACACTCCTTTCCCAGAGACTATTATCCCTCTGTTACTATAGGCACTATCTCTCCTACTATACCTGCTATCCTACAGTCACACTCCCTTCCCAGAGACTATTATCCCACTGTTACTATAGGCACCATTGGCACCATCTCTCCCTACTATACCTGCTATCCCACAGTCACACTCCCTCCCAGAGACTATTATCTCACTGTTACTGTACGCACCATCTCTCCCTACTACATCTGCTATCCCACAGCCACACTCCCTTCCCAGAGACTATTATCCCACTGTTACTATAGGCACCATCTCTCCCTACTATATCTGCTATCCCACAGCCACATTCCCTTTCCAGAGACTATTATCTCACTGTTACTATAGGCACCATCTCTCCCTACTATACCTGCTATCCCACAGTCACATTCACATGCACAGTCACACTCCCTTCCCAGAGACTATTATCCCCACTGTTACTATAGGCACCATCTCTCCCTACTATATCTGCTATCCCACAGTCACACTCCCTTCCCAGAGACTATTATCCCCACTGTTACTATAGGCACCATCTCTCCCTACTATACCTGCTATCCCACAGTCACACTCCCTTCCTAGAGACTATTATCCCACTTTTACTATAGGCACCATCTCTCCCTACTATACCTGCTATCCCACAGCCACACTCCCTTCCCAGAGACTATTATACCACTTTTACTATAGGCACCATCTCTCCCTACTATACCTGCTATCCCACAGCCACACTCCCTTCCCAGAGACTATCATCCCACTTTTACTATAGGCACCATCTCTTCCTGCTATTAACAGTCCTCAGACGCCCTTCTGCATTGGCTGGGTAGTCAAGTGACGTATGTGGTTATTTCCTACAGATATTTGTGTTTATGTGGCACAGTCGCTGCTGGTTTGAGTAGATTATGGGCTGCTGTGAGAGTAGGAGCTCTTTCGGCTGGTCTGGAAGCGCCTGTATGTTGTATATAATGAGAAGCAGAGTAGGAGTAACACAGCAGCCAATATAAATGTGTTGGTTTAATCCTGCATTGTGTTAGTGGTCGGGGCAATAGCCGTGTTAATTGCTGGACTGAGTTCCATATGTTTTGCTGCAGGAGGTCACGTTACTCGCAGATGGGAATGGAGTTCAGGGATGGGGTCTGGGCCGCCGGTGGCTAATTCATGCAGTGATTATAGTTTAATGTTTAGCAGACGCTCCGAATGCTCTGTTCATTTGTGCCTGGGAGACGTGGAGAAGTAGAGCACAGACAGGTCTAACATTGTCACTGATTCACAATAGAATGACACCCGCTCATTTCCACTTTCTCCTATAAAGGATAATGAATTTAAGCCATAGGTCTGTCTTTTTAATATCAGACATTGTAAGACTTCCACTCATATATATAAATAGAAATATACAGAGGGGAGGGGTGACTGGACCCTGACACTGGAGTTTCTCCTTGAGACACTTTTTTTCATAAATATCTTATATTACTGCTCTAATGTTTAACTGCAGCCCAGTTAGTGGGGGCAGAGCAACGCCGGGGGACGATATTATTTTGGTCGGGCACTGAAGGGGGATACGGTTCAGCGGGTTTCTCAATGAGCTTCCTGTTGTTTTCTCACATTGTCACTAAAATATTCTTTTTGTTCCATGGATGGGACATGTGCTGAGTGTGCTGCCATTCTCTACCTGATTGTGTGAAAAGTCTTGCTCCGTTCTGCCAGGCCTTAGGGGCCCCGGACCTGCTAAGTGCTCTGGAGCCTGAAAGACAGAATGACCTTGGTCCGGTGCTAGTCCTCTACCCAGAGCTGCAAGTGCTTTTGTCTCTGTAATATCCAGGGCTGGAAGAGAAGGGCCCCTGGCTTTGTATGAAGCAGGGGCCCCAACTGAAGGGCACAGGGGGATTTCATAGGTGTTGGCAAACTACAACTCCCATCTTTACCTGATTTGGATGCTCTGTACTATTAAGAGCAGATTTACTAAGGGTCGAATTTCGAAGTTAAAAAAAACGTTGAAATTCGACCCTCGAAATGAAATCCTTCGATTTCGAATATCGAAGTCGAAGGATTTTTAGCGTATTCGATCGATCGAACGATTAAATAGTTTGGGTTGAACGATTCGAACAATTTTTTAGAGACGATCGAAGGATTTCTATTCTATGCAAAGACTTGGAAAAGTGCTGTGGAAGGTCCCCATAGGCTAACATTGCACTTCGGTAGCTTTAATCTGGCGAACTATGAAGTCAAAGTTTTTTTTTAAAGAGACAGTACTTAGATTATCGAATAGTCGAATATTCAAACCATTTTTACTTCGAGTCGTAGTAAATTCGAAGTCATAGTATCCTTTTCAATGGTCGAAGTATCCAAAAAATTACTTCGAAATTCAAACTTTCTTAACTTAGTTAATCTGCCCCTAAGTGTATATTACTTTATTCTATATATTATTAGGATATACACTTACATAAAGGTGCACGTTTCTGAGGGACTTTCCCTTTGCCTAATGACCAGTTTTTATTTATTAATTTATGTGGCACCCAGGGTCCCACCGCCTCGCTGAAAGGCTAAGAACTTGTTAAATGCCAGATTTCATTCGATAGAGCTGCAGCCCCTATTTACTCATAAATCAGCCCAAACTGGTGTCTGCAGCGCTTTGCCTTTAATAAAGCCCCCATGTCACCTTACAGCTACACCGACATCTCCCTGCCACCCTTCTGCCATGCGTTGCTTTTTCTTTAAGACTTTGGGGTGCAAAATATGCTTTTAATTTTAAAGGGTTAAGCCACCTCCATTTTCTGGTGTTTTTTAGGTTGGGGGTTCATAGTAAGCTCCCCCTCTACCTGCCCAAAGAGGGGTTATACTCCCTGATACCCAGCCTGTGCCGGCGCTAGTTAAACAGGGCGTGGGAGAGAATGGGTGAGAATAAAGCAGATCTTTTTCATTAGGAAATTTATGTCGCCTGCTCTCCCTGCCAAAACTGATCCTCACACCCCGCACTGGAAAGCATGACTCTGCTCCACCGAGTGGGTGATAGCTGAATAATTAGACGCACTGTCAGCGGGTGAATTTGGGGCATATTTATGTTGCTTTGTGACCGAATCCTCAGCGGAGCTGCCTTTAAAGGGAAAGCCTTATAAAAAAAATAAAAATACATTTCATTTTCACTGTTTATTTCCCTGAGCTTGAAGCTTTCAGGAGCAAAGAGGCCAATCAAGGTATGAGTCACTGACTGGCAGTAGGTAGCGCTGGGGAATGTGTTAGGTTGAGGGAGCAGGTGGCACAGTTCCCTGGTGTAACAAACTCATTACAGCCATTTGGATGACTGCAGTGTTTCAGGTTATTTTTCTCTCCTGTATGTAATATATAGGGATGCACCGAATCCACTATTTTGGATTCGGCCGAACCCGGGAATCCTTCGTGAAAGATTCGGCCGAATACCGAACCTAATCCGAACCCTAATTTGCATATGCAAATTAGCGGTTGAAAGGGGAAAATATTTTTTACTTCCTTGTTTTGTGACAAAAAGTCACGCGATTTCCCTTCCCGTCCCTAATTTGCATATGCAAATTCGGATTCGGTTCGGCCGGGCAGAAGGATTCGGGCGAATCCGAATCCTGCTGAAAAAGGCCAAATCCTGGCCGAATCCCGAAGCGAATCCTGGATTCGGTGCATCCCTAGTAATATATTTAAAATAAGAAATCATTTTGACCTCATTCAAGGGCCCTTTGACACTTAGGGCCCCGATTTACTTTACATTATTTTATTACTAATAACCATACTTGACATGATGAATATTACTCTTCTTATACTATATTTATGCTTGTAGTTGCTTGCCGTTCACACTTAGTCCCAAAGAGCTAACTATCTAATGAGACAAATGAGGTACTTTACTGCAGGGTCGTGATTACCTGGGCAGTCAAAAACTGGGAACCCCAAGCTCCTTTTTTGGGGGTACAGAATAGATTAGTGTAGACAATGGGTTATTGATCTGCAGTGACTCAGTTACCCACGAAAAGTTGGTTGTTTGTAGATTTTGGCTCATGAGTCCTGCAACGGGTTGGGTACTCGCGGGTTACCCACAAAAAAAGTGGTTTGCTTTTCAGGTGTGGGTATAGATGCGGGGTTGCGGGTCTGGGTCGGGTAGAGGCTCAAAGTGGGTAAATATGCGGGTCGCGGTTCGGGTTGCGTGCTGTGGGTTCGGGTCTTAGAATTTGTTCCGCACAGGACTCTACCAGAGAGGGCAGTATGACTTAGAGTAACAAGATATCTGAACGTTGGGCGGCACAACATGTCTACATTTGTTCCTTGGTGCCAGTTTGGCAGCCAGGAAAGCCGCATATTTTGAAGTAGAATTTAAATTTTTTTGTAATGATGTCTGATTTGGGGGATTTTCTATTTTTTTTTGTCTCCCCCTCAGCCGTATGGAATCCCTGCGTGTTTATGCACTATTTTCTTTAGCCGTGTGTACGTGCAATAATAATAATAATATAATTTCCAGGGGTTGCAGCAATTTCATAAACTGGGGGATAATTGCTCTATAAACAAGTGATCGGCACATTTCTCTGCAGAATTATCACTGACTGACATGTTGAATGACATAAAGTGGAAATATTGAAAAACAGCCCTTTGTGTGCAGAACAAACGACAGACTTAACCCTTTCCTCGCCTCTCCTCCCAGCCACATGCAAATACTGGGCCAGAAACACAGCAAAAGAAAAACGAAATAAAATGTAAATCGAATTAAAGAAAGTTTCCTTGTCCAAAATAAGAGCTTTCTTTATTTTGTTCGCCCCCCTCCCCCGTCGAAGAGTTGAAATGACCAAATGCGTTTGTTTTTTAACTAAATTAACTTTGTGTTGAGCAGTGGAACGCGCCTAGGCTGTTTTTGTATCCACTTAACACAGAAGGTTTATGTTCCCTCGCTTTGCCCGTCTGTGGTTTCTCTGTCGTCTGCTAGACATTAAATATCAGATTTGCAACCCAAACACAAGATTGGCGGATTGAAAGAGGCTTTTTTTCCTCAGATTGTTGTTTTAAGAAGAAAAGCAGGCTGTTCAGGCAAAAAAAAAAAAAAATTTTTTTTTAAATCCCGTCTCGTTTACTGTTTTGGACAAGAATATACAATGTGTTTTATTGTCCGCCGACGCATGGTATAAAGAATTGCTTTTGTGATTCAATTTATATCAATTTATATATTTTCCCTGTAATGTGAATACAGAACGCCACATAAAAAATTTGCTGAAATCCCTACACGTTTTTGAAAGTTTAGATTCAGGTAAATTCATTGGGGCAAAAACACTAAAACATCACCAAATACTCTATTTATCCTGCCATGTGTTCTGGGGTATTATACATGGAATTGACATTGAATTTATCCTGCTGTGTGTTCTAGGGTGTTATACATGGAATTGGCTTTGTATTTATCCTGCTGTGTGTTCTGGGGAATTATAAATAGAGTTGGCCCTGTATTTACAGTATCCTGCTGTGGGTTCTGGGGTATTATACATTAAATTGGCCCTGTATTTATTCTACTGTGTGTTCTGGGGTATTATACATGGAATTGGCCCTGTATTTATCCTGCTATGTGTTCTGGGGCATTATACATGGAATTGACATTGTATTTATCCTGCTGTGGGTTCTGGAGTATTATAAATGGAATTGGCTCTATATCCTGCTGTGGGTTCTGGGGTATTATATATGGCATTGGTCCTGTATTTATTCTGCCATTTGTTCTGGGGTATTATACATAGAATTGACACTGTACTTATCTGTCCTCAGGGTCGGACTGGGGGGCTACTGCCTCAGGGCCCCCCTCCGGCCTCCCGCTGCTGCTCTAGTGCACTGGGTCTCTGCGGGTGCGCACAGCATCATTTGTGCGCGTGCAGCGTTTGTGCTCACACACAAAATGTTTATTTTGCCGCAACCCCTGATAAAGAGGGGTCGTGCAACACCGAGAAGCGGATCTGGGACTGCCGCGCCCACAAGAGCCCGGGGCCCACCGGGCTTTTGCCGGTGTCCCGCCGGCCCAGTCCGACATTGTCTGTCCTGTGTTCTGGGGTTATACATGGAATTGGCACTGTATTTATCTGCCCTGTGTTCTGGGGTATTATACATGGAATTGGCACTGTATTTATCTGCCCTGTGTTCTGGGGTATTTTACATGGAGTTGGCCCTGTATTTATCCTGTTGTGTGTTCTGGGGTATTATATATGGAATTTGCATTTTATTTATCTTGCAGTGTAATTTTTTTGGCACAATTAAATTTTTTTTCATGCACCCTCTTTTCAGTTTTTTCCTTTACAAACACCTTTGGTAATCTTTTTTATCTTGAACCTTTAATATCTTACATAAATATTTTTTTTTTACATATATAAATATTTTTTTCAGATAAAAGTTTGCTCAAATGTGAAATAAAGATTCAGTTTTATAACTTTGCAGATATTTTGTAAAAAATGTATTATTCAATTTTCAAAAGTTTTAATTTCTGTACAAACATTCCAAACTTTCAGAAAGGAACATGGACACTGCAATTGATAGTTGTGTGTAATATTGTTTAGAAATTCAAATATTTTTAATATGTATTGTGTAAAATGTTTTTCAGCTGTTGGCCATACTAAAGCAGAACATGTTCTTGATTTGTCTGAACTCGAGGAAACATATTGTCTTCTAGTAGGGCCCTAGGGAGGGAAACAGTATATATGTCCCACACTGATTTTAGTTTTGCCCATTTGGATCACCTAGCACATTTGGGCCCCCCTAGCACAGGTAAAGGACCTACACGGTATCCTGATGTATATTCAAGCTGTGTTGGGAGATCAGCAGTCTAGTCCTCAAAGCTCATGCTAATATACTTAAAGGGACACTTATATGGAGACATCTATGCTGTGGAAGCCTACTTCAGTAGGAGGCCCCTGGCTACCTCCCAAACAAGCACTTTGTGGTTCAGAAATGGATGTTAGCCGTTCTCTATCTGGTAATCAAGAAGTGAATGGTGGATAATTTATATTTAATAAAACTTAAGCAGTATTTTAGGAATGAAAGTTAAAAGAATGGTTTTCATAAGGAAGGTAGGAAACCTTATCATATGTAAGGTGATGGTTACATTCCTAAGTATGACCATCCATAGATATAAGACTAAGAGTTTTATTATATGTTGTACCCATTGATGTCATCTAGGACTCCTATTTAACATACTATATATACTTTTCTATATGCCTCTTGGTGCAACAACCATTAATTTGTATTGTTGTAGGTGTATTAAAGGTGCTTGTTGGGTTTCAGGGTTAAAGTTTCCATGTAGATCTTGGTGCTTCATGTGGAAGCACCAATTGGATCTTTTAGTAGAGTTACAATTTGGTGACATATGTGGAAGTACCACTTGGATGTTTTGGTGGAGGTTCCATGGGTTGTACCCACCTCTGTGTGGAGGTACCAGTGAGTCTTTGAGTCACTAATTGTGTGTCTCTTTGTGGAGGCATCAATTATGTCACCTGGTAGAGGCACTGCTTCTGTTATTTTGTTGATTTGTAATTTGGTGAGGTTACAATTATTTTACCTGGTGGGGGCATAATTTTTGTCTCTCTATACAATTGTTGTGCCTTGCTTTTCCAGGTTGGTTTATGACTCTGTACTCATGGACAGGACTTTGGGCAACCAGTTTAGAACTTTCAAGTCTTGTGCAGGGCCGGATTTTCATAGTGGGCACCCCTAGGCCCACTGCCGTTCGTCGGACCTGTACCCTCCCCTTTATTCGTGCAAATTTTGATAATCTGGACTGGAGCAATGGGGATTGGAGCACAGGAAATGTAAAAAATATTGTATCTCGAGCGTATCCCCTGTGTTTTTAAATGAATGTGGGTGTGGTTTGGCAGCATGCCGCCCCCTAAAATCCTGCCGGCCTAGGTGGCCTTTCCACAAATCCGGGCCTGGTCTTGTGTGTTTAAGGAGTTACTTTGGGGATGTCCTGTAAGAATCTGGAGCTCATTAAGTTTAGCCAAATAATGGCTCATTTGTATGACCTGTTTCCAGATAATCCGATCTACACTCATGGCTGTGTCTCACGTCTGTCCTGTTTGAGATTGGAGAATCTGTTTGTCTTTCAGGGAATGACCAGGTATGGTTCTCCCCACCATGAAAGGCCTTTCATGTGCAGGATAAAAGCTCTGCTCCTATTTACAGCACTATTTGTTTGACCCTAATGCAGATCATTTTAATATCATCATTTTCTCTCCAAATAAAGACCGGAGTCGTTTTCTCACTGGTGCCATTGGCCATGAACAATGGGCTCCTACTTCAGAATTCACCATTCTTTCTTTTCCTAGAAATTGTCCCTTTCATTATGTATAGCCGCCCGGTACCATTAAATCTTGATTCTGCCAAAACAATGCCACCCATGCTAATTAGAGCCTCCTTGAAGCTAAGCAACCAGTTTTTAAAACAGGCATTTTTAATTTGAAGCCTTAATGACTTTATTATGGCAAATGACTGGGGGCTTGAGGAAGAATAAAGAGATCTCATATTCCATTGGCGAACCGGACAGTAACAGTGACAAGCAAAAAAAATCCCATAATGTGACCTTTTTTGAGGATAAAAAACTGTTTCATAACAAATTTTCTTTTTGTTCTTTGTCAAAGCTTTTACTCCAAAAGGATTGTGCGATTAATCTAAGTAAATGCTTCATTACGGTGCTAATCCGCGTCCTTCTGTCACTGTCTGCTTTAATTAAAGAGGCGACACTCTCAGAGAGATATCACACACAGAGCCGGGTGGGGGCACCAAGAGCCCCCCCTTGATAAGGAGAAGATTAAAAGGAGAGAGATTTTGATGTTGGGCTGCGGCACTTATTATTAGAAAACAATACCCACTAGAAGGGCTATGTCACACGACTTTGATCAGTGCTATTGGTTGGTGCTGATCAGGGCCTAGGTTTTACACACCATTGGCCCACAATTATCATGTAAAATAGGCCTATAGATGATTTGTCCAGTTTGGCCTCCATGTGTAGCACTAGAACAGTGCCACAGTCTTCTGATAAGGAAAGGGCCTCCAAAAGAGATGAAAATTCTTTCATTTGCCCAAATTGAGGAACCTCTCTTGCCAGCAGTGCAGTTAAAGGTTCCTGAGATTTACAATCTGTGCCACAAAGCAAGAGAACTGTTGCCCAAAGTGCCCACTGGGATATTTTCCTAGAGGAGAGAGCAACACTAAATGTGATCCTGTTGAGGTGAATGCCTCTGTAGAGTCTAGGGGAGGTAGAGGGAGGTTCTGCTACACCTTAAATTTTCCTTTGTCACGCCCTGATCTATTATAAGCCCCACCTGATCCTCATTTAGCTCAGCCTCTTTTTTTAGTCTTCTGATCAAGAAAGTCTTTCATTGACTGGTAGAAGTGTTAAGTAATGTAATCAAAAATGCAAAGCTTAAACTATACTTGGGTTACATGTGTATATGCCCTCGCTGGTCTCTGCTTAGTTGAAATATATCCATTGAAATAAAGCCATTACTAGGAAGGATGATGATGGGATGCATTTTAACCAATATATTTAGTTTGCAGCCTCATTAAATAAACTGAGTGACTGTTGCTGAACTACAAGCCCTTTCATCCAAAGAAACATAAGTTCTGTTACAACATTAAGAGCTGGAAAGCCACGGTTGATGACATTGTAAGGCGTTACTGATATAATGTGAAGTGTATTAAATATTCCAGTATTTCTACTGCCCAACAACCCTTTATTTGCCCCCACAACCCAAGCCAACTTGGTTCCTGCCCTCGCTAGACCCTGATCCTTATCTCCCCCCCCCTCCATAGATTTGCACTTTTACATGGCTTTTAGTACATATACAGCCTGTGTTTATCTCGAGGGCCAGGAACAAATGGATATCACAATAAATAGGATCTTTTTTGTGCGACTCACAGACAATCAACTTCTTAGATGAGTTTTTTTTGTGAAGCTGAAGGAGAAGTCCATCAAGATATTCAAAAGGAAAGGGTTGCAGGGTTTGCAGCTTGGGCAGGACAGAGCAATCATTATGGCAGCCTTTCTTCCCTCTTTCTATTTTCCAGCGGCACAACAATAGGTTGTTGATTCAATGAACAAGTCGGGAACAATTAAGGGCTCTGTTTAGCTGCGGTGCAGCATTTTAATGCCGCTCCTAATAATGCCCTCATTATTGTCATTGGCTAAACTGGGCCTCAGGAGGAGGAATATTTGCAGGAGGTACGTCATTATTTTGCAAATTTCGATTAGCTCATCATGTTGTCTGCGCTGTGAAAATGGTAGCTAATTAGGGCAGCCCGTTAGCCGACGAGCTCATGAGTTAAAAGGTAGCACTTTGGAGAGACAGGCCATGGAAGGAGAAAAAAAAGGTGTTAAAATGGGGATTAAAACAGTTGCCGTAGTAACGCAAACTTCCATCTGCGAGGGAAAAAAAACTTGCATTTCTCCCCCCACCTTGGGGTAAAAAAGAGAAAGAATTGGCTTTGTTTGGAGAGAGAAGGGTCCACCCTTTTTATGACTTGCTGGAATTCAGCCCAAGTGTATTTGTGTGTCGTGAGGAGGAACCATTGGGCATGGCCGAGATGAAAGGTCATGTTGAGATCCAAGGACACTAAAGAGCATTGTCTCGTGCAACAATAGGGGATTGTGTTGCACTATTATTCCCAGCCAAGCATTGGGTCAGCCAGTGAAACAAATACCTTGGCTTTAATCAGGTGAAAGAGGAGAGAGATACCATGTTCTGAGCGGGAACAAAGAATGACTATGATCTGCCTCAGATTGAAACATACGTTCACTCGCACTCCCTGCAAGCCAGACGAGTATTAGGTCTCTGTGCTCAGATTTGCCATTAAAGGAGCCGCCAGAATGGCACAATCATTGGGGAGGGACTTTGGAGGGACAGGTTTTTGTTGAGTGGCCTCTGATCTCCAAAGCTTTGACTTGAGAGTACAAAGTAGAGTTTCCCTTTGCCTGTGTCTTACAATCGCTGCTCTCATGGATCCTCCCAGCTTAGGTTTTATGTGTAACTGGGAGATGTGTCGCCCCCGAACAGGGCCCAACTTTCAGCCATCCCACATTGTTCTATCTATAACAGACACTTATATTAAGTTATTAATAATCCTCCAGTTCTGATATTGACACAATGGCTCAGTTAAACTATACTGATCCAAAAGTCAATCACAGTCCTACCTCCTGACTTTTGTATTGTCTAGGTATGGCTGAGCAGCCCATGGGTTATATGATTGGATGGGTGTAATTCAAGAACCTTTCTCATCCTACTGTGGCCATCTTGGCCTACTGTCTCCCTCTTTGATTTATTTTTTCCATATTTGCCCTACTTTCTCCATCTTGTCCTACTATCTCCATCTTTGCCCTATTGTCTTCATCTTGTCCTACCATCTCCATCTTGTCCTATTGTCTCCATCTTTGCCCGACTGTCTTCATCTTGTCCTATACTCTCTCCATCTTGTCCTACTCTCTCTATCTTGTCCTACTGTGTCCATCTTGTCCTACTGTCTCCATCTTTGACCTACTGTTTCCATATTTGCCCTACTGTCTCCATATTTGCCCAGCTGTCTCCATATTTGCCCAGCTGTCTCCATCTTTGCCATGCTGTCTCCGTCTTTGCCGTGCTGTCTCCACATTGCCCTGCTGTTTACATCGTGTCCTACTGTCTCTATCTTATCCTACTGTCTCCATCTTGTTCTACTGTCTCCATATTGCCATACTGTCTGCATCTTGTCCTGCTGTCTCCATATTGTCCTGTTGTGTCCATCTTTTTATGCCATCTGAAGTCACTGACCCCTATCCACTCCCTGTATAATGACAGTTCTGTCTGTGTGCATGTGCCACACATTGAGTCCTTGAAAGATATGTGCAAAAAAGAGGAAAAGTCAGCCCAATCTATTTGCCTTAATGCTCAAATAGAAGAATTATTTCCTACAGACATAGCTTGGCACAGAGAATCTAGTTCTGTGCCATTTGTAGTAAAGAAACAAATATGGAAGAAATGAAGTAAAGCCTATGCAGGTAGGAGAGACTCCATGCACAGAAGAACCTGCCGCACAGACTGTTAGTCAGCAATGTGAGTGAATGTTGCCTACTGATTACATTTCCCATTTAAACATGAATAGAATGAATGTTGACTCCACGAAGCCCCTATAAATACCTATATACAGTATCTTTATACTGAATATGTCCATCCAGGCTGCCGTGTGGCCTGACCTTGCCTCTCATTGTTTTGCTTTCTCACATATGTGACCAACACATCAGAGTGTCAGACATTTCTAAACTTTTCCCCAGTTTGAAGGGAGTCTCATGGGGCCCCGGGTGCTGCGCCTGAAATAAATACAGCTTTTACCAGTTTATCTCTGCAATTTGCAACTTGCTATTCCCCTGCCTTCACTTTCCCCAAAGGAAGAAGCTTTTCTTTTCCTGCCTTTCCTCTTAAATCAATTTGCGCCCACTTCAATCTGCCCCTGCTTTATTCTTTGGGTCAATCTTATTGTGTGCGTCTCACATTCCATCTCTGTATATTTGTATTTATACATATGAGAGGAGGTGCCATATTGATTCCCTTAGACAGTACAGTATGTGGGTATAGCTTATTGTGTGCCCAGAACATTCCTTCTCTGTATATTTGTATTTATACATATGGGAGGAGGTGCCATATTGATTACCTTAGACCAGGGATCCCCAACCTTTTGAACCCGTGAGCAACATCGAGAAGTTAAAGGGGTTGGGGAGCAACACTAGCATGAAAAATGTTCTTGGGGTGCCAAATAAGGGCTGTGATTGGCCATTTTGTAGCCCCTATGTGGATTGTCAAGCTACATTGAGACTCTGTTTGGCAGTGGACCTGGTTTTTATACAACCAAAACTTGCCTCCGTGCCAATAATTGAAAAATAAGCAATTACTTTGAGGCCACTGAGAGCAACATCCAAGGGGTTGGAGAGCAACATGTTGCTCACGAGCTACTGGTTGGGGACCACTGCCTTAGACAGTACAATATGAGGGTATAGCTTATTGTGTGCCCAGAACATTCTGTATATTTGTATTTATACATATGGGAGGAGGTGCCATATTGATTACCTTAGACAGTATAATATGAGGGTATAGCTTATGGTGTGCCCAGAACATTCCTTCTTTGTATATTTAAACATATGGTTATATAAATCCCTCCCTAATTGTGTAACTCTGTTCTGGTGTTTAGGGGGCTGGAAAGCCCTCACTTTGTTGGAAAGAAATCAGTTTTATGGCTTTATGTTACTAATGATTAGGAAATCATTTCATGTAGAGCAGTTGCCTGGAAATATATAAATTGATGTCACTTAAGTTAATGTTTGCCTTAATTATAATACGGGCCACTGTGCCGCCATTATTATCCCTGAATAATAACTAATTTGTTTATTCCGTCCTACAATTCCCTCTCTTAATACTACTGGGCACAATTTATGCTTGCGAAGTAGGTGGAAAACACTTATAAATGTCACTTATGAGCCTGGGACCCCAACTATGAGAGGGATTATGTACAAAGCATTCCAATGCGTGTCCTGTGGCTTTTTGGATTGGTGACATCATATCAGTGTGTGCTAGGGTTGCCACCTTTTCCATAAAAAATACCGGCCTTCCTATATATTTATCTTTATTCCCTGTTAATAACATTGTGATCAACCATCATTTTTACCGACCTGGCCAGTAAAATACTGGCCAGATGGCAACCCTAGTGTGTGCAGGTAATTACAACAAATGCCCTGTCCTGCTTTATGGCAGCTGAGACTAGCTATCTGTATAACAGAGCATTCTGTCCCAGTGGCTGCACAGATCCTATCTGATCCCCATTGTAAGCAGCAGTCCTGCCCTGCTTTACGGCAGCTGAGGTTCTAGCTGTCTTTCCTGGGAGTCTGCCATTGTTTATTTAACACAAACAGCATTAGGTGGATAACCTGCTCCCAATTACAAATTAACCGCTGAGGAAGTTAATGATTAACCCCGCACTAGAAGCAGTGCCCTGCTGGTAAGACACTCTGCGCTCCCTGCCTCTGGAGAATGGAGGGCTCAGTTTAGGTAAGCAACTTGCATTGACACAACCAGTCAGTCAGCAAACACCAATATGATCAGTAATAAATACAGGGCAGTCCCAGGCGCACGGTTATTATCACAAACGCTTGCTCCATCGACCGGCCGTCACACAGAAGTGATTATCTCTCAAGGGAAGCAGCTTGTTACATTGTTACCCTTTGTTTTGTTTCAATTGGATCCAGCTCAGCTGCTTCTTCCTGTAATTGCAGGAAGAAGGAAAATGACTTGAATTTTATATGTGCCATTGCTCTAATTCCTACCTAACTGCAACTGGTGACTTTCATGCCTCCCTGCAGAACCTTTAAATAGCCTTCTTCTACATTGCTTCGGGAGTCACATCTGACAGTGAAAACAGAAAGAGAGACAGTGGCAGATAGACACAATGACAGTTACATGTAATGATAAACCCAGTAAGAATGAGGAGTGAATGGATATTGGGAAGAGTTGTATCAGGAGTCAGAGGCAGCAGTTCAGAGAAGAGAAAGGGACAGACACAATGACAGTTACACAGAACTATAAACCCAGTGAGAATGAGTAATGAATGGATATTGGGAAGTTGTATCAGGAGTCAGAGGCAGCAGTGCAGAGAAAGGGACAGAAACAATGACAGTTACACAGAACTATAAACCCAGTGAGAATGAGGAATGAATGGATATTGGGAAGTTGTATCAGGAGTCAGAGGCAGCAGTGCAGAGAAAGGGACAGAAACAATGACAGTTACACAGAACTATAAACCCAGTGAGAATGAGGAATGAATGAATATTGAGAAGTAGCACAAAGTTATATAGTTTTTCTATAGTTATATAGTTTTTTCCTATTTTCATCCCTTAAGCCCTTCTCTGGGGGCCTCACAATAGTTCCTATTTGTACCCCTCCCCTATTATATTGGTTCTATACATCCTTTGCATTTAGTCCCCCCAAATGCAAACTGATGCTCCCTTTGCTAATATGATGCTGAAAGGCGTCAGTGACCCCTCCCTGGGGCAGTTGCGGCCCATAGCATGCAGCAGAGGCCCGTTTCTTTTTCCTGCATTGTTTCCTGTGGATTGCAGCCCTGCATTAAGCACATAATAATAACACTGGCAGTAATGTGGGCCAGCCAATGGGAGGCTTCCGCTGCTCACGTTATCTGATTGCTTTGCGAGATGATTGTGTGATTACCTGTTTGCTGTTGGCATGGCAACACCGCAACCATTTGTGTAACAATTAGCTATCAGTGAAACGTTAATTAGACATGAAATGATAAGCGTGTGATTAGCTCTGCTGGCAAGTACTTGGTCCCTCTGCGCTGCTCTAATTGCCCCTTCTTCACCCAAAAACGTAAGAAACACGTGTATCAGTGCTACTATATATATATATCTACTGTATTGTCAGGGAATCATGCAACAAAATTATTTTTCACTGCACAAATGGGAAGCAATATGGCAGCTCACATTATAAACATGGAACATTTCCCCTTTAAATAAGCTGTATGTGACAGATTCGGAATGATACTATATGTCTCTGCACAAAATCACATCACTTTTTTTTCCAAAAATTTTCTAAAGAAAATTTGAAAAGTGCTAATTGTAAATCTAAATCTCTATAATAAAGTGAGCTTTGTCTCCCACTAGCGGCCCCTCAGCGCTGCAAGGAGCATCACCTTTTCCTATAACGTGAATGAATGTGTCATATAATTACCAGGTAGCTGCAGTGAAAATAGGAAACACATGTGAGCCACAGTCTCACATAAATGTAGTACTACTAAATGAGGCCCTATCATTGTATCAAAGATTTCTCATTGGCCCTAAATTTCTCCAACCAGCAACAAGTGTTGGAAGGGTTACTGTCTGCTCTCATTTCGCTACAGAAATAAGGATTGGTAGCACTAGATAGGTACATAATATATAGGGACAGAGACAAGAGGAAAGTGTTGGAAGGGTTACTGCCTGCTCTGCTCTCATTTCCTATACAGGAATAAGCGGTTTGTAATATAACTAGGGAGTAACAACCTGTTGGCTGTGGGGAGAGATTGGGAGTTGGTAAAGTTTCCAAATAATGACATTCAGTAAAAATGCAGCAAAGGCAACTTGTGAAACACAGACAATCTGTACAGGCTGCTCTGCACACTGGGAGGTGTAGTTCTGTGTGAAACATTAGCAGAGGAGGTCACGCAAACACACACAGGCATTATACTGTAACAATGAAGCTTTGCTGCTGTAGGAATGACTGGTGAGTTTCACGTTACATGTACATGTGGGACTCCTTTAATAAAGCGTATTATTGGCGCATAATAAAATGTTATATAACGTGCACCATAAAACCTCCCTCGTCTCATTACGGGACACAAGCTCCATATATAAAATATTCCACAAACCGCAACTCTCCCAGTGAAGTGGAACCCGATACAGTTACCGAGCGGCTGGAGAGAAGGAAAGGGGGAACTGACTGGAGAGTTGCAGCGCTGCAGTTACTTGGGTCTAAAAACCTGCAACACCAACAAACACTTGGGGCCCTTTCTAACCTGGCTGAGGGCCCAGAGCCTGTGATATTACCCAGAAAGCAAATTACTCTATTACTCTCTATAGAGTAATTCTAGAGTAATAGAGTAAGTCTATTAATATTATTATTATTTTATTAGGTGGTTCCCACTGAAATCCCTGATGCCCCGGGGCTCATGGTTCACACAAGAGGAAATTCAAAATAGACTAGAATATGTTAAGATTAACAAAGGTCCGGGGCCAGATGGTATTCATCCCAGGATACTTAGCGAGCTTAGCTCTGCGATTGCCAAACCTCTTTACTTAATTTTTCAGGATTCATTGAGGTCTGGCATACTGCAGAGAGACTGGCGAATTGCTAATGTGGTGCCACTATTCAAAAAGGGATCCTGTTCTCAGATTCAAAACTATAGGCCAGTTAGTCTGACAACAGTTTTAGGAAAGCTTTTCCAAGGGTTAATAAAGGATAAGATACTGGACTTCATAGCAAATTATAATACTAATGCTAGCATGGTTTTATGCGTAATAGATCTTGCCAGACTAACTTAATTTCTTTTTATGAGAAGGTGATTAGGGACCTCGATTCTGGGATGGCAGTGGATTTGATTTACTTAGACTTTGTTAAAGCATTTGATACAGTGCCACACAGAGGGTTAGTGGTTAAATTAAGGAAGGTTGGCCTGGAACATAGTATTTGTACCTGGATAGAGAACTGGCTAACATATAGACTACAAAGAGTGGTGGTAAATGGAACATATTCTAATTGGACTAGTGTTGTTAGTGGAGTACCGCAAGGCTCTGTACTAGGCCCCTTTATTTTCAACTTGTTTATTAATGACCTGGAGATGGGCATTGAAAGTACTTTTTCTATTTTTACAGATGATACTAAATTGTGCAGAACTATAGGTTCCATGCAGGATGCTGCCACTTTGCACAGTGATTTGTCTAAGTTGGAAAACTGGGCAGCAAACTGGAAAATGAGGTTCAGTGTTGATAAATGCAAGGTTATGCACTTTGGCAAAAATAATATAAATGCAAGTTATACACTAAATGGCAATATGCTGGGAGTTTCCTTAAATGAGAAGGGTCTTGGGGTTTTTGTAGATAACAAGTTGACATATTCCAGGCAGTGTCATTCTGTGGCTACTAAAGTAAATAAAGTTCTGTCTTGCATAAAAAAGGGCATTAACTCAAGGGATGAAAACATAATTATACCTCTTTATAGGTCCCTGTGAGGCCACATCTGGTTTTGGACTCCAGTCCTTAAGAGGGATATAAATGAGCTGGAGAGAGTGCAAAGACTAAGTGCAACTAAACTGGTTAGAGGGATGAAAGACTTAAATTATCAGGGTATACTGTCAAGGTTGGGGTTGTTTTCTCTGGATAAAAGGCGCTTGCGAGGGGACATGATTACACTTTACAAGTATATTAAAGGACATTATAGACAAATAGCAGGGAACCTTTTTACCCATTAAGTGGATCACCGTACCAGAGGCCACCCCTTTTGGACTAGAAGAAAAGAACTTTCATTTGAAGCAACGTAGGGGGTTCTTCACAGTGAGGACAGTGAGGTTGTGGAATGCACTGCCGGAAGATGTTGTGCTGGCTGATTCAGTTAATGACTATAAAAGTGGTTGGATGATTTCTTGGATTCTATAGTTAGTATAGATATGGGTAATTTATGTGTAAAAAGTATGGAGGGGTATGTGTATGGATGCTGGGTTTTCATTTGTTGGGGTTGAACTTGATGGACTTTGTCTTTTTTCAACCTGATTGAACTATGTAACTATGTAACTATTTAATTGATCTAATACAGCAGATTGATTTCTTGGCCATCTCCACAAAATTTGGGACCTAAGGCAAATGTCAGTGCTGGGGCCCCACAAAATGTGCTGCTGTAGTCCGTTTGAAACCCCACCTTACTACTCCACTCTCTTTGGCTCTCCCTTTAGCCACAACAAACCAAGCATGCCATTAAAATAACTACAGAAATGGATTTAAAGCTTTGCCTTTACCCCTGACATGACAGTGAGATTAATGCAGAAAATGGATTTAGAGCATAGCTTTTACCTGTCAGTAAAGATCATCATAGAAAATGCATTGCATTTACCCCACACATGCCAGTCAGGTCAATGCAGAAATAGATAATGAACACTGTATTAACCCCAGCCATGCTAGCAAGATCAATGCAAAAGTTGGATTTAGACCATTGCTTTAACCCCAGACTTGCTAGTTAGAAGTTCACCCCAGAAATTGATGAGAACTGCATTAATCCACACATATCATAATAGAAAATGGTTTCAGACCATTGCATTAACCCCACATGCAGATCACTGCAGAAAATGGATTGTGAGCACTGCATTAACCCCATGCATGCCACAAATTTCCATAATCTTCCCAGTCCATTTGTCTCTCTCTCGCTCAGTGGAAGAACTTGCAAAAGAAATGCAAGATGGCCAGTGGGCTCCGGTAGGTGGGAGCCCCTAAAATGTGGGGACTAAGACAAATGGCTCTTTTTGAGCCGGCCCAGAGAAAATGTATTATTCTGAATATTTCAGGATCGACAAAGGTGTTTGGGTAAAGTGTTGAAGCTCAGCACCAGGTGCATGTTCTAATGTGGCCCCAGATGCTTCTCGTTGTGGGCCCTGCCAGCACTAAGGTTTCACAATTGTGCAGAAAACATCTTTAACAAATGGTGGGTTTTCATTTTTTAATGTGGAAACTTTCTGCTGAAGAAAGAGAAATTGGACTCTTCTGTGAAATGCTTTTACCTCTCCCATGAATTGCCCCGCCCCACGTCCCCCTGCCCTGCATCCCCCGTGTATTTCACCGATTTTGGTGACAATTCGATGCTGCCTCAATGTAAAGTTTTCACAAGAGACAAAAAACAGTTATTTTTACTGTTCCCGCCAGAATTCTATGAAATTCTTCTTCTGCTACGTAAGCCCCATTATTTCCTCCTCTGCCACCACCGCTGCCCACCCTGGTATGTAAATTTCCCAGGCCTGGCACAGCGAGAGGAATTCTTGGCAAATACAATGAGAAAGGAAGCAAATGGATTTAAATGTTTGCCTCCTATATGCCAGTTTGTGTGATATTCATGGAAACCATGAAAATAGTAGCAATAGGGGATCCATTCAAACATGCCAGGCCTAGGATTCAGAAGTACCTGATTTCTGCCACACCCGAGACTTGGCAGCCGGAGAGGCTCAGGGACTGCATGGGACAATATACAGTATTGGCAGGGACCTGGCTCCCTAGCAACGCTTCTTTATATTTAACTTCTGACCAGTGGGATGAGAAAGTGTAAGAGTATATTATATCATTCATTTAGGCTGAACATTGCCAGTGATGCTTTTTACTCCCTTCTACTAGAGTTGAGCTCTGTGTTTCTGGGTATAAGTTACTATGTGCCCATTTGTATTTATACATATGGGAGGAGGTAGGTGCCATACTGATTCCCTTTAGACAGTAAAGTATGATGGTATAGCTTATTGTGTGCCCAAAATAAAACCTCTGTATATTTGTATTTATACATATGAGAAGAGGTGCCATATTGATTCCCTTAGACAGTACAGTATGGGGGTATAGTTTATTGTGTGCCCAGAACATTCCTTCTCTGTATATTTGTATTTATACAAATGGGAGAAGGGAAGTGCCATATTGATTCTCTTAGACAGTACAGTAAGAGGGTATAGCTTATTGTGTGCATAGAACATTCCTTGTCTATATATTTTGTGTTTATACACATGGGAGGAGGGAGGTGCCATATTGATTCCTTTAGATAGTACAGTATGAGGGTATATCTTCGTGTGCCCAGAACAAGATGGAGGCAGGAGTACTAGGTCAAGGCAGTAGGGCAAGATGGAGACAATAGGATGAGATGGAGACAGTAGGGGGAGATGGAGACAGAAAGAAAGAAAGGATGGAGATCGTAGGACGAGATGGAGACAGTAGGGCGAAATGGAGACAGTAGGACGAAATGGAGACAGTAGGACGAGACGGAGATAGTAGGACGAGACAGAGACAGTAGGATGAGACAGAGACAGTAGGATGAGACAGAGACCGTAGGATGAGACAAAGACAGTAGGATGAGACAGAGACAGTAGGACGAGACGAAGACAGTAGGACGAGATGAAGACAGTAGGGTGAGACGGAGACAGTAGGGTGAGATAGAGACAGTAAGGCGAGATGGAGACAGTAGGACATGATGGAGACAGTGGGACAAGATGGTGACAGTGGGACGAGATGGAGACAGTATGATGACATAGAGACGGTAGGAAAGGATGGAGACAATAGGGCAAGATGGAGACAGTAAGAATAAGGTGGATATGGTGGGGCAAGATATAGACAGTAGGGTGATATGGAAGGCAAGATTGAGGTAGTAAAAGATGGAGACTGCAGGGCAGGTTGGAAACAGCAGAAGGTGGAAATAGTTGGAGATGATGGAAGTTTGATATTGGGTACCCTTGCCATATATATTTACAATTCAATGCCTCATTTTACAGCATAGATGGAGCACTTTGCTCCCAGAGGTGCCTCTCTCTTTAATCAAGTCCTTTAGGAGAATTGTCTGATTCTGTGGATATTAAGGAAGCTCTGCGGTAGGCTCCATTGTATGTCATAGATTGGTCATTGTGCCATCTTTCTTGCTGTTCTGCCCTCTATGGCTTCACTTTTATTTGACTCTGGACTTCACTTGAGCTGAGAAACTGACATGGTAGCTCCTGTTAATGCAAAAATGTTGAAGGATCACCCATACGCCCTGTTCTTGTTATAATGAACATTTTCCCTGTAACGGATAACTGTCCCCTTAGAGGCAATGGCTAAAGTGGGGAGGTGGGGTCTATCCGTTGTGTGATTCCACCCTGTGTTCTGCACCGCTCCTGTGCATTGTTGATGGTGCATGCATGTCGCACACTGAGAAATAAGCAGCTGCCACTCTGTTCCTAAGTTTAACCCTATGGAAAGTAGAGAATCTGTCCCCTATACCCCCCCATACCCCTTTCAAATATTTGTTTGGCCTTCACTCTCTATTTGCTTACTGTGTTGACAATAAAGGTTTTTTGTGGTATGCCATTAATTGTAAGCTGTACAGGTGGGGGTTAATGCAAGCTTCTCCCACAATGTATATTTTAAGACAGTGCTGTACTACTTCTGTGGTACCGAGGGCCAAAAATTTTCCGGCCTACATAGTGGAGGGCCGATAATGGAAGCCAGTGTTGACCACTCCCTGTTTTTAAATCACACCCATGTTACCTCAAGACCATGTCCACATTAATGGTGGTAGCACACCAAAATACCAAAGGGTTGGTGCTCACTGCAGGGATATCATTTATCACTCATGTGAAAAAGTTGTCATATTAAAACATACCCTTAAATCCATATGCCTCCTCTTCCCCTTGGATAACACAGCACCCCCAGCACATGATTAAACACATTATGGGCCCCTAACAATAATTTATTCAAATACTAACAACCCCCCAGAACAAATACCAGGCGTATGTTCCACAGGCAAAGCAGGGCACATCCCAGCAGAGTATGGCACACACAGGCAGAGCAGGGCACACGCAGGCAGAGCAGGGCACAAGCAGGCAGAGTAGGGCACACCCAGGCAGAGTAGGGCACACCCAGTCAGAGTAGGGCACACTCAGGCAGAGTAGGGCACACCCAGGCAGAGTAGGGCACATGGCACACACAGGCACAGTATGTCACACACAGGCAGAGCAGGGCACACACAGGGAGCATAGGGCAATCAGTATGGAACACACAGGGAGCATATAGAAGGCATGACAGAGCAGGAGACAGGGAAACCTATCAGGACCACTCTAATATGTACTACATACAGTTCTGGTGTCCCATTAGCATTTTGTATAAAGTGTGAACAGGTGAACAATGTGGGCAGTTTCAGTCTGGGTCTCAGGTGTGAATAGTACAGGGCATAAGGGGGTGTGAACAATAGAGGTGTGTCACAAGTGTGAATAATGCAGGTGGATCACAGGTGTGAACAATACAGGGGATTAGTCTGAATTTGAGGTTTAAACAATGCAGGGGCCAGTTAATCTCTGTAGTGATGTCTTTTAAAACATTCACATGGTTAGTAAACACAGCAAGTAGGTGGGGCAGTTGGACACCCCTGTTTTAAGAAGAATAATGGGAATTGAGCAATCTGTTTGCCATTTGTTCGGCTGAGACTTTCCGTTCTGCTTCTTCATCTTATTGTGTGCTCAGAACATTGCTTCTCTGTATATTTGTACTTATACATATACATAGGAGGTGCCATATTGACTCCATTATACAGTACAGTATGAGGGTATATCTTATTGTGTGCCTAGAATATTCCGTCTCTGTATATTTGTATTATGCATATGTATTTGTATTAAATGGAATAAATACATGGAAGACAATACCCTGTTACAAGGAGGACTGACTTACCCTTTGAAATAAACACATGCTGCACCTGTTGGGGTAAAACAAGTTGATGATGTGGGGGGGGGGGGGGGTTGTGCAGATTGTGTTTATAGTAATGATATCACGGACAGGTTTGGCCAGAGCTCCCGTCCCCCGTCCCCCGCTGGTTCTTGGACGTTAACTAAACAAATAAATATTCCGCTTTCCTTCTCAGCGAGTCCCCTCGCTCCATCTCCTGGCGCCGCGCCCGACTTCTCCTGGCACCGGCCGATCTGATGAAGGTTTGAGTGCAACCTTAGAGCCTGCGTCTATTTGTTGTCTGACTCCAAATCCCCAGAAACGAGCTGAAAACCAAAGTGTCGCATAGAATATTCTCCTCCTGCCAGAAACCAATCACCTGCTTCTCTTGGCTGAAGAGCTGACCATTGCCGTGTGCAACGCACAAGTCTGGTTTCTTCCATAATTATCTGCTTAAGATTTTATTCTAAATTCTGAGGGATTGTTAGATGAACCCTTTGTATATACCACTTGTGTATACAGTGTAGAGTTGAATATATTATTATATTATTATGAGAAATCTGTTGGTTCCCTTCTCATCTGACAGGTATGCATAGGTGCCTCTTATAATTG
Organism: Xenopus laevis; assembly: GCF_017654675.1. Classification (NCBI taxonomy): domain Eukaryota; kingdom Metazoa; phylum Chordata; class Amphibia; order Anura; family Pipidae; genus Xenopus; species Xenopus laevis. The sequence continues at coordinate 22,515,966 of NC_054378.1, read as the reverse complement.
TTTCCTTTCCCAGATCAAAGATTGGGGAATAAATCCTCGTCCAAAATACCCACCATATGATATACTTGCAGTTCTTGCAGCATTTACTCAAGCAACCAATTATCAAATAGCTTTAATCAGTGTGTGGCTGTTGTGGAGATGAAAGCAGCTGTGTGATTGGTCGCTTTAAAATGTTTCTATATTACTGTAATATAGCAGGATATTGACCCTTTAAACACATAGGGGCTCATTTATAAACCCTGAACAAATTTGCACCAAACATCTGACTGGTTGCCGTGGGTAACTGCCCAGGTGCAAATTTGCACTGTATTTATAAATGATCACAGCAGGATGAGAGAACAGAGATTTCCATCCCCCCCACCCACGCGCCAAGAATTTAGGAGTGCTACCATGTTGCACATGTTTAATCAATTCTCACCTTTTCATCTGATTTAATATGGGGGGGGGGGGCTCCTGACCTTCTGCAGAGCACAGGCTGCTACTTTGTATAATCAAAGGTAAAATACTTTATCTGCTGCCCAACTGATTGTTGACACAAGAAAGGCCAAAGGGATCGACATCAATCACTATAGGAACCTGAATAAGTCCCAGTGCTCCCATTTATTATCTGCCCGTACTGTGCTTGTGCAGGGAAGCAGGGTGGTTTACCACAGCAGCACCCCCCCCCAAATGGGGGTACTAGTATGGGAGCTGGTGTTTTCTTGATAACAGATCTTTCCATAATTTGGATCTTTTATACATTGAATAGTTTAGCTGGGCACTGAGCAGCAATTGTATTTATAACTTATGATATCACGAAGCATTATTAATCATTTTCCTGATTTTCTTAGTGACATGATTGTAGTTCAGCAATTGGATTGTCTGGCTTCATAGCCCCCTATTATTGTGCAGCTGGTGAGGTGGGGCACACACACAATAGGGCAGTTACTTTCGTTGGGTGTGACAAGGCTAATTGCTTGTGTTTATGTTTTCCAAATGATGTGGAGCATTGTGTGTGTGTGTTAACTAGGTATGCACCGAATCCACTATTCTGGATTCTGCCGAACCCCCGAAACCTTCGCGAAAGATTTGGTCGAATATCGAGCTGAATCTGAATCCTAATTTGCATATGCTAATTAGAGGTGGTAAGGGGGAAAACATTTTTTACTTCCTTGTTTTGTGACAAAAAGTCACGCGATTTCCCTCCCTGTCCCTAATTTGCATATGCAAATTAGGATTCGGTTTGGCTGGGCAGAAGGATTGGCTGAATCCTGGATTCGTTGCATCCCTAGTGTAAACTGGGAATTTGGCTTGTGGTCCCTTTTCTGCATCACAGCCAAATCCTTGTCGGACCTGAGCGGCACATTAGTAATAGTTGGTTAATAGTATTACTATAACAACCACAAAAAAAGGGCAAATAATTGACAGAAGTCTGGCATGCTCAGGGCTAAGAGGATGGGAATTTTGTGGGCTATAAACACCCCCCACCACCACCTTATATTTGGGAGTGCACTATGGAGTTTGGCTTTTGCACTAATTGCTTCTAATTATGGCAGAGAATTATACGAACTACAAACAATCACGTCAAGTGGATACAGCGATTATTCTCAGTGGGGTCCTCGTGGTGCCGGAATTGTGTTACATGCGCCTCGTGTAAACGACAAAAAAAAAAAAAGGCGCTGGAGACTTCCAGCTGCTGTTAACCTCTTGGCTTCCAAAGCATCGGAAGGTTAAAGTTGGTTTCCCCTTTAAAGGAGATCTATCGCGAAAATGAATATTTAATATGTTTCATCTCACTGAAATAGAAACAATTACAAATTCTCTATTGTTTATAAAACAATTCCGTAACAATCTGTCACTCTTCATGCTCAGGTCTGGGTCACATTTTGAGTGACAGGTAGGTCTAATACATCTTTTCTGGGAGGGGGGCGGCTCCCTTTCTTAGCAGAATAACTCAAATAACCAACTCCAACACAAACAAAAGGTCACAAAATAACAGACTTTTGCAAACACCCTGCACAAGATTTCCATCAGAGCAGGTCGTTTTTAAAGAGTGAGCACCTACTTTAAGGGTGCAACCCCTTCCCAAAGGATGTATTAGACCTAACTGTCAATCAAAAACTGGCTCCACCTACTGCATGAAGACAGAATAAAGAGAGACAGGTTGCTCAGAGGGGGAAAGTGAAACGTAACTTGATTATTTCATAAATGGTACAGAAATTATATTTAGAAAGTTTCTTATTTTAGACCAAGCTTATTTTAAATTTTCATTTTCGTGATAGCTCCCCTTTAAATATCACGGCTGGAATGATTGTGCTTGATACAATGTTACTGATTCATTGTTTCTCTCTCCAACTTCAAAAACAAAAGTTTCTTTCTTTTCCGCCCCGTCCTATTGGCTGAAGACTGACCTGGGCGGCTATTTTTGGATTAAAAGGGGGACAGGGATAGTTGTAGAGAAAGTGCCCTACTGTTCCGCCGTGCCAGATGGCCAATGTATAGTTATCCGAGCTCTTCTTTTCTTTCCTGCAGGATAGTCCCTGCCAATGATGACTTCACTGGGGTCCACATGGATACCCAACAATGGGCAAGAATGGCTCCTTCCTTTCATATTTCTGGGGACTGATGTGCACTGTCCTGCTCCTTTCCTGCCTCAGACAGAATTCGCTCTTTATAAGGGACAATGGGGCGACTCTTTCAGCCTTTGATTAGAGCCTCCACTCATTGTGTCTTCCTGCGAGCAAAAGTGCTGCACTCTAATGTCCTACTTCATCTATGGGGCCTGGGTTAACCCCATCCAAGCCGCATTGCTGTCAGACACCCTGGCAGACCTTATACTTGATATTTTAAGCTCATGTTCTGTTTTATATATGGGGTCCCATTTAACCCCATCCAAGTCTTCCGACACTCTTGGAGACTTTACCTTTAATTTGTTGAATTCAAACTCCAAGCACGTAAAATAGTGGGTTTTCTTTCCCCCCCCCTTTAGAAAATGACAAAAAGATCTGCTCTCAATGGAGTCTTGTTTACTGTGTTCCTAGAAGGGGCCCCACTATATTTCATCTGTCAGTTGCTTTTCTTTCTGGTAACAATGCTTGATTGTTTTCACCAAAGGGAAAGAGAAAAAAAAAACTTCAGGTTCCATAGACAGGAGAATTCTGTATTATATTTTCCTGCCAAATTCCGATCTCTGTTTTCCTTCCCTTATACTCACAAAGGGCTCATAACTTACTGTCAAGTGTGAGGCAAACCACAGAGCACTACTGTTGCCGCTCAGCAAATCGTCTCCTCTGGATGCTGCCCTGACTGCCTGTTAACTTTCCCTTAACTGACGGAGAGGCAGTGGCAGCGAGAGGCGGCAGTCGTGCAGCACTTCTCCTCCTAGGCCCCAGCGCGTTAACCTCTTGCACTCACTCTATAGAAGACTTAATCCTTGCCTCTACCAATGTCCTACACATGTCATAGTGTTGCTGCTACTGCCGCTTGGATTTGGGGGTTCACTCATGAGACGATAATTGGCTGTGCTCTCCCCACAGTGACTGTGGTTCCTGGCAAATTGGGAAAGGTTCTGAGGGGGTTATGCCATCAACCTCTGAAGTTCTGACCGGCGTGGTAGGAGATCACCTCAACGACGAGTGGAAGGAGGACCACTTCATGTGAGTAAAACCCCCTCTCTCATTCCTTTCATTTATATATATATATATATATATATATATATATATATATATATATATATATATATATATATATATATTTCTTGCCCAGAATTTGATTTAATAATATTTTTTTTTAAATAATCAGATTACCAATTTGGTTTCCAATTAAAAGAATACTTTTTAAGAATTGTATTATCTTGATTATTATGTTATTTTTATTGTTTTATTTTTTTCTTTAGTATGATTATTTGTATGTATTTGTATATATATATATTTTGCCTTTAGAAAATGTTGCATTTAAAGCAACAAATCAGCTGCTCAAATCAATTAAAAAAAAAAACAATTATTGAATTTACTTTTTATGGAATTTCTATGTGAATATTTTTTTTTCTTCTTTGAAATGTTTTATTTTAAGCGGCAGATCGGTTCTCCAGAATTGTGATTTTTAATTTAAATTTTTTTTCCCAGTGGGAATTTAAAAAAATTAAAAATAAAAAAAAGATGTAATTTAAGTGGCAGCGTGGTGCATGTAGCTGCGTTGCTAGGTGCACTGCAAGAGTAACACTCCAGTGCCGGCTGTGTGAAGGAGTGAATATTCGGCATTGTGTCGGGAAGGGGGGATTTTGGCAGCTCCGTCACTTTGCCTTGGGCAGGCAGCTAGCCCCGGCTGACAGTTTGTAATCCAGCGGCCAATCTTGACTTGCAGGTTAAAACAATTAAATGCTTCTGTTTAAGAGGGCAGAAAGAACGTGTTTGTCCCTTCATTTCCGCTGGGAAGGTGAATGTGAGTGATGGGAATATAAAGATAATATATTATTCTGCTCAGATTGTAGAGTTTAATATGTAGACTTGGAGCTGAATGGCTTAAGTAGACCAGGTCTCCCCACCCCCGGGGTTTGCTGAGCAATGGTTGGTTACCTTTCCCTGGTGTGTGCCAGGCTAAGTGCCATGTTGCAGTTGGTAGACAGGGTGTTAGAGTGAAATGCACTGTGGGTTTTACTTTGCCTTTCTTATTGGTCGAGCAGAGCTGCTGTTTAGATCTCTGTGAAGTGAAGCAGCGAGGCAGCTTACGCCGTGATTGCTCTGCCAGCCTGGGGGTATTTGATACAATCGCTCTACTCGCCTCCTGCATCTCCCATTATCTGTGTATTGGTGTAAATATCTCAGCCGGAGACTACTCCATAGGAACGGGCCTCGTTATTATGTGGCAGCCTCAGGCCAAATCCTAACTAATGAGTTAAAGATCCCATCATGAGGGGGTTGTGTTTGGGGCGGCAGACTTGCAATTTAAAAGCAGGCACAGTAGTGCACAAATAAGCACAATAAAGGCAGTATTCTCATGTTGTGTAATCTTTTCAGTCGGAGGAGGTCTTGAAGAAAGTAGGCCTGTTCTCAAGGAGAAAAGTTGGCATGCCCTGGAGATGTTGAGGAAATAGTCTCAAGAGCTTACAATCTACACAAAGTAAAATTGCTCTCAGTGGCTTATGATCTAGTCATGTTATCGACCCCCACTAAGAATTTATTTTATATTTGTTTTTGTTTATTTGGACTGGATTTTGGAAACCTCTCAAGAAGTCACAATCAGGGTGGCAGCTCTGGTGCCCTTCCTTGGCATGTGCCTTGCCCCTATTGACTGCTGCACCCCATTGCTTGAGTAATATCACATGTGGCACAAGGGCCAGCCTCTGTTTAAAGGGATTTAATATCCATGTTAACCCTTTCTATGTCCCATCATCTACTTGCAGCATAGGGAATGCTAGGAAAATTACAGAATTTGCAATAGCAAACAGCTGCAATAATTGCTGAAATTCATATTTTATTGTTGTTGTGATGCAGACGTTTGACTCTCTATGACATCCTTCTTTCTTATTGAATTATTTCATGGTTTATGTTCAGCAGATCTCCATCTTGGGATTTTGGGGGTAACAGGCATCAGGTGTAGTTACCTGTATCATCCAATCAGCTGGGAGCATGTTCTGGTTTGTTGTTTGAAAGCAAACATCTTATTGGTCACTACTGGCTTCTATCCCTGGAGGAAATGTTCCTAGCGAGCAGGGAGCCATTAGGAATACAAGTAGGAGGGGCATGTTTGAGCAATTCAGCAATCATGAAATGATGTTTTTTTGGTTCAGGGTCACTGACCCCAACAACCAAAGGGCAAGTGAGGTCAGTCCGAGTCTGGAAATAATTTTAAGTGGCACAATAGAAGGAAGAGTACAGATCAATGGCCACTTTGCTTCAGTTAAAGGGAACTTCCCCTTTAATCTCCCTAACAGTTCAAAAGTCTTCGGGTCCATGTGAGACAAGAGTTTCCCTTGTTACCAGGACTGAACTGGCATTTCCCCATCAATTAGTGCCACTGGGCTCTGCTGCTGTGAAATTCCACAGAAATATGCTACTGGCAAGCCCCTAAATGCAGCCTTTCTTTCTGTTTGTTTGTCCTGCGGACGCCTCTCGCTTCTCTTAAGTGTATGGGGAAAGGGGCACATGGAAGTCTGGAGGGAGAGGGTTTGGGAAGTTCGGGGGAAGGATAAAGGGTAAATTTAGGAGGTAAGTTGGAGAGGGAACAGGGAAGTCATCATCATATGCTGGGAATAAGGAAGTTGATATAATGGATGGAGATGGGGCAAGGAAAATAACTTGAAAGGGCAACAGGGAAGTCAGGAGAAAGGAAGCAATGGGTAGAGCAATATAAAGGGGAAAGGTGGGAAGTCTGGAGGAAAAAGGAAGGAAAGGGGTCACAACAGGGAAGTCAGGAGAAAGGAAGCAATGGGTAGAGGGAAATAAAGGAGAAAGGTTGGAAGTCTGTAGGAAAAAGGAAGGAAGGGGGTCACGAAAGTCGGGAGGAAGAATAGAGAGGGGGAAGAAAAGACTGAAGGTAAGAGGGAGATGGTTCATGAGAGAAGGAAGGAGAGAATGAGTGGAGGGAGAATTTGTGCAGATGAGGGAGACAGTGAGAGGCCGCCCTCTAATTTCCGGTAGCGTCCATTGTCCGGTAACTCCCAGGGTCCCTTGATAAGTAACTCCCAGGGCCTCATCCGCATGATCCTAGGTGAGTGCTATTAAAGGGTAAATATCAGTAGGACACAGATAACAGCAGCTGCTAAGATAAAAGATTGTAAAATCCCATCCTGGTGCATCTGCTTTTCATTCCCCCTGTTGGGAGTGGGGGGGGGGAGTGGATGAACCAGGACTGACATGTTGAACCCATGAACTCTGGGTTACAGATACCAGAACTGGATTCCTCCTTTATCTTTAAAGACTGGAGTGTTGGGGGTCCCTAGGCCTTAAGGTGGCCATACACGGAGAGATCCACTCGTTTGGCGATGTCGCCAAACCCCGATATGCCCACCGTGAGTTAGGCAATATCGGGCTGATCCGATCGTGGGCCCTAGGGCCCAACGATCGGATCCTAATGAATAGTAACGGGCGGTCGGATTGCGGGACCGCATCAACGAACAGATGCGGCAACGATCCAACGGGATTTTTAGTCCCATCCAATCGAGATCTGACTGACTTTCGGCCAGATCTCGATCGGGGAAGCCCGTCGGGGGGCCCCATACACGGGCCAATAAGCTGCCGACTCGGTCTGTTGGCAGCTTTTATCGGCCCGTGTATGGCCACCTTTAGGAATCTTCAAACAGGATTCCTGGTCCCCTGGATCCATTTCTTGCCCTGGAGCTGGATTTGCCCTGGAGGAGTTGAGGTATTTGTCCCTGCAGTGGTGTCACCCTGCTAATATGTTTATAGACCTTTTATCTGTTTACTTAGAGGAATACTGTCATGGGAAAACATGTTTTTTTCAAAACACATCAGTTAATAGTGCTGTTCCAGCAGAATTCTGCACTGAAATCCATTTTTCAAAAGAGCAAACAGATTTTGTTATATTCAATTTTTTTCAATCACTCTTTACTGCTGCACTTCAAGTTGGAGTGATATCATCCCCTCCCTTTCCCTCCCCAGCAGCCTAACAACAGAACAATGGGAAGGTAATTAGATAGCAGCTCCCTTAAGCTCCCCATAGACGCGACGATTCTTCTTGCCGAACGACCGATTTTAGGGAAGCCCGACCAATTCTTCGAAATTATCATGCGGTTAGTGGTATTCGAACGATCGTACATCTTACGATTTTTCGGCCGACATCTGTCAGTGCAATCTATCTATGTTTGCAGGGACAAGCAGGCAGCTCCCCTTTGTTTTCCTGGCAAATTGGTCTTTTTAGTTGATGGTAAATTCGTACGATCGTACGATCGTTCTGAGAAGATCGTGGTAAAAGCCAAATCCCACTTAAGCTGGCCATAGATGTTGAGATTTTTAAAAGATCCGATCCTCATCGTGAGACCACGATTTTCTCAGAAAGATCGTACGATCTTACGAATTGACCATCAACTAAAAAGACCAATTTGCCAGGAAAACAAAGGGGAGCTGCCTGCTTGGCCCTGCAAACATATATAGATTGCACTGGGACTGAAAAAGATTTTTTAACCTGGCCAATCAATTTCCTGACAGATGTCGGCCGAAAAATCGTAAGATCTTCGATCGTTCGAATCCCACTAACCGCTCGATCATTTCGAAGGATTGGTCGGACTTCACTAAAATCGGTTGTTCGGCAAGTAGAATCGTTGCGTCTATGGGGAGCTTAAGACTGATTCAGTTACATTAAGTAGGAGAAATAACAGCCTGCCAGAAAGTAATTCCATCCTAAAGTGCAGGCACAAGTCACATGACTGGGGCAGCTGGGAAACTGACAAAATGTCTAGCCCCATGTCAGATTTCAAAATTGAATATAAAAAAATCTGTTTGCTCTTTTGAGAAATGGATTTCAGTGCAGAATTCTGCTGGAGCAGCACTATTAAATGATGGTGTTTTGGAAAAAACATGTTTTTCTGAACATGTTTGAAGTAGAAATTCCCGACGTTCTTTTAGTGAGTGTATATTTATAGGACGCTGTTTACTGATATTCATTTTCTGTTGTAATTCGGGATCATTTCATCAGAGCCTGGAGCGTCTCATTGGCAAAGAATATCAATTGAATGGGGGTGATTTACAGAGTGGGAGTTGGCAGCAGGGAAAGCACTAATATTTGGGGGTTATGGAGACCTGGGCCTCACTGCTCCTCTGGTTATTTTGGCCTCATTCCTCTTCATTTGCACAGAGAGCAGAACAGACTGGGCTAATTACGAGTACAAATGACAAAATGACCCATTGTTTAGATTTTCGGTAACATTGCATGAACATTGAATGAAAAAGAGGAGATTTTGTGATGTCCCTGTAACTTCCCCAGCTTCCCCCCCTGCCATAGTACAAGTCCCATTGATCACATGATAGGTTTCCCCACTTGTCCTTGTGTATAAGAGACCATCCATTTCTGTGTTTCCGTGAAACGATTGGATGCATTTGGCGAGCGCAGAATTAGCGGCTCCGCGCCTTTCCCATGAGTTGCTTGTGCCGAGATTGTTGCTCTTTAATCAAATTCCTCTTGTCCCCTGGCACCTTGTGTAGAGCAGAGAAGCAACACTCGTATCAAATGTTCCTATCCCCTCGAGTGCATTTTCCAACTTCGTTAAGTGTGAGATGTAATGAGATGCCCTCGTTAAATAACTACAATTCATTCCCTAAGCAGCAAACCTTGCGCAGTAAACCAACGAAGTCTTCTTTAGGCACCATCTTTTGCTTTTTGTACCCCCTTATGTATAGCATTATACAGTCCAGCCCTCCTATACACTCCATAACCCCCAGCATTATACAGTACAGTAACAGCCCTCCTATACACTCCATAACCCCCAGCATTATACAGTACAGTAACAGCCCTCCTATACACTCCATAGTCCCCAGCGTTATACAATACAGTAACAGCCCTCCTATACACTCCATAACCCCCAGCATTATACAGTACTGTAACAGCCCTCCTATACTCTCCATAACCCCCAGCATTATACAGTACTGTAACAGCCCTCCTATACTCACCATAACCCCCAGCATTATACAGTACAGTAACAACCCTCCTATACACTCCATAACCCCCAGCATTATACAGTACTGTAACATCTCTCCTATTCTCTCCATAACCCCCAACAATATACAGTACAGTAACAGCCCTCCTATACACTCCATAACTTCTATGATTATACAATACTATAACAGCTCTCCTACACATGCCATAGCCCCCAGCATTATGCAGTACTGTAACAGCTCTCCTATACACACCACAACCCCCAGCAATAGACAGTACTGTAACAGCTCTCCTATACACCCCAAAGCCCCCAGCAATATACAGTACTGTAACAGCACTGGAAAGCCCTATAAAAGAACCTCCTTGATGTACTTAGTGGAATATTTAACAGCCGCTAGACATTTCTACGTTTATCTTTGTCCCCTCAAGGAGCCACTCTGGTGCTGGGGTCCTAGGGCAAATACTCTTCCTACACTTTAAAATTATCCAATGTTTTAGTAATAATGTTGTGGTGTTCGAATATTAGGAATCAGTAGAAAATCTCTGCCTTGTGGCCCATGTGTCTCATACAGAGCTCCTTAGAGGCTTCTCATATCCTTAGTATATACCAGTTGGGCTTCTCAGTCCATAATGTTTCTGAGCTGGGCCTTGGGCAACTTTAAAACTGGCATTTCTCACATCTGTACAGATTTTAGGTGGGGGTTCATCATTCCTCTTCATTCATTTCTGATGCCAAGTGTGTAACACAAATTGTCTGGTTCCCCACGCTTGGGCAGCTCAGAAGAACTGCCACTCATAGGTTTTCATTTGTAACATATGGACACTCCACATCCATAGGCCAGTGATAATAAGAGTTACATTGTATCTGGGAAATGGAGAAGAAAGAAGTATCTGGGGAAGAGAGAGGGATGAGGTATCTTGGGAAGAGAGAGGAATGAAGTATCTGGAGAATGGAGAAGAATGAGATATATGGGGAAGGGAGCAGAATGAGGTATCTGGGGAAGGGAGAAACATGAGGTATCTGTGGAATGGAGAAGAATAAGTTGCTGTGGAAGGGAGAAGAATGAGGTATCTGGGGGAAGGGAGATGAATGAAGTATCTGGGGAAGGGAGAAGAATAAAGTATCTTGGGAAAGGGAGAAGAATGAGCTATCTGGGAAAGGGAGCAGGATGAGGTATCTGGGAAAGGGAAAATAATGAGGTATCTGGGAATTGGAGAAGAATGAGGTATCTGGGGAAGGAAGAAGAATTTGGTATCTGGGAAAGTCAGAAGAATGAAGTATCTTAGGAAAGGGAGAAGAATGATATATCTAGGAAAGAGAACAAAATAAGGTATCTGGGAAAGGGAGAAGAATGAGTTATCTGAGGAAGGGAAGAAGAATTGGATATCTGGGAAAGGGAGAAGAATCTGGTATCTGAGGAAGGGAGAAGAAGGGGGTATCTTGGGAAAGGGAGAAGAATAAAGTATTCGAGGAAGGGAGAAAAATTGGGTATCTGGGAAAGGGAGAAGAAGGAGGTATCTGGGGAAGGGAGCAGAATGAGGTATCTGGCAAAGGGAGAAGAATGCGGTATATGGGAACGGGAGAAGAATGAGGTATCTGGGGAAGGGAAGAAGAATTGGGTATCTGTGAAAGGGAGAAGAATGAAGTATCTGGAAAAGGGTGAAGAATAAGGTATCTGGGAAAGTGAGCAAAATGAGGTATCTGGGGAAGGGAGAGGAATGAGATATCTGGGAGAGGGAGAAGAAGGGGTATCTGGGGAAGGGAGAAGAAGGGGGTATCTTGTGAAAGGGAGAATAATGGGGTATCTTGGGAAAGGGAGAATACTGAGATATCTGGAAAAAGGAGAAGAATGAGGTAACTGGGGAAGGCTGAAGAATTGGGTATCTGGGAAAGGGAAAAGAATGCGGTATCTGGGGAAGAAAAAAGTAGGAGATGTCTGGGGAAGGGAGCAGAATGAGGTATCTGGAAGAGGGAGAAGAATGAGGTATCTGGGAATGGGAGAAGAATGAGGTATCTGGGAATGGGAGAAGAATGAGGTATCTGGGGAAGGGAGAAGAATGAGGTATCTGGGGAAGGGAGAAGAATGAGGTATCTGGGGAAGGAAAAAGAAGGCGATGTCTGGGGAAGGGAGCAGAATGAGGTATCTGGGAATGGGAGAAGAATGAGGTATCTGGGGAAGGGAGAAGAATGAGATATCTGGGGAAGGGAGAAGAATGAGGTATCTGGGAATGGGAGAAGAACGAGGTATCTGGGGAAGGGAGAAAAAGGAAGTATCTTAAGAAAGGGAGAAGTATAATGTATCTGGGAAAGAAGCTGAATGAGATCTGGAAAAGGGAGAAGAACTAGCTATCTGGGGAAGGGAGAAGAATGAGGTATGTATGTAATGGAGAATAACAATGGATGTGGAGAGGGAGAATAACAATGGATCTTGGCACTCTTGACAGTGACATGAGTGGCTGTTGCTGTGCTTGTCGGTTCTTGTTGCGCAGGTGTTTGTTTCTGCGGCTCCTGCTGACCCCTAATTTAGGAATGTTGTATGTACATAATGCCAGGCTGATCTCCCTCCTGCATGTCCCGACAGAATAGCAGCACAGACTGCAGCAGGGAGGAATGACGGGGCCCGCAGGGCAGAGATATCAGGTATCTGGAAGTGCAGAGCACTCTCCCAATTGTTACTGTTTTGTTACCATTCCCACTGTCACGGCAGGAACTGCAGGGAGCTCACAGCAGTAGGAACATGATAATTGTCCCATCTCTGCCTTGCACCATGTTTTTTGCAGGAGCTGAGGCTTCTCATAGTCTACGCCAGGGAGGGAATTAAACAACGGGATGGAACCCATTGCCTTGCCTGAATACTCACCCTATAAACAGGCAACATTCATGGCCAAAGAGAAGCAGCTATCCCTTAGTGTTTCACAACTACACAATATTCTGGATTAGAGGATACAGAGAATAATTGATAGTTCTGGAGCAAAAAAGGTGCGTCACTGCCCGATTAACCCTTTCTATCTCTCACGCCTGCCCTGTTTCCCCTGTCTCATCTTGAGTGTCCCTCCCCTGCCTAAACCAGTCTGTCCCTCCCCTGCTTAAACCAGTCTGTCCCTCCCCTGCTTAAACCAGTCTGCCGTTCCCCTGCCTTCAATTTCTCTGCCCCTTGCACTCCTAGACTTCTCAGGGTAACACTCTTCATTAGGCCCTTATTTATCTATCTATTTGTGTGTCTGTCTATAAGTCATCACTCATCTATCTTTCTGATGTCTGCATATCTATCCATCTATCTGTCCGTGTGTCTTTCAGTTTGTCTGCAAATCTATCTGTCTGTCTGTATATCCATCTATATCATTATATCATCATCTCTCTCTCTTCTCTCTTCTCTCTTCTCTCTCTCTCTCTCTCTCTCTCTCTCTCTCTCTCTCTCTCTCTCTTCTCTCTCTCTCTGTTCTATCCCAGAGTAAGCTGTGGGCTTTATACTTAGCTGACAATGTTGCTTCCCTGTTCCCGGGCTCAGATGTCCTGCTGGAATGTTTGGCTCAGAGATTGTTTCAAGTGATTCATTTACATCACGCAAACCCCTGTTCTGTTCAGTGGCTCCCGGGAACTTCTCTGTGACGATGGCCATGAGGGTCATGTGATCAGAGACATGTGTTGTGAGGATCCAGTTTCTCTCCTCCAGTTCATGCCATTGACTTTTATGGCTGGGAACAATAGTGTTTACTTGTCATCATTCTGTGTTACACACTAGTGTTAGTAGGGTGTATAAGGATAAAGTACAAACTGTCCTGATAGGCCACACTGTGTATCAAGGCTCCAAATAGGAGTCACTGCCAGGAGCCAAAGGCTGACAATAGTGAAGATTTTGAAGGCTTTGCATGATATACATAAATGTTACCCTACTCCACTGGTGGGCCAAAAAGGAGCATACAGGAGAGTGGGAAGAAGCGGGTAGAGCTGGGTGAAATGAGAACAGTAAGGTAAGACAGAGCCAGTAGGGCAAAATGGAGACAGTATGGCAAGATGGGGGCAGTTGGGCAAGACAGAGACAGTAGGGCAAGACGGAGACAGTAGGGCAAGACAGAGACAGTTGGGCAAGACGGGGACAGTGGGGTAAGATGGAGACAGTAGGGCAAGACAGAGACAGTGGGGTAAGATGGTCATAGTGGGGAGACAGGGACAGTAGGGCAAGACGGAGACAGTAGGGCAAGACGGGGACAGTGGGGTAAGATAGTCATAGTGGCGAAAGACAGGGATAGTAGGGCAAGATGCAGACAGTATGGCAAGACTGAGACATTAGGGTAAGGTGGGGACAGTAGGCCAAGGTGGGACAGTAGGGCAAGAAGGAGACAGTAGGGCAAGACGGAGACAGTAGGGAAAGATGGAGACAGTATGGCAAGACAGAGACAGTAGGGCAAGATGGGGATAGTGGGGCAAGACGGGGACAGTAGGGCAAGATGGAGACAGTAGGGCAAGATGGAGACAGTAGGGCAAGATGGAGACATTATGGTAAGACAGAGACAGTAGGGCAAGACGGGGATAGTGGGGCAAGACGGGGACAGTAGGGCAAGACGGGGACAGTAGGGCAAGACGGAGACAGCAGGGCAAGATGGAGACATTATGGCAAGACAGAGACAGTAGGGCAAGACGGGGACAGTGGGGCAAGATTGGGATAGTAGGACAAGATGGGGACAGTAGGGCAAGATGGAGACAGTAGGGCAAGATGGAGACATTATGGCAAGACAGAGACAGTAGGGCAAGACGGGGACAGTTGGGCAAGATGGGGATAGTAGGACAAGATGGGGACAGTAGGACAAGACATTGACAGTAAGACAAGATGGAGACAGTAGGGCAAGACAGGGACAGTGGGCCAAGACGGGGACAGTGAGGCAAGACGGGGAAAGTAGGGCAAGAAGGGTACAGTACGGCATAACAGGGACAGTAGGGCAAGACAGGAACAGTGGGGCAATATGGGGACAGAAGGGCAAGAAGGGTACAGTAGGGCATAACGGGGACAGTAGGGCAAGACTGGGACAGTAGGGCAAGATGGGTACAGTAGGGCAAGACAAGGACAGTAGGACAAGACAGAGACAGTAGGATAAGATGGGGACAGTAGGGCAAGATGGAGACAGTAGGGCAAGACGGAGAGAGTAGGGCAAGATAGAGGCAGTAGGACAAGATAGAGATAGTAGGGCAAGGTGCAGGCAGTAGGGCAAGGGGAAGACTGGAGACATTAGGGCAAGGTGGAGAAGGTTGGGCTGAGAGTAAGATTTCATATCTCTGTTGACTAAATGGCAGCTCAACTCCCAACTCCCAAGAACAAAGTGTGTTCTCTCTGGCACAATATATACAATATTTCCCAGCAGCCTTTGTTGGAGAAAGCAATAGCAGTTGAGAGAGCTCAGTCAGCACTGCAGCAAGTTTTGGGCAGCGGATCCCAAAAAACAAAGGCCTTTTATTAGAAATCCTGGAAACATGTATGTAATGGCTAATGGGAAGAGATGGTTTTTATGTTTTTTTATTAAAAACTTTACAACAAAATATGAACATTATTTAGACTAACATTACAACAACATTACACTACATGTGGTGAAAGAGCTGGGGGGTGGGGTTTGAGGGGTAAGGGGCCGGGCTGGTTTGCGGAAGTGACATCATGCGCACACATCTGCGCATGTGACGCTACACGCACAACACGCTGAAGTCATGCACACCGCGTAGGGGGCGTGTTTAGGTCCAGTGCCTAGGGCAGCATCGGATCTAAATACAGCCCTGGGTATCACATGACACAGTGAGAGTAGAAGGTTCATGGGAGCAGAATAATCTCATTAGAAGACATAGAATAAAGGGGAATCAGATAGTAAAAACATTTCCTGTGCTGAATGAGCGAGTGGATTGGCTGCAGGTTGGGGGAGGGGCTGATTATGAGAGATAAATAACCCTCGCCCCCCTCACTAGGCAAAGCTTTTGTTTGGCTTTAATTTGCGGGCACAGTAAGTGGGCAGCTCGCGGGGCACTAGAGGGATTATTAAGAGGCTGTTGATAAAACAGGGGTGAAGCCTTGGCGGCTAATTATATTCAGCGTGTAATTTCTAAACTTCACTCTGAATTTTGATTTTCAATTAACACTCCCAATTTGAAGATAATTTTCTATTTAATGTAATTGCAGGAAATAATTTATTGGCTGATTAAGAGTGAGGAGCCGGCCTTCCTTAAGCAAATACTCTCACAACGCGCCACCTTCCCTCTCTGTTTCTCCAGCTGCACAGCTCAGGGTTAATTGGTGCCTATTGTTCTGCGTGGCGGGGACAGCGCCAGGTTTGCACTTGCATTCAGATTTGTGCATTGTGCCCTGATTAATGCATTCAGCACTGGCGCTATTGGCCCGATCACACATTTTGTTGCTGGGTGCTTATTGATTCCATAGAAACTCTACGTCTTTGTCTATGGGTCACATGGTATAACCGAATCAGTAAAGGCAAAACACACCTACATATAATCTTATACAGTAATTGTTTGCTATGGGTTACTAGAACCCCGTTGTTGTTCTGCAGAACCCCTCAGCCACCCCCTTAGGTGTTGCTCGTGTATCTTCCATCATAAAGGATTTGGCCCTTTGGAAACCCATAAATCCAAACCCAATGATAACGATTCTATTCTGTTAGTTGAAGTGAGGGCACTGGCTTTCCCTATTGTATCAATGAGGGCACCAAAGCAGAGTCATCTGGAGAAAGCATTGTCCGGCCTTGGAATCCCAGGCGCAATATGATATTGGGGTATAAATAAGGCGGCAGTGACAAAAGCTTGGCTGAGGCAAATGATACCCTTTAAAAAATGAAACTGCCCCCAGTCCTGTGCCAACCCCTGAGGGTTGGAATACTGAGCTGCAGCTTTATTGGAAACAGATTTCCATGAATTCATGTTCATTTGGTTTCTGTTCCCACTCATTCTTCCAGTTACACTAGTCACACACAGACACCTGTAAAGTCAAGGGCAAATAACCCTGTCCCACCAGGTAAGGACACAGTATTCCAGGGTGTCAGTTCCATGGTGGAAGGGACTCACTTTCGTTAATGACACCAGATACCTAATTTTGATGAATAATTTAGATTTCTGAATACATATTACCCCCCCCCCTTTCCATCCAGGCCCCCTCATTAATTGTGAGAATTGTAACATTAGTTGTGAAATCCGACGTGAAGCGTTGGCTGCCTCATTAGGGCATCGGAATCAGCGTAATTATTTTTCCTCGCACCTGATATTTCCCGCACTGCAATATTCATGAAGCCACGTGACCCACCTGCGCCTTTCACCCCATTTCCAACCAGCTCCTGAGACCCCCATCTTTGTTTGTCTGTGGCAACAGCGCCAGCAGCTAAATGATTTGCTAATGGGAATAACTATACTGGCATGGCCTCCCGTGCTTCTTGATGTACCCCATGAAATCAGTCGAGTCATGCTCTTTACTTATACCCAACACTTCTGGCCCGGAGCATTTACCATGAAAGTGGTTTTGTTTCCCCTTGCTGAGCTCATAACTGGCAGTGCCCCTGTAACTGGATTCACTTGCTTCCTGTTTTACTGTTGAAACTTCCTGCTGTTTGGATACAATGTTGTAGAAGAAAGTCACCACTCCTCTCCCAGGCAACTTGCTACAATGTTGCAGGCTCCTTCCTACTGAATGGGGGGCATTCTCTCATAGTGACGGCTGCTGCCCGTCTGTGGGAGTCTATAATGTTGCCCATCTGCTGCCATGAACACACAGGGTTAATTACACATCTTGTATAGGCAGTTGTGTTGTGGATATCAGAGACTTCGGCCTGTAGTTCTCCCAGGGTTGTTCAGCTACATCTCTCATTATTCCCAGTAATGGCTTGGGTGTGCAGGGAGTTTTAGTAAAACATGCTGGAGGTGGGGCTCAGGTTTGATATGCTAGACTGTGTTATACTTCTATATATATATAGCTATAGATTTATATATTTGCCAATATTTAACCTGTATTTGTGTTTGCTATGGCATAACTAGATATTACTGGGCCCTACAGCAAATTATTCTTGGGGCCCCCAAAATGTTTAGAAGTTGACCTGTTTTGTGAATATTTATGGAAATTATTATATTAATGAGGGCCTTACTACTTACTGGGCACCCCTGCAACACAGGGTCTGCTTCGTCTGTAGTTACTCCCCTGCTTTTACCCCTCGGTTTCCTGATTAAACCTTTCAATGATTTAGTTTCCTATTTGATAGGGATGCACCAAATCCAGGATTCGGTTCGGGATTCGGCCAGGATTCGGTTCTTTTCAGCAGGATGCGAATCCTTCTTCCCGGCCGAACTGAATCCGAATTCCAATTTGCATATGCGTGACTTTTTGTCACAAAACAAGGAAGTAAAAAATGTTTTCCCTTTCCCACCCCGAATTTGCATATGCAAATTAGGATTCGGTTCAGTATTCAGCCGAATCCTTCGCAAAGGAGGAAAACTTTTTTTTTTTTACACGTGACACGATTTCCCTCCCGCTCCTAATTTGCATATGCAAATTAGGATTCGGTTTTGGTTCGGCCGGGCAGAAGGATTCGGCCGAATCCGAATCCTGCTGAAAAAGGCTGAATCCTGGCTGAATCCCGAACAGAATCCTGGATTCAGTGCATCCCTAATCCCTACTATTTGCCATGTAAACAGGTGCCAGCGACTCCCACCAAGCATGAGCCTAAAGGTTAATTATGAGGCAGTGAATATCCCCTCTTTCCTCCCGCCATGATTCCTTTCTGAGCCTCTCCCCCCCCCCCCCCAATTTCTCTTTACTGGGTTCAACCCTACAGCAAAGCCGATTGGAAACAGGAGACGGTATTTAGAACAAAATGAATTTATGGACCAAAAAAGAAACTTTTCTCGGTTCTGATGTAACGTCCAATTGGCCCGTAATGAAACCCTTTACTGGGAATCTCTGTGAACTGCAGACCTGGTACTTACATTGTGCAGCAGAGACCTCCATCTTCGCGGTAATTTGGCTAATGAGCTCCCCCCGCATTGAATAAAACATTTCAATCAGTAAAACACAGAAACTCACATTAAAATTAAACATGCTTTCTCCATTTTTTTTTTTTTGGTGCCGGGCGTTATTAATGCATCGGCCGCGATCCAGAACTGTTGTAATCAATAAAATACGACTAAATCTGCTTTTATCGCATCCCGTGACAATAGTTGCGCATTGATGTGCGAGAGGATTAATGCAACGAAAATGACATTAATTATTGAAATGAGGGTTTGATTTTCTCTCTGTTTTTTCTTCAAACCAACAAATTATGATTAATTGAACAACGAAGTCTGGAAAGATCTCGGCGAGAAAGTCTCTGCCACTCAGATAATGATTCACCCACTGATTCCATCTGTCTGACCCATTTGTTTGTCCTTTACTCACATTTATTGTCAGACTGCAAATCCCAGCGTTCCCTGCAGCATCAAGAACAGGCAGCTTCAAAGAACTGTCGTTCAGTTACAGAGGTTCATTGGTTCTCGTACCCCGAACCCAGTTAGAACCAGTATCAGGAACCCCACTGGCCCCCACTGATACTCCTGCACTCCCCAAACCTTGGGGATAATGTTCTGTATCTCAAATAATATTGATATTGTACATCAGTCAAGAACCCCACTGGCCCCTCTATACTCCTGAACCCCCAAACCTTGGGGATAGTGACCTGTATCTCACACATATATTGATATTGTACATCAGTCAAGAACCCCAGTGGCCCCTTTATACTCCTGCACCCCAAATCTTGGGGATAATGATCAGTATCTCACACATATATTTATATTATATGTCAGTCAGGAACTCCACTGCCCCCCCCCTTTACTTCTGCACCCCCGAACCATGGGTATAATGATCTGTATCTCACAAATATATTGGTATTGTACATCAGTCAGGAACCCCACTGGCCCCGCTATAGTCCTGCACCCCCAAACCTTGGAGATAGTGAGCCATTTTCCAGAAGCTCTTGTTATAAGATTTTTCTGTAGCACATTGCTGGGGGTTGCAGCTGGAGGGCAGCAGAGTTGTTCTTGATTGCAAGGGTGAAGTGGTTTTGCATGGTCGGGTCCGAGTAGTACTGGGTTTGTAAATTGACCTGTTGCTCTCTGTGTTTCTGTGCAGAAGGATGTCTTCCAAGCAAGCCGCCTCTCCATTCACTTGTAAAGCGGAAGGAGAGGAAGAGATGACTGGGGATTTAGCGTCACGAGAAATAAACGAATGCAAAGATCAGATCATGGCCTCCCACCTGCCCCTGCACCCCCTCAATCACAACAAACCTCACTCCGAGGAGCTACCGTCACTTGTCACTACCCTCCCGGCCGACGTTGACTGGGACAGCATGATCTCTTCCCAACATAGAATGGTAAGGACTGGTCTATTTGTATTTATACATCTGGTTGGGAGCTGCCATACTGTTTCCCATATTCATATAAATTGGTAGGACCTGTATAGATCTATTTACATGCCTGGCTGCTTCCATTCCTGACACAGAGACTAATGGCAGTTCCAGCCATAGATCAGACAATATTATTATGACTTTGAACATTTCCTTTAAAAAACAATAGGCAGAGATGTCAGTGTGTCAGACCTCACTCAGGGCTAATAGTTCTGCATGGGGGAAACAATAGACACCCTCTGCTTTATACAAACAGCTGCACACACTAGAGGAATGGAAATTCTATGTGCTGATGGGCTGCATGGCAATTTCAGACTGTCACTTCCTATTGGAGTTTCAGGAATGTATTGGGTTTATCAGTATTCACTGATGGGAGAGTGAGGTCATAGGATGATTTCATCTGCTGCTCCTTATTATTATTGTCTCATCAACACTGATTAATGGTGTCTTTATTATTCTCCACGTATGTCTGACTGTCATCAGTGTAGGGACCACATTTGGTTGTCATGGAGGGGAGTAGGATGGCAAGTACATGTCTTTCTGAGGCACATATTTCTCATAATACCAGCGCTGGCTCCCAGTAAGCTCCAGTGTGCTGCTGGTCTGATGCTCATGGAACCGAAAGACAAATCACATTTTATTCACTTTCTTTCCTAATGGAAGAGATTTTCTCTTTGGAGTTAGGGGCCAAAGTTGGGGCGACAAGAGCACCAGAGACTGCACACAGGTCCTTTACTTCTCTCTTCCCTTCCTTTTTTGTAATTGTACCCTCTCTCATCTCCTCCCTGCTTCTACTTCTCTTTTTCTTTACATTTGCTACTCCCTAACCTCCTTTCCCTTCTCCCCTCCCCTCTCCTTTCCTCTTCTCCCCAAACTGTTGGGCCTTACTCTCCCCCATCCTCCCTCTTCTCTCCCCTTCTATATTTTTTCTCTCCCCATTTGTCTCTCTACTCCCTAACCACCTTTCCCTTCTCCCCTTCTGTCTCTCATCACACCTCCTTTTCTTTTCTCCCCCTACTCTTTGGCCTTATTGTCCCCCATCCTCCCTCTTCTCTCCCCTTCTATATTTCTCCTCTCCATTTGTCTCTCTACTCCCTAACCCCCTTTCCCTTCTCTCCTTCTGTCTCTCACCCCCTCTCCTTTCCTTTTCTACCCCAACTGTTTGGCCTTACTCTCCCCCATCCTCCCTCTTCTCTCCCCTTCTATATTCTCCCATCCCCTTTCATTTTCCTACATTTTTCCTACTGCCCTTACTCTTCCCACCTCTCCCTCTCAGATCCCTCAGGATTGGAGCAGCCATAAGAGGGTTTCAGGAGTCAGTACAGGAATCTAATAGACAATACATGGAACTGGCCAGTAAGTGAAGGGGAACCCTAATATCATACTGTGTACATGACTGACAGGGTCACGTGATCCAAATAATGAATCCATAAGTTCCATTATGCCACTGATGTTCAGGGACAGGATTGAAGCCAATAATGAACCAAGTGCAGTTGTGGAATGAAATAAAATGCAGAGCTAAGCATGCTGGGAACTGTAATTTTGTAACAGGTCATAATCCTCAAAGCAACAGGGGCTTGAGTTTAGCTCCTATGTAAATTACTACCCCTTTCACTCACACTGTGGGTCAGGAAGGGATTTATCTAAAGACTTTGAAGAAAAGGGGGAAAGTGTCTGAGTTTTTTCCCTAAAACTAATTTTGAGGTTTGAAAGTGACGTATTTATTACTTGGAGTTTGGAGGCTCCAGTGTTTTGCACCAGGCAGGATATTTATGTTGCAATACACCCCCTGGCACCTGAACTGCACAAAACAAGATTTAAGTCTCTACCAAATAAATTACTTTGCATTTTTTTGGAAATTTCAGTGTTTGTATAGAAAGAGCCAACGCCCCTAAAGTCTCCCATACATATTGCGCCTTATCTGGCCAACGGCAACGTTTGTGCTCCAGACTCCCTGATAATCTGCACTGCCCAAAATTATCTACTTTTAACCCAAACTCAGCAGTCGTTTCCAGCTGTGCACTTATACTAAGTCTTAACAGCCTGGGAGGAATCAGAAATACTGTAGCAGCTGCCTTCAAATTACCCCTCATTGACTGATCTGACAGGTCCCACACTTAGTTACAGGTATCCCTGGACCATGTCCACTCAGTTGTTCTACTGCGCGATTTTTTAAAGTAGAATTCACATTTTGGTTAAAATTGTAAAAACTGTCATTGTGCCGGTATGTTCTTTTTTATCCCTTATTTCTGACACTCGATACAATGTAACAGGAGTCAGTTTTCCTCCTGGTATGATAATCAGCTGTCTCTCCTACACTGTTTCAAATGTCAGAACCAGCAGTGCAGAGAATATAAACAGCCAGACATATGCTGACTGTCATTGGGATACATATATCATGGCTATCTGTTGATGGTGTTTGTTATTACCCAACCCAAACAGTGAAACTGAAACAACTTTATGTTTCTAACTTCCTGCTTCTTGTTTTACCAATACACAGATAAATCCCCTGCATAATGGACTCCTCCTTATCTGCAAGTCAAGAGTCATAACAATGAGGTTAAGAGAGGGGTTTCTTCATACAGAGCTCATTATCTTTAGTTTAATGAATACAGGGGGAGTTATCAAGTGTGAAGACAATACAATGATTTGTCACTGCTTTATAACAATAAAAAACAATGTGGGTTTTGTTCCAGGATATGACGCAATTATAGTCTTACTGAAGCCCTGCCCAATTTCCACTAAACCACACCCCTTTCTGGCCAATGACAGGACAGTTGGCAGGATAGTTTACTTTCTATATAGTGTAATGAGCCCAAACCATCACTCCCTGCCTCGTTGTCGTGCAACTACAAAATGACACATTTATACTAATAATACATCCGTTTGACAGCATTACTAAAAAGTGCAGAAACTCATGCTTCTTCCTCAGTTCTCATTCGACCCAAGCAGCAGAGGAGCCGGCTGCACATTTTCTAACATTGCTGTGTGTTTCCTTTTGGGTCGGGGCCAAAGCTAATTGCAAAGCTTTTGTCTTTGATATCAAGTGCTCAGACCTCTCATACGTGTCTTTATTCATCTCTGCTGACATGAAGGAGCTGTCATACTGGCGCCCGGCCAAGGAGTTGACTTTTACCAGAAAAACTCAATTTTACTTTGTTCTACACAGGGATTAATCTCTGCCTGATCCTTCCTTTGTGTCAATTCTGACTGTCTCCAAGGGAAGATTTATATTGCTGTCTAGTTGCTATGAGCAGTGAGCCTGGAAACTAAAAAAAAGAGTTTTGTATGTTCCATTAATCCAACTAATTTATGGGGCTGCTTCTGCTAAATTGTGCTTGGTACAGTGTAATCCCTATTCTGCCATAGTTTTATGGGATCTCTCTGTTCAGATTATAAGCAAATTTAGGGAACTTTTCCTGCTAAATTGTGCTTAGTACAGGGGAATACCTATGCTGCCATCGTTTTATGATATCTCTCTGTACAGACTATGAGCAAACTTAGGGGACTGTTCCTGCTGAATTGTGCTTGGTACAGGGGAATACCTATGCTGCCATTGTTTTATGATATCTCTCTGTACAGACTATGAGCAAACGTAGGGGGCTGTTACTGCTAAATTGTGCTTAGTACAGGGGAATACCTATACTGCCATAGTTTTATGATATCTCTTTGTACAGACTATGAGCGAACGTAGGGGGCTGTTCTTGCTGAATTGTGCTTAGTACAGGGGAATCCCTATGCTGACATAGTTTTATGGGATTTCTCTGTACAAGTTATGAGCAAACTTAGGAGGCTGTTCCTGCTGAATTGTGCTTAGTACAGCGGAATCCCTATGCTACCATAGATTTATGGGATCTCACTGTACAGACTATGAGTAATTTAGGGGACTGTTCCTGCTGAATTATGCTTAGTACAGGGGAATACCTATGCTGCCATAGTTTTATGGGATTTCTCTGTACAAGTTATGACCAAATTTAGGAGGCTGTCCCTGCTGAATTGTGCTTAGTACAGTGGAATACCTATGCTGCCATAGTTTTATGGGATCTCTCTGTGCAGACTATGAGGGGACTGTTCCTACTGAATTATGCTTAGTACAGGGGAATACCTATGCTGCCATAGTTTCATGGTGTGGCTGAAACATGGCTGAATGAGTCGCATGACTAGGCAGTTAATAGCAGCGGCTATACTTTGTTTCGGAGGGACAGATGAGGGGTATGTATGTTTGTTAGACAGGATTTAAAAGCTTATATAAAGGAGGAGGTTAGAAAATGAGGGGGCTGAAGTCTGATGGGTAGAGTTCTTCACCAATTGTAAAAAGTCCAGCAAATTAATTGTAGGCGTATGCTATAGACCCCCTAATGTAAGTGACGAGGAGGAGGCTGAGCTCCTGATGCAAATAGAAAAGGCTTTTAGTTTGGGTAAAGTAATGATAATGGAGGATTTTAATTACCCAGATATTGACTGGAGCAATAGTAGTGCCAGATCAGTTAATGGGAACAAGTTTATAAACTGTTGCATGACAATTTTATGGCACAGGTTGTCGAGGAGCCTACCAGAAAAAATGCTATTCTGGATCTAGTGACCCAGAACATATAGCAAATGTGCAAGTAATTGAACCCCTGGGTAATAGTGACCATAATGTTATATCATTTAATGTCTTGTGCAAAAAACAAATATATACTGGGGCAACAAAAACTAATGTTAGTGTCTTGAGGGCTGCCCTCCAGAGCATTGATTGTGGGCATAAGGTTTTCAGCTAAAACACAGAACAGAAATGGTTGTCATTTAAAATTATATTCAATCATTACTGTTCTCAATTTATTCCCTTAAATGAATAGTTCAGTGTGAAAATAAAAACTGTATATATGCAGAACTATAGGTTCCATGCAGGATGCTGCCACTTTGCAGAGTGATTTGTCTCAGTTGGGAAACTGGGCAGCAAACTGGAAAATTAAGTTCAATGTTGATAAATGCAAGGTTATGCACTTTGGCAAAAATAATATAAATGCAAGTTATACACTAAATGGCAGTGTGTTGGGAGTTTCCTTAAATGAGAAGGATCTAGGGTTTTTTGTAGATAACAAGTTGTCTAATTCTGGGCAGTGTCATTCTGTGGCTACTAAAGCAAATAAAGTTCTGTCTTCTGTGCATTAAAAAGGGCATTAACTCAAGGGATGAAAACATAATTCTGCCTCTTTATAGGTTTCTGGTAAGGCCTCATCTGGAGTATGCAGTGCAGTTTTGGACTCCAGTCCTTAAGAGGGATATAAATGAGCTGGAGAGAGTGCAGAGACGTGCTACTAAATTGGTTAGAGGGATGGAAGACTTAAATTATGAGGGTAGACTGTCAAGGTTGGGGTTGTTCTCTCTGGAAAAAAGACACTTGCGAGGGGACATGATTACACTTTACTAGTACATTAGAGGACATTATAGACAAATAGCAGGGGACCTTTTTACCCATAAAGTGGATCACTGTACCAGAGGCCACCCCTTCAGACTAGAAGAAACTTTCATTTGAATCAACGTAGGGGGTTCTTCACAGTCAGGACAGTGAGGTTGTGGAATGCACTGCCGGGTGATGTTGTGATGGCTGATTCAGTTAATGCCTTTAAGAATGGCTTGGATGATTTTTTGGACAGACATAATATCAAAGGCTATTGTGATACTAAGCTCTATAGTTAGTATAGATATGGGTATATATATAATTTATGTGAAAGTAGGGAGGGGTGTGTGTATGGATACTGGGTTTTCATTTGGAGGGGTTGAACTTGATGGACTTTGTCTTTTTTCAACCCAATTTAACTATGTAACTATGTATAAATAGATTTACACAGTTTTTATTTTTACACTGAACAATTCCTTTAAAGCTATCTAATGTATCAGCCAGTACAACTGATTTAGGAAGAGAATTCCACATCTTCACTCTCGCTGCAAAAAAACCCTTCCGAATATTTAGGCAGAACCACTTTTCATCTATTATGTTACACATCCATTAACTCCAGTCTTTATACATTACATTTTTGGCTAACTAACTACATTAGAAACATTTTACACAGCCTATCTATTTACACTGTTTTTATTTTCACACTGAACTGTTCCTTTAAGAAGGGGTTGGATGGTGTTTAGCAAGTGAACAAATAAAACAGAAGTAAAGAAGTTAATAGGGGTTGAATGGTGTTTAGCAGGTGAAGGAACAATACAGAAGTAAAGAAGTTAATAGGAAAGAAGAGAAAGGCATTTAAAAACTACAAATCTGTTGATACAGAAGCTTCATTTAATTGAATATAAACACTGTAATAAATGTTGTAAATCAGCAATCCGGAAGGCAAAAAAAGGAAATGAAGAGTTAATTGCGGTGGAGGTGAAAACTAACCCTAAAAAGTTTTTTAAATATATTAATAGTAAAAAGATGCAGGTTGAGAGTGTTGCTCCATTAAATAATGGTACCAGTATGGTTGTAACAGATACAGAAAAGACAAATGTGCTAAATCAGTTCTTTTCTTCACTGTATACAATAGAGGAGTCTGAGTTCCTAGGCTCACTTTATAGCTGCACTAATGGCTCAGATCAATCTAGTCAGTGGCTGACTCAGGATATGATTCATAAAGCTTTAATAAAAATGAATGTAAACAAGGCTCCAGGGCCTGATGGCATACAACCCCGGGTTCTAAGAGAGCTTAGTTCAGTTTTAGACCCCTATTTCTGATTTTCTCAGATTCACTTTCATCTGGTATGGTGCCTATGGATTGGAGAAAAGCTGATGTTATTCCAATATTTAAAAAGGTATTACGATCTCAGCCTGGCAATTATAGGCCAGTAAGCTTGACATCTGTGGTGGGCAAATTATTTGAAGGCTTGTTAAGGGATCACACTAAAAATGTTGTCCTAGTGAATGGCATTATGAGCAGCAATCAGCATGGCTTTATGAAGGATAGGTCATTTCAGACAAATTTGATTGGGGGGCAGTAGATGTGATCTATTTGAATTTTGCCAAAGCATTTGATACTGTGCCCCACAAACGACTGCTTTCTAAACTAAGGTCTGTTGGGCTTAATGAGGTTGTTTGCACATGGATAGGAAACTGGCTACAGGATCGGGTACAGAGGGTGGTTGTTAATGGTACATTCTCTGCTTGGAGTAAGGTTCTTATTGGGGTCCCTCAGGGCTCGGTATTGGGTCCAATTTTATGTAACTTGTTCATTAATGACTTAGGGGAGGGTGTTGTAAGTAATGTATCAGTGTTTGCAGATGACACAAAACTATCCAGCCCAATTAATTCCATCCAGGATGTGGCATCCTTGCAACAGGATCTTGACAAACTGGCAATCTGGGCAGCTAAGTGGCAAATGAGATTCAATGTTGATAAATGTAAAGTCATGCACATGGGATGTAAAAATATCCAAGCCACTTATACCCTTAATGGGACTGCACTAGGCAAATCCATTATGGAAAAGGACCTTGGAGTCCTTGTAGATGATAAACTTGGCTGTAGCAAGCAATGCCAGTCAGCAGCATCAAGGGCAAATAAGGTCTTGAGCTGTATTAAAAGGGGTATAGATTCAAGGGAAGAGGGGCTCATTCTTCCATTGTATAGAGCACTGGTAAGGCCCCATCTAGAATATGCCGTACAGTTTTGGTCTCCAGTGCTCAAACAGAAGAAACAAACAGAAAAGGGCAACTAAGCTGGTAAAAGGTATGGAAAATCTTAGCTACGAGGAAAGACTGGCCAAATTGGGGATGTTCACGCTGGAGAAGAGGCACTTAAGGGGTGATATGATAACTATGTATAAATATATAAGAGGATCATATAATAATCTCTATAATGCTTTATTTACCAGTAGGTCTTTCCAGCTGACACAAGCCCACCAATTCCGATTAGAAGAAAAGAAGTTCCGCCTAAATATTTGGAAGGGGTTTTTTACAGTGAGAGCTGTGAAGATGTGGAATTCTCTCCCTGAATCAGTTGTACAGGCTGATACATTAGATAGCTTTAAGATGGGGATGGGTAGCTTTTTAGCAAGTGAGGGAATACAGGGTAACGGAAGATCGCTCATAGTAAAAGTTGATCCAGGGACTAGTCCGATTGCCATTTTGGAGTCAGGAAGGAGTTTTTCCCCCCTCTGAGGCAAATTGGAGAGGCTTCAGATGAGGTTTTTTTTGCCTTCCTCTGGATCAACTGACAGGCGGGTTAAAAGGTTGAACTTGATGGACGTGAGTCTTTTTTCAACCTAACTTACTATGTTTCTTTCTATTTAGTTCCCCTATATCCCCCTATAACACAGGAACATTTTTCATGCTTGTGTAGCTCCCCAACTCTTTTTACAATTGAATGTGGCTCAGGGGTGAAAAAGGTTGGGGACCTCTGGTTTATATAGTAGTGTTGGTTGAGTGAGTGATTTGCGGTGGGGCTGGTGATGGTGTGTGTAGGAATATACAGAGATGCTCACGCAGGCGGCGCCTGTTTAATCATTGATGGTGCAGGGCGAGGACGGAATGAAAGGATGGCACTTAATATTCTGTTGGTCCAATTGCACAAATCCTAATTATCATTTTTAATCTAATGCTGTGATTTCTTGGAGAGAAATGACTATTAGCAGGAAGAGACTACTCTCATTTGCTCTTTCTTCCCTCTGCCGCTCTAATTGATAGTGTGTGTAAGTGATCAAAGTATTGTCATTTGCATACGTCTCCAGATCAAACACTCGCGCGGCCTCTTGGGTCCTCACAAAAAAACACTTGCCACAGCAAAAACATTCATCCAATGGGGGGAATTGTGCCTGGGAATTGTCAGCTCCAACGCTAGTTGTTTAACCTCTTCCCTGCTGGCACACGTACAGCCCTAGGCATGGTATGGGTCAAAGGAGTTGTGTATAACCAGGTCTCTCCTCTTCCTGCAGTACCGTAACTAGAGGGGGGCGGGCCCTGGTGCGTGACGCGCAGCCGGGCCCCAGCCCCCCTCCATACACACCGGATTTCAGTGGCAGGCGGGCTGCCATGGGGCCCTGAGGGGGTGCGGGCCCTGGCCCGCTCGCACCCCCTGCTCCCCCGGTAGTTCCACCACTGTCTTCCTGTGAGACAATTGGTTCCAGGGTTATTCAAGCCTTACTCATATCTGCAGCCCACATCAGATGGTGGTACTCTTTCATTGCACTTCTATGGAAACCCAGGCTGCTGCCCACACTGGCAAAATGAGGTACTGCAGCCTTTCAGCTCTAAACCTTTTCTTCATTCATTTATTCTGCAGTCGCTGTTGAATGAACCCTGTGTATGAATACTTCCTATAAGGCGCAGTGGGTGCATGTCCTTGGAAGGAAACAATGTAACAATTAAATTCATCAGCGCCAGTCACTCAGTGATTGAGGAAATCAAAGGGGCAAGAGGTCTGTGACTTAGGCAGTGGGTGGGACTAGAACAGTCTAATTGCAGCTTACAGAGGGAGGGACTTTAGCTAAAGTGGGTGGGACTAGAGCATGGATGGCAGGCTATATGGGGCAAGGAGTCTGTGACTCAGGCAGTGGGCAGGCTATAACTTTCTAATGGAAGTGTATAGGAAAAGGATGAATTTCTGCCCTAATATTTAGATTCACTTTCTGAGTGCTTCTCCCCCTCCAGTGCCAGAGATGTGACCCAAGCAGGAGTTGCCATACTAACTTGCTCCCTATTTCTATCACCCAGGACTCAGAGAGCAATAAACTCCGTTCCCTGTACTCCTTCCGAACCATGTCTACCTCACCCCACAAGCCTGACGAAGGGGCTCGCGAGCGCAGTGACCTCATGAGCGGTGTTAACTTTGGGACACCCGAGCGGCGCAAAGGAAGTTTGGCGGATGTGGTGGATACGCTGAAACAGAAAAAACTGGAGGAAATGACACGATCCGAGCAGGAGGGTAAGTTACTTCCTATTCTTTTCCCCCACACCCCTGGGTATGTGCAGGGGCAACTCAGCTAATCAAGGGAGGGAGGGGGGCAAACCAAACAGTAATTGTGTGGGAAATGTGTATCATAAGACAACTTGCAATCAGGGACATGAAAACAGCTCAGCAGAGAACTGCCTCCCAGCACTAATGGTCATTTCTTATTGGCAATATAAAGTTGCTTTTTTAGCAGCACCTAAACCCAAGGAGCCCATAATGATGATTCCACAATGGAGAGCGTCAATAGATTTGACCTTCAAAATTAAAAAGCCCCCCCCCCAAGCTGCATAAATCTACTTTATATGGTCAAGTGCAGCTTGTGCTGTAAGTGCCGTCTGTTTGCGGAGCGCTCTGACACCATGCGCAGCTCTTCTAATCTTTCTTTAATAACCCGAGCCCGGAGAATTCCCTACACGGCGCCTGCAGAAGAAGCTCTCGTGATCGGTCCGCACATGCCGGTGCTAAGTACCTGCAGCACTCGCTGAATAATGGATCCATCACGCACAGAACAGATTGACATCATTACTGGGAATTAAACTGTCACTCCAATTTGCGAGCATAAACCTCCCAGTTTCACCATGTCTATTTTCCCTCTTCGTCTGCAAGAAAAGGCTAAAGAATGCAGAATGTATATAAATCTATTGTATCTTTTGGATCCCTGGGATAATCTCATGGCTCAAAGTGATCCATTTTAACCCACTTGCATCTGTTATTTGTGGGAAGAGCAGTCTCGGTCAAAATTCAATTTGGATCTAATTCCGTTATGCATTAGCTCTGCACTAACGACCTCATCATCAATCTTTTGGCCAATATTTTGGTTATTGTGGGATTAGGAAGGGGGAGAGAGGGTTAGCGAAGCTTTGGCCAGAGCTACAGCGAGGAAGGTTCAGTAACTGGGGCCCCAAGGCTAAGTGCACTCAGGGCAGGTAGGTGAGGAACAGCCCCCCCGGCCGGGTTGCACAAAAGGCAGTTGGGATCCGGGGAAGAGACAGGCTCTTTGATGAATCCGATCGATAAAATCTTCCACTTTCTGACATTTCCGAGATCAGAAGTGTCTGATGGTGCATGTGCGAGGGGAGCGCATTGTGCCCCTTCCCTATGGCTAAACACAAACAGCAGAAAGGTTGCCATTCAGCCAGTGCCAACCCCCCCTGCAGAGTGTCCAGCTACCAACCTGAATGCACAATCTAATGTATATATCTTTAAAGAATGATGTCCTTATCCATGAACTGCGTGTCATATAGGGGATATTTTAAAAGTTAATGCTCCTTTTCTGCCTGTTAACTTACCCAGTTATTTGTATAGGATTAATGTCTAGTAATATTAAGGGTTAATCCAATGTTCTGCCCATTGAACAGTTATTCGTGTATGATGGTTTTGTGCCTGTACATAAATAGTTCTAAACCTAAACACACTCAGTATAATGTGCCCTGGAAGAACCTGAACCTTTAACCTGGGAGCAGATAATATTTTCCAGAGTGAGGGACGCTTGGCCCCGCGGGCCCCTAGCTGACAGTTGCATCCGTCATTCTAGAAAATGTATTTGCTGCCAAATTGCTGCCAACTCTGCATTCATCTTATGTCTAATTGGGTGGGTACAAGAGTGATTCCCTTCAGAGGCGATGCTAGTGCAAGTTCATAGAACAGTTGGCATCGAACAGGAGAGCAGCTTGTGATCTGGCATCATCCTCGCACAATCTGAATGTGTCCTCGCCCCCCTTGTGTGGTGGGGGTCGGGAGGGGGATAATAAGCCGAATAAAGTGCATCTGATTTGGCACACAATGAAGTCACTGTTATGTCACTGTTCCATCTAATCGCCCATGGTCATTAGTCTGTGCCATAGGAAGTCTGTCCCTGCTTGATAAGAATTATTATTGCATCCATAACAATAATGTTCCCTTTACATAAGGGTTACATAGCCCTAACCCTCATACAGTATATGTGCACACAGTAGCCTCCATTCTGGGTACACATTAACCTACACCCCTACATAGTATCTTATACCCCCATTCTGGAGACACAGTAACCTACACCTCCATTCTGGAGACACAGTAACTTACACCCCCATTCTGGAGAGATAGTAACCCACACCCCCATTTCTGCTACATAGTAACCTACACCCCCATTCTGGAGACCCAGTAACCTACACCCGCCATTCTGGAGACACAGTAACCTACACCCCCATTCTAGAGACACACTAACCTACACCCCCATTCTGGAGACACAGTAACCTACACCCCCATTCTGGGTACACAGTAGCCTACACCCCCATTCTGTAGACACAGTAACCTACACCTCCTTTCTGGGTACGCATGTAACCTACACCCCTATTCTGGAGAAGCAGTAACGTAGACCCCCATTCTGGAGACACAGTAACCTACACCCCCATTCTGGAGACACAGTAACCTACACCCCCATTTTGGAGACACAGTAACCCACACCCCCATTCTGGAGACACGGTAACCTACACCCTCCATTCTGGAGACACTGTGACCTACATCCCCCATAATGGAGACACAGTAACCAACACCCCAATATGGAGACACGGTAACCTACACCCCCCATTTTGGGGGCAAATTCACTAAGCGCCGAACGCTAGTGTTAATTCGCTAGCGTTTGTCATTTTCGTTACTGCGCAAATTCACTAACGAACACTGGCGTAGTTTCGCTAGTGTTACTTCGCACCCTTACGCCAGACGAATTTTCGCTAGCGATGTAACTACACAAATTCACTAACTTGCACAGTGTACTGAACGCTACCTTTTACGCTAGACTTCCTTCGCCACCTCAGACCTGGCGAAGCGCAATAGAGTAGATAGGGATTGTTTCAAAAAAAGTCAAAATTTTTTCTAAGTCCGAAAAACGCTGGCGTGTTTTCTACATTATGGGTGATAGGCTGAAAAAGATCGAAAAATTTTTTGGGGCTCCCCTCCTTCCCCCCTACATTTCCTGACTCATGGCAACTTACCTAGACAGTGGGCACATGTGTAGGGCAAAATAAAATTTTTATTTGATGATTTGAAGGTTTTCTAGGCATTTGTAGTGCTGATACGTATTCCTCCATTGAAATTAGAATTTCGCGCCGTATGCAAATTAGCCTTCGCTAGCGTAACTTCGCTTTACATAGCGAATCAACGCTATTGCAACTTCGCAACCTTACGCTACCCCTGTGCGCAACTTCGGATTTTAGTGAATTTGCGGAGCGCTGGCGAAACTACGCCTGGCGAAGTGCGGCGAAGTTGCGCCTGGCGCAATTTTGCATCTTAGTGAATTTGCCGCTTGGAGACACGGTAACCTACACCCCCATTCTGGAGAAATAGTAACCTTCACCCCCATTCTGGAGACACAGTAAGCCACACCCTCATACTGTACTGAATATAAATACTTGTGTCACATGACAAGAGTTAAATATATAAATTAAACTAATACATTGTTATCATATTTGATTTCCCCTTTATGATTTGTATCAGGGATTTATTTCCCTTATCTCCGCCATCAGACACAGACCCCCCTTTCCATTTCCTCAGTCCATATGACAAATTCGTGGCAGGACAGATATTTGTAGACATTAATGTGCTGAAATCTGGGAAATTGCGCTTGGTTGTGCTGGTGAATTGTCCACTTGTTTGGGAAAAGGACCCTCTCTGATCTATTTTTTCTTCTTCCCTGGGATGAACTGGAGTTTCTCTTTAGCCTCAGTTTCCTGCGGTCCCTGCTGTTTCGGAACAAGGTCTAAAAGTGCCTTAAGTGCTTTTGACCGTGGTAATGAATGAAAATGGCTCCCGAGCACACGGAGCTTTGCATTAGACTGAATAGCCACCTTAGCGGTGAAAGTGCGATTAGACAGGGGCACGCTGTAAGTACGGATAACGACATGTGCCCACTTGCTTATTTACGGAACATTGCTAATGTATTATTTAGAGAGAAGCCGTTGATCGCCGGGGTAAAAATTTCAGCTCCTCTCAGTAATTGTCTTAATGCAAAATAAAAATGGCTTGGCGGGTTCCTGTGTGATTGTGCGACCCGTGTCGCCTTTTTGGGGTTTTAAAGGAATTTATTTTCTCTTATTTATCATGTGTCTGACAGCAGAACCTTTATCTTTATCAGGGTGAATAGGATCGACAGGTGTATTAAAGAAGGGGGGTGGTGTCTCTACTGATATGCACCCAAAAATCAGGCATTTCGGGAAATGCCATTGGACAAGGAGCACATCAATAGTGCAGCCATAGGGGCGGTTTCAGCTACATGGCAACACCGGCGCAACAGGTACTGTCAGGCAATAATGGCTCTGCCCTCTGGTTCTGTCCCAAACCAGTTCCTGGCCTGTATAAATGTGTAACAAGGATTCTGTGGGGTGGTCATTGCTTGGCCAACAGACTTCTGACCTGGATCCCCAGTCCCTGCTGCTCCTTATTTTCTAAATCCTCAAAGCCACAGGTCCTGGCCACACATCACTCGCCTGCGTCCCAGGAACCCCGGCAATGAGCCACTTGCCTTTGATTCAGGAACCTGTTTGTCTGGGAAGAGAAGTTTTCATTTTTTCATTGGCCCAATCTGGCTCCCTCTGTGCCAAGCTGCCCAGCGTCTGAGTGTCTTTATAAAGGCAATGGCAGGCAGGAGCTCATGTAATGCCCCTTCTCTCTCTCTGCTTCTTGCCAGTCAGGCCTTGCGCCCACTTGTGAGCCAGACATTATTTTCTCTCTCCCTGGGCCGTGGGCTTTGGGCCAGGCTGAACAGATACAAATGATACCAAGCTTGCCCCTGCTACTCCCCCCTCCATAAATGTCTCCATATACTGTATATATATAGAAACCTACTGTGCCAGCTTGTCTCCTGCATACCACTGACAGAGAGGGTTAATCCGAAGCACCTAACTGTGCCCACTGCTGTACTGAACCCCAAGCCAGCAGCTGTGCCATTAATGTGCTATTTTTTTATAATGCCCTTATTACCTTCCTCAGGCTCCTATTATTGTTACTCTGCGCTGCTGATTGCAATCCAATGATTCCCCCATTCAGCAGTCGCAGCTGCACAAAGGGCAACTTGTCCCTTGTGTCAAGAAGATCAAAACTTGTCGTAAAATATGTTACTAAACACAAGAAGAAAGTGTGGGCAATTTGTTTAATATAATGATATTTATACTATCTATATATGTGTTATATCAGGTGCTTTACTGTTCTAGGATGTGCTGATCTATGTTATACAGGAACAATGTACCCCCTACTGGAAATGATAAGGGTATTAGAAGTCACTAAGGGGTTCTGTGACCATATAAAGGCACAAGACTGCAGGCTGAGTTATACAGGGAACTTTAAATCACTCATGTATTATAAGGGATAATGTACCCCCTACTGTAAATGATAAGTATATTAGAAGTCATTGGGGGGTTCTGTGACCATATAAAGTTGTTCTGTAATCATATAAAGGCACAAGGCTGAGTTATACAGAGAACTCTGAGTATCACTGTATCACAAGGCTACAGGCTGAGTTATACAGCGAACTCTGAGTATCACTCATGTATTATAAGGGATAATGGTACCCCCTACTGTAAATGATAAGGATATTAGAAGTCACTGAGGGGTTCTGTGACCATATAAAGTTATACAGTGAGCTCTGAGTATCACGCATGTATTATAAGGGATAATGTACCCCCTACTGTAAATTATAAGGATATTAGAAGTCACTGAGGGGTTGTTCTGTGATCATATAAAGGCACAAGGCTGAGTTATACAGAGAACTCTGAGTATCACTCATCTAGGAGAACAGACAGGGCCTCTTATGGCTGGCGCTTGGGTGGGAGACTCATAAGCATCGCTGGGGGATGTTAAAAATACAATCCTCTCATTGTAAATCAGTCAAGTTGAACCCGACCAGACGCTTTAATCCCCCCAGAATAAAATAAGTTTTACTTGTAACTTTTTAGTCCCTTTCAGGGGAAGATGCTGACACATGGAAAACGGACCCGGGAGTAGTTAGTCTATCATTGTGCTCCCCCCCCCCCCCCGACCAGCTGAGCATCTGACTCGACTTGTTTTTCCTTTAAATTAAAATTGGTTAAATGAGAACAGATGTTACTGTGCTTTGTGCCCATCAATCCCTGGCACAAGGGGGTTAATTGAGAGGATTGTGATGTCTGCTCGGGCATCGGTCACTGTCTGGGACTTAAAGGATCTTAAAAAGTTGCATTTAGGTTGGATTATTTTTTGAGAGAAAAGAGGGCCGTAGCCTGTAGGTATTGGAGGTCTGACGTTCCCAGCATCCTCAGCAACCTGATGTCTATTTAGCATTAAATATTAACACAGAAGTAAAAAGGGGAAGTAAACCTGAAATAAGAGTTTAAATAATAAAATCAGTTGAACTTGATAATTGTCTGCAGGGGAGCTGACTGGTGCTACTTGATTCATGTAGTGAGAAATGGCAGTGCTATACACAGCAAGTCCTGAACACCTCGCCCCCGACGCATTGATGACAAGGATGGAGGAAGTGGGAAGTAGGGGGACAAGAGGCTGGGGTAGGCGGTAGAAAAGGTATGTCTTGCGCCCGAAGTGGAGTCCAAATGGCCCTAAACCCCTTTGTGGGGGGTGGCGGGGATGGTGGGGCTCACCCTAGCTTTGGCGAGGGTGGACCCACCCGCTCATGCTGTTCCTTCGGGGACACTTGGGCATCAGAGCCCATGCATTCGGGTAGGACTGGGAAGGATGATTCAATATCATGTGTCTTGCGCCCGGGATTTGACTGGTCTGGCGCAATACTGGGTAAAACCTGGTGGTTCCCGTAGAGCCAGACCTGCTCCCTGCTGGGAATTGTGGGTGCCCCGCGGTACTGCAGCCTGTGGTGGAGAGAACAGAAAGTTTGGATACTGTGTAAGTAAAAGCCCTTATTGGTGATGGCACATATACGGTACCAGGGTCACTTTCCTTCCGTTATGGCACAAACCCAGCGGCGGAGGGAGAGGCTCCTTTTATTCCCGCACCTCCATTTCTCCCATTTAGCTTTGCCGTATAATTTAGTAAATGGGCTGTGGATAAGGAGCAATTTGCCAGGGATTATTCACACCTTTTATTAATTTAACACAGATGAATAAATGGGAAATGTTGTGAGCGGCTGATTGGGGAGAGATTTGCCAAGTGACAGTTAGATTACAGGGTGCTTACGGGGAAGGAGCGTTGGCAGTGCAAGGTAACCAGTAATTTCATTCTTCTCTCAAATTATCATTTATTTCCTAATGGAGATCTACTATTAAGTGAGAGGCGCAGATTAGTCAATTGCAGCCCCCCGCCTACGCCGCACCTTTGTAACATGAAGTGGTAATAAACACCTTTCCTCTGTACCTGCAGCTCTTCTGCCTCTGTCGGACTACAACTCCCAGCATCCACCCAAAAGCAAAGGAGTTGCTCAATGCTACTCTGTGGCACACAAGGGGTTACCTGAACCCCCCAACAACCACTCTCACCCCCTTACACCAATCATTTGCTATATGTTTTCCCCGAGCCACTGGGTGCTTTACCCTCCCTAAGCCGCAGGAATTTGTGTGTGCTCCCCAACTTGGCTATTTATTATCCAGCCCTGAATCTGACAGGAGATAAAGACTAATGGACCCACCAGCGCTGCTTGTCTGTTACTGATTCCCCTGTTCAGCCACTCAGGCCGGTACTTTGCTGGGCGGCTGCTCCCTGCACGTGCCACTACTCATAAGCATAATGTAAATAAGAAATTAATGCACATAGGTAGTATTCTTCCCCATCAGTACTGTAACTCCCTGGGGCAAATCAGTTCTCTCCAGGAAATAATCAGTATGGCAGCTTCTTCCAGTGTGTCCTGTTCTGGGCACCCATGTATATAATGACAGATATAAAGAGACCTGTGGGTTATTTATAAACACTGGGGAAATGTGCACCTGGGAAATAACCCAATCAGATGCATGCATTCATTTTTTACCGTCAGTTGTCTTAAAAAAGCTGATCACTGATTGGTTGCTATGGGATACTGCCCAGGTGCAAATTAGCCCAGTGTTTATAAATGTGCCCCATTATCTATTATTCAGTGGGTGGATAAGCTTGGCAGACATGCAGAGTGCTGGTGGAGGATTGTGGGAGTTATGCAGGGAGTAAAGCATCCAGCAGGGCGTTCTTGCTGCATCAGTCACAACTTTGTAGTTATTAGTTTGATGGTTCCTTTTATCTGTGACCCTGCGTCCCAGGATGCGCATGGTGGTTGGCGCTGCACACACCCTCGGTGCCTGGGTACAAGTGCGCAGGATCTGGGCACCGCGGGGCGGCACATATGCTGAGTTTTATATTTTTCTTCTGACATTAATCTCCCCCAGCAGCTGCTATGCCAGCTGTCTCTCTCCCACTTCTGCTTCTTCCCTT
This sequence comes from Xenopus laevis, assembly GCF_017654675.1. Classification (NCBI taxonomy): domain Eukaryota; kingdom Metazoa; phylum Chordata; class Amphibia; order Anura; family Pipidae; genus Xenopus; species Xenopus laevis. Next base: position 22,477,682 of record NC_054378.1, on the reverse strand, counting down.
TTTACTTGGGGGGGGGCACAAGGAGAAGCTTCTCTGTCCCACTATTGACCCCAACAAACACAGAATTTAATGTGATTTATGGCAGCTCTCAGCACTTAATAGATATATTTGGGGGGCTTATAGCACCACCACTTATCCCCCCCCATTGACTCCCTGCACCGCGGCTGTTCCATTGTTTCCCAGCGGAGAAATTCCATATTGTGGGATATTTCTCGTGATTTGCACACATTAGAGACGTATCCAAGAGCTATTGTTCAGCTAATGAGCTTGGGTGTGAGTGTTTCTGTTCCGCTACAGCACAATGTGCTCTGACAAGTGCTGCACATTCCTCGCATGCTCTCGGCCCATAAGGGGAATGTCAAACATCTGTACCTGAGTGTACGGGCAGCCGGGAATGAATTAGCGCCAGGGAACAATGACTGCTCTCAGCAACATGCGACCCTTGAGTGCTCCCTAAAGCCCATTCAATACCCCAAAATATCTGGCAACAATTGGTTCAAATAAGAAGCGGTTTGGATTCCCATCCACACATCACCCACAGTTGTGCCTGGCATTCTCAGAAGAGAAAGGATCATTGTCACCACATGTTTACTCTCTTATATCGAGATGTGTCTCTGCACTCGCTTTCATGGTTGCGTTACCTCTGCTTTAGCCGCACCTTCTAATCTTTGAACTAGCTAAAGGCAATTGGACAGGTACCAGGCCTTCAGCTAAAGGGTACCTCCTTGTCTTGTGTGTGTATGTGAAATCCCTGCCAGAAAGCAAGACCAGACTGCTGTGCTTCTGCCAGAAAGGAAGTAGAGAGAGAGTAACATACATGGTGGGAAATACTCTTCTCCATGCAGAAGGGAGAGGTTTTTAAGAAATGAAAGCCCCACCCACCAACACACAGGGAGAACATACAGACTCCATGCAGAAAACACCCTGGAGAGAATAGAATCCAAGGATCATGAAAGAGTCCCTTGACATCATCTGCCTGCCTCCTGATGTCACTGTTTCCACCACAACCAAATGCTGGCCTCCCTACTCTAATGGACAATGCCAGGCCAAGCCGGCTGGTTGCCCTAGGAAACCAAAGGGTGCTGCATTGATAATGGGTGAAGAGATAAACGATAAAAAAGAAGAACATTGCTAATGCCCCCCACCGTTGTACCCTAGTCATGTGCCTCATCTGCCTACTCTTAGTCCTGGCTAGGTTTCCAGAGGAATCGAAGAGCAAAGGGGCGTTGGTCCCATGTATGCCACAAACTACCCTTCAGTCTGGGCACCACAATCTAAGACTCTGAGTCCTCACATGATTTAGGAGGAACTGCCCTAAGCCCTTACTGAGACCCATTAGTCTTAAGGAACCCCCTGGAGCAGAGACTGTGGCAATATGGAGGCCCATTGCATATCCTGGCTCTGAGCTCCCATTAAAGTTTTGATTGGTCTTCTGTTCATACCTGTGTATTTCAAACTGTGGAATGGCCTGAACTATACAATGGGGGGGGCTCACATAATTTGGCATCTCAGGGTTGAACCAAAAAAGTGCAAAATAAAAAGTACTTTTTCTTGGCTATCTGTGGGTTAAGCAGTCGATATTTCCCCCTGTGTCATCTCCAATGCCACCCCAGGGGCAGATTGTTGTCTCACGTAGCCCTGACCCAGTGGTCTGGAAACAAAGGGAAAACCTGCCCAGGTCTCAGTAATGGAGATGTTCCATTTGCTAAATCCGTCCCTCCTATTTATAGTGCCGGCTTGGTGCTGGTCCGAGCACAGACTCCAGACGAAACCTCCAGGTGACTAATAAAGGCTGCTCAGTAAGTGGAATAATTAATAGTATTAGGTGTCAATTAAAAGGAGCGTTTCCCGGGCACAGGTGCTCGGCGCCGCACTGACACATTTCAAGTGCCGAATCCACTCCATCCATGCATACGAACAAGCGCATTTGCATATTAAAAAGCTGAAAATTATTTAACTGAAGCAAAAGTCTTTTAGAGATGATGGAGGTTATTAAAACTGTTGACAAGAATGAAGGTAATTGCGTGAAAATGAGCGATGACATTCTGCCGCGTACGGGGAGGCGCGGGTTTTGTTCATTGTAAATGGCAGCCTGGGTGTCTAACCTATTACATTGAGACTGCTCCTATGCAATTAGCCCTCTTTTGTCCTGCCTTCAATAAGGCTGTGATTATGGAGGATTGAGGAACACTTGGCATATTGAATGTCTGTTGTTTTTATAACTTCATCACAAAATGACAAAACACGGCGGTTTTTTTGTGCCAGTCCCCCCCCCCCCCGTGGGCTTATTGATTCTGTGATTATAATATTCATCAGAAAGACAATGTTGCTTTGTCATTCATTCATTCACCCGCACAGGCTTTTTCTTATATCTCCACCATCACTTGTGTGATGATCAAGGTGTTGGTAAAAAGGTTCTGCCCACTTGTGGGAGCTCCCAGAGGGCTCTGATTGAGGCTCTACCGGCTTAACTTGAAATATCTGATGGGAAACCAATATCTGTATTTACTACTATGATCTAAACAAGAGGGAACATGGATGAACATTTACCTGACAGATCTTCTAGCCCCTTGGGGCACATTCCAAGGCATGGAGGTTTGGTGGCTCTAAGAACCAGACAAGATTGTTAAGTAAAGATCTACCTACAAATATATGGAATTGCCCCTATTTTACCGTGCTGTTTTAGAATTGGCACTGTATTTATCCTGCTGTGTGTTCTAGGGTATTATACATGGAATTGCCACTGTATTTATCCTGCCGTGTGTTTTGGGGTATTATATGTGGAATTGGCCCTGTATTTATCCTGCTCTGTGTTCTGGGGTATTATACGTGGAATTGGCACTGTATTTATCCTGCTGTTTTGTCTGGGGTATTCTACATGGAATTGGCACTGTATTTATCCTGCTGTTGGTTCTGGGTTAATAAACATGGAATTGGCCCTGTATTTACCCTACTGTGTGTTTTGGGGTATTATACATGGTATTGGCACTTTATTTATCCTGCTGTGTGTTCTAGGGTATAATATATGGAATTGGCACTGTATTTATCCTACTGTGTTTTCTGGGGCATTATAAATGGAATTGGCCCTGTATTTATCCTACTGTTGGTCCTGCAGTGTTATACATGGAACTGGCACTGTATTTATCCTGCTGTGTGTTCTGGGGTATTATACATGGAATTATCCCTGTATTTATCCTGCTGTGTGGTTTGAGGTATTATACATGGAACTGGCCCTGTATTTATCATGTTGTGTGGTCTGGGTTATTATGCATGAAACTGGACCTGTAATTATCCTGCCATATTTTCTGTGGTATTATACTGTACATGGAATTGACTCTGTATTTATCCTGCTGTGTGTTCTGGGGTATTATACATGGAATTGCCACTGTATTTATCCTGCTGTGTGTTCTGGGGTATTATATGTGGAATTTGCCCTGTATTTAACCTGCTGTGTGTTCTTGGGTATTATACTTGGAATTGGCACTGTATTTATGCTGCCGTGTTTTCTGGGGTATTATATGTGGAATTGGCCCTGTATTTATCCTGCTCTGTGTTCTGGGGTATTATACGTGGAATTGGCACTGTATTTATCCTGCTGTGTGTTCTGGGGTATTCTACATGGAATTGGCACTGTATTTATCCTGCTGTCTGTTCTGGGGTATACATAATATTGTCCCTGTTTTTATCCTTCTGTGTTCTGGGGTATTATACATGGAATTGGCCCTGTATTTATCATACTGTTGGTTCTGCAGTATTATACATAGAACTGGCACTGTATTTATCTTGCTGTGTGTTCTGGGGTATTATACATGGAATTTGCCCTGTATTTATCCTGCTGTGTGTTCTGGGGTATTATACTTGGAATTGGCACTGTATTTATCCTGCCGTGTTTTCTGGGGTATTATATGTGGCATTGGCCCTGTATTTATCCTGCTCTGTGTTCTGGGGTATTATACGTGGAATTGGGACTGTATTTATCCTGCTGTTTGGTCTGGGGTATTCTACATGGAATTGGCACTGTATTTATCCTGCTGTGTGTTCTGGGGTATACAAAGTATTGTCCCTGTTTTTATACTGCTGTGTGTTCTGGGGTATTATACATTGAATTGGCCCTGTATTTATCCTGCTGTGTGTTCTAGGGTATTATATATGGAATTGGCCCTGTATTTATCCTACTGTTGGTTCTGCAGTATTATACATAAAACTAGCACTGTATTTATCCTGCTGTGTGTTCTGGGGTATTATACATGGAATTGGCCCTGTATTTATCCTGCTGTGTGTTCTGGGGTATTATACTTGGAATTGGCACTGTATTTACCCTGCCGTGTTTTCTGGGGTATTATATGTGGAATTGGCCCTGTATTTATCCTGCTCTGTGTTCTGGGGTATTATATGTGGAATTGGCACTGTATTTATCCTGCTGTTTGGTCTGGGGTATTCTACATGGAATTGGCACTGTATTTATCCTGCTGTGTGTTCTGGGGTATACATAGTATTGTCCCTGTTTTTATCCTGCTGTGTGTTCTGGGGTATTATACATGGAATTGGCCCTGTATTTATCCTGCTGTGTGGTCTAGGGTATTATATATGAAATTGGCCCTGTATTTATCCTACTGTTGGTTCTGCAGTATTATACATGGAACTGGCACTATATTTATCCTGCTGTGTGTTCTGGGTTATTATACATGGAATTGGCCAGGTATTTACCCTGCTGTGTGGTTTGAGGTATTATACATGGAACTGGCCCTGTATTTATCCTGCCATATGTTCTGGGCTATCATACATGGAATTCGCACAGTATTTATCCTGCTGTGTGGTCTGGGTTATTATACATGAAACTGGCCCTGTATTTATCATGTTGTGTGGTCTGGGTTATTATGCATGAAACTGGCCCTGTAATTATCCTGCCATATTTTCTGTGGTATTATACATGGAATTGGCACTGTATCTATCCTGTTGTGTGTTCTAGGGTATTATACATGGAATTGCCTCTGTATTTATCCTGCCGTGTGTTCTGGGGAATTATACATGGAACTGGCCCTGTATTTATCCTGCTGTGCTTTCTGGGATATTTTACATGGAATCAGTCTTGGGAAGCTATGAAGGATTCTACAATTTTCTATAATTAGCCCCCAAATACTTCCATACTGAGGTTATGGTGAAAATAAGGAAGGGCTGAGGGACATTGTCCTTGGCTGGTGACCACAGGAGATGCACTGGTACTCGTCACCCAACTCATGCCCTTTGTACATCACTCTGACATGCCATAAAATGCCTAGTTACTAGGGACAGTAAGCATAGCAAAGGAGAAGTGTATATTCTACAGAAGGAGAAATTACTCAGCACATTCTGAGATACAAATAAAGCCTAAGGAGATAAAGAAAGCAACACAGTGACCCCAAAATATCAGACAAAGATTTTCTCACATATCTGGGTGCTGTGCCCAAGCAGTTTTTTTGCTGTCCGTTTATGTTTTGGGTATTTCCCCTGTCCGAGCTGCGAGAAGGCAAATATTTACACTTGGAAAGAGTAGGTCCACATACCATATACCTGAGCTGGTGCCAATCAAATGGTTAACTTGCAACAGGACAAAGGAAATATACTTAAATTTTCTCTCTCTGCCCCCCCCCGTTCCAACACACAGAGTCAATTCACTATTATTATTATTATTAAAAATGCAAATTAACAGAAAAAATGGGCCAAAAGTAGAAACTTGCCCAAAAACACGCTTCCCTCTGCCGAATCGCCTCATTTGTCATAGACGGGCGGGGCTTCTGTATGATATACAGTAAATCACCTTTGTAGCGACAGAAAATGCTTTTTAAAACAAATCTTGGGTTCAATTCATAACATTTGAGCTCCATCACTGGCCTTTTATGCCATAAAGTAACATGTGTTTCACTTTAGCTCCTCGCCTGCAACTGCCCTGATTTATTGCTCCAAATCTATTTAGAGGTAATCGACCCCAAAAGAGTTGGTTGCGCCCCCACTCACTCATTCTCACAATAAAGTCGACTATTTCACTTTTTCTCCATATTCTCATTTTCTATGTAAACATTTTCTTCACATACTGAATATTTCACGCTTAAAGGTATTTTTTAAGGATTCAGCAGTCGTCTGCGAGTTGTTAAATGCAGCTTAGCCTCAGAAATGTCTCTGCTTAACTGTGTCTGGCACAGAGAGCTTGCACTTAACATCAACCTTACTGTATATGTTCCCTTTAATTCTGCTTTCTGCCATCACCTCTTCCTTCATCATTGACCACACCATGAATTATATAATACCCCGCCTTCAGCCTTATCCCCACTGATGTACAATATCAATATATGTGTGAGATACAGATCACTATCTCCAGGGTTTGGGGGTGCAGGAGTATAGAGGGGCCAGTGGGGTTCCTGACTCATGTACAATATCAGTATACAGTATGTGTAAGATACAGATCATTGTCCCCCAAGGTTTGAGGGTGCAAGAGTATAGAGGGGCCAGTGAGGTTCCTGACTGATGTACAATATCAATATATGTGTGAGATACAGATCATTATCCCCAAGGTTTGGGGGTGCAGAAGTATAGAGGGACCAGTGGGGTTCCTGACTGATGTACAATATCAATATACAGTATGTGTCAGATACAGATCATTATCCCCAAGGTTTGGGGGTGCAGGAGCATAGAGGGGTCAATGGGGTCCCTGACTGATGTACAATATCAATATATGTGTTAGATACAGATCATTATCCCCAAAGTTTGGGGGTGCAGGAGTATATAGGGGCACATGGGTTGTGTGAGGCTGACTCATGCTTGCCACATGTTTTGGCTCAGGCCCCCGGCACAGGTTGGGGCCCAATATAACAGTTGTAATTGAAGGAAGGAATCATTATAGTTGAGTCTGGGAAGAAACAGTTTTTGGAGTCAGTGGATGAAACAATTTGGGGGGACTGTGGGGTTAATCTGTCTCTCTCTCCTCCTCTGTGGAACCAGGCAGGGGTAGGCTCATTGGGTGGGGCCCAGACTGGGATCGCCTCCACTGAAAGAGCTGAATGTGAAGAGCACATAGTTCCCCTGACTCTATCTTTAATATTCAGTTTCAATTAATGTAAATGAATGGGCTATTGGGTCCAATTCTGAAAGGAAGGGGGGGGCTGCACTGGTCCCCTGATCCGATCACTCCCTGTAACTTTAATTAAACGGCAATGAAGTGAAATCTCTTCCATAAATAAATGCCACCCACTTGTATGTTTGTGTATTGGGAGTAGGTTTGCCACCTTTTCTGGAAAAAAATACCGCCCTTCCTATATATTTATCTTTCTTTTATCCTATTAATAACATTGGGATCAACCATCATTTTTACCGGCCAGGCCGTAAAATACCGGCCAGGTGGCAACCCTAATTGGGAGTCAGTGGCGCAGAACCCTTGAAAGTTTTGGAAGGGTTACTGCCTTCTCTGCTCTCATTTCCCTACAGAAATAGGGATTGGTAGCACTAGATAGGTACCTAATATATAGGGACACAGACAAGAGGAAAGTTTTGGAAGGGTTACTGCCTGCTCTGCTCTCATTTCCCTACAGAAAAAGGGATTGGTAGCACTAGATAGGTACCTAATATATAGGGACAAAGACAAGAGGAAAGTGTTGGCAGGGTTACTGCCTGCTCTGCTCTCATTTCCATACAGAAATAGGGATTGGTAGTATTGGACCTAATATATAGGGACAGAGACAAGAGGAAAGTGTATCAGTCAGACACATTTTACCCAGTCTGTGTGACTAGTGGATTATTAGACAGACAGATGACGATGAGCAGGTTTTTTGTAAATGTTGAAGGAAACAAAGTTACAAATAATTTTATGTTACGAAAGGGTCAAATAAGAAAGAAGATGGACTGGACCAATGCCATTGAGGGGGTGGAGTGTGATTACAGCAGCAAGTGATTTAACTGGCACAAGATTCTCTAAATTCCAGGTTTTTACTGTCCCACGGAGCATCTGTGTATACCATGCCCTGCTCTTGGGAAACACAGAAGGTCCCTCCTTATTGTCTATAAATAGGGTGGGATCCAGAATTGTGTTGCCCTTCAAAATAACTGTTCCACGACAATTACTTTAGGAGAATTATATATATAAGAAAATCTACAATTATTCCACTAATATATGTATGTGCCCGTTACGTGACCTCTAGCTAAATAACCCCACCAGTCCCTTCCCAGAAACTATTATCCCACTGTTACTATAAGCACCATCTCTCCCTACTATACCTGCTATCCCACAGTCACACTCCATTCCTAGTGACTATTATCCCACTGTTACTGTAGGCAACATCTCTCCCTACTATACCTGCTATCCCACAATCACACTCCCTTCCCAGACACTATTATGCCCACTGCTACAATAGGCATCATCTCTCCCTACTATACCTGCTATCCTACAGTCACACTCCCTTCCCAGAGACTATTATTCCACTGTTACTATAGGCACCATCTCCCCCCCCATACCTGCTATCCCACTGTCACACTCCCTTCCCAGAGACTATTATCTCACTGCTACTATAGGCACCATGCCCCCCCCCATACCTGCTATCCCACAGTCACACTCCCTTCCCAGAGACTATTATCCCCACTGCTACTATAGGCACCACGTCTCCCTACTATACCTGCTATCCCACAGTCACACTCCCTTCCCAGAGACTTTTATCCCACTGTACTATAGGCACCATCTCCCCCCCCCATACCTGCTATCCCACTGTCACACTCCCTTCCCAGAGACTATTATCTCACTGCTACTATAGGCAACATGCCGCCCCCCCATACCTGCTATCCCACAGTCACACTCCCTTCCCAGAGACTATTATTCCACTATTACTATAGGCGCAATCTCTCCCTACTATACCTGCTATCCCACAGTCACTCTCCCTTCCCAGAGACTATTATCCCCACTGCTACTTTAGGCACCATCTCTCCCTACTATACCTGCTATCCAAAAGTCACATTTCCTTCCCAGAGACTATTATCCCACTGCTATTTTAGGCACCATTTCTCCCTACTATATTTGCTATCTCACAGCCACACTCCCTTCCCAGAGACTATTATCCCACTGTTACTTTAGGCACCATTTATAAATACATGTTAATATTAATTATAATAATTATATACACATATATATATATATATTTGTATATATATATATATATATATATATATATATATATGTATATATATATATATGTATATATATACCATATATAGAAAGGTTCCTGTGCGGAACCAAAATGTCGGCATAATAAACCTTTTGTTCATTCACTAAATCGATTTTTTCCTCTTTTTTGAAAATCATGTTAGTGCCAGTACTTTGGAGTATCTATCTATAATTTTTTCACTAGAGCACCCAGGTCATATAATTACATAATATATATATAATTATGGGAAATTACTAGCCATACTGGTTTTGTATTTAGAGTTGAGACAATTCAGTCTGTTCTGCTCATTGGAGCTAAATTGGTAACTTGTGGCTAATAAATTCTAATGAGCGGTTGCCCCTAAAATAAATGATTTGTTTTTTGTTGCTGGATGTCACACAGATGAGGCCAACATTACACATGCACCCACAGTATTGTGTGTATGTAAATATTTCATGAAATTTTCAAATTGTCTAATCAGAATAAATTGCCATTTAATAACTTATGGTTAGTTATTTGAATTGTGGGAGAGTACTGAAAGGTAAATACGCAGCAGATTCATTATTAATAACTTTCATTTAATTGCTGATTAGTCTCAATAAGCTTCTCTTGAAAAGCCATCAAGCCTCTGTATTACCTGCAATGTGCAAACAGGCAAATTAATCAGGGAAAGGACAATGTACAATGAGGTTCTAGGGTTCCTTGATGTTCCCAAATGTGCCGTAGACACACTGTTATACAGTTCATATATATATCTACCACTCATGGACAAGAGAGTGGAGCCCTCCAATAACAAACTATGGTACAGTCCTATCTTCACTATTTGACTTTGTGTCTCCCCCCAGTTTAGGTTTGGAATGAGTTTGCGGTGCCTCCTGTTAACACAGAAACAGTTTAGTCATTAGGCAGTGAGCGCATTGGGCCCAGATCATTATTTTCATTGATACGCTTGTTATAAATATGTCTGCCATATCCCGGCAGTTTATTAAGTCTTAAAAAGTCAAAGCTGATTTGAAATAATAAGATTTGACACTAGGGACTTTGAAGTTGCCTCGCGACACACTTGCATTAAGGTTCCGCATTTATATGCGACTCAGCCACGAGAAAACACAAAGCTCATGTGGCAGGAATCCTTCCCTTATTGCTGCCTTTTAAAGGGCATAATGACAATATTTAAGCAAATTAAAAATAATTTGTAGCTCTGCTGAGCCGTCACTTTGTGGGGGGAGAGTGGTTGGAAAATCAGCGGTCATTTTGCCACTTGTCCCCATCGCCTCTCGGAATAGTTAATATCTGTTATGATCCCAGTTCAGCAGGGAAGGGACCCCCATGTTGGTGACATTTATTCTTTTTCTCTAAAGTTAAAATTGGCCCCCTGTTGTATCTGGAGAACCGCCCTCACAAAACATGGTGTTAAAGGCCAAGAAATACAGAAAATGAAATGCAATTCCAGCAAGTAAATTCCAAGTTCTCTCAATGTATTTAATTCCGTGCCATTCATTGTTTAGGGCTTTACTGTACCAAGGGTTTTCTCCCGCCTCCTCAAAGGATCCTTGTACAGTATATAGTAGACTCCCAGATTGTGGAACAAAACATTCAGAGTGTCCTGGGATCCAGTCTAGGTGAATACCTATTAAAAATGAGTATTGGACTGTGCTTTCTAGGGCCCACCAGAGAACCGTAGATTTGCACCTACTCGGACATTCTCCAGTTTAGTAGCAGTCACATCCAACTCTAGTTACAACCAAGGTTCATCATGAGCACACTATCTGAGAGATGTATCATCCAACCAGGTTCTTGCTTCTCCTCATCCATAGTCTTTAGTTGGTTTGTGCTTCCACTAATTCCATCACTACAATCCAACCAATGTATTAACCCCTGTATGGAGAAAAGAGGAGAAGACTGGCTTGCCTTGGGTTTCAAACCCCCTGGCTCTGGGCTTGAACCATAAAAAATTCAGAGGACTTTTCATATAGATTAGGAGTTCAAGCTTTTCTTGAAGGTCAAACCATTGTCCTGGGCCTCCTAAGGAGATCCATCTTTTGTTTAAGGACTCTTTAGGTCAGATATAGGAAATTATAAATGTTTCATCAATTCACTCATAATTTCAAGAATATTTAAGTAAAGAAATACAAATTCACCTCTGACCTCATTCTAAATAACTGATAGAATAAACTTAGATTTATCTAGTAGCCGATTCTCCCCACTTCTTACCAACACTCCTTCAAGCTAAGTCCCTCCTGTCACTGCTCCAAGCTGGGGTCCCAGCCCATCTGTTTGTGAACCATGGTCTTACAGTAGTTGTCAAGCCCCACTAGAATGACCAACCTTTGGCCATGGCCCCTTTGAATGCCTAACCTTTGGTCATGGCCCCTTATCTTATAATATGGGAACAGCTTTAGGGAAATATTGATGCATCAGTGATTCAGACATGCTTCTGTAAATATCTAGAACAGAAAATACATAATCACCATAGATCTCACCCTAACTGACCTTTAAAAAGGACTTTAAGATTTAAATAGAAAAGTAAATGGCGAATCTCCCCATTTCTCATTTTTAATACCCTTCTTGTCATAGTTTCAAGCCCTCCAGAGCTCCCAACCCTGCAATTTTGGAACCACTAACTCTTCCAAACAGAGGTTAATGCATTGACTGGACTGTAGGGTTGGAAGTAGGTGCAGATTGACACACTTGCCTTAGGTACCAAAGCCCCATGAGACTACTTTGGGCCTGAACCCTCAAAAAATCATAACATGTTTTATATAGAACTATGGTTGTCAACATTTTTAGTTGAAACCTCACTTGAAGGTTCTTGGACAAGGGCTCCTCTTTGATGGTCCGACTTTTGTTCAGGACACACAGTACACATACAGTAAGTGATGGCTCAATAGTCATACTCATAGTTTTCAAAACTTGCTAGTTAACAAATACACCTCAAATCTCACCCTACTGACCATCAAGTTGGTCTTTGAGGTGCATCTACTGTAGTAGAGCAAATGGTCAGTGTCCTCAATTCTCACCATTTTCTTTGTCCTCTCACCTGCCACTGATTTAAGAACCCCAAGCTTTTTCTTATAGATAGTCCCTAATCTTTAAGCAATTATTGCCCTGGGGAATCACTGCCTTGCAGGTTCTGGTACAGGGTCTTTATATGGTGGCTGCTTTGTGTTAGGTGATGCCTCATTATCGTATCATTCCTATCAATTCAGATTCCTTCCATTCCTCAACTGATTGATCCCCCTGGTTACAGTGTAGGAATCACTCCTACCCCTGTTCCTCATCCTTTGTAGCTGCTGCCCTCCAAAGATTTATACTAACAAGGAGGTGGGGGGCTGTTTAACAAAGAACACGCCTCTTGTACTTAAAGCTACATAGCATCAGGGGAGGAGAAGTGCGCAGTCTTTGTCTCATTTCTTTATAACCACTGAATGGTTTTAGTTTTAAGATAAATATATATATCATATGACATTCTTTTGGTTTGTATATCACAAATTAGCCATTTTTTTCTTTAAAAATATTTTTTTTTATTCTTGTTTTTAGGGCTTTCTGACCCAGGCCATGAATATGCACTTCCTAGTTCAACAGGGACAAGCAGACTGGGTTTGAGGGTCATTTAGGGACAAGATTATAATTTTTTTAGGGGGGGTTATCGATACCCTCATCCATTTAGTCTAAATCTGCAACCTATCCCTCTCTGTCTTCTTTTTAAACAAATTGTTATATTTATTATATTATATTATCCATTTTTGTTTTTCCTATTAATACAATATTTCATAACAAATGCTTATTTTACGTTGATAAATCATTTTATCATGATGAAATAATAAATATCTAAGTTTTAGATTTATAATTATATATAAGATGTGATTAAAATATGGCAATTCACAATTGTGTTTCCTTTTGTTTCTGAATTTTTTTCAGATAGTATCAAAATAAAATAAAATTTGAGAGAAAAATTAAAGAAATTGAATGTAACATTGACTTTTGTTGTTTTTTATATATCGGGATTTCCGTGTCACAGAGAGTTTGTGCTCAATAGCTGACAGTGTTAAATTCATGACTAAATGAGATGCCTGAAGCCAATATTTAAGTGTTTTCGAGAGAGAGATGCCTCCTCCCTATTAGATGATGCTCTCCCTTTAAAGGACAAATTATAATGTTGTATTGGTAATTGGTGGTTATGGGAGGAATCTTCTGTTATCGGGCCAAAGCCAATAAAGTAATATATGCTCCTAATTGTTAGAATTAGATTCTTTGTTTTATTGCATGACAAGTATTTTGATACCCGCCATAACAAGTTACAGCTCCTTAATTTCCCTTCACTTGCTGAAAGATATAATTACTAAATAAATTGCCTTTTCTGCTGAAATATTACCAAAAAACATTTCCAAGCTGTGTTGTCTTTCGAGGGAAACTGGTGCAAATGTGTTGCAATTATAACCTACTTAGTCATTCTGTGGCGGCAAATACGGCCTGCAGTCTCAAAACAGTAATCAGCGGTGCTGGGTAAAGTGCTCGGCTCATTTTCATTTTGTCTCAGCTCTAACCGGGTCCAACACCAAGAAGCAACCTAGATGCAGCTTCTGCCTTTGACCTTCTGCACAATGTGAAGTTTTCCTGGAGGTCCTTCATTTAGTTTCATCTTCATAAGGGCTTTTCTTGGATCATTCAATACAAAATCGTGACATAGAGACTTTAGACCTACAAGATCCCATTTCCACGCTTCTGAACTTCAAGTTCCTTGTTTATGCCCTTGAGGTCTTAATGAGGCCACCATCTGATGACCTTGTGTATCTGAGTTTCTTGTGACCTTCAGGAAGTCATGTGTTGACCTGAAACCTTTTGTTCCTCAACTCCAAGCAGATCTTCAGCATCAACTTAAATAAAAATCGAAAAGTAATTGAAATATAAGAATTCCACCCAAGTGTTGGTGCCTTTGGATACTTGTGCCGTCATCTCCATAAACTTTGTAAGCGGTTCCAGATGTGTGTCATTTTGTTTGCTATCCCCGTGGCCTCATTATCCTCAACACTCTATGGTTGTATTGCGGTGTTATAACAATGCCTCTTGCAGCACCTATATCTAGAGATGTAATTGAATCAGAAAAGGTATTTTTTTATTGACTGTATGTTTCGGATAAGTGGATTATTAGCAGCGGTATATTCTTGAAAAACGCAGGGAATTTGGGGAATTTGTGGAGACTGGAATAGCCAAAATGTGACAGAATAACTCATATTTATGTTTTTTTCCCGCTGTAAAAAATGAATACTTTGGCAATCACGTCATGCTAAGTGCAACGCTGCACATTCATGCCATTGTTAATCCTCTGGCGACACCTCATAGAACAAGAAGAAAAAAGTCTCCCAATCATGGCTTTTTGGCAGTGTGTTGTTTCTGCTACAACTTTCCCCCTCTTAGTTGTATTAATGTTTCCTGTTTTGTCCAGAACCAACAAACATTTTCTGCCTTTTTCTGTTCTATGGTCTCCGCATAGGGATCTGAAATTCCGCGGATCTACCACGACCAATTTGCTGACTGTGCATATGATTTTGTCTGTGACCAATGTAAATTTGCCCACTCAATTAGGACAGCCTTGGCAAATATAGACATGACATAATACTCGGTGATTGCTCTACATTACCTGGGCCTGTTCCAGTGAGTGGGCTGCTTTCTGATTCCAAGATTTATATCTGGCTGAACCTACAGAGGCGTAACCAACGGTGGCTAACCAGATTAGTCTCTACCTCTATTTCATCTCTCTCTCTCTCTCTCTCTCTCTCTCTCTCTCTCTCTCTCTCTCTCTCTCTCTCTCTCTCACCAGCACATTCTGCAGGCCTTGTGGCTCATGGAGATTCAACAAGCCAAGTCAATTATGGAATTAGGAGCAGCAGGGGGCTGATTTTGCTGACCCCTGGCCTAGAGAAGCTCCCATACATTTCAATATAAATACCAACATGATAGTTAAAGGGACTGGCTGCAGAAGTTCCCTTTCATTTATCAGCCAGGAAGTGAGTTGGGAGCAATTTCACACTGACCTATGGGTGTTAAGAAGCAGAGGTCAGAGATGGACACATGATAACAGAGAGAAGGCTATCCACATGTTTTCATGATGAATTGTGGGGAAGGAATTTGCTGTTTAACTTTCAGGTTCTTTATGATCTTAGTAAGTTCAAACTTTGACCTTCCAACATAAACCAGATCCTAAAATGAAGTCAGTCCCTGGAGCAAGACTGTTAGAAACAAGAGAGATGCTCCAATGACTTGAATTTATACATATCCTTGACCCGACTACTGTCTCTTTCTACCAATTAAAGATTATTATCAAAACAAAACTTGATATGTATGGTCAGATTTCAGTTTCATACGTTGGCTTCATACATCATCACTTGGCTGTTAACAGTGGAACAACCAGGCTTCCTACTTCTTCAAACAAGTTCCAATCTATTAAGGGAACTGTATTACAGGGGCACGTCCTTCGGAGCCACCAAAACTCCTGACTCGCAAAAGATCCCTGAATAAATTTGGAAACGGTGGTCTTCTATGGGGGTTAAGAGGCCCCCAACTCAACAACCAATGGAGCTACATTTTTTGAGCAGAATCTGCTAAAAAAATTTAAACATTTTGAAAAAATTAATTGGGATGAAAGTTTTAAATAAGTCTTGGTGTCACAGTGATGAGCATCAACCCAATACGCCCTTACAATCCAATTTGGAATGGGTTATATATGCATAATAAGGAATGATATTGTAGCTATTGACATTCGAGCTTTTTGTGTGGCTCCAAACACTCACCCCAGTTTTCCTTTTCCCCAACAGATTCTACTTGTGTGGAGAAAATTCTCTCCAAAGACTGGAAAGACAAAATGGATCGGCTGAACACGAGTGAGCTTCTCTGGGAGATTAAAGGTACGGCTCTGCGTTATTCATTTATTGGAATCTCCTTTTAAAGAGTCTGTAATTAAGTTTTTCCCCCCTAGAATTCCAATATAATAAGAGGCACCTTTTTGGCTGTTGCAGCTGTGTGCAAATGACATCACTTGTGTGGTGGAAATAACGGGTATCGTGCCTGTTTCGGTCCAGGCTGGAGATGTCCATTTTATTGAATTTAATTGCAAAAGTTTTTCTTGGCATCACAGAATAATTGTTCACAGAGGAGCAAAGTTTTGGACTAGTTTGTAATTGGGGTGCAGCTTGTGCATGGGTGGGCTTGCAGTGTTGCTTTTACCTATTTCATTGTGGAAAGAATTAAATTTGCCCTTAAGTTGGGTTCCACAGAGCAGTTGTTTCATTCACCTTCACTGCCCCCCCTCCCATTATCCTAGCTACCACCTCCACAGTAATGTTTTCCCCTTCACTGTGTCACAAGGGGTAGGAAGACTGGTTTCAGGGTGCCGCAGAATTAAGTGCCTCTGTACATAGATTTAAATTGTAATTTGTAGCGTACAGAGCCCTTTGCCTCGCTGCAGCTGTCATATTTTACTCCTGTTTAAAGAGTTTTTGTGCTGAAGATTAGCATGCAAATTAGCTGCAGCTGCAATTAGCATAAAAAATAATGTAGTTACCGCAAGCATTGTGGATCATTTCCGTCTGCCATAAACACTTGGGCATGCAAATGCTGTCTGCTGCCATATTTCTCAGCATTCTTCTTCTGTAATAGTGTGAAAGGAACCTTCTACCCCCCCCTCATCCTTATCCCTACAAACCTCTATGTATAGCTTCTTTTCCGATTTAAATTAAGTCCTGCTTGAGCCCCACAGTAGAGTGTAACTCTGTGGACCCAATATTGTCTGTGTGTTTTGTTTCTGGAATTTTTGTGGGATGTTTATTTGCATATAATCCTGTATCGAATTCAAATAAATCACAGAAATTGTCATTATTTGTCCAGTACTGCTGTTCTTTTCTGTATATTTGTATTTATACATATGGGAGGAGGTGCCATATTGATTCCCGTAGACAGTACAGTATGAGGGTATAGCTTATTGTGTGCCCAGAAAATTCCTTCTCTGTATATTTGTATTTATACATATGGGAGGAGGTGCCATATTGATTCCCTTAGACAGTACAGTATGAGGGTATAGCTTATTGTGTTTCTAGTAGTTAGAAGAGAACAAGGTGCTCCAGAATAAACTATAAATGACTCACCGAGTAGAAAATGTGGTCCGGATGCACCAGCCCCAGACCCCCAGCTTTAGGGAGCGGTACGGCAAAAGGTAGAAGCAGGACTGACCGGCACTCAAGGATCCACAGGACCAGAGAAATTCAATTAAAAAATATTTTTATTTATACAAAGTTAAAAATATAAATCTGCATCTTCATCCACCCTACGCGTTTTGCACCCATCCAGGGCGCTTTGCTTATTGTGTGCCCGGAACATTCCTGTATATTTGTATTTATATGTAGGTGTAGGAGCTGCCATATAGTTTTACAGTATAGTACAATTTGATACACTGTAACTAAACGAAAGAGAAAGTGAGAGGGAAATCCCCTCCAATAGGAGCCTTGGCTTTGTCCTGCCCTGTCGAATGCACCAATGAGGCTAAGCCACAGCTCTGTCCAAAAATTGCCAGCTATTCCCCCGCTTTGCCGTCTCCGTTGTCCCGTTATTTTAATACTCGATGCAGCGAGCAGCCCTTTCCTTGTCTCCACTCTTTAGTAAGTGACTCATTAACGTGCTGTGAAAAGGCAGCTGTACCAGTCGTTAGTCGTTGACAATGATGTCTTAATAGGAAGTAAATTGTAATGAAGATATCAGCTAATCTGATGGTTTAATTACCTTCCCAAGGAGCTCTAAAAAAGGTGTAAAAAACAGGCCGAGCCTCAGGCATCAGAAAATCTGGCATGTGGTGTCAGTGTGTCTCCCCCGTGTAACAGGCTGGGGTGCAACGAGCCTTAATGGCTCACTTCTGCCTGTTTATTTGTTCCTGTTACCCAAGAGCTTGTCTCATTCTGACATCTGCGTTGCTCCTTTTGATTTTCGGTGGAGCCGAGCCAGGTAGATTTAGCGATGTATAGATTAAAATTGTGCTTGTGGAGGGGGCTCAAAACCTGTGTTCTCGGTGTAGGGAATCTACTCACTTTATTTTCCAAGTCTTTCTCAAGCATTGTATTTCCATAGGGAATTCTCTCTGATATTCCTGAAACATATAAGGGGATTGAAATTGAGGGGCTTCCAGGGGCAATAATGTGGCATATTTCCCCCTCTTCCTAAACCTACAGGGAAAATCAATCATCTTTACCTGATTTCTTCTGTGCTCATCTAGGGCCTCTAGGGGGCAGTGTTCTCAGTCCGATGGTGGGCACTTACTAGAGAAATCTCCTTGTATCACTAACTAGAGAAATCTCCTTGTATCACTAACTAGAGAAATCTCCTTGTATCACTAACTAGAGAAATCTCATTGTATCACTAACTAGAGAAATCTCATTGTATCATTAACTAGAGAAATCTCCTTGTATCACTAACTAGCGAAATCTCCTTGTATCACTAACTAGAGAAATCTCCTTGTATCACTAACTAGAGAAATCTCCTTGTATCACTAACTAGAGAAATCTCATTGTATCACTAACTAGAGAAATCTCCTTGTATCATTAACTAGAGAAATCTCATTGTATCACTAACTAGAGAAATCTCCTTGTATCACTGTAGTTTCAGTAGCTGAACAAATCGTTGTGTGTCACTTAGGGCTACAGAAATCAGTGTGACTGTACTTACAGTATCAGGAGGATACAAAGTGTTACTGTACTCAGTGTTGCCATTTGCTTCCCTGGAGATTCGCTTTTCAAGCCTGTACCCTTCGCTTGCCTGTTCAGTGGGTGTAATAAGGGCAGACCCCTCTTTTTATTCAAATTGCGCCCTGGTGGTTATTAACATTTGTTTTGCCGCCACTGTCTCTCTTTCTCTCTCGCAACAGGTGCGCAATTAATTTATAAGTAAAATATTATCTGCCGCCCAAATTAGCCTGGGTGAGAGCACAGCCATTTGATTAAACAATCAGCGCAGACACTTAAAATGCACTTGATTTCCGCAGGAATGACTCCGACTCTGGCAGAATTTTCTGCAAAAAAATGATTGTTTTCATTGTTTGTGGTATGGACTGCAAGTGGCAGCTTGGTCCCCTAACTGTCAGGCTGCGTTACACCAGGCAAAGTTTATTCCTATAAAAGAATCCGTTACACCAGCAGCAGCCGAAGCCTTTTTGCCCGTGAGTTCCGTGGAAATAGTTCTGCATTCAGTTAGAAAACCCAAAGGTCGGAAACCTAAAACCTGCTGTTTTTTTTTGTTAATAATTCAGTTTGTGAGCGAGAGGACAGGCAATAGGAATATAAAGGTTGGCTGACACGGAGGGAGGTTTATTTGAGAGACGCTGAACGAGGCAGCAAGAGCCATGGAGCGAAGGGGCTGAATCTGGCTCATGCTGAATCCACCCAGCAGCTGAAGTGCATCTGTCAGGCTCCAAGTCCATGTAGGTAACTGCTCTCTTATCGCGATCTTTGCCATTCTGAGGCTTCTGTCAGCTGCACGCGCCCCCCTCCAAAAAGAAAAAAAAACTGGATGAATTCCAATTCGCAGAAATTAGGCTGGAAAAAATATTAAGACGATCCCTTAAACTCTTTTATCCTGAAACTGTCGCCAGGGGACGATCTGCCTCGATCCCTCACTGGGCCGATGTGCTTTTAAATGCAGGAGACGTACAGGTCACTAGCAAACTTGTTTTATATAAAAAAAAAGTTTTTTTTAAATTATAAAAAAATATAATTTATTTTCTAAATATTCAAAAATATTTATTTGTTATTTTAGCAGGCGAGTGTATGTCATTTGCCCGAATGGAAAGCGATTTAGGACTTCTTCCTCTTCTCCCTTCCCCTCCTCCTGCCTTTTCTCTCTTTTCTCCTTTTTTTTGGATATCTTTTTTTTCATTTATATGTTTTTTAGTTTGTGGAAATATTTGAAAGAACAAATCGTAAATGAATATGCATTGAAATTCCATTTCTGTACAAAAATTCCATTATATATATATACATATATATATATATATAGTGTGTAGTATTTTTATTATTTTTACCTGTGCCTAAAATGTTCCTTAGTACAGTGTAATAACCCCTGACTACAATCTTCTATTTTCTTTATTAAGTTTATTGTGTGTGCAGTAGTCACCTTGCCCAAAGAGCTTACACTCTGGTGCATGGAGATGAAAGAACTTGCCCAAGGCACATACACTGGAAAAATGTTTATTTTCAGGCTCCCAAGAACTTTTAATCCACAAAATATTTTTCAAATTAATATTAAAAAGATTTTTAAGTGTTTTTAGTGCTGGCATTCATTTTTATTTTTACATTTTTTTACATCAAATAACGCAGGAACAGTACAAAAACTAACAAAGTAACAAAAGCTATACATGAGTACATTTTATAAAAATATGATTTATTTAAAAAAAAATGATATTTTTATTAGAAAAATATTTAATTTAAAAAAAAGTTTATTCTTTTGTAAAAATGTATTAAAAAAATATAATTTTATACTATTATGCCAAATGTGTTTTTAAGAATAAATAGAAATGGAAAGAAAGTGGACAGTTGTCTGAATCTTGTATATTGTGGCACATTGTATCTATAGAAGAGAGAGCACTTGGCTTTGGGAATATTCAGTAATGCGATGCCGTCTGCACTAATGTAAAGGCATTAAACTGCGAGCGAGACCTTATACAGTATATACTTGTGAGTGAAATGTTTGGCTTTGCCGGCTTCATTACCAGAAGAAAATGCAGGTTTTATGTGAGACCTGGCAGAGCCGTGAGCCAGAGGTGGTGCCGTTATACAAAGGGCCCCTCACATAAGAAACGGGCGGGAAAAAAAACACATTTCTGCCCTGAAATTTTGGAGACCTTTGATTCAAGTTGGAGGGGGGGGGGGAGATTGTAACGCGACACAAACAGAAGTTTATTAACAGGAAAATGCTGAAGGGGAGAGAGTGAGGGGCCGAAGCAGGTTTGGGGTTGGCAGGCATTGGAGCAGGTTATAGTGGGCGCTAATAAAGAAAATAGTGAAATTCCCTATAAAATGAATATGGAGATTTTGCAGGTTGTGACTGTGCAGGTTGTGACAACAGAACAAGACATTGTGACCAAAAATCACAGGAAGTTGCCTGAGGTGTCGGTGGAACGAAGTATAAAGTGTCTCAGACAATAGCGCCAAATCCGACACACGTTTCTCTGTTTTAAGAACTGGGGGGGAAACCTGTGGTTGAAACTGTAACGTTTATGTCAAGAGACTGGTTTCGTCTTTCCGTGAGTTGGCCAGGAGAAGGTTCCTTGGAATAGTATACAAGGTGATGGCTCATCCCAATCCGAGAGAGAGAGAGATTTCCTGCACTTGGTTTTGCCTTTAGTTGCACAATGCTAGGGGTCCATGGGGGGGGCAGAATAAATGCCCCAGGGAACTATTTGTTGTTGGGATGTTTTTATGCACTGAGTGACCCTGAAGGTTTGGTTTCTTGGAAGGCCAATGCATTGGGGCCAAGACATAGAGGCCTTGTTTGGTTAATGAAAGCCTCATCTGGAACCAACTACTGTGCCCACGATCAGGCCAAATCCAACATATCCCTGTTCTGTACAAACCCAGGCAATTCCATTTCTGAGGGACAGCCCTGTCAAACCAACCAATCCCAATTCAACATGTAAACCTACCCAATCACAGATCTGAGCAACCCCTACCCAATCACAGATCTGAGCAACCCCATCACTGAATCACTCATCCCCCCTCTCTACATAGGGAATCCCATAACCCGACTGTGTTGGGTTGGGACTGGTTAATAATTTTCACCCTATTTTATATATATATATATATATATATATATATATATATATATATATATACACATATACCCACTGTGTATATATATATAGATATATATATATATAGAGCGATAAGGAAGATAAGCACTCCAATATTACTGGTCAATAATCATTTATTCCACTGTGCATACCAACGTTTCGGTCCACGTTTGGACCTTTATCAAGGATCATATATATAGTCAATCCAAAAGTGACGGCACTCGCAGGAAAAGAAATTGCAACAATCCAATAAGTTGAAACCATAAAGGTTTATTGTGATCCTACGTTTCGGTTCCTTCTTGGAACCTTCGTCAGGGAAAGGTTCCAAGAAGGAACCGAAACGTAGGATCACAATAAACCTTTATGGTTTCACCTTATTGGATTGTTGCAATTTCTTTTCCTGCGAGTGCCATCACTTTTGGATTGACTTTATGGTTTATATTTAGGCTGGCACCCAGGCTGTACAAACCATGTAACCAAAAGTGTCTCTATTTGCCAAATTCAGATAAGTTCTCTTTAATCCAATTGTTCCTTAAAGTTGTATAATGATAGTGCTGGGTTAATTTGTTTAGTTCAATATATATATATATATATATATATATATCTATATATATATATATATATTGAACTAAACAAATTAACCCAGCACTATCATTATATATATATATATATATATATATATCTATATATATATATATATATAGATATAGATATAGATATATATATATATATATATAGATATAGATATATATATATATATATAGATATATATATATATATATATATATATATAATGATAGTGCTGGGTTAATTTGTTTAGTTCAATATATATATATATATATATATAGATATAGATATAGATATATATATATATATATATATATATAGATATATATATAGATATATATATATATATATATATATATATATATAGATATATATATATATATATATAGTCTGTTGTGTTGTGTTGGCTCATTGCTGGTGCTATGATATGTATTCTCAGTGGGCAATAGACAGTCACTATTTATTGGGCCTGTGGGGGGTTGTTTGGGCCTCTGTGTAGCTGAAATACCAGAACCTATTCTGGATCTGAGCCCAGACCTGATTCTGAGTTGCTGAATGTGTTGCTGCTTTTATAGGAGAAGTATTGCCAGGTACCCGCTCTGATGTCAATAGAATGGCAGGGGTTGTTTCCCTCCCATAGAAATACATGGAATTATGTTGGGAAATGTGTTTTTTTTTATGAGGTTATTTGTACAGGTGGGCCCAACACCCTTGAATTCCAGACTCTCTTTGTGCCCCTATTCCTAAAGTAAGCAGGGGAATGGGCCTTGTGCCCCCTGCCAGTCTTTGTGTTTACATATCCCATACTAGTCTAAAAAGTAAACCTAATAAAGGGGTATGTAATAGGATTGTAGTGTCAGGCACCCACTATGAATGCTGGTGACGTGGGTCAGTGGTGATGTGTGTGAGGCTGTGCTATTGAAGGCAGTGTCAGCGAGTCCTTTTCTGCACTGCTGGTTCTCCTGAAACAATGTAGCAGAAATCAGGTCCCTCCAGGTCTGTTAATGAGACGGTTTGTGCTACATAGTTTCTGGAGTCAGATGCATCAATGCATAGAACAGAAGCAGCCATTTACAAGCAGCAGTTACACTTGCACATAATACCTGATGTCTGTATGTGGATACGTTTGCCCCTCGCTGTTTCCCATTCAGAGGAAGAAATAGAGAGGCAATAATAAAAGAAAACTCCCGGCACCTTCTCTGTACAATGCAGCCTGTGCTCTCAGCTCACTCGCTGTGTTCTCTGCTCCGCTGTTCTGTGCCACGGAGCACAATTAGGGCATTTAGGAAACTTCTCATTGACAAAGAAGACCAAAATGAACATATGGGCCATGGAACAATGGGCATGTGATGGGAGACAAAGGGGTGTCAGTGTTCTGGTGTCAGAACTTAATCATATTGGTTCAGCTGTTGTAACCAGAGGGAGTTGAGAGAGAATACAGAGCTTTGTGGTGGGTTTCTGTATGAGAAGGGGGGCCTTTATCTTATCATGCATTCGGGGACCTTTTTCAGTTAAAAGACTTTTAAACTCGACCAGGGTCACAATGCGACGTTAGAGCGGCGGCACAAAGTGCCTTTTATATGTGTGAGGCCCCCGCGCTCGATTGTCACTTTCTTCTCTTGTTTTGCACTTTATTTATTTATTTAGCCCTTTGACTTTTCTGCAGCTTTTTCTTTTGTGACATTTGAAAGCAAAAAGGAGATCAACTGGGGGTGGGGGGGTGATAGCAATGAGCGGTGAAATAATACCCTGGCTCTGAGAAGCGCAGACATCACAGCCTGTCTGATGTGCCCAACTGACCTCCCCCCGGCCCAGCACATTGGCACATCCAGGGGGTTTCTGCATGAACCCCCACTTCTTCCTCTGATGTTGCAATTCTAATAGTTGCTCTGGGACAGACGTTAGGGCTCCGATAGTGACACGTCTTTGTCAGGCCACATCCACTTGCTTCTAAAGAGCAGAGAGTTAAATGCATGAAGAGAAGGTATATGGGTCCTGGAGACACTGTCTCACCTACTCACTGTTCTTCCTTTTGCCCCCTCCACAGGCACACCGGAGAGTTTAGCGGAGAAAGAGTGTCAGCTTTCCACCATGATCACCCAACTCATTAGCCTCCGAGAGCAACTCCTGGCAGCCCACGATGAACAGAAGAAACTGGCAGTTTCACAGATTGAGAAACAGAGGCAACAAATGGATCTGGCACGGCAGCAGCAGGAACAGGTGATGCACCCGGTGTATAAAATGACATATCTGTAAGGTGGATACCTACTGCTCTATCGGCCCCCGCAGTGCAAAAGTGGCCCCAAATATTGGGGTGGAAAACAATGGGTGAAACAACGAAATAGACAGAGGACTTTAGAAAGGTGAAGGTGCAGTGTCCCTTTAAATGGATGTTTGCTGTTGTTACAAAGAGTTGTTTGAGTGCAGTCGGGCCCCCCTTTCCCATCTCCATCAGACAGCCCCAAATTAATGTGCGTTTTTAAAGAAACTGGTATTATTGCCAGAATTATTAATTTTTGACTGTAATGTGAGTGTGGGAGGGAGGTGGCGCTGGGGGGCGCTGAACGCTCGGGTGATTTTAATAAGTTATGACTTGTGCTGTTTTATGACTTCGGATGTTTCTCCCCAAATTGGGACACAAGCCGTATCCCCTAATGGAAAATCACATAAAGGAACGGAGGGAAGGGCACAGCGGAGAGGGGGTGTCACAGTGTCACTGAGCTCCTCGCTGACGATCCAGTAATTAACTATTGACACTTGTGAATAAAGCAGCACAAATGAATCCTGACACATTTGCAGGCGAGTGATATCTTACAGCGAAGCCTCAGTAATTATATTTCAAAATGAAAATTAAATGACACTTTTAACTAGGTTGTCATGCTCAGCGGAGCAAGAATGTAGCTCATCCAATCGGCGAATCAAATCCGCTAGATTGGCCACATGGTGCTTATTTGTAATACGACTTTAATCAGCCCCGTCTGCCCACATAAACCCCATGCCCATTGGACAGGGAGAAAACTTTGATGATTCTGGCATTCAGATGGTTAATAAGGGTATTAACCATGGCAAAAGTTGTAGAGATTAAAAACAGACTGTATGCCCCCAAGAGCTTGCTATCTGTGGTATTCTCCTGCATATAGAGAGATGGAATGCTGAAAGATGGAATACATTCCCTAAAAGCAGATGGATATCAAACAGTGACATGAAATCCATCAGGTTCAACATTTCCATGTTTTATTCATCAGGAGCTGATATAAACAAATTATAGTTGTAGTGCCAGGAGCCACGTCCCAGCAGAAGAGGAAGGGGTTAGATACGAAACTGGAGGACCCACTAAAAACCAGCTGGTATCAATGAGGACATGTTGATAACAGGCTAATCCTGTCGTGTACCTGCTTCAGGTTCCATAGTCACTATGCACTGCTGCAATTTCTCCCCCCACACCCAGAACAGAGGAGTACATTTTTTTAGAGGTTTCCTGGAAACAACTCAGGGATTGCTGCATTAGAGGAAATGCGAATCTGCAACTCACTGTCTGCATTTTATCCAGCAGATCGCAAGACAGCAGCAGCAACTCCTGCAGCAGCAGCACAAGATCAACATCCTGCAGCAACAAATTCAGGTCAGTTTCCTGTTCCTCTGCGGTGTTACATTGTATCCGTGAAGACTTGACTGCAGTTATGGGAAAGCGGAGCCGGTACCATTAGATTCCATTTTGGCGTCACTGGGAGTTATTTCCCTTTGCACTTCTCTTCTTGCTCTTCATAACAGGAAGCTGCCACTGGCCTCCTAGTGTAAAGCTTCTGTAAACCCCCAGTGCAAGGAGATGATTTCATCTATCAATCTTTCTATGTTCTCGATTTGTATCTCTTTTCCCATCTCTTCTCTCTCTTTCCCACCCTATCTGTCACCCTACCCTGCAGGTACAGCAACCTCAACAGCCCTACTGGGTTACAGGGGATACTATTGTAGAAGGTCCCTCCATTTCGTGGCCCTAAACCAAAGTATGGAAGTACCCTGATGGGCCTAGATTACTGTATGTACTAGTACTGTGCCCCAGTTCTAACTGGGTATGAGCTGGGGGTCTTGTTAAACAGTAATTGGACAATTGGGTTAACAGAGGGTTGACAAGTTTCTGGATTGGGAGACTGGAGGCTTCTGACCTAGTCCGACCCCTGCTCTGTATATTACACGCAGTATATAGTATATAGTGCCAAAGGCTGTGCAGGCATGCTGGGAGTTGGAGTTCAAGAAGGTCACAGGTTGGATATGCCTAATATTGGATACTATTTTAACCGGATATTTAGACTTTCTTGGTGTTGGTGGAGCTGCAGATAAAAACCATTATGACTCCAGGCAAATGTAACTTTCCAGAAAGTGGGTGATTCTTCCGGTTTGTGGGCCCCAGGCCTTTTCTACCAAAGAACAGGAAGTAAGTGCCTGAATCTGCCACATTCCAGTATCTATGTTCCCGACTGGCTCCTTTTCACCCCACAATATATAGTTGTGCCCCGGTGTTGCAGCTGGAGGGCAGAGCATGAGGCTGTGAGAGCATGGCAGGGGGAGCAGGGAGTAGCACGTGGCGTCCCATCCGCTCTACGATAGTAATTACCGACTATTCACCAGCCAGCCATTACCATAGCAACCACCCTCATACTCCTAATGTTGCCTGGGTTCTTGTACACGGATTAAACTAAAAATAATACCAATCACCTATTGGCATCACTGTAATGTAAAGCTGAAATGGGAACAACTCCCGCCCCAATGTCTCTACTCCCAGCGCCTCACAGCCACTGATTTCATAAAGTGAATTGGGGGGAGGCGAGACTGTCATATGGCAGCTTCCACCTACATTAAAGCAGCCTTCTTAGGTGGGCTGTACTATGGACTTCTTTCATGTATAGTGTAGGGGGCTTGCAGGCCAAGCTTAGGTATGAAATTTTTTTCTTTGGAGTTTATGTCAGTATCTTCCACTTTCATCCAATAGTGTGGCCTGTTTACAGTATAAAACAGTTGGAACTCCTTGCCTCTGCCAATATGGCAGCTCCCTCCTATATGTTAAAATACAAATATACAGAGAGAGAATGTTCTGGGCACACAATAACTATACCATCATATGGCACTGTCTAAGGGAATCAATATGGCACCTCCTCCCATATGTATAAATACAAATATACAGAGAAGGAATGTTCTGGACACACAATAAGCTATACCATCATACTGTACTGTCTAAGGCAGTGGTCCCCAACCAGCAACATGTTGCTCTCCAACCCCTTGGATGTTGCTCTCAGGGTCCTTAAAGCAGGTGCTTATTTTTGAATTCCAAGCTTGAAAGCAAGTTTTGGTTGCATAAAAACTGAGTATAGTGCCAAGTAGAGACTCCTGTAGGCTACCAGTCCACATAGGGGCTACCAAATAGCCAATCACAGCCCTTATTTTGCACCCCAAGGTACTTTTTTATGCTTGTGTTGCTCCCCAATTCTTTTTACATTTGAATGTGGCTCACAGGTAAAAAAGGTTGGGGACCCCTGGTCTAAGGGAAACAATCTGGCACCTTCCACCCATATGTAAAAATACAGATATACAGAGAAGGAATGTTCTGGGCACATAATAAACAATACCCCCATACTGTACTGTCTAAGCGAAACAATATGGCACCTCCTACCCATAAGTATAAATACAAATATACAAAGAAGGAATGTTCTGGGCACACAATTAGCTATACCTTCATACTGTACTGACAAAGGGAATCAATATGGAACCTCCCTCCCCCCTTATGTATAAATGCAAATATATAGAGAAGGAATGTTCTGAGCGCACAATAAGCTATACCCTCATACTGTACTGTTTATGGGACAGGCTGGACAGGCGCCCTATACAACTTTGCACGCACTGGCGCTTGCGTGCACTCGCCACCGCACTCCCTTCAGAGCAGAGAGGGGCGACCAGACTAGGGGTAGGCGAAAGAGAGGGTATGTGCCTGGCGCCCCCCAGTTTTGCTCCCTAGGCATATGCCTACCTCTAGTTCCGGCCCTGCTAAGGTAATCAATATGGCACCTCCTCCCATATGTAAAAATATACAGAGAAGCAATGCTGTGGGCACACAGTAAACCTGTGTTTTCCTATTAATTAAACAGTGTGTTATAAAACTTTGGAATACTGAATATTTATAGTTTAAAGGGACATTAATGCACAATAAAGAGTGTGTGAGCGTGAGGAAGCAGCAAAGCAGAGAGAGCACACACTTATAGAGAGTCACAGAGGCTTCTCCTTTCTGCGTGTGATTAAGCACTAGAGAGTGGAGTGCTCTGGGAGTGGAATAAAGGCTGTCTCCTTATGTGAAGAGCATGTCGAAAGATCAGGAATAATTACATTGCACATTAGCCCCGTGTCCTGCCTGACCTGCTTAATTAATTTTTTTTTTTTACCAGGATAATAATATATTTAAAGAGATGCCTCATCATTAAGTATCTAATTGACCTCTAATTTTAAGTTCCGGACTCTCTGTTTATTGCTCGTCTGAGTTGGTTTATCTCCTTCAACTGCTCAGTAGGGCAAGCTTGGAGTCGGAACAGCAGATGATTTGCTGTTACCCAATAGGCTACCTTTGTACATTGGGCAGAAGATCCTGGGGGGGGGAGGGGGCTGTATGGGCACAGGCACATGGTGGGCAAGGGGGCGTTTCTTGGGCAATACTGGGTATAAACCCCACCATCTTTAACACAGGAAATTCAATTTTAAACTACGCTGAGGTTGAGGAAATAAAAAATGAATTATACCATAGATTAGAATAATATAGAATGTGTATTTTAAATATTCTGAATTTCATGTTATTGCAAAAAAATCCACAATATTACCTGTAAAATAAATGGATGGGGTCAATTCATGGCGTTTGGAACAAGCTTCCTAGTTGGAATGCAATAATTGCCTCGGACATACTGTAGAAAATCAAGGGTGTTTTTTTAACATTGTTTCTGTATGCATCCTGATGCATTTTCAGCTAAAATCTACTGATGAAGTTATTTTAGATCAAAATGGTTTGCAAAAATGTCTTCTGTAATGTTAGTTTAATAACATTTTTCATATAGGCAGGAAAATATTGTAGAAATGCTGTTCTGCAACAAAGCCTGATGCGTTTCAAGCCAAATGGTTTCCTGATACATTTTACAGTACTTTTTATACAGTTTTTCTATATTCGGCTGATGGGTGATGGTGATGTTTTATTTTTAAAACACTGTGCAATTTTAGTGCAACAGAAATAAGAACATAATCAGGAAATTGTTTATGTAGAGGGTTGTTTAATACGACATATTCTAATTTGATTCAGCCTAAAGTCTTTGTCTGGGAGGTTTTTTGATCAAAATGCATTGGGACAAATCAGTTTCTACAATAACATTTCCTCGAATCTTATTGTGAGCCGTATGCAGTTTTTTCTCTACTTGATGCATGTGTTTGTGTTTGAAACGCGTTTCTGGATAGCACATTTCAGGTGCAATAATTGTCCCAGATGTGGGTACACAAAAAACACATAGCCCACCATGTTTTCACATAAAAGACTTCCCTGAAGGACACCTTTAACATCAACTTGGCTGGGAAAGGTTATAACAATATATTCCACAAAATTATTTTTTAATATATTTTGCCGGGTCTTGTATACAAATGATCTTTATTTAGCTTATGCTAACTTTTATGTTTGAAACGTGCCTCAGGTTTTGATGTAATTTTTGTCTCAGATGTAGAAACGCAATCAAGAAAAAAATTATTATTTTTTTTAACAACAAAAATGTTGTCTAACACATTTCAACCTTAAACCCTCTGACAAATGTGTTTCTATGGTCAAATGTGTTTAGATGTAGTGAATATTTTCCACTATAAAATGTTGTTGTTATAAATGTTGTTGTTATAAAAATTATAAAATCTTGGAGTACATGGTATACGAATTTTATCTTTTGGGTGGTGTTGATTTTTGTGTTGAAAATCTTTCTGGACAATGTGATTTTGGTGCAGTGGATGAAGGAATATTGTCAAAAAAATATTGTTGTGCCCTAATTGTTTGGAATTGTTTGTCAAAATGTCTCTACAGTTGAATTTTCTCAATTTATTTCGGAGCATATACAATTTTTTCTCTTATAGGTGTTTTGTGTTTGAAATGCCTTTTGTTTGAATAACATGACGTTTGAAACATAAATTCCCAGCGTGTTTTAAACTTACTCAAATGTGTTGATAAAATATGTTTCTGCATAAAATTCCTTCAACTTCAAACATGTTTCAACTGAATTGGGATTTTTTTTTTTCCTACAATAACATTTTCTTCACATATTTGAAGTGTCAGGTATAGAACATTTCAGTATGAGTGGTGTCAATTTTTGTATTTCAGATTTGTTTCTAGATACCGTAGTTTTGGTGCAATAATTGTCTTGGAAACAGGAATTTAGTTGTGAACATTTTCAGTAACACTTTCTTGATGTTTTGCAGTGCAGTTGATAGAGTTTCACCCATTACATATAGAAGATTTATTTGTGGATTGGAAACGACAGAAACCCCAAACTCCACTTTTTAAATTCCGCTTGTAATTCAGTGATTGAGTGGAATTTGGTGCCGTTCTCTCTAGCAGTGCCGGCACGCTTCTCCATCCAGTAGATGTTTATTCTCTGCATTGATCTACACACACGGCTTATTTTCAAAACAATCCTGGGACTTAAACTCACATGAAAGAAATGTACATTTAGAAACAGCCCGGGGCCCTTTGCCGAATCTTCAAATATTTTGTAAGTGTATCTGTATGGAAATTTGTTTTGCCATCTCTTCCCCCTTGTCGTTGCCCCAGGGCAGCTCCTTGTCAGCTCTTTGGTCGTTTCGAAAGCAGAACGGGGAGAAATGCAAATTTGATGCTGTTCATTATCTAATTTAATTAGCCGCCTCTCGTTTGCCTTACGAAGAGATTAAAAACACTATGTTACAGCTGTAAAGTTTGCGATTGTCTCGCAGAGTCGCGGGGCCCTTTACGCTTCGCAAAGGAATATATAAATAATGGAAAATAATGATTTATTTATGTAGAACTCACAGAATTCCGACCGAGTGTGGGATTAGACCTAAAATAACATTTACTCACAGTAATTGGCAAAGAGCAACTTTTTTTTCTTGCCTTTTTTTTTCATCAAATCTAATTTTGTTTCGCAGTTGTAGCGAGGCCATTGGGGAAATCTCGAGTCTCGGGGAACATTCTGAGTGGGGTTTTATGTTTTCTTTATTAATTCTTCGCCTTGCTGATTTTTCTAGACAGTTTGAAGCGGGTCTGTCTGGTGCTATAACGAGGCTGAAGGTAGAACTGTGCGTAGGTGTGGTGGGTACCAGAGCCCAGGTGGGAAGGGTGAGGGCAAGAGATATGAGCTTTTTACTTGGAGACGGGTATCGCTCACTCACAAACTGTGCCCAGCCACTTGGCAGTAAAGCAAGCAGTCCTGGCAAACAAGGATCTTGTACTGGGCCCTATGCTTCTAATAGGGCCCCGTCACTGTTGCTGGATGTTGATATAGTAATGGGAATGTACAGTAAGTGACATAACCCTGGGAACCACAATGGGTAAGGACTGTCCTAGGTGTAAGGTAGCCCTGACATTAACAGCAGCTTTGACCTACAAGTTATTCCACAGTTCCCTTACACATCTGCCAGCTCTTCTGGAGACACCTGGGTTTATCCTTCCAGCAAGGGTAGAGTAAGGGGTATGAATTTGGTGCGATTGATCCTGGTCTGGTTGTAACTGGGGCACAACCAAAATCTCCCAAATTTATTGACATTTGTGGTTGTAACCACAGAAACACCAACCTGGAACCCTTGAGATCAAGGTACTTCCTGGCCATGACCTCTCCGCCTACAACTATGTCCCTATTTTGCCCATACAATGCCCCCATTCTGTCTCAACCCTTATAAATCAACATTCTTTTACTGCTTTTGAGGATTTAGGTGACATATCACCCCTTGTGCCCCTCTTATTCATCTTAGCCCATGTGCCCCTCATATCCATCTTACCCTTTGTGCCACTCATATCCATCTTACCACTTGTAACCCTCATATCCATCTTACCCCTTGTATCCCCCATATCCATCTTACCCCTTGTGCCCCTCATATCTATCTTACCCCTTGTAACCCTCATATCCATCTTACCCCTTGTATCCCCCCATATACATCTTACCCCTTGTAACCCTCATATCCATCTTACCCCTTGTATCCCCCCATATCCATCTTACCCCTTGTGCCCCCCATATCCATCTTACCCCTTGTGCCCCCCATACCCACCTTACCCCTTGTGCCCCTCATATCCATCTTACCCCTTGTGCCCCCTTGTGATACTTTCATGGGGTGTCCTACCCTATGCTCTGAGCTCCAATCTCCTCCCGACATGTTCAGTTCCACCGGCTTCTCCCATAATTGGAAACAGATCTCGGGCCGGCATTGACGCGGCTTTAGTTTTAAGAAAAACCGAATCCAATTTGGAATTTTACACCCATTAAATAAGGCTAACAAATCGCCCGGGTGTGTCACACAATATGGGGAGAGAGAGCCAGACCTCAACAAACAGGAGGGAATAAAAATGTAACATTTTGTCATCTCTTAACTGAGGGAGGAAATGACTGTCAGCAAAATGTACTGCAGCTTTGTAATGATGTGCCGGTCGGTTGTCACAACACAAACCAAAGTTTTCCACTATGGCTGCAATAAAGAATTAGTGAGCATCTGTGCCCCCACCCCCCAGCTGGGATCAACCAGGGGAACATCTCATTTACTTTCTGTCAACGCCCAGCAGAACTTTACTTCTATTGTTTTTCCACTTATACATATTATACATGCTCGTTGTATATATTAGGCACCTAACCTATCTACTCTTCCAGTCACCCCAGTTTACACAATACGAGAGAGTAAGTAATATAGAACACATCTATGAAAAATCCCAATATAAAAGTTTGTGGAGCTGATGATGAAAGACTTAGTTCAACTTTGTTGAAGGTTTATTGCTATGGCAGCTCCGGTATAAATTCCGACTCACGGTTCCTACTGTTCGTATAAAAGAGAAAAGACAAAGACGCCACATAAAGAAAAGTCACAGCTTGGTGAGATGTGAGTATGAGGCAGTCGCAATATGTACATCCCATAAAATCATTTATCCCACTTGTCCCCATCCCTATGGAAACCAAACTTAAACCCAGTAAGCGAGACCCTCACCTGCACGTCATTCCCTCCCCATAAATTTCATCTGAATCAAGAAGAACATTTAAGTTAGGAGGGAACTAAAAGTGCAAGAAGAATATAATTGGTTCTGTGTTATGTGGATGGGGCACAGGGGGGCAATAGCCCCAGTCTCTCACTTCCCTCTGATACATCTCACCTTCCCTCTTCTGCCTAATGGGAATCAGTTGGGCAGTCACTTAGGAAATCCCCTTATTTTTATAGTATTCAAAATGTCCTCAGTTATCACAATGGTCAACAATATCACCATTTGTTTTACTTAAAGACAGTAGAACTCAATGGAGATAGAAGGACCAAGCTAGAAATAGTGAGGCCAAGCTGGATACAGTAGGACTAAGCTGGAGACAGTAGGACCAAGCTGGAGACTGTAGTAACAAGCTGGAGACTGTAGTATCAAGTTGGAGACTGTAGGTCCAAGTTGGAGACAGTAGGACGAAGCTGGAGACAGTAGGACCAAGCTGGAGACAGTAGAACCAAGCTGGAGACAGCAGGACCAAGCTTGAAATAGTAAGACCAAAATGGAGACAGTAGGCCCAAGATGGAGACAGTAGGAATAAAGGTTGAGACAGTAGGGCAAGATGGGGACAGTAGGACAAGATGGAGACAGTAGGGCAAGATGGAGACAGGAGGACAAGATGGAGACATTAGGACCAGGATGGAAACAGTAAGACCATGATGGAGACAGTAGGACCAAGATGGAGACTGTAGGACAAGATAGAGACAGTAGGGCTAGGATGGAGACAGTAGAGCCAAGATGGAGACAGTAGGGCAAGATGGGGACAGTAAGGCCAAGATGAAAACAGTAGGGCAAGTTGGAGACAGTAGGGCCAAGCTGGAGACAGTAGGGCAAGATGGAAACAGTAGGGTCAAGACAAAGACAGTTGGGCAAGATGGAGACAATAAGACCAAGATGAAGATAGTAGGGCCAGATGGAGACAGTAGAACAAGATGGAAACAGTAGGAGAAAGATAGTTGTCAGTTGGTGTTGGATACAATTACTTTATATTTTTTATTTTGACTGTTTTTCTAATAGTGACGTTTAAAGTTTAGTTTCCCCCTAATGTCTCCCTGGAACACCTCGTGGGGGGGGGGGGTCATCAACCCTGTAACTGTTTATGATACATGAGTTGATGAATTTGTTATCTGTGTCCCCGTTGAGCAGAATCCCTGAGTTTCAGGAAAGACAGATTTGACACACTGACGTTGCACAACTCATGTAGCAAATGGGATCAGTTCAGAATGCACCCGGGGTTATTAAGTAGCAATATATATCAGTACAGTGCAACAGTAATGCCGGCGGCAGCATTGCATTTATCTGAATGAAGAGATCTCTTACACGTGCAGAATAGAGTCGTGTTCTACTGAGTCAGAATCAGCCGGGGGTTGCACCCGAGTTTGGCTTCAGCCGTTTCCTCTGCTGTCTCCATTCATCACTTCCATTTAATTGTAAAAATCTGTTGAAATCCTAATTCCCCTGTATGAAAATAAACAGTAGCCCCTCGGCAGGGAGAGGGAGGCTTTGAAGGTGACGGCTGGTGAGTACATTAAGCAGAGGGGGGAATGATTTATTGGGCGTTATACACAGTGAATGAGTGGCAGCAGCCTAGGCCTCAACACCCCTCGGGGACAAACCTTTGTTCCTCTCCATTTGACAGCACCTTGTCTCTGCTAATCAGCCCCTTAATTCCTCTCATACGTGCTCAGTCCCAAGGCCCTGGCCAATCAGAGCGATTTTGTAAGAGCAAAACAGGAAGGAATTGTCCTAAAATATTCTAATTCCATCCCCAGTCATTTATAGCTCTTTAACTCTAGAGTCAGAAACTTTTTATTTCTACATTTATATACTGTAGCTTGTGGAGTTTGAGTGACTGTATCATTCTTCAGCTGCATCTCTAAAGAGCAGTCATACCTACTCCTTAGTCTATGGGGTTCTGTGACCATATAAAGGCACAAAGCTGCAGATTATACAGGAAATTGTGAGTATCACTCATGTATTATAAGGGATAATGTTCCCCCGACTGCAAATAATAAGGATATTAGAAGCCACGGAGGGGTTCTGTAACCATATAAAGACACAAGGCTGCAGGCTGAGTTATACAGGGAACTCTAAATTTCACTCATGTATTATAAGGGATAATGTACCCCTACTGTAAATGATATAGTGAATAAAGTACCCCCTCTTGTAAAATATAAGGATATTATAAGTTACCGAGGAGTTACATGACCATATAAAAACACGAGGCCGAAGGCCTCATATTTTACAACTGGGGGTACTTTATTTATTATAATACACAAGTTTCAGTGAGTCATGTGACAGCAATGACATCAGAACTCACCGTTTATAACTGATGACATCAGAACTCACTGTTTATAAGGATATAA
Organism: Xenopus laevis; assembly: GCF_017654675.1. Classification (NCBI taxonomy): domain Eukaryota; kingdom Metazoa; phylum Chordata; class Amphibia; order Anura; family Pipidae; genus Xenopus; species Xenopus laevis. The sequence continues at coordinate 22,441,502 of NC_054378.1, read as the reverse complement.
TTTGCAGGATATTCATGGCTTTTGTGTATTATATAGTGAATAAAGTACCCCCTCTTGTAAAATATAAGGATATTATAAGTTACCGAGGAGTTTCATGACCAGGTCATGGAACTCCGAGGTAACTTATAATATCCTCATATTTTACAACTGGGGGTACTTTATTAATTATAATACACAAATTTTAGTGAGTCATGTGACAGAAATTACATCACTACTCACCGTTTATAACTGATGACATCACTACTCACCGTTTATAAGGATATAATTTACAAGATATTCACAGCTTTTTTGTATTATAAGGATATAAAGGCACAAGGATGCAGGCTGAGTTATACAGGGAACTCTGAGTATCACTCATGTATTATAAGGGATAATGTACCCCCTACTGTAAATGATAAGGTTATTAGAAGTCACTGAGGGGTTATGTCACCATATCAAGGCACAAGGCTGAGTTATACAGGAAACCCTGAGTATCATTCATGTATTAGTAGGGATAATATACCCCTTACTGTAAATGATAAGGATATTAGAAGTCACTGAGGGGTTTTGTGAACATAAAAGGGTACCAGGCTGCAGGCTGAGTTATACAGGGATAATGTAGGGGATAATGTTTCCCCCCGTACTGTAAATGATAAGGATAATGCCTCGCTATACATACTATCCCACAGGTATAGCCCTGGATATGCCTTTAAGCACAGCACTGGATACAGCATAATTCTGTCTGCATTCAATAATGGGGGGACAGGAGGGTGACACTCGTGCTGTGCCTGTTTGATTTCATAGACATACAAAATAAACTCTAAAAACAAACGCACTTCCCCGTGTCAGCGGCACGGCTATGTAAGAAGATCCATTAGCGGCCGTTAGTCTCTTCCATCAGATAAAAGTAATTACAGTTTATGTCTGTGGCTTTTTCACACTGCGTTTGTTAAGAACAGGTCTCACATCATTTATTCCTTCTTATGCTGAAATTCACATCTATGGCTCATCATGATGCCGGGGGGTTGTTTCTTCTTCCCCCATAACTCCTGGGAGCGGGGGCAGAATTCTATAGGAACTCCTTTGTATTAGGGAAAAATGTTTTGTTGAGGTTGGGCTATAGTACCTGCACAGTCTGTGTCTCATGACAATATGGGGTATCCCACTCTCCCCCCTATCCCTTTGTCCCCCAACTGTTTGGCCTTTCTCTCCCCCATCCTTCTTCTTCACTCCCCTTCTACATTTCTCCTCTCCCACATTTGTCTCTCTACTCTACTCTCTAACCCCCTTTCCCTTCTCTCCTTCTGTTTCTCATTCTGTCTCCTTCTCTTGTTTTGCTTTGTTTTCACCTTTCCTTTCCCACCCTATATTCTCCATTCTCTGCCCTGAATGCCTCCCAGACTGGGCACCCATCTACATGTAGAATATTCTTTATAAAATAATTTGATTATTTCAGGTCACAGCCATTATAAATAGCCATAAGTCACGTTACATCTCAGCACCTTCAGGGTCATAGTGAGAGACAATTTCTATGAATGTACCATAGAAGGACAGTGGAACATTATATTAAAGGTAAAGGCAGACTGCGCTGATTAAACATGTAAATCCACATAAATTTTTATTTAATCCATTAAATTCTGCCTTTGAAATGTTAATGTGTGTTTGGTGGAACCTGCCAGGAATAAGGTTTGAGATACCTGTGGTTTCTCTGGATACTGAGCACATTGTGCGCCCCGACAGCCCGGCCTTGGAACAATCTGCCATTTCCAGGGAAGAAAAAACATTTGTGTTCTTTGCACCTATTTATAAATGGCCCTGAGTAACTATTTGAGGCAACAACAGAGGCCACTGTGTCAGGAGGAAAAGACTCATTTTTGCCTTCAGAAAGAGATACTTTATTTTCCAAAGCAACAACTGGGGTGGTTGGGCGTATGGGATAGGCAGCTGATTGGTTAGAAATGGCCAAGAGTTCACTCTCCTCAGCCAATCCTGTGAAAGAGAAAACAGGTTGTTATTATATAAAATTAGTAGATGGACTGATTCAACTATTTTGGGGTTGGCCCGAATCCTGAACCAAATAAGAACCTTAATTTGCATATGTAAATTAGAACAAGGAAGGCTTATGAGGAACCGCACATTTCATAGTATTATGCCCTACTGTCTCCATTTTCCCCTACTGTCTCCATCCTGTCCTACTTTCTCCATGTTGCTTTGCTATGCTCTTCTTGTCCTAATTTCTCTTCTCCTAATGTCTCCATCTTGTCCTACTGCCTCCATCTTGTCTTACTGCCTTCATCATGTCCTACTGTCTCAATCTTGTCCTACTTTCTCCATCTTGCTCTGCTGTCTCCATCATGTCTTACTGTCTCATCTTGTCCTTCTGTCTCCATCTTGCCCTACTGCCTTATCTTGTCCTACTGCCTCCATCTTGTCCTACTGTCTTCATCATGTCCTACTGTCTCCATCTTCCACTACTTTTTCTATTTTGTTTTTCTGTCTCCATCTTGTCCTACTGTCTCCATCTTGACCTACTATCTCCATCTTCCACTACTTTCTCCATCTTGTCCTACTGTCTCCATCTTGCCCTACTGTCTCCATCTTGCCCTACTGTCTCCATCTTGTTTTACTGTCTCAATCTTGTCATACTGCCTCCATCTTGCTCTGCTGTCTCCATCTTGTCCTACTGTCTCCATCTTGTCCTACTGTCTCCATCTTGTCCTACAGTCTCCATCTTGTCCTACTGTCTCCGTCTTGTCCTACTGTCTCTATCTTCCACTACGTTCTCCATCTTGTCCTTCAGTCTCCATCTTGTTCTACTGTCTCAATCTTGTCCTACTGTCTCCATCTTCCACTACTTTCTGCATCTTGTCCTACTGTCTCTATCTTGCACTGGAGACAGTGGGATTAAGATGGAGACAGTAGGTATAAGATGGGAGACAAGTTGAAAATGGAAACAGTTGGACGAAGATGGAAGACAGTAGGCTAAAGGTGGAGAGAGTGGGATGAAGATGGAGACATTTGGTTGAAGATGGGAGACATTAGATTGAAGATGGAGACTGTGGGATGAAGATGGAGAAAGTAGGTTGAAGATGGAGACAGTGGGGTGACGATGGGAGACAGTAGGTTAAAGAAGGAGACAGTGGGATGAAGATGGAGACAGTAGGTTGAAGATGGAAACAGTAGGTTGAAGATGGAAACAGTAGGTTGAAGATTGAGACAGTAGGTTGAAGATGGAGACAGTGGGATGAAAATGGGAGTCAGTAGGTTGAAGATCGAGACAGTGGGACAAAGATGGAGACAGTTAGATAAAGATGGACACTGTAGGGTGAAGATGTAGACAGTGGGATGAAGATGGATACAGTAGGTTGAAGATGGTGACAATAGGTTCAAGATAGAGACAGTAGGTTGAAGATGGAGACAGTACAATAATATAGAGAACAAAGAAAAAAGATGTAGACAGTAGGGAAATTTGGAAATACTTTTACTCATTTATGCGACTTACAGCACCCACTAACAGCCAAAGGGACTTGTGGTAAAACTGTATAAAGTCGAACCCCAATTTTACATTTCCCAAGGGACGGTGTAAAATCTCGGAAAACCAAAAATAGTTTTTTTAGCTTTAGTCCCCGCAGTCCTTAGGGGGAGACTCAACTTCTTTTATGAAAGTGACTCTCGACTCAGGAGACTGCACCCTGCACTCTTGCTCCATTAACACCCCCCCCCTGCACACGCATGTATATTCCTTATAGGAAATTAAGAGTTAAAGGGAAACTGGTTGGATTGTCAGTGCGTCGCCTTCAGATAAAGGAAGTGGTGACCCCACTCATTAGCCCTTTGATTTAATATATTGACACTTGGGCACGAATCATCCTGTTTAGTGGCTGGTTCTTCCCGAGGATCAATTTAATTAGATATAAAATGTGACTGGTTTGTCAGGCACCAGGAGAATTGCTGACGTCCCATAAAGAACCAATTCCAACAATAAAGCCATCGACGTCTGCTTAAAAGTTAATGATGCGCAAAAAAACTGCTTAATATTGGCGGCTCAGCACAGAGTGCCACAGGGGAGACATTAAGCTAAGTGGAAATGTGAGGGGTGGCATCAGAGGGGGCACATTTTGGCACCAGCACAGGCAGCCATGAAATTAAAGGCAAAGTACTTACTCATAGCTATTACCCATACTAATGTGTTAACTGGACCCCAATTCCTAAGCCATTAGTCACCTGGTGTGAGGGCCCTGCCAACAAGTAGGGCGGGCCCCCAAAAAAACTAATTGGCCAATGCACATGACCAATCTCCTGATCCATCCCAGCCATGCCACATTGTGCCATGTCTGCCCACAACCCACCCAAAGTCTGTCCACATCACTCCTTTAGATCTCCTAGGGCCCCTCTGCCATGGGATCCCTGATGGCAGTACAACCTGTACCCCCTGATGGCGAACCCTGCCTTTATCCCCTGCTTGCATTTTGGCACGTACAGGTAGGGTCATGTAATGGGCAGAACTATAATGGGAGGGGTGATGAGGGGTCCAAGCCTATAGGATTTTAACCGGACAGTCCAAACAAAACCAAGCAGATGGCCCCAATAATTTACTCTGATATAGGCTTGGGGCAATGGGTCAAAACTGACTCCTCCAGCCTTGGAATTAGGCAACTTATACAATGCTGTGAGACCTGAGCAGGAGGGCCACTCATGCTGTAATGCACCTGTTATGGAGGTGCCTGTGTTCTATAAACCTGTATAAAATATACCCCACCTGCCTCTAAACTGAGCCAAAAGGCTCACAGTAACATGAAGAGGGCGGGTAGTTTATCAGAAAGTACAATAATTGCCCCCCCGCAGGGTTCCGTGGCACCTGCACACAATTGTGTTGGGGGTGGATCTATTATTTTTTGCCCCGGCACTCTGCAAATTGTTTTGTCTTTGCATTGACATTTCATTGGCCGCAGCGTAAGCCGAGGGGCCCACTGGATAAACAGAACCATTAACAGAAGTGATTGTGTGGGAGCCAGCGCCAGTCTGGAGAGGGGCCTCTATGTTTTGATGCCCAAACTCAGCATTCAGCCCACGCTCGGCCAGGGAAAATGCCTCCCCCCCCATTTTATTTTGTTTTTTTGGCTGGTACAACCGCGTGTTCCCAACGGGGCCCCATGAATGGGCATTTTGTCTGACGCTGCTCCAAAGACATTGAATTCTTGTGTTATCCTAATTATTCTTGCTCGTCACTGGGTGCGCACATGACATGCGTGTTCTAAAGCCTTAACTCATGTGCCTGCAATAAACCCCCGGAACAATCTGCGCTTTCTCTGCCCAACACTGCAGCCTCTGTTGTCTGCGCTTGTCACTCCAGCTCCAAGGCAAATGCCAACACAATGGCGGAATCCAAAAAACAGCCACAATATTCCCCCAATTAGCCACAAAATTTCAGCCCCACAATGGCTTTTGTTTTATTCTTCAAAAGTGTTAACTTTTAAGGTTTTATTTTGGGGCTCAGAGTGACCTCTAGGGATGGTGTGGCTCCCAGACACTGTCATGTTGCCCTGGTGAACTCCTTATAGAAGGCCCTGTTGTATGATGGGATGGTTGGGTGGGGGCCCAGACAATCTGATCAGCCCAATTTGAGGAAAGAACTACCTGTGTATGGGCAGATTAGTTGGTTATACCCAATACCAGGCAGTTGGACCCAGATGGACAGTTGAGTTCATTAATAGGTAAGTGGACTCGGAACACTTTCCCATCTGAGTGAGTCCTTTAAAGCATCATTGGGAAGATGGTGGGAGTGCCAGGTACCCCCCAGCCCCATGCTTTGTTTATTAACTCCGCACCACGCTGGAGTGGATCCAATTTAATTCAGTCCAAGCGTGAGCCGCGTTGGCGTGTATCTAGGGTATAAATCTGCCCTAATGATGCCGGGCCCTAGACAGGTTTCCACCTCTGTTTATGTCTGTTATAGATTCCCCTTATTATCCATGCTGTTTGTAGGATTCCCTGTGGATTCGGCCACTTTACTGCACATTTCTTTAATTTTATGCCCAACACAATGTATTAAGGAGCAGTGTCAGCACAGGCGCCCGCTTATTCCACCACCACCGATGCCCCATTTGTTATCTTTACAGGAATATATTCGTAATCGGCTGCAGGAGTCACAGCTGCTTTGTGGGGGAAATAGTGTGCTGTGTCTTTAAGTTTGGAGTGTAACCCTTTCCTGGCTGCCGGAGTGATCAGCATCTGCTAATGTGGAAAGAAAAGCATCACTTGTGCGGTGGGACGTTTGGATCATTAAATAACATGCCCAGTGCGTTCAGCAGTCTCTTTTAGATTGTAAACTCACTTGTATCTCTCAGATGTAGGCCCCATCTTTTGTACGACGCTAGGGGATAGGTTGGCACTTTAGTGATATGATAAAAATACCATAATAACAAAAGGTTCCTGTTGTGTGCCGACCTTTAGCTGCGGGGCTTCCGAGGAGGCAAATACAGACCCATCACCCATAACTAGGAATGAGCGGATATTGGGTGCTTGGAGTTAGAGGGAACCCCTTCCTAGTGAGCCACAGTCACACGTAATCCCTGTGTATTTATACTGAATTATTCAATGTGCTACAGGGCTGCTAATGTCTATTGTACAGATCTATAGAAATAAAGGTTTATATACATATCTTTTTCTTTAGGTTTCTGAACGCTTTAATTGCGTTTGTCCCGGCAAGAGGTACTCCTTTGTGAACATAAACAAACACGGCGGCTGCACAATGGTGGTCTATTCCAACAGAGTGAGGTTGGGTTTCACCTTCGGTAGATGGAATCTCTGTAGCTGACAGTTAGAAACAGGCATTTCCTTAGGCAGATATGGGCTGCCGAGACCCCGGGCCGACACCAGCAGCCGCACAAAGACCCCTTGTTGAGTGCCAGGACAATTGTGCTCCTGGTGTTTGAGGTCAGTGAGTGCTCACTCTCTTGTGCAAGTGGATCCCATAGTTCGAGGGACACATCCCCTCATGAACCTCATTGGCCTCCCAATATCATTTAGGTTTAGGTGGAGTGTCAGCTCTGAGCACAAAGTGTGAGGGTGAATGAGGCTCCCCAGCAAGAAACCAATTGCCTTATATAAGTATATAGTTATAGTCTCTGAAGCCCCCCAAACACAAGAGTGACACAGGGTAGGACCCCCTGCCCATATGACATTAACCCTTTCTTGGGAAACCCCGTAGTGAAGCCTCGCTCCTCTTTGTAAACAATTAGATGGAATTAAGTTAGCTACTGAAGCTGAAAGCTCTAATGCTGCCCACTTGAGAGGAATTTTCAGTCCTTGTCTCAGACGACTGCGTCCTCAGCTCTGGAAAAATGATCTCGGAAATTGAAGACTAATTACCCGGTAGGCACAGGGCTCCCCCCCAAGGAATGGACCCAATGAATGCCATGAAGCTTTGTCTAAAATAAACAGTAGCAGTGCAGTGAGACAAGTGGTTTATGTGTCTCTGTAAATTCATATTTTTATCACAAACTCAGAAATCTATTTCTCTTCCCCAATTCCAGCCCCCAGTCTCCCCCTCCTCACAAATTGCACCCACATTTAAATCAATTATTCCCCGTGAAATGAACTCTTAATAGGATGTAGAGAGAGGGATATTCTGAGACAATGTGCAATTGGTCTTAATTTTTTATTATTTGTGACTTTTGAGTTATTTTGTTTTTTAATGAGCAGCTCTCCAGTTTGAATTTAAGCAGATATCTGGTTGCTAGGGTCCAAATTACCCTAGCAACCATGCATTGATTTGAATAATAGACTGAAATAGTAATAGGAGAGTAATAGAGAAATGAGGAATACAAAGTAGCAATTACAATAAATGTGTAGCCTTACAGAGCCTTCGTTTTTTTAGATGGGGTCAATGACCCCCATTTGAAAGCTGGAAAGAGTCCGAAAAAGGAAAATGATTAAAAAAACTATAGAAACGAAAAAATGAAGGCCAATTGGAAAGTTCTTTAGAATCAGCCATTGTATAACCTACTAAAAGTGAACTTGAACTCCATCTGCAGTTAAGAATCCCTACAAACCGAATGATGGCAGATACAGACAGTGTTAGGCAGAGCTGGGGTGTGTCCAGGGGCGTAACAGGGTGTGGCCATCCCAAAAACACAGCCAAAGGATAATGGCTAATGGTCACCTGTCTCTGTGAGTACAGCTTTTGCTGGAGATACTGTGGATTGTAGTTCAGCAAAAGCTTAAGGCTTTATGTTGGACAAGCCTCACAGTGCAGAAATGGCTCTTCCCATATAAAGAGGTAACTGTGTGGGGTGCACACATACCTCCCAACATTTTGGAAATAAAAAGAGGGACAAAAAAGTTGCCGCGCGTATCGTGGCAATTATTTTTGGCCACGCCCATTTTTGTTTCCACACCCCCTAATTACCATTTCATTTTACAAAATTCCGCTGGTTATAAAAGTTTGAACTGTGGTTTTTTTCAGTTATTACAGTTTTGCTAATGAAGGTGAATTGCCTTTTAAGCTGTGAGTCTAACTTTTCCCAAGGGACTGTTATCTTATATTGTTACAATTACTTATTTGCTTATCTAGATACATTTGATTTGTTACAAATGTATCTAATCTTCTGTTGAGAAAAACGGGACTTTCCAGAACAAATGAGGGACTGCGGGTTGAGCTGTCAAAAGAGGGACTGTCCCTCTAAAAACAGGACAGTTGGGAGGTATGGGTGCACACATTAGGGCCCTTGTTTGGACCCTGCTAGGGGGTCAGCATCGGCTAAATGTTAAAGGTGCAGGGATTCCAGGGCGCATCGGAGGCAGAACAGAAGGAAACAGTGTCTCCGCCGCTAACGAGGAGCCTGTTGGCAAAACAACCATCATTAGCCCATAATTTGCTCCACACTTTCAGACAAATTGCGCCCGATGCGCTGCAGCCGCCATCAATCTTCACTAGGCGCGAAGAAGATGAGGGATAATTGAGTTGGTGCGAGTCGGGCGGGGGTTGGGGGACCCCTCACTGTGACCATTTGCATAATAGTCAGCTCTTTGCTCCGCTCTGGCGCTGATTAGGATCCGACCTGTTCCCACTTCTCCAGACTTTCCCCCAAGTTGGCTCTAAGCAAACAAATGAGTGCAGGGGGAGGCTGAGATGCTTACTTTATGCAGATTTGCCTGGCGCTAATAGATCCTGCAGGAGCCGTAAAGCAATGCTGCGGGGCCACTACATCTTAACAATGAGATTTAATTGACAAGATTGGTCCCTACTTTTTCCTACTCATTGCACTTGCCCGACATTTATCTTCCATAATAAAGAGATATTGTGGGGGGGGGGTGCACATTATTAACCCTCTTAGCTCCTCGCCATGTGCCTCGTGCAAATGATCCTGTGCAGAATCAGAACTTTCCCCAAGATCAGCTTGTTTTATCTATAGCCCCCCCTATAGTTGTCTCATTTTATCTCATTGCCCCCAGTGTTTGCACAATTAACCCCTCCCAGGGCACATTTTGGGTCCTGGGGTCACTAAGTGATGAGATTTTTACCCAGTTGGAGAGAGAACAGAAATCAATGGGGAAACATGGGGGGTGAAAGTGTCTGTGTATTTCAATGGAAGGTTAACTTTCTCTTTAAGAGAGGCCCAGAAAGCAAAGCGATGGGAGAAGGAGCAAAACTCTTTTATTTTCTTTAAACAGATTTAAACAAAAACATGTCAAAGCAAAACTTTTGTAGCTGGAATTAAATTCCTCCAAGTGGGCGAGTGTGTGGCCCCTCTGCAGCTGACTCTGAGATACAATAAAAAAACAGGGGTGTTACAGTCCCCCCATAGGAGTGGCTGTGAGTTTTATTGTGCCTTTAGATGACTTTATGGAAAGGAAAAGAGTTGCCTCTCAGGGTGCCAGTGCTTGTTGGCACATAACAGGATTGTACCAAGGTGCCCCTGACTCATGGCTGCAGCTGCTCAAGTTTTCTGAGAGAAATCTTCCATTTGGGTCTTGTGGGACAGACAATGGCACCTGTTCCTCTGCACACACCAGGCCAACGCGCCCGTTTAGCACCAGGGCAGATGGCGCAGGATGGCAGCATCTCCACACTGAGAAGGAAGGAGGGGTCGCATCTCCCCAACAATTCTGTATTTATAAAAAGCAGTCACAATGCCTCAATCCTCGCACCTTTCAACACTTTCCTCTCGTGTCTGTCTCTATATATTAGGTAACTATCTAGTGCTACCAATCCCTATTTCTGTAGGGAAATGAGAGCAGAGCAGTCAGTAACCCTTAGTGTATATATATATATTCCCACCCCAATGTGGGTGCCTAAATACGGTGCCGCTACACCCCATTACATATTGGCGTCTGTACATTATATTAGTGACAGGGGACCCTTCCCGTCTGACTCAGTTAAAACTGTGCTGCTGTGGGCAGGTTCCTTTCACGCGCCAGTAGCAGCAGTAGTTGGGCTTTTTGTCGGGCTTTGATTTTCCTGCAAAACAAATTTAGGAAAATACATTTCAGAGCCTTTTATTATTTTTTTACTTGACCTTTTATCAACCTCCATCTTGAAATGTCCCCAGACACCTCCCCTTTCTATTTGGCCAATTACAGGGGCCACCGGTACCTAATGGTGTTGCGCCTCACGGCCCAGGGACATACGCAACATTTTCAAGTCGTTGGGATTTCGTGTAGGGATTTGCCTTTCTCTCAACTCCTCAGGCACTTACAATATAAGAGGAGTCAGGTCTCCCCCAGATCTGTTATTGTATCAATCAGAGGAAACATTGATTTGTATTTATACACATGGGTAGGAGCTGCCATATTGATTCCTATAGACAGTGCAGTTTATTAGGTGCCCAGAGCATTCCAGTACGTTGAATGGAAGAAATATACTGTAGCATCTGAGATGTATGTGGAGCTATTAGAGCAGACAGCGGGCTTGTCGTTATGTTTAACACTTATTTAGCAGAGGGAAGTAAACAGTTTTGCACATTATTGCTGATCTGTGAGTGTGAAACACACACTGCTCATTACACCGGGTGCAGGGAGTAGCATGTGACTGAGGTATGTTCTGGGTGCAGAGCAGTGGCTGGGGCACTCATATAAAGGGATGGCATGGCTCTGCAGCAGGCGGCATTGTAAGAGAAAGTTATGTAATCTGGTTGCTATGGTTCAGATGGCCCTAGCAACCGGCTTTGCTCTGAATGACAGATTGGGGGAAGAGCAAGGAATCATTTCAGTACAAACCCAGTGTCCGTCAGTCTGTTCTTTGGTTGATGAATGAGACTTTTCTTTGCAGGGAACAAAACTGCGACTCTGGGAATGGAAAGTGAGAATTTGTAGTTACATTTCCCCTTTAAAATTATGAATTGTAATATCCTGTGTTGTTTGGGGGGCTGTTTGGATCTCATGGGGGCGGGGTTACTTCTGTTCTGACAGGTGACCCTTTTGTTCGGCAGGTTCAGGGGCACATGCCCCCCCTTATGATCCCGATATTCCCACATGACCAGCGCACGTTGGCGGCGGCAGCAGCTGCACAGCAGGGATTCCTCTTCCCCCCAGGACTTTCCTACAAACCAGGTAAGTCTCATACAGACCCGCTGCTGCTGGGAGTTTTAGTTCTGCGGCATCAGATTGTCTGCAATCTGTCCACCCCCAAGGGAACTTTGTCCAGCAATTCAGAGAGGGCTTTTGGGCCCCTACGTTAGCTCTGTGGTACTGCCTCATGTGGCTCCAGACCCAGAATCCTCTGTGATCCCAGCAGCACTCACTATCCCTAAACCTTACTGAATGCATCTCTGGACGGTGGTTTAATTGGGGAGGAATAATGAGTTAGGGAACACATTTGTGACATATGCAGATAAGCTGGGAATCCGGGAGGCGACTCGATGTAAATTGCTTTTTCTATTGCTGGTGACAGCGGCGCAGATGTTTGGCGCTAATGGATTCCCGTAGTACAATGACACTTGCAGATATTGTCATGTTCATCAGAAAAGTGGGAATTGGTTAAATCCTAAATAATAAACACTGTTATTCAGCATTTGTGGCAGCGGCGAGATGTCAATCCAAATATCATGCGATACGTGTTAATTAGAGAGGAAACGAGCGGCAGAGAGACCGGCACCTAATGTTGCTGCTTCATTTCATCTAAATATAAAGGGAAATTTAAATGTACGGTAATATCACAATCCATCTGCTCCCCAGTTGCTAGGTGACTGGCCTTAGCAACTAGATGGCACTTTAAATGCTGAGTTGGAGACATGCAGAATAGAAGGTAACCCCCAACTCAGAATAAAGGAAAAGTTAGCAACTTATTTGCTTATTTTCATAGACGATGCCAGGATTAATTGGTGGGGTCCACCCCTGCTGTCCCTCTCCTGATTGGCTGAGGCTTAATCCATTCAGACCTGATAATCAGAATCCAAACTCATATGAAAGGGACGGGGACCTGCTGGCACTTGTGCCCCATTCTCTGCGGGAACAAGAACAAGTTTAAATCTGATTTCATATTGTGTCAGCTGAGCACATGCCAAGGTGCCGCACCCCCAGTGCTCTATTTAACCTTTTCCAGAAACCAAACAGTCTGTAGAGAGGGGCGTAAGTGAGGGGGCCACTAGGGCCCAAAGAATGTCTGGTCGCCACAGAGCCAGGGCTGTCGAACCTGCATTCTCCCAGTGTACTGCAACTCCCAGCATCCCTTGAACTCAGTCCTAATATCAGTTGCCTTCGCTTTGGCATGAGAATAAAAATTTGAGTTTCTTCCTTTAGAAATGAATTACGAGTCTGTACTGAGGTTGAACCTTCCACTGCCCTAATTAGAGGGAGCATTGTATTAATTGGATAATGAAGGACAATCTGTTCACTGTTCAATCTAGTAACCCTGAAGATCCTGTCTCAGTAGACAGAAACTCAAGCATCCTAATATGCATTTTCCTAATAGTGATTTGCATTGCCCCCCAGCAAAAAATAAATTGCCCCCCTTAACTCACCTTAAGCTATGATAACCCTGGGTGCTGCTTGACCCTACCAGTAGTCTTTCCTCTGCACCCCCCATACTCAGAGGTCAATCTACCCCTTTCAATAAACTGGCATTAATGGGGCAAGATTGGGACTGTAGAAGAAAGATAGAGGCAGTAGGAGAAATCAACTTAAAATTAACTCTGGAGACCCATGTTCATATCAGTGTAATTTTTTTCACTGAATGTGAAATAAATTACACTGAAATTACCATGGGTCTCCAGAGTTCATTTTAAGTTGATTTGGAAGCTTTTGTGGCTTGATGGGGCCACTACTCTGTTGAGGACACCCTGAAACGTATGGAGTGAGGGACCACCAAAACCTTTTTATTGATTTGTGCAGTAGGAGAAATATGGAGGCAGATGAAAGATGGAGGCTGTAGGAGAAAGATGGAGGCAGTAGGACAAAGATGGGGGCAGCAGGATAAATATTATTACTGTAGGACATAGGTGGGGACAGTAAAACAATGATGAAACAGTAGGACATAGCTGGAGGCAGTAGGACAAAGCTGTAGGTAGTATGACATAGATGGAGGTAGTAGGACATAGATAGAGGCAATAGGGCAAAGATGGAGCAATAGGACAAAGCTGGAGCAGTAGCACAAAGATGGAGACTGCAGGACATAGATGGGGACAGTAGAACAATGATGGAGCAGTAGGACATGGAAGCCGTAGGACAAATATGGAGACAGTAGGACAAAGATGGAGAGAGTAGGATAAAGGTTGAGACTGTAGGACAAAGATTGAGGCTGTAGATGAAACATTGAGAATTTAGTGTCAGGATTAAGCACAAAAGCCCTTGAGGCAAATGTTGCCATGTATAGGTGATGGCCCATACTTTGCACAGCCCTACTTTATATAATTATTAGGACCCCACAGTCTATTTCTCCATAGAGACAGCGGAACAGGACGTTTGGGCAATTAGTATTTCTATTTGCTGCTCCCGGCGCAGGCCAACAAGGCCGTGTCAGTTTTATGACTCCTGAGATATTGCTTTGTTCTTTTTGTGTTGTTCCAAGACAATGATGACCCTAAACGGCTAAGTGCTTGCGCCCCCCCCCCAGCACCCATAATAAAACAATTTAGTGTCAGTCCTGAAGGATCAAATTAAAAAAACATATTTCTCTCTTTACGAGCCCATTAAATTGAGTCCCGAGCCGGCTCTGTCCCAGCGCAGATAATGACCTTGGTGATTATGTGCCCAACACAAACCTTGACCGTAAGAGTCTTTCTCTGTTCTTCTTAATTGCTTCTAACATAGGGGCACGAAATATCCCCCCTGTAGTATCTCACTGCACCTCATTAACTTTCCACTTTGTCCAGGTTTTCTGCAACACAAAGGGATTGGGATAAATGCCCCACATAAGAACCTGGTCAAATTACCTCCATCATTAATGCTGATGTAGATAAAACCACTGAGATGTCTGGCTTCAGTGAAGGATGAAGTCTTTGCAGCAGTGCCATATTCCAAGACTTTGCTCTGCCTGCCAGACCTTGGCCCTACACTCCCCCTAGTGGCAGAATCTGAAATATGGATATTAATGTCATGTTACGAATGTCCCTTTAATGCTATTTTGTGCTGAAATCCAGTGGGATCTGCTCTGTTTACTAAAAACAAAATATGTTACAATATTGGAAATGAATAATTCATTATATTTAAAGAAATAAAACCCTGAGTTGGGCAAGAGGGCGACTCCCGCTGATCTGACAAACGCTGATGTCTTCTCCTTAAAGCTTCATTAATTCCAGACCTTCCCCCCCCTATATGATTCCCTTAAACTCTAATACAGGATCTGAAGGAAACAATGTTTAAAGCAAATAGGGACGTTTATATGTGAGCAGATAATTCAGCGTAAGAGAAAGGGGAGAAATTATTGGACACAGATCGGCGCTCTGGGAGATTACGTTGATTTGTTTCCTAGGGGATTAAAAAAACAAGAAATCAACAGCAAACGAAAATCAACCTCATGGAAGGAAGAAAATACCATGAGATATTTTGAATATTGCTCGGTGGGACGCCGGCACAATATAGCGTTAGTGAGCGCATTGTAGCAAATCCTTATGTGCAATCAGAAGCCAATTGTTACTGGACTGTACTGCACGACACACTGTGCCCAATGGGCTGATCAGGTTTTATGGAGAAAATGTAAAGAGAACGGCGAGATTTAGATTAGGAGCTCACTTTTCTTTAACCTAATGTTAATGGCCACTTGGCTGGGTGTCGCCTCATGCGGCCACGCGAGAGACAGAAAAGTTTCTCCTTGAAAGGTTTGTGCGTTGTTGGGGAAAAAACATGGTGTCTTAGAGTCGCCCGTCTTTCTACTGGCTTAAAGGCAACAGCAGTGGGTCAAGATAGAGAGGACAAGTTGAGATGGAGACTCAAGGCAAGATGTATATTAGAATGGAGACTGTGAGGCATGATTAAGGCAGTAGGAGAAAATGGAGGCACAACAACAAATTGGACACTGTAGACCAAGCTGGAAATTGTAGGGCTGCATGGAGTTGAGCAAGAGGGGAAGATAAGGCATGACAGAGACTGTAGGGCAGGGCTGGAGATTGTAAGACAAAGCTGGAGACTGTAGGGCAGGACCGGAGATTGTAGGGCAAGGCTGGAGACTGTAGGGCAGATCTAGAGACTGTAGATCAAGGCTGGAGACAGACTGTAGGGGTGTGAGTGGATATTGTAGGGCAGGACTGGAGACTGTAGAACAAGGCTGGAGACTGTAGGGCAAGGTGTAGGGCAAGGCTGGAGACTGTTGGGCAAGGCTGGAGACAGACTGTAGGAATGCACCGAATCCAGGATTCAGCCTTTTTCAGCAGGATTCTGAATTGGCCAAATCCTTCTGCCTGGCTGAACCGATTCCGACAGGGAGGGAAATCACGTGACTTTTTGTCACAAAACAAGGAATAAAAAATATTTTCCCCTTCCCACCCCTAATTTGCATATGCAAATTCGGATTTGGTTCGGTATTCGGCTGAATCTTTCACGAAGGATTCGGGGGTTCGGCCGAATCCAAAATAGTGGATCCGGTGCATCCCTAGTAGAAAGTGAGTGGAGACTGTAGGGCAAGACTGGAGACTGTAGGGCAAGACTGAAAATTGTAGGGCAAGGTTTGAGACTGTAGGGCAAGATAGAAATAATAGGGTATGATAGAGACAGTAGGGCAAGGCCAGAGACTACTAAACATGAGGAAAATGGTAGGTCCAAGTATCCAGCATGACCAAAAATCTAAATGACTCCTTGCACCAAATTCAAATAAGCAACTTGTTTGTTGAGAGAAATTTTTAAGAGATTTTCTCATCTACACAGTGTACTAATTTCCCCTTTAATCCTTCAGTGTGTTTGTGCCCACACCCCCCTAGAATTCCCACCCTTCCAGATAATGCTGTCCTCATGCATGTGGTATGTGCATATTGCTGTTTCCCTTGTACCTGCTGTTCCCAGCTCAGTACCTAACCCTCTGGCCTTTGTTCCCCCCCGCAGGTGATAACTACCCCATGCAGTTCATTCCATCTACAATGGCAGCTGCTGCCGCTTCTGGGCTCAGTCCCTTGCAACTGCAGGTAGGTACCCACTTGGGATATTGGGGGGGCATCACATTCCTGCTAGTGATGTCACCGCACTGGCATTTGGCACAACTGGCATGTAGGAACAAACTGGGCCAGAATCTGTCATTTTGGATACTGGGTACTGAATGTGCTTTGCTCATCTCTAATTGGTCCCAACCTGCGCAACACCGAAGAAGGATCTGAGCAAATAATATATTGCGCTTTTATACATTTGTTCATTGCTCGTAAATTTGCAGATGCCAGTGACACCTGCTTCCCTCAGCGTTTTTAATGCTCTTTATTTAGGATAAACCCCAGCAGAACCGCCGTGTGTGTGGGGGGAAATGTGACAGTCACGTAAATAAGGCTGCGAGTTCTACATTGGATCGGTGCCACCTTTTTTGGAGAAATATTATTCTCCCGTCCCAATAGATTCATATGGGGATATTAAGGATGGGACAAGTTGTTCCTGTGCTGCTAATTCACATTGAGCCTCTTAGAAAGCAAAATGTTGTTTTTGAGTCAAGTTCCCCTTTAGATTTTCAGGTCACAGTGACAGCGATGTGTTATTTGGGGGAACGGGGGGTTAATGTGGACTGATTGTTGGAGCAGAGGCACCTCCCCTGACGGATATACCTGCCTCCCTATTAAATGGTGCAGGTGCCCCCGCCTGGGCAAATAGAGGACTCTTAATTAAAATCTTCCCGCGTGTCAGCATATTGGTAATGCATTATTTTAATCCATTTATTTTGTTTATGAAACAGTGACATATGTTTAGATTGGGAAATATATGAGGCTGAAAAAAATTACTTTATTGGAGAAAATTAATTTCCTCAATGCCGTGCCGGTAATGTGCTCAGTCACCCGGGCACTGCCACTCTCAACTGACAGTTACTCACTCCCTGCCGGATTCCACTGCCTTAACCCCATCACTATCTCTCCCCAATAACCGTCCTAAATTCCACATGTATCCATCAGTTATTAGGGTAATAAAATTAATTGTAACCTTGCCTGGGGGAGGGGGCAGATTTCTGCATTGTCTTTGATGAAAAGTTTAATGATCCCCCGAGAATTCCCTTTATTTTCAGCTTCTCTTTTGTCTTTTTATTTTATCATTTCCGACGAGAATATCGATTGATTCATCCCCCCCAGAGAATATCAATTATTTATTCCTATAAAAACCTTGGTTTGCCCCTCCTGTTTGGTGCCATCGTTCATGTTAATGGGGCAACCCCCCTGCCCCCCGCCTGCTGTAATTAAATCACGTTCTTGGCATTGGATTAGAAATATTTCATTGATACTCCATGAAGAATATGTTTATTTCCATTTAAATTAAACTGACCAACTGCAAATTGTCTTTTAATCCCACTCTCTCTATTAAATATCATTTAATCTATCTAATTACTTCTCATAGAAAAGGCTCACTGCCTTAACCCCTTCACTGCCAGAGGCTAAGTGCATGGGAATGGCTGGCTGCAGCCGTAGGGGTGGGTAGGAATGACAGGGAAAATGAGTTTAACAGCAGGTAGGTGTCTGGGTCAGGAATGAGAGTGACGATCTGTCTCTGGAAATTCCTCGCAAAGATGTAATTTCGCAGGCCCCCGTCCCTGAAGATTGTTCACTTTGTGAGATCACAGGATAGAGAGAGTCATATTGTTACTGTGCAGTTCCCCATTCATTAACCCCAGACAGTTATTAGATCAGACACACACAAGCTACAGACGCCGAGGCAAGAAAATTCTATTACCTTAGAGTGAGGAAATGATGCTGACGTTATCCTTCTGTAGTTCCCCTTTAATTCATTAGCTTGAATTTACCACATTTTATATGAGTTTAGCATATATAAACTCGAGGACGGCTCGTGTGTGTGAGCCGAAACGTTGAATAAATAATTTTTTTCACTTCACAAGACCTATTGAGTGCAGACTACTTTTGTTGTTGTAACATTATGGGATTCATTTGTTCCAGCACCTAGGCATTAACAGGTGAACTGCTGTGCACCAGGCCATAGGTTGTCAGATCTACTGTACATGATACAGAATGTGGTTCTGAGTGAAACATAAAATGCAGAGGGACTAGGTGCTGTGACAGTGGCTGGTAAGAGCCTCATTTACTGCTGATTTCTCTCTCCCCCCACCTCTTTAAATATTATTTTAGCACAATGATTTATCAGGGGGACCCCGGTGTGCCTACAGTAAGAAGATGACAGAAAAAGCAACTTTAAATGTTACCCCCTGTGTGTGGCCCTTCTTTGAAATGATTATCAATAGGTCAGGGGCCCCATTTCATCTCGTTTACTTCCCATTGGAGCCCAGCGAGGGGCCAATTGTCTGGCCTTTGCTACTTATTATAATTGGTAGTAGTTTACCTAAATTCTATCACACGAGGCGCCTGTCTAGAGATGGGTAAAAAAAAACTCCTATTTGTAGCCGCTGGGATCATGGAGAGCGACGTGCCCGGCCATTTCCTTGGTGTTAATGGCCCCGTGTGTGATTGAGCGGCTGGGTCTGTGGCGCAGGAGGGATAATGCTACACTCGACGGGGATTTTGTGAGCTATTTTCGATTCCCCTCGCAGAGAAAGAAATAACCCTAAGCTGAAATGTTCTGCCGCTAACTAAAGCAGGAAAGGCTCTGATTTTAAAGGGGAAGTTAAACTGGAACCAGAAGTGGTCCCGCAAATTCAAGTGACCGTGAGGCAAGAGTTTATTTAGAATTGAGTCCCTTTGTCACCCCAGTTAATCCACCCAAATAAAAAGTTTGGCTGGAGGAAGAGCAGAGAGGTGACAGTGCTAATGTATGGCAGCGCCCGGTCTGTATGGCAGCAGATGAAACAGATGTTCCAGGGGGGGCGTGGGGGGCACAGAGACATCTGGAAGCTGCTGGGTCACTGAGCCTTGCCTGGAAGGTGCCTGTAGCTGAATGGATGTCGGGTAGGGGATCTGCTCTGCTGGAGCAGAGTTAATGCTGTACTCGTTCCAAGGGAACCTGCAATGTAAAGAAACCACAGGGGGCTATTTACAATAGGACACGGGTCATTATGGGGGAACTCAGGGTCATTGGAATTACCCCAGTGTGTGTCCAAATCATGACACTTTTATTTGTAGTTGGCTGTGTGGTGATGCTGGGAAATGTAGTTTAGCACCACTCATGGGAATATGCAGTAATCAGCTGAGTTCTATGAGCCAGATTCAGAGCGGCACACGGAGAGGTCAGGGAACACCCAGGTGGATCTCAAGCTCTTTCTGCAGTACCAGGTGCCGTTGTTTGTTTTGACTTTGCCCTTCAACAATAGTTAAATCCCTGCTGGGAGTCGGTGCCATGTCCAGACTGAGACTCGGCCAACCACACACAGGCCCAATGTAAAGCTCAGGTCTGTGACTGGGGGTGCGTCCCATGTACCCCAGTTGAAAGGCTCCATAGCTATGCCAACCTGACTAGCACTTGGTGCCCCCAAATGTGCTGATGATGGTTCCGTGAAAAGGGCAGTTTGTGCCCCTAGGCCTGGTTAGTAAAATAGCCCCATATTCCCATATTATTTATCGGCAATAAAGGAACTGCTTCTGTTCCCCGTTTTACTTCTAAAGATGGAGACGCCTGACCCGTTACTGTCCTAGTGGACTCCATTTAATTAACGCTGATTAAAGGTCTGGTCACTTGCGTGTGATAAAGTTATAGAGCTGCATTTTCCAAGCTGTTCAGGAGTCTGCGGGGAGTTGCGCAGGTAGGAAATAGGAAGGGGGAGCTGAAATTCCCTGCAACTAAGCCATATTTCAATGGCTCATTTAATGCTCAGATGGACAAAGGTATTACCTGAGCCGTTCACTTGTGTCCAAAGGTTTCTCAGGGGCCCCATATGAGACTGTACTGGATAAGGGGGTTAATGGCTGCACTGAGCAATGACAGTGGGGTTGGGGGGGAAGATGCAGGGGCCCCTTTAGAGACAATACAGGAGAAGGGGGTCCGTGCCTGTGCAGAGAAGTGACAGTGGGGCTGGGGGGGTAGGACTCGGGCCCCAGGACAGTTCCTTTGTTCTTTCCAGTCAGACCCATGTGATACCCGGCTTGCCTTGACCCGTGCCCGGCCTCTCCGGGGGGTTTGGGGCAGTCCCTGAGCGCGGGGGCAGCAGTGAGATTGCAGTCACATCAGAGGAATGAAAGGAAGGGACATTTGAATATCACAAGCGCTGCTGTTTGTTGGGGGAAATAGCTTATTCTCTTTCAAATTAAACATTATTTATGCCCGGGCCGGGGGGCTGCGTCAAGGGTACAGAGACACATAGGTAAAATATTCAAATGGATTTGCAACTCACACAGACCCATGAATTCTTAATTCCCGCTGGCTCCCTTTGATTCTATATGTGTTTGGCATCTACAGACATGTGCCTGGTACAATACAGGGGGTAAGTGCACCTACTCTACATACACTCCTATACCTGCCAACAAAGAGATATATACCCATTTCTGCACGGGAGCTGCCATGTTGCCTACCTGCAAATGCAGCAGGGAAGTCATTTCTAGAACAGACATTGGATTGTTAATTACCTTTCTCGTGCAGATTGTTACAGTTAAACAAATCCATAAAACCTTGTGACTAATGATCACTGGCAGTTACTGGAAGGGATGGGCAGAAACGGCAGTTTTATGGTGGATGGAGGTGAGGGACACAGACGGGGCCACTATTTGTAAATGCTGCAATTATATTTCTTTCCGGAATAATCTTTTCCCCAGCACAGGTCGTGATCTTTGCCACGGCACATTGTACTTGAGCCTGTCAGCCTGTGCGTTATTAACCCATGGGCATCCCATCTGCCCTTTCCTCCTGCACCAACATCTGAGCAGTGACATACAACATGGGCCCCACATATATACCCCCACTATGGGCTTCCCCGGGGCCCCTGCAGGAGTTTCACCTCCTGTCCAATTGCAGAATGGGGTCCTTGTACTGTAGTGGGATTGCTGTATGATCTGCATAAGCACCTGAGGGCCCATGCCTAAGGCGGAAGCTTTTGGGAGGGTGATCCCCTGGCCAAGCTGAGGAGGAAGTGGTACCCCCCACTGTTGGATCAGAACCAGTGCATAGACTGTAGTGGGCACATACCAAATGGGTAGGAGAGAAGGAGACAGAGGAGGTGCACAAAACCCCCTCTGTATTGGGAGAGGAGCATGAATAAAGGAGTTAAAAGGCAATAGAAAAGGGAGAGGCATTGAAGGCTGCTGGGAGTTATAGCTGAACAATGCCATGACAGCTGTTAATTCATTTTTATCTCGTTTGTTTGCTTAATTTAATTCAGCCCAGAGGCAAAGAGAGAAGTTTCTATCAGATTTTTATGGGGGGGGGGGCAGAATTATTGGCTGAAAATCAAGGGAATCCCAGTCACCTCGACCTCCCCCAGCCCTTACATTGGCACCATGGCTGAGACAGGCCCTAGCGGAACATGGGTCATCAGTCAATTGCTTGTGCACTAGATATTTATAAGTTGCAGCATCTGGTTCCTTGGCGTATCCCACAGACAGACGTTCTGATCTGCCCTTGGCACCACTGCTGCCACTTCTATTTATCTCCCCTTCAATCCCCGGTCACATGATCCTTCTCACCCCCAGACCCTTGGCACAGCGACCATTTCTACATGTCATTACTTATTGCCGACCCCCAAATACTTCCCTGTCAATCAACCTGCGTGGACTCATACATAATCAATTCCCAGGCAAATAGTCATATTATTAATCTTGTCAGTCCTCAAGAATGCAGAGCTTACAATCTAATTTCTGTCACGTCCATATTCAGGCACTAATGAAACCATCTGTGTTTTTGGGACTGTTGCTGGTACCTGGAAAATAGGAATTAAGGGGCCCCATACTGCTTAGTTAGCAGGGCCCACCCAGGGGTAATTAGCCTGCCCTGGCCACACCCAAAATCCAAAATTTCTTCTGAACTCCACCCACTCCTCCTTACCCATTTCACACCCAAATTTGAGGACCTGTTTTCCAAGGGGCCCCTGGCTGCAGTACCCCTCTGATGGTGACCCTGTGTCTGGGCATTCCGCTACCATGGGGGCCCTGGCTGGCCTGTCCCAAATTATTGTCCCTGCTGGAGGAGCCAGAGGAATCCCACATTACAAACACAGAGACAATAATATTCAGTAGAAAAGAAGTTTGTGCCCCGAGTTTCTTCTGACTTTTCTTTGCAACCTACCCCCACTTTGGGGTCCTGATGCCCAGTTCAAATGCTCTCAGTTTAAAGAAAAAACTTCTGAATGAAAGAAAATGTATTCTACCAACAATACCATGAATTCCGTTGCCTCAATAAATTTTATAGCTGCAGTACCGCTTCCTACCACTTTCAGCCAGTGGCATATGTTCCCATAGAGCTGCAATAGAACCGTGCCCCCACCCTGTGTATAATGGATCAACTGTACAAAGATGACTCTACATACAGTGTATCCATCTCTCCGGTAAAATGTGCCGCAGCCCCTCTAAGAGGAGAAGTGTCCTGTCTATTGTTTATCAGCAGCAGGGAAGGATTCTTTACATTGTATCCAGGAGTGAGGATGATGTTTTTCCCCCACGTTGGTGCTACTTTGTAGCAAAATCCTAATGCAAATTCTGTAATGCAAATGTCGGATTGCCCTCAGAGTCATCTCCTTTCTTCTCAGCCCCAATTACTCATTGTCTGAATCGCTGAAGTTCCAGCTCCATAAATAAAGTATTACTCATTTGCATATTTTATTTAGCAGCAGCGTGGCAGCTCCTTAACTAGGTCTGAATAGAGACACACAGTCACACAGTATCCCTTATAGCTATAGGTTACACCATCTACCGAATAGCACGGGGGCAGGGAGGTCCAAGTGGAATGTGCTTCATTAAATAGAGAGATTCTGGGTGATCAGGACTATATTAATCTTAATATACAGTGAAGGAATGTTCTGAGCAATAGGCTCCACCCTCATACTGCACTGTATTTTCTTTTTACGAATTTTCACTGATCTTGGATCTTAAACAAGTCTTCGGTTGTTAAGGTCTTACTGTCCCTAGCAACCAGGTCTAAATAGAAAAATGGGAAATACAACATATGTTGTGTGGTTGTCACAGGCAATGACCTTAGCAACAGGAAAGAATTAAAAGTTTTGCTTTGGAAAAAAAATTGTATGAAAAGGTTAATATTAAAAAGCAGTAGAAAAGTCACTGATATTTTCACCTGCAAAATAGGAAAAGATTCACTTTGATCTTCCCGTACAACAATTCAGAGAGCAATCAGCGGAGCTGCCATACCCCCCGCCAGATTGTGTTGCTATTAGCAATTAATCTAAAGTTTTTAAAGTCACAAACAGGAAGTGTCGATAAACCACAAAGTGCAAAAATAGACACGACAATTGTTCTCTCGGAAAGAGACTCCATCATCAGTTTCTCCGTGTTCTGTAACTGCACAATGAGTGTCACCCCTTTCCTTTCATCCCCAGCAACTGTACGCAGCGCAACTGGCCAGCATGCAAGTGTCTCCCGGTGCCAAAATGCCCACGACCCCACAGCCGACAAACGCCATGGGAGCTCTGTCACCTACGGCCATGAAAAGTGAAAAAAGAGGGACCAGCCCAGTAGCACAAATTAAGGTAAGAGACCTGACACCCCCTAATTAATGTGGGGTTCTTGTACAATATAATTATCAGATCATTATCCCCAAGGTTTGGGGGTGCTGGAGTATAGAGGGGCCAGTGGGGTTCCTGACTGATGTACAATATCAATATATGTGTGAGATACAGATCATTATTCCCAAGGTTTGGGGGTGCAGGAGTATAGAGGGGCCAGTGGGGTTTCTGACTGATGTACAATATCAATATATGTGTGAGATACAGGTCATTATCCCAAGGTTTGGGAGTGCAGGCGTATAGAGGGGCCAGTGGGGTTCCTGACTGATGTACAATATCAATATATGTGTGAGATACAGATCATTATCCCCAAGGTTTGGGGGTGCAGGAGTATAAAGGGGCCAGCGGGGTTTCTGACTGATGTACAATATCAATATATGTGTGAGATACAGATCATTATCCCAAGGTTTGGGGGTGCAGGAGTATAGAGGGGCCAGTGGGGTTCCTGACTGATGTACAATATCAATATATGTGTGAGATACAGATCATTATCCCCAAGGTTTGGGGGTGCAGGAGTATAGAGGGGCAGTGGAGTTCATGACAGTGAGTGTGGGGAAGACCAATTTCCTGTTGTTATTATCCGAGACACAATGTATGAGTCGGGATGGTTTATTTCGGTATTAGCGATAGGGGAAATATTGGAGAGAAATAGGGGGTGCAGTAGAGGTGTCCCCCATACACGGGAGGTTTCTGCACCCAGTTGGTGGCCTCAGAACATCTGCACACTCTGAGAATAGGAACAACTTGTGAATAAAGTAAAATAAATCAGAATGTTGTCATGGAAAGTGATGGTGTATTTGCTGGGGAAACGTGTTTCAGACACTTAACATGTGCCGGGGTACAGGCTGCTCCTTGTTCTTGTGTCGGGGGGCCCCAGCCACGTGTGGGATTTTTCGGCAAGACTTTAGGGATCTGATTCTAAAATCTCTCTGCTGTATTTCTGCCTCTCGCCCGGGGAACTCACGTACAAACGTGGAATGGGTCCAAAGAAAATTCTTGTCAGGGATTTTTTCTCTTCTCGTTCACTGCACCGAGCACACTGAAAACGTCAATAATTTTAATAGAGTAAAAAAAGAACATAAAATTTGTTTTTACAGTTGGGCTCTCAAAAACTTAATAGCCAGAGTGGGAAGATTTTTTTGGCAAGTGGCGGAGCCCCGAATACAAACGCTTTAATCCCTTGTTTGAACTGGAGATCTGCTCTGCAAACAGAAGAACCCCCAGCCTGACCAAACAAGTGTCACTAGTGTTTCATGTTCCACTGTGACTTTATTCTCTTACAAGCCCAGTGCAGACCTATATTATACTGTATGTTACTTGTTTCCTGCGCAAACCGGGGAGACAATATGTTTGTACTTTCACTAGAAGAGTGGCAAAAACTGCTCACCCCAAATCTTCCCCTAACTGACCTTCAGGCTAGGCCCCCTTAGCTCATAATAAGGTTACAGATAAATAGAAACATTGGGGTAACAGTCACCCTGCTGTAGTTCCAGGGGTACCCAGGGCACAAATAAGCTCTCACCCCAAATCTCCCCCTAACTGGCCTTCAGGCTGGGCCCCCTTAGCTCATAACAAGGTTACAGATAAATAGAAACATTGGGGTAACAGTCACCCTGCTATAGTTCCAGGGGTACCCAGGGCACAATTAAGCACTCACCCCAAATCTCCCCCTAACTGACCTTCAGGCTGGGCCCCCTTAGCTCATAACAAGGTTACAGATATATACAAACATTGGGGTAACATTCAGTTTTAAGTCTGTAGGACACAGCACATCTAATAAGACACCGGGGCTGCCAGATGGATTTCACCCAAACGAAACCATCGCTGCCTGACTAACACTTTCCTCGGGTAAACCTGATTCGCTATTTGCTGGGTGCCTGGCCGATGCCAGGCTTTCTTAGCTGGCACATTCTGATTGATGAGTGGCACACACTATGCTAATTGCCTGGGATTTCCCTACTGAAATCACTTATTCCTCATTTCATCAATTCCTGGGATTTGGGGGTGTTACTGTTGCACCAAAGATAAACCCTTTGTATGACATTAAATTCATGGGAATTACAAGCTGCAGCTCCCAGTGTCCCAGCGGATAGCTGTTGCACAATGGGTTAATATGAGAGAATAATACAGAGGCAATATCAGTGCAACAAGAGGCATCTTTACTGACGGAAGGTGCTGGGACAAAAAGAGAGAGGTTAGATTGTTTCTGGGAGTTGTAGAGCAGCAGTGAAGGAAAAATGAATATTGGGTAACTGAAAAAAGGTTATTTCAGACATCTTACCCTATTGTGATCATTTTGTTCTTCTGTCTATTCCTAACCCTGTTCTCTCCATCTTGTCCATGCTCTATCCGTCTTGACATATGGATTTCTCTTGCCCTTCTCTCTCTCTCTCTCACTCTCTCTCTCTCTCTCTCTCTCTCTCTCTCTCTCTCTCTCTGTCTCTCTCTCTCTGTACTGTCTCCCTCTTGCCCTGCCGTCTCCCTCTTGTCCTACCGTCTGCATCATGTCCTACCGTCTCCATCTTGTCCTACTGTTTCCATCTGGCCCTACTGTCTCCATTTTGCCCTACTTTACCCATCTTGTTTTACTGTTTCCATCTTGCCCTACTGTCTCCATCTTGCCCTGCTGTCTCCCTCTTGTCCTACCGTCTCCATCTGGCCCTACTGTCTCCATCTTGCCCTACTGTCTCCATCATGTTCTACAGTCTCCATCTTTCGCTACTGTCACCACCTTGTCCTGCTGTGTCTATCTTGCCTTGCTGTCTCTATCTTGCCCTACTGTCTCCTTCTTGCCCTTCTGTTTCCATCCAGCCCTACTGTCTCCATCTTGCCCTACTGTCATGCATAGCATATCGAAACGTTTTGACGGACATCAGCCTGTCCGTTTTGGCGCAAAAATTCCCCTTAAATAGACATCAGAGCCCTGTAACCATTGACCGATTATAGGTTCAACTTAGTCTGTTCCTGGGTGCGTTATAGTACTGATTCTGACTCTGATTTACTGATTCTGACTCTGATTTCCTGATATTGACCTCGGAACCTTGCTTGCCGGACTTACCTTTGCCTGGATTTGACTTCACTACTTCTCTACCTCTTGGATACCACGATCTGTGTTGGTGCCTGTTGCTTCCTCCTTGGTCCGTAATTCTCAAACAGAGCCTTCGGGCCCTGTCACCATCCTTACCTACTGTACACTAAATGCCACATTGTGGTTCCACAGAGCGCAGAGCAATTACCCACCCTAAAAAGCAGCTCAGATTAATTAAAAATAATTTGTGAAATGAAAGTGCAACATGTAAATGAGTGGAATAATGTCATTCCTTACCAATGTTTGGTATAAAAAAGGACATTTACAATATTTGTTATCTGTATTTTCCTACATATTTCCTTGTTCCTACAGTTGATTATGAGCCATTGGAGCCTACAATAAGGAGTAAGTCGGCACATAGCAGTGCAGCGCTGGGGTTCATTACACATTAGGGGTTGAGAGTGGAATGCTAGGGGAATTAGGCAAAAGGAACTTTGCAGTGACTCTGTTGATGCAAATAATGAGGTTCTGGTCTGTGTCGGGGGGTGCAGAACCCCCAGTTGTGTGAGTAATCACTGTCTGTCATTTACTCTGATAGGACGAAGCAGCGCAACCTCTGAATTTGTCCGCCCGGCCGAAAACAGCCGACCCCGTCAAATCTCCCACGTCCCCCACCCAAAACTTCTTCCCAGTCAGCAAAACCAGCCCAGTGAGTCTGACCAACAAGAGCAGAATCCCAAGTCCCATAAGGGGAACGTCCCTAGGTAAGTGCAACTCTCTGTCTCTTCTTATAATACTACATTTCCCAGAATGCTCTATTAGCCAGCAGGTGGGATGCAGAGGCCTGTAGGAGACCCATAGGCCAGTGTTGTAGGTTGTATAACCCCTGGGTATTGTGCTATTACTGTACTTGACCCTGAGCAGCTGATCATTAGGAAAGGAGCTGATTTCTGACCCAGTTGTAGGTGAAATAAGAAGCACCTTTTAGGGTTAGTGTTATGTATTATACAGCAGTCTCATGGCAGCATCAGTTGCTTATTATTACAAAGTGGCAGTTGTACATGACAAATAAACGGATTGGTACCGCTGATGCCATCTTCTCATTTCACCTATTTCGCCTATTTTTGCAGACATCCTTTCTAGTCTTAATTCACCTGCCCTGTTTGGGGACCAGGACACAGTCATGAAAGCTATCCAGGAGGCTCGCAGAATGAGAGAACAGATTCAGAGAGAGCAGCTGCACACCTCGTATGGACTCGACGGGAAATTGCCCCTAAATAACATGGGCTTGAACAACTGCAGAGGAGATAAGGTCAGTACCATATCTATGCTGTAAAGCCTATCTGTCAAGTTGGTCTGGCTCCATTTATGTATTATATTTCAGCTGGAGGGCAGAGGTGCTATCAAACAGCTTCTCCTGAGTCTCCATGACTGTATGACAGGATAATAAAATCCTATATACTCTATACTCCTGCACCCCCAAACTTTGGAAATAATGAGCTGTATCTCACACATATATTGATATTGTACATCAGTCAGGAACTCCACTGGCCCCTCCATACTCCTGTACCCCCATACCATGGGAATAATGATCTGTATCTCACACATATATTAGTATTGTACATCAGTCAAGAACCCCACTAGCCCCTCCAAACTCCTGTACCCCCAAACCTTTGGAATAATGATCTGTATCTCACACACATATTGATATTGTACATCAGTCAGGAACCCCACTGGCCCCTCTATACACCTGCTCCCACAAACCTTGGGAATAATGATCTGTATCTTACACATATATTAATATTGTACATCAGTTAGGAACCCCACTGGCCCCTCTATACTCCTGCACCCCCAAACCTTGGGGATAATGATCTGTATTCCACACATATATTGATATTGTACATCAGTCAGGAACCGCACTTTGTTTACATCATTGCAGGATTCTGAACCCTTATTTAGTGGTGGCAAAATATTTAGTAGGCAAAGGAAACAAAATATTTAAATATAACATTTTCAGTACAAGGACATGTTATGAAAAATCCATTTAAAGGGGAAAGGTGAAAAGATTAGATCTAAATGTGTGATCGGTTCCATAGGGTTTATTGGTGGCAAGAAGTCAGTCTTGTTGGCCAATCTGTAGGTCAGTAGAAATGACGTTGGGGCGAGGGGATATAATGTAACTGCAGCAGAAGTTTATGGGGGGGGAAGATAAGGAACATCTGGTGTAACAATCCCTATAGAACTGTCAATAAAGAATGTATTTTTCTTCAAGGTCACATTGTGATCTGAGCAGAGAAAAGGCTCCTATGACCCCACCCCCCAAGTTCATATCCGAACATTCGTCAGCCCTTGGCTTTTCTCAGAAGGTGCAGATATTTGGCCACACACAATACCACTGTATTCAGCAGCATCTTTGTATTCCTATGAACCTCTTCTTTCTCAACTCATTATTTATAAAGGCTTTTAGTTTTATACTTTATGATGATTCTATTTCCAATTCGGTGTAGGTGGTGAAAATGGCAAGATTAGCATTTCCGCCCCACCCCCGGCTAATGCTCCCCAATATTGTCTAATTGTCTTATTGCCTAACATGGAATTGAAAACTTTCTTTCAAATAACGTTCATTGAGTTCTTCCCAATAGCTGGAGAAGGTCTTCTGTTGGTTGTAAGCCAGAGGTATTGGTGTTTCTTTGGGTGTATGCCCACAAGCCCAGTAGTCTGGTTGGGTATATGCCCATTGATATAGGTAAGGGGTCCCCAATCTTTTTTGTGTGGGTGGGTGCATGCTTCCAATCAAGGTGTTTTGGTGGGAGTATGCCTTTAGTCCAGGAGTTTGGGTGAGTGTATGCCATCAGTCCATGTGTTTGGGTGGGCATATGCCTTCAGTCCATGTGTTTTGGTGGGTGTATGCTTCCAGACCAGGTGTTAGGGTGGGTGTATGCCTTAAGTCCAGGAGTTTGGGTGAGTGTATGCCGTCAGTACAGGTGTTTGGGTGGGCATTTGCCTTAAGTTCTGGTGTTTTGCTGGGCATTAGCCTCTAGTCTAGGTATTGGGTGGGTGTATTCCTCCAGTCCAGGTGTTTGGGTGGGCATATGCCTCTAGTCCAAGTGTTTGGGTGTGTTTATGCCTACATTCCAAGTGTGTGAGTTGGTGTATTGTTATGTTTTGGGTAGCCGAGGATGAGTAGAGTGTAACAGTGCTTTATTAGCAGAGACTCGTGCAGCTATTTCACAACAGTAATTTTCACTTTTAAGCTGTCAGGAAGTATGCACAGTATAAGTCTGGGCACAGTGAAGTTGTCCAATACTTGCAAATTAATGCGTATAGTGCTCCTGAGCACATAATGGGATGCTTTTAAAACAGTAACCAGAGGGGCGTACATTTCAGGCATTAAGCATGCAAAGAATTCAATACGAAATAAAATTGAGGAACTTGAAGCCAAAGTAAAAGGCAAAGAGCAAAGTTATCTTGATGATCCCTCAGAAATAAACAAAATTGACTGGCTCCAGTCGGACAGACTATTATCTTTGGCCAACACTGAGTCAGCATAGAAACAGTTTACAGCACAGGCCCAGGGAGTATTTATCATGGGAGATAAGCCAGGCAAAATGCTAGCGCGTATTTGCAGGGACACTCAACAGACCACTGCAATATCTATTATAAGGAACCAGCTGGGAGATGAGGTGACTACTTCCCGTAAAATTTTGGAGGTGTTTAGGGATTACTATAGTGCCTTATATTCCTCCAAAATAACTAAAACAACCCAAGAGATCCAGCAATATTTGGAGGGAATCCCTCTGAGCCTGGAATCCCAAGCCATTCTAGATGCCCCAATTACAAGTGAGGAGGTAAAAAATGCCGTTATCTCCAGATAACACATGAAAATAGTGAGAACAGAGTGATCACTTCGTTAGACGCAGAGAAAGTGTTTGACTCTGTTGAGTGGACCTTTCTCTGGGAGCTTCTTAAGAGATATGGATTTGGCCCCCGTTATATTAAATGGATAAGAGCACTATACTCTTCCCCTACGGCCCAGATACGTGCTAATAATATGCTTTCCTTACCCTTCCCACTTATGAGAGGAACAAGACAGGGATGCCCGCTTTCCCCATTCCTTTTTTGCCTAGCTATAGAACCAATAGCTGAAACTATCCACAATACTAACACTGTTCAAGGGTTAAGAAGGGTTAATCTCTGCGAAAAGATATCCCTTTACGCGGACGACATGTTATTGTACTTAGAAAACCCGGGCCCGGCCTTACAAAGTGTATTAGACTTGGTAATTGAGTTTGGTCTGTATGCGGGGGTTAGGATAAACTGGCACAAGTCCAATCTGTATGCCATAGAACAGGAAGCTGAGAACTTCCCCAACCTGGATACACCCCTGAAGTGGGTAGCATCTTTTATATCTGGGAATAGTGGTTACTCGAGAGATTAGGCAATACAAATTGCATAATGTGGATCCCATTATGGCTGATATGAAAATCAAATTTACACACTGGGAGGGGCTTCCTCTATCACTGATGGGTCGGGTTAACCTTGTAAAAATTAAGTATTTGTCCAAATTTTTATATGTGTTTAGCAATACCCCATGTTGGCTAACCAAAGCCTTCTTTAAACAGATGAACTCCCAAATCATTTCATTCATATGGAGTAAAAAAGCCCCTAGAATCAGCATACACTCATTACAGAGGGGTACTACTACTACTGGGGGACTAGCTCTGCCAGACTTGCAAATGTACTATTTGGCATCTGTTATGGTGACAGTGAGATGGTGGTTTGAATCGCAGTACTCAAACCCAGCCACAGTGTTGGAAGCTAAGGTAATGGGTTCACTGGAGGCTCTACGTGTCTTGCCATATGGGGGGGGGTAGGCACACCAAAATCTTACAATGTCAATGAAGACCACTTTAAAAGCTTGGATAACAGCCCAGAAAATGCTTCAGACAAAAGGCGTACATTCTTATTCGCCACATGCCCCTCTATGGCGAACATGCCAGACACTCAATAGTGGGCACGGTTGGCAATTAAGTAACTTATACCCGGAGGTACAATTGATACAAATAGATCAGTTGAATCTTACAGAGCCAATAACTCAAAATGTGCGCTTCTGATATTACCAGCTCCATCATGCAGCAATAAGCCAATTCACTGCAAGAGGTCCTAAAGTGGAGATGACAGCACTTGAAACTAAACTTCAGCTTGAGACCATGCCTAAGCCTCTCTCAACCATATATCAGGTCCTTAGGCTCCCAAATAACCAAAGGATTCTACCCTGCCAAGCCAAATGGAGCCTGGACATACCTACACTGGGCGATTGTGCTATGACATCTGCTACCGCCCTTGGTATCAGCCAAGGACAAACTGATACAAGTTAAATTTCTTCATCGCATTTACATGACACCAGAGAGGCTCAATTTGGTAAACCCGGATAGGTCTAAAACCTGCCCTAGATGTGGCTCAGAAACTGGAAATTGGCTCCACATGACATGGTCCAATCCAAGACTATTGGACACAGGTTTTTTGCTTTTATCTCAAAAGTCATGGTGCTTCAAGTCGAACCTACCCCAACAGCTGCACTACTGGGGTTAATTACTGGGCATGACTTTTCCAAGGAAGGCAGAGTGTTCCTTTAAACTCTTTTATACTATGCCAACAAAATGATAGTTCTCAAATGGAACAGACCACTGGCACCTACCACAGAGTCTTGGAAAGCGCTGGTTAATGCGGCTTTGCCATTTTAAAAGGAAACATACATAGCTCGGAGAGGTCAAGAAAAATTTATTGACATTTGGTTACTCTGGATATTAAACCCGGATACAAATAGTCCTGAGGTACTTTAGGAAATTTGCTTGCTTAGTAGTATGTTGATAAATGTGTAATCACCACATACCCCCCTACAGTAGGAAAGCATTTGGGCAAATGTATTAAACAACAACAATGCATCTTAAAGCAATAATATACATTATTCACATCACATAGTCCTGGGTCCATGCAGGTAGTTTTCTGATTCTCTCAGTACGCCTTATAGGTTAACTTTCTTCAGGCCTATTGCAGTTGACATCAGGAGTAGGAAAATGTCCTTCATCAAATGGAGCTTCTCCAAAGTCATATCTAACAGGATGCGTCTATCAGACAGTTCATATGTGTGAATGGTCCTGTCTGGCGTCTCACTTCAAGTGGTGTAGTAAATTAAATTTTGTCCTTGTTTCAGTATTCCTGGTTTCTTTATTCTGACTAAAGATCCAGGCTGAAAGTGTACTTCTCTTGCACCACATTTTCTGTCAGTATAAGCCTTGCATTTGCCTTGTTGACGTTTCACAATGTCAGCAGTAGATGATTTTGTAGGCACAGTATTTTGGGGAAGTTTGATGTCTGCAACATGTAACTTAGATGTCGCCAAACGAGCGGATCTCCCTCCGATATGCCCACCTTGAGGTGGGCAATATCGGGCTGATCCGATCGTGGGCCCTAGGGCCCAACGATCGGATCCTAGCGTTCGCCAAACGGGCGGTCGGATTGCGGGACCGCATCAACTAACAGATGCGGCCGCGATCCGACGGGATTTTTAATCCCATCCGATCGAGATCTGGCCGACTTTCGGCCAGATCTCGATCGGGGAAGCCCGTCGGGGGCCCCCATACACGGGCCAATAAGCTGCCGACACGGTCTGTCGGCAGCTTTTATCGGCCCGTGTATGGCCACCTTTAGTCCGCATTAGTCTGCCATGTACTAATTCAGCAGGAGATGATTGGGTTGTTGCATGGCACATTGCTCTGTAGTTATGTAGGAACTCTGTTTTAAATACTTTTACAAGATTTCCCAGTAAGATTTGCTGTCTGTAGTGTTTCTTTCAGACTTCTGTTGAATCGCTCGATTTATCCATTTGCTTGTGGGTAATACACTGAAGATTTCCTATGCACAATATTCCTCTCTCTCAGAAAGAATTCAAATTTGGATGAGACAAACTGTGGTCCGTTGTCTGATATTAAGGCATAGGGCCTTTCTCACCTTTTTCTACCAGTATTGATTGTGATTTATGTAACTCCATATGTTCTATGTATATAATTCATGTGATTTAGTTGTATAATCACATTTACTTTACAGTGCTACACAATATGTTGGCGCTATATAAATACATGTTAATAATAAATAATAATAATATTAACTTCTTTGGATTACCTTCTCTGCTGAAGATTGTAGACAGAAATGTTATTACTGTAGCTGATGTTATATGAGAAACAAAAGCAAATTCTGGCCATTTACTGTAATAGTCTATCCAGGTTATAGCAAATCTACAGTCTATAGGAGTTTTTCCTATGCTGAATCAGGAAATGGCACTGGTTTTACAACTGGTCTCAACTTAACTTTGTGTACAAGTTCTTTGCACAGCCCAGTGAAGTGTTACTTTATGGTGAAATTTAGACACTGGCTGTGTGGCAGGCACTGGTGCTGTAGTAATAATACCATAAACTAATTGTAGGCTTAATGCAGCAAAGAGATCCCTTCCAAGTATAGCAGTACCCTTATTCACAATGTAAAAGTTACATTTTGCAGTATTTGATTGAAATTGTACAGTCACTGGCAAGCAATCAAGCACAGGGATTGGATCCTTTAAGTAACTGACCAGTTTCAGGGCAGGTGCAACAAGCGGATCTTTTGCAAAGTATTTCAAGAAAATATCCTTTGGTAGTATAGAAACAGCTGAACCTGTATCAAGCATCAGGTTAATGGAGTGCCCCTTGTCGGCAGAAGCAGTACTGACACTGACAGTGCATATAAACTTGTCTGGAATAAATGTACCAGCTTTATCCACACTTAATACTGTGACATTAGTAGTAGTGACTTCATGAACATCTTTAGCAGAACTACAGCAGATCCTACCAAATGTCCTACTTTTGTGCATTTGCGGCACAATACAGCTTTTGCAGGACATGTAACATGATTGTTGTGTTGAACCACAGCGAAAGCAGTATTTTCTATTTGTATTTGCTGCATGGTTTTGCAGTCAATCCCTTTCCTTAGCACTGTATTTTGCCTGTGACTGTGCATTATTATGCCACAGTGCTGAATTCACAGTCTGTACATTCCCAGCAGTTCCCTGACTGAGAGTTTTAGCCTCTGCCACTGCTGTTTCAATTTGGCTAGAAACTGTAATAGCCTTTGCAAGGGTTAAGGCTAATGTGCACATATAATAGTGAAAATTATCCCTGTTTATTAATAGTCTTCACTCTCCCTTTCTCTGCCCTGTGCAACGTCACTCAATGTTTCAGTGTAGATTTGAGCTCCACAGGCCCCATCCCATGCTCTCCAATAAGATCGATACATTGCCCCTGGGCAACTCCTCATTCCTTTCGTACAAAAGGGTTAGAAATTCATTGTTGCTCCACTGTATGTGTTTCAACATGAATCTGTTTGGTGCCTTCCAACAATTATCCAAGGTGTGCGCAAATTGTTCCTTGGGGTGTGTTCCAGATAATCTTTGGCTTCTGTTTATCTGCCGGGAAACTGGCAGCAGCATTCTTCTATGTGTGAAGCTCAGGCCACTGATTCCTGTAGTATCTTATCCCTTATAATGTAACATACTAATTATCCAACTGGAAAGTAGTGAGAGATTTTGCCTATAGCAACAGTGAGATAATAGACTCTGGGAAGGGAGTGTGACTGTGGGATAGTAAGTATAGTAGGGAGTAGGGATGGGCAAATTTTTTCGCCGTGGAAATGACGCCCATAGACTTGTATGGCGGCATGCGTCAAAAAACTTGCGTCAAAAAATTTTCCCCGCGCATCAAAATTATTTTGATATATTTCATAGACTTTAAAGGGCGTCTGCGACATTTCGCCAGCGGAAAATTTTTGTCAAAGCGAAACGGGTCAAATTCGCCCATCCATAGTGGGGAGAGATGGTGCCTATAGTAACAGTGGGAACACGTCTCTGGGAAGGGAGTATGGCTGTTGGATAGTAGGTATAGTAGGGAGAGATAGTGAGTATTACAGTGGAATACTACTCTCTGGGAAGGGACTGTAACTGTGGGATAGCAGGTATAGTAGGGAGAGATGGTGCCTATAGTAGCAGTGGGAACTATTCTCTGGGAAGGGAGTGTGGCTTTTGAATAGCAGGCATAGTAGGGAGAGATGGTGCCTATAGTAACAGTGGGATACTAGTCTCTGGGAAGGGAGTGTGGCTGTTGGATAGCAGGTATAGTAGGGAGATATAGTGCCTATAGTAACAGTAGGATAATAGTCTCTGAGAAGGGACTGTGACTTTGGGATAGCAGTTATAGTAGGGAGAGATGGTGCATATAGTAACAGTGGGATAATAGTCTCTGGAATGGGAGTGTGGCTTTGGGATAGCAGGTATAGTAGGGAGAGATGGTGCCTATTGTAACAGTGGGATAATAGTCTCTGGGACGGGAGTGTGGCTTTGTGATAGCAGGTATAGTAGGGAGAGGTGGTGCCTATAGTAACAGTGGATAATAGTCACTGGGAAGGGAGTGTAACTGTGGGATAGCAGGTATAGTAGGGAGAGATTGTGTCTAAAGTAACAGTGGGATAAAAGCTTCTGGGAAGGGAGTGTGACTGTGGGATAGCAGGTATAGTAGGGAGAGATGGTGCCTACAGTAATAGTGGGATAATAGTCTCTGGAAAGGGAGCGTGGCCGTGGGATAGCAGGTTTAGTAGGGAGAGATGGTGTCTATAGTAACAGTGTGGCAGAGGCCTAAGTAAAGGGATAGTAAGTGCAGTGAGACATTTGATGTGTGTATCTAAAGGCCGGTGCAATATTTACTGTATTTCAGGTGCTGGTAGATGCCATTACTGGGAAGATTTGCATTAAGGTGGCCATACACTGGCAGACTAAAGCTGCCGATATCGGTCCCTGCCAACGGGTCCTCCCGACTGATATCAGGCCAAAAATTGGGCAGATATCGATTGGGCAAGTTTGATTTTTTTCTGCGATCCAAGACCGCATTGACTAGTTGATGCCAGGGGCGTAACTATAGAGGAAGCAGACCCTGCGGCTGCAGGGGGGCCCAGGAGTTATAGGGGCCCCATGAGGCCCTAATTCATATACAATTTCAATAAATATTGGAGAACAAGTCAACCTCTAAACATTTTGGGGGCCTGAAAAATAATTTGCTGTGGGGCCCAGTAATATCTAGTTACGCCACTGGTTGATGCCATCCTGCGACCTCTCTGCGCCCATCTGCAGAATTGTAATCCGAGGGCTGAACGTTCGGATTCACCCAATTTAGCCCAGCCATTAGTGGTCATATTGGGTTTAGATCAATTTATTTGGCGACCTCGCCAAAAAAGAGGATCTAATAGTGTATGGCCTTTAGGAGTAGACACACATTGAGTGACCAACTCCGTGTTTATTGTAATGCTTGTTGGATTAGGGAGTCCACTAGCTTTACCCTGATACTGTCCCAGGCTGAAGTATAAGAATACACCCATATTGATATTTTATATATATAGTTTCTATTTGTTAATATTTTAATTAGTCTTCAATCATGTTGGGGTAGGGTGAAGAAGTGAGTTGTTCAGGGGGGCAGTAGTCAGGGGTAGGGTGCAGGAGTGAGTTCATGGGGGGCAGTAGTTAGGAGTAGGGTGCAGGAGTGAGTTGTTCAGGGGGGCAGCAGTTAGGCTGGGGGTGCTGATAGATATAAGATATAAATCATGGTACAGGGGGCACATGAATAAGACCCAGCGCATTTTGTGCATGTGACAGTTGCAGTGTGACAGCAGTGACAGTTTAGCAGCAGATGCCCCAGCAATGTCTCTTTACCGTACATCTGTCCTCAACATCCCCAGCAGCTCTTTGCCACGATCCCTCCAGATGTTTCTCCTTCTGGAATGAGAATAATTTACATTGGCCGCGAGGAGGAGCAACATGTTACTTTGTGGCTCAGCTGTAATTTAGTTTCATTGTCTCAGATATATATATATATATATATATATATAGAGTCCCACAATGCCTGCAATCAATCCAAAGGATGAAGCCAGAGGTGCACGATCCAAAATAGGATAATATATGAACAGAAGATCAGCACTCTGTAGTTTGGTGAAACTGTGTTGATTTATTTTACAGAATATCACATCTTATCCGATGTTTCAGTTTTCGGGGGTGGGTATTTATTTTCAACACTCTATGTACATTGTATCCTTGGGAAAGGTCCCCATGTGGGACCAAAACGTATATATATATATATATATATATATATATATATATATATATACTGTATATGACAAATTCACTGCTGATGCCACCCTGTGACAACTGGTGGATTTCGGAAGATCAGACAGGATGGTCGGTGCTAAGGGAATGTGCAGGGAAAGTTACAGCCAGTTCCTGTGAATCAAAGGCAGAAGTGCCCTCTAGTGGCTGCCAAACCCCCCCCCCCTCGCTCTCCCAGTTAGTTACGGGCTAAATATTTAATCAGGGGGTCACGGTGCCAATTCCTGACGCTGCGGGAGGTTTATATACCTGAGAGGAGAAAGGCAGCGACGTCCCAATCAACTCTGATGGCTACATTGTGGCAAAAATATCTTTGTGATTACTATAATATGGATGGTTCTCCCCAACACTGCATGCTGGGAGTTGTAGTTGAACAGCAGTTGGAGAGTTGCAGTTTGAACTTTCTTGATTATGATACTTTCAGTTTTGTTTTTGTTTCCTTTTTTAAAAGTGGAAATGTCTATTGAATGGCACAGTCAATTGTCCTTGTCTAATTATTACCCTAAACAACCCCGTAGCCTTGGGATGCCACCCACTGTTACCCCAATGTTTCTATATATCTGTAACCTTGTTATGAGCTAAGGGGGCCCCGTCTGAAGGCCAGTTAGGGGGAGATTTGGGGGGAGTGTTTATTTGTACCCCTGGAACTAAAGCAGGGTGACTTACCCATATGTTTCTATATGTCTGTAACCATGTTATGAGCTAAGGGGGCCCAGCCTGAAGGCCAGTTAGGGGGAGATTTGGGGTGAGTGCTTATTTGTGCCCTGGGTACCCCTGGAATTATAGCAGTGTGACTGTTTTATCTATCTATTTATCTAAGCATATATTGGGCTAACAATGATTAGCCTTGGGAAGCTAAATTCAGATTCCAGCATATCGTATTACAGAACGTGTAGGGAACATCAGAACATAGAAATGATGGAGGGGATGTAGGAGAGAAATGATGGGGGGATGTAGGAGAGACTTTGCCTATGTGACCCTCTGTAAGGTTATATTAGGATCTGAGTGATTTGGCAGACAAATACCCACATGCCCCACACAACTTGTCATTATTCACTTCATTGTTGCCTCTCCATGCTACTAAAAGATTCTGATAGCTAAGAAAGACAAGAGGCTCCTGCCTCACTGAGTAACACTGGAAACCACATCTGGGTTACCACAAGGCTTGGATGTGCCTCTTTTTTGCTTCCAGGATATCAGTTCCCAACCACAACATATCACGGGGGCTGCATATCAAGACTCTGCTAACCAGATCTAGAAACTTCTAATTAGCAGAAGATTTCAATCTATAACAGGGACCTGGTCTGTCATTGGGAGGCAGCCTCCAACATTGGCATTGTCTTTTAAGACTTACAGGACAGGTCTTAAGGGATTGGTCAGCTGGTTGTGTCACAGTAAGATTTGTAATAGGAAGCACCAGACAGAGGTCTTCAGACTTTTTTGGGTTCATCAGCAGTCAACCCCCTCCTTAGCTCATAACAAGCTCACAAACTCAAATCATTCAGCCTCCAGTTTCACCATAAATGGCCTTCAGCCTCCACTTCAGCCATGTGCACCAGACAAGTGAACTGTTGGGATCCATTGCATAAACGATGGTGCCCACCTAGGGGTACAAGCGGATAAGGGA
Organism: Xenopus laevis; assembly: GCF_017654675.1. NCBI lineage: Eukaryota > Metazoa > Chordata > Amphibia > Anura > Pipidae > Xenopus > Xenopus laevis. Next base: position 22,401,451 of record NC_054378.1, on the reverse strand, counting down.
CAACATGAGAATCTTTGTTCCCTGCACAGAGCTGCTTTACAAAGGAACATGTGTGTCAGATAACATGTGTACAAACATTAATTTGTGACTTTATTGCTCCTTCAACTTGTTTTCATGAGGCCTTTTACAGTAAGTAAATAATTGGGTTCCAGAAATTCCTCTTAAACGCACAACAATCACACGGAATTTCCTGCAATGGCTTGTTGCATTCAGGGCGAACATTTTTCATATCGTCTAGTTTTATGGTGTCAATCGTTTACCCTTTGAGCTCCAGGGAATACTCACCATATGCACCCCTTTGTCACTAGTGAGCCTGATTCACAGCTTGCTCCGAATCCTCTTATGCCTCGTTTGGGGTGCAGAACAATGAATTTAGTGTTCCCCCCCAGGCCTGACTTGGCTTCTGGCTCCGGTTGCCGCCCGCCCGGCCGGCCATTCATGGAGGGAGAGAGACAGACAGAGGAAGAGGGGCTGCATACTGAAATAATTTAAGACCTGGGCACATGGTACTTGGTAATCCTTAGGAGAGTCTTACATTTCACATGTTTCTGTTGATCAGTCGCCTTATGGTTTCCAAAAAGACAGAAAACATCTCACATTTCTGACATTAGTAAAATTGTGTTTAACGAAGAGCAATCTGTCTTTATTCCTGCGGGTGCCCCATTCTGCTTCCATGGCTTCCGAGCAACCAATGTCCAACTGTTCCATTGATATTTAGTGGCGATCGCCTGGTCACGTGACAAATCGTAGTTAGCCCATTGAATCATTTGTTCTCGTTTTCACCAAGCCCTTCAATAAATCTATAAAATTATCATGCAATTTTTGACCAAAATTTATTTTTCTTTTTTTCATTTTTAAGCAACTTTTCCCTCAATAAAATTGAAATCAGAATCTGTTAGGAATGACCTAATGGATCGTATCAAATACATCAATTTGTCAACTTTGCACTTTGGTCAAATAACCCACAAATTATCAGCTGCACAATTTTCTTGACATTGGAAAGGCCAGGTTTGCCACAATTCCTTGTGTCAATATTAAGATGATGTTCTGAAAACAATTACACTCTCTTTGGGTAGAATAAGTGAAATCAAGTGTCCCCCTATCAGCATGAATGAGGTTTCAACATGTCTTTGACAGTTTGGGTTATTCTTCTTTTTCAAATTGCTCCATGTCTCCCAAGATTTGGAGGATGCCTTTGCCCAACTGCAGTTTCCT